>NC_063161.1:100329065-101529065 GCF_023159225.1 Perognathus longimembris pacificus
TTGACACCTGAAAGTTTTACATGATAATTAGTAATCTTAAAGGTTACATCTTTTTTTTTTTATGTGTGTATGCCAGTCCTGGAGTTCAAACTCAGTGCCTTAGTGCTATCCTTGAGTTTTTCTGTTCAAGGCTAGCACTCTAACACTTGAGCCATGGCACCACTTCTGTTTCTTTGATGGGTAACTGGAGATAAGATTCTCAAGAACTTTCTTGCTGGGGCTGGCTTTGAACCATGACCCTCAGATCTAGGTCTCCTGAGTAGGTAGGATTACAGGTGTGAGCCATCGACACCTGATAAGATTACATCATTTTTATGCCTACAAAAATATGGCAAATGCCTTATCAGGAATCAGTGCTGTTCTTCACCATGAGCTATCAACCTCTAGGTAAGTTCATAATGGAAATTAAGAAAAATATATCCAGAATTTATCAAAAAATCAATGTTGCTTATTCATCAACAAATTGATCTTGCATTTCCACGAAGGATCCAGTGCTAGAGGTTTGGTTGCCAGTCTATGGTACCACTGTGTAGTGGTGAAGCTGTTAGGAGGAAGTTAGGTCATTGGAGGCATGCCCTTGACATTGCACCTTCCCCACCATCATGCTTTGCCTAGCCACAGTCCCATAAGCAATGGAGTCAATCAAGCCATGGATTGATGCCTCTGAAACCATGAAACAAACTGAGCTTCCCTTGCTTTCTGTGGCTTCTCTCTGATACTTTACACAGCAATGGACAGCTGAGGAATATATCTCTGTGCTTGTGGAACATTCAGAATGTTTATTGTGCCATTACTTGGGATGAAGTTTACATACCTCTTCTCCTTTAATGCTCAAAAACATCCTTATTACCTCTATTGTACTCATAGGACATTTCAGGGATGGAAGTGAAGTAAATGAAATACCTTGCTCCCAAATCATACAAGTGATGAGTGATGGAGCCAGAATACCAACATAGTGTACAATCACTAGTCTTAAGTCTTAAAAAAATTCACTGTGTGACTCTTTTGTTGTTGTTGTTTTGTTTTTGTCAGCCATGAACTCAGGCCTGGGCACTGTTCCTGAGCTCTTTTGCTCAAGGTTGGCACTCTACCACTTTGAGGTGCAGCACCACTTCCAGTTTTCTGGTGGTTAATTGAAGATAAAAGTCTCACAGACTTTCCTGTCCAGGCTGGTTTTGAACCACACTTCTTAGATCTCAGCCTCCTGAGCAGCTAGGATTACAGGCACAAGCCAGCTTAAGATGGGACTCTTGACTCAGCATTTATCAGGTATACTTTAGATTAGATGCAAGTAAACATTTTTAACTTACTTTAATTGTTTGCTTCTTTGAGCACTCTGCAATACTTGCTATGTGACTTTTGAAAAGCTTTATAAAAATTAATTAGTTGCATCACTTCTATAAAATGATTCAGGATATAAATGTGTTCCAATATCAAAATGGAGAGACAAAGGATAAAAAGACAAACGATTCCAAAAGCAATACTTACAAAACCATTTGGTGTAAACAACTGTACAACTCATGGGGGGGACTGAGGGGGAGGCTGGGGAAAAATGAGGGAGGAGGTGACAAGTTGAACAAGAAATGCACTTACTGTCTTACATATGAAACTGTAACCCCTCTCTACTTCATTTTGACAATAAAGGAAAAAATAAAAAATAAATGTGTTCCAAATCAGGTGTCAGGTTCCATGGAAAACTCACTGAGATCATTTGTGGCTTTCAGGTTTTGTTTTCAAAATGAACAAACAACCCTTATTTCCCAATATGATGACCACCTCTCAGACTACCAAGAACCCAAGAGATAAAGTACACATCGCTCAAGAGATAAAGTACACATCTGTCCTCTGAAAACCCCTTTGATTGTCCAATCACCAACTGACTCAACAGTCTAGGGAACTGTGACATTTTTTTTTTGTCAGCTGGAGAAAGTTTGTACTGGATCCTGCAAGGTACTAATTATTTTGCTGCTTGTACATATGTCATTGGCAACTCATGCATGCACACACATTGTTATCGCTTCCTACAAAGCTGTGGGGAACTAACTGCCAGTTCAGGAAAGCAAACTTCTCTAGAGTTTATTTATAATACCCAATTTACTACCTTGTGGCAGTATTAGTTTTTAAAAACTAAGATTATTCTCTCTCTAATTGCAAGTGTCCCAGTTGTGAAATCATCTTGATTTTTTTTTTCTTATTTATTGTCAAAGTGATATACAGAGAGGTTACAGTTTCATACATTAGGCATTGGATACATTTCTTGTACTGTTTGTTACCTCCTACCTCATTCTCCCCTCCCTCCTCCCTCTCCACCTCTCCCTCCATGAGTTATTCAGTTGGTTTACACCAAATGGTTTTGCAAGTATTGCTTTTGGAGTCGTTTGTCTTTATCCTTTGTCTCTCGATATTGATAGTCCCTTTCACTTTCCTAGTTCTAATACCAGTATATACAGTTTCCAATGTACTCAGATAAGATATAGTGATAGTGTGGGTACAACCACAGGAAGGGGATACAAGAGGATCATTGACAATAGAAGTTACGGTTTCACATGGTATGTTGAAAGTAATTACAACAGTGATATATCACTCGTTTCCATAACATGGAGTTCATTAGCATCATCTTATGCATTCATAAAGGCATAGCTATTAGGCTCTTGTGATCCTCTGCTGTGACTAGCCTAAACTTGTGCTAATTATTCCCTATGAGGAGACCACAGAGTCCATGTGTCTTTGGGTCTGGCTCACTTCACTTAGTTTAATTTTTTCTAAGTCCTTCCATTTCCTTACAAATGGGACAATGTCATTCTTTCTGATAGAGGCATAACATTCCATTGGGTATATGTACCATATTTTCATGATCCATTCCTCTACTGAGGGGCATCTGGGTTGGTTCTAACTTTTAGCTATGACAAATTGTGCTGCGATGAACATTGTTGTGCTGGTGGCTTTAGTATGTTCTTGTTTGTGGTCTTATCACCCTGCACCAAAATCAATTCCAAATGGACCAAAGACCTCGAAATTAAAACAGATACCCTGAAAACACTGAAAGAAGGAGTAGGAGAAACACTTGGGCTCCTTGGAACAGGACATAACTTCCTTAACAAAGACCCCAAAATGCTACAAATCAAAGAAAGGATGGACAAATGGGACTGCATCAAACTGCAGAGCTTCTGCAAGGCAAAGGACATAGCTTGCAAGATAAACAGAAATCCCACAGATTGGGAAGAGATCTTTACCAGCCATACAACGGACAAAGGCCTCATATCTAAAATATATGGAGAACTAAAAAAATTAAATTCCTCCAAAACAAAACCTCAACAAGTGGGCTAAAGACTTAAAAAGAGACTTCTCTGATGAGGAAATGAGAATGGCCAAGAGACATATGAAAAAGTGTTCTACATCACTGGCCATAAAAGAAATACAAATCAAAACAACATTGAGATTCCACCTCACCCCAGTAAGAATGTCCTTTATCAAGAAAACTAACAATAATAAATGTTGGAGGGGATGTGGCCAAAACAGAACCCTACTTCATTGTGGTGGGAATGTAAACTGGTTCAGCCACTCTGGAAAACGGTATGGAGATTCTTCAGAAGGCTAAATATAGAGCTTCCCTATGACCCTGATTTTTTTTTTTAATGAAGTCCCATTACTCTGCAGAAGGGAAGGGAACTCTGCCTAGCTTTTCACTAAATGATGCCCTACTGCACTCCCCTCCTGACCTTCCCTCATCTCCCCTCATGAAAAGTGAAAAGCTCATTTCCAATCTTTTAGAGGTTAGTAAACGTCCCTTGGCTTCAGATCCTTACATGATACTTTGGCTTTTCCCCCATTGTAATACAGCTCTATCTTCTGTCATTATTTTTCCTCTTTTTTTTTTCAGTGCTGAGAATTGAACACAGAGCCTGGCAAGTATCAGGCATGAACTGGACACTGAGCTATATTCTTCTATCCTGGTATTTCCTTTCTTTTTCTTTTTTTTTTTAAACAGATACTCTAACATCTAATTATAACCCTCAGGCCACTCTGCTTTCTCTATGAACCACTCCCCATCCTGTCTTTTCACTGGCTTTTTCTCTCCTCCTGTTGCTCCTCTCCTGTTCCCTGCTTGAGTGGAACAGAGTATCCATTCAAGTAGTGGATCTGAATTTTACCTTATACGGTACATGTACCCCCACACACCTAGGACAGGACCTCCTGAAAAAGCCTAGTAAGTTGGGCATGGTGTGTATGGGTAAAACTGAGTACATTTTCCTAGGAAAGGGACTGTGGAAAACACCATGGCTTGCCTACCCTCAAATCATTCACAATTGCTCACACCCTTCCCTTGCCAATAAAGATGAAAAGCTAACTCTGCAATTTCTTAACTTCCTCTGCTTTGTGACCAAAAAAAATGAGACACTTCTTCTTGAATATGAAGCAAAGCCTTAATAGAATAAAACCATTTGTACATCATTTACCTCCATTATTACAGCCTGGAATGTGACTATGAAATGCAGCAATAAAGCAGCCACCTTGAAAGATGGAGGATGGTGGCATGGGTGCTGGCAGTGAACCCAAAAACTGGGAAGTTCTGATCCCTGGCCCCATCATTCCAGTTCAGGTATCTTTACTTCCAGACAACTTTTTGTGTGTGTGTTTTGCCAGTCCTGGGCCTTAAACTCGGGGCCTGAGCACTGTCCCTGACTTCTTTTTGCTCAAAGCTAGCACTCTGCCACTTGAGCCACAGCGCCACTTCTAGCCGTTTTTATGTATATGTGGTACTGAGGAATCGAACCCAGGGCTTCATGTATATGAGGCAAGCACTCTTGCCACTAGGCCATATTCCCAGCCCCTTCCAGACAACTTTTTATATATTCAACAATATATAAAAATAAGAGGTAAAAATATAAGCACTGTTCTTCCTGCCCCCTTAGTAAGTTTTGTGTATGCCCCTACTAGTAAGTACCTCATCCTGGTCATCATTATTAAATAATCAAGGCATATTAGTATTGGAACAAATCAGCAAACTTAAATAGTATTGAGAGGAAGAGGAGACAATACTCAGAAGAGTGTGCAGTTAGATAGCATGGTGGTGATGGTATAAGGTCATTCTTTTAAAATATAAATGACTGAAAGGACAGAAACAGAATGTGGATGGTGCTAGCCTTTCAACTACTGTAGGTTTCAAAGCTTTCAGTAACAGAGATCATTTGGCAATTAGAAAAAAAAAAAAAGGAAAAAGAAATCTTATTTTAAATAGCACAATTGTTCAGAACAGGTCCCCCTTACCTTGCAAAATTTACCTTACCGTGAAGGTGTCCTTTTCTCCTTTTTCTGAATAAACATACTCCCTGTTGCTTGCCCCACCAATAATGACTGTCAGGTGGGCCTAACGATGAGGACAGGAGAAAATGACGGCTCACTTGAGGTGGCCTCTGGTCTGCTCTGGGGGAGGAGAGGATTGGGATGGAGAAAATGAACTCCTTGTGGGACACTGCTGGTGATGACTAACTATATCACCCTCCCTCCTGTCACTGGACTTTTGTCATGTCTCACTGCACTAAATCACAAGGCTGTCCCCATTTCTCATCTCTGTCAGAATGACAGGCAACCCTGGAGCATTGTGAACTTCACTTCTGTGTGTTCAGAGACAGGGAGAGAATGCTCTGAAAGGTTGAAGTTTGCCCCAAAATGAAAGAGGGCAAGGCAGCAGCCTGGTGGGGATCAGACCCCAATCAATCACTCACTGCCAGCACCTATGCTTACACCCCATCTGCCATGGGCTGTCCTTTCCAAAGGCTGAAAAAGGCCCAGAGTGTTGCTTCTTAATCATCTCATCCTAACAAAACTACCCACATAGGCGTTGTCACCTATGTGTTTCAATCCAAAGAAATGGAGGCTCATACAATGCATGTGATTTTTCTAGGACTAGAAAAGGGGGGTTGGGGGTTATATTCAGCTCTATCTGACTTCCAAATCTAGAGTTTTTTTTCCTTTTCTCTCCCAAACTTCACTCTGATCACACTCAGATCTGTCATGAATATACCCACCTAATACTTTCCCGCAAATTTCCTACAAGTGTCCTTAGTTGTAGGAGGCTAGAAAATTCATTTCCATACCTCATCCTTCTTCCATTTGGTGCGAAGACTATTTCCTGAAAGAAAAAGACTTGGCTGTCTTCGGCAGCTGGTGATATTTGACTTGATTAACCCTCTGGGACCAATCACCAGACCTACAGATGATGCCTAATTAATTACTTAGATTAAAAAGCTGGCAATTTCTGCATCTGGTTCCCACTTCTAGCCTCAATCATGTTTTCATTTCAGCAATAATATTTACATGATTAGCAAATAGTCAATTGATGCTCTGGCGTGGACCTAATCTGTGTGTGGAGCTTCCCAAAGCAGGTGTCCTTGACAGGTGTAAAGAAATAAACATTTTTCTCCCATAAAAAAGAGCCATGAGAAGGATCTTTGCATGTTTTCCAATGGTATATTGTGTTGGATCAAAAAATATATTAATTGGCCAGGCAATGGTGACTCATGCCTGTAAATTCTAGCTACTTAGGAAGATGGGATCTAAGGATTGTGGTTTGAAGCCACCCTGGGAAGCAAAATTCATGAAACTTTTATTTCCAGTTAACAACCAAATGTAGAAGTGGAGATGTGGCTCAAGTGGTAAAGCACTATCTTGAACAGGTAAAGCTCAGGAACAGTGCCCAGGCCTGAGTTCCAGGCCCAGGACAGGCAATATGATGTGTGTGTGTGTGTGTGTGTGTGTGTGTGTGTGTGTGTGTGTGTGTGTGTAGAGAGAGAGAGAGACAGAGACAGGCAGAGAGAGAGAGAGAGAGAGAGAGAGAGAGAGAGAGAGAATACTTACCTATTTCATGTGCCAGATATTTCCAAGGTGCCATGTGAAACTAAAAAAAAATAAGATAAAAGAAGCAGGGAATCATTGTAAATCACACAGGCTTACTGCAGTTTTTAATTTACTTACTGCTCCTTTCTTATTTTTTTATTTATTTATATCCAGGATCTAGGTGTATAGATCAGGAAAAGGCATTGAACATCAGACAGCTGACATTTTAAAGGCCATTACTAAGTTCTGCCAAGATAATTTTCATGAAAAAACAAACAAACAAATAAACAGCCTGAGTGAGACTGCAGTTGAGTGTGTGATGTTATTTGACCTCTCCAATGCCAATGGAGGTCAGACTGGCAAAAGTCATAGAGCCACAACACTGTTCTGTGCTATAGTTTAAATCAATACTTCAAATGATACAGAAAAGCAAAATTATAAAAATCTGACAAAGTCAGTCAACATTTTCAATGACAAGATAGGATGATGAATTGAATCTTAGCATCATCAGAGTTAGTAGGGACAAGTGACACAGAATCCCCAGCACAAAGTACCACTGGGGAAGATGGTGCATCTTGGCATCAACCAATGGAAGAGATCTAAGGGTTTTCCTCAGCCCCAAGCCTAATGTAAGACAACAGGGTGATATCTGGTCAAAGTCACTGATGCCTCTTATTTGGCTGCATGTGTCAAGTACATAGACCAGATGGTCAGAGCTCTGCTCTAATATTTATTAGTAAGCCTACCCATAGATAGTATATTCAATGATGAGCTTGACTAAATAGGGTATTATTCTGATCAAGAGCATTTTGAAAAAAGATTGTTATTGATAGTTAAACTTAGAACAAAAGTAAAAACTAAGATTCCTGGACAAATTTCACTGATGCTGACTAGTTATAAAGAATACACAACAGGATTTTTAGAGACTCAAGAAAGAGGAATAGTCTCACAAAAAGTAGTAAATCTTTTCTTTTTTTCTAGGGCATTTTTTATTATTAAATAATTATACAAAGAGGTTACAATTCCGTAAGTCAGGGGATGAGTACAGCACATCTTGATCAGTGTCACCCCTTCCTTTGTTCTCCCCCATTTTCCCCCTTGCATCTATACCCTTGTTACATAGTACAGTTTTTACAGAACGTAATTGGTTATAATGGCCACACTTGTAGAGCACTGCTTTTGAAGTTAAATTAAGTCCATTTTTGTAGAGCAATCACAAATAAGATGGACATAGAAGGTTTAAACTGTGTTACTGAAATGTGTCCCTTATGAGACCAGCCTTCTGCACAAAGTCTTTCTCAACAGGTATATGCACACGTGTGTGCACACACATACATATACACTTCATTTCATTCATCATTTTCTTCCCAATACAATTGAAAGTTTTAGTCCAGAGGAGGTATTTTTTTTATATTTGTGGCAGTCCTAGGGCTTGAACTCAGGGCCTGAGCACTATCCCTGAGCTCTTGTGCTCACAGCCAATGCTCTAAGTGGTCCATGGGATGTTCAATATGGAGCAAAACAGCCTAAGATTTGTTTGAAAGCTTTCTTCAAATACCCAAAGGCAGTATGTGGAAGAGGGATGGGCTTGTGCATTACTAAGGTACGCTACTCAGTATCCAGGTTTAGAGAAAATGAATGCTTCTCAGAGATCTCTAATCCAAGAGGAAGGCAATGTTACAATGCCATAAGACAAATCAAGTTAAACGAAATCTCCCTTTCCCTGCTACCCAATTCCAACTCAATAGGACTCCTTTGTATTAAATGTTCCATGGTTGGATCTGATAAAAGAATATTGATTGTCGGGTGCCAGTGGTTCATGCTAGTGGTTCAGTAATTCTAGCTATTCAGGAAGCTGAGATCTGAGGGTCCCAGCTCAAACTCTGACCAGGCAGGAGAGTCTGTGAGACTCTTGTCTCCATTTAACTACCAAGAAGCCAGGTATAAGCTGTGGCTCAATTGGTAAGGTACCTTAGCACACAAACTCAGGGAGACTCTGAGTTCAAGCCTAAGGCACCAAAACCAAAAAGAAAATAAAAATAATGAAAGCCTACCTAGATACCTTCATCAGTCTCTGTGCACTTACCTAGTTAGTTCTTCAAAAAATGTCTATTAAGTAAAAACAAGTCATTTTAATGAAACCTAACCGTTTTTCTTAAAAGCATGCTATTTTCTTTAACTATCAGATGATTTAACTTTTTTTTTTTTACAGGTCTCAGAAGCTGAGTCATATGAGTTAGCCATATAAATTGGTGTTTTCCTAGTTCCCCACTCAAGGTTTATGTATTTTTTTTCAGTTCTATTTGGTTCACTATGAAGAAGAGAATGCTATTTAGCATTGCAAATCTTTAATATTCCCCTCTGGAAACACCAACACAAATACCAGAAATGTCTGCACTTGTAAAGTACTGAGGCTGGTGAGAGCTTTACTTTTTTTAAAAAAAGCATGCTATTATGGGTTAGTAAATTACAATTACACTCTACCCCAAACTCCTTTCTATTTATAGAACCCAGCTCTCCTGAGTCACTTTTCAATTTAGAACTGTCATATTTGGTCCCGTTTTTAATATAGTATTAGTATTAGTGTCATTAAGACCATTAACAATGCAGCACTTATTTGAAATGCATTTCATTGTTATCTCCAGAAGCTTCTTCATCAAAAAGCTAATCAAAAGGCTTTTATGGTGTTACGTTAATTTTTTTTAAATTTAAACTGCAGGTGACAATAGTAGAGTCTCAGATAGCAGCCAGTATTTATCTTTTTTTGTAAATAATTTATAAACAGTTTTTTTGACTGAAATATGAGGGGTTAAACCCAGGGAGGCCATCATGACAAGCAAGGAAAATTTGCACAATATGAACAGTGATAATCGTGTGCCACTGACACCATGAAAGCAAATATCTGATATGTTAAAATGTAAAATAGCAATTATCAAAATTGCTAAAACACAGTGTGCCCCTTTGCATGTCTGCCTCTTGGTCTTGGGCTATACCTTTTACCTACGAGTCCCAGCAGTGCTTTTCCACCTGACAGAAATAAATTCTCTTAGTAATTCTTTAATCTGAGTCACCACAAGGGAACTACTGTGCTGCCTCTCATTTCTATTTTATGCTCAACCTACTCTATTTTGGAATCTTTTCATTTCATTTAGTTTTTCATTTTATGGCCAGCAACTGAAAGGAAAAAGATGGAAATTTCAAAAAGAGACAGGCTTCAACTTTCACCACTGTTATTAAGAATTATTCAGCTTTTTAGTGTTAAGAGACAGTGCTTAACCCTGGATTTTAAGAACAGTCAATTGTGGAGATTTTAAAATGTAGAATCCAGTGGGCTATTCCAAGACCCAGCAATGCTGACTCTTGGGTTAAAATGTGAATCTAGAGTGAAATGTGCATTTGTATTTTAGAGTTGCACAGAGCCATGTGGCATGCATCTATTTTGCAAAGCATCAGGAAGAGAAAGAAATTGGGCATTTTCCAGCTCATCTGGGGACAACTCAATTGGCACACAACTTTGAAATTAAGATGTCCAATTTTATGTGTTCCACAGAAAATTACTGTTATGGATGAGCCACAATTTTATTCAAAACACAATATTAACACCATCCTATAATCAAGATGATTAATGAAGAGGTATGATAGACAGGGCAATGACTTGGCATGGTGAAAATTCAGGAGATGAGGAGGATGAGATTTCCTTTATCTAACCCTCCAATGTCCAAAGGGCACTTGTTCTAAGGCCACAGAGGAGGAGAGCTGCATTTTTTAGCCATAATTCTGAGAGACATTGCAGGTTCAACATGATCAAAAGTCTAGTTAAAACGTGGTTCCACGATAAACCTATTGTTCCTTACAGTAGAGAGTTGCAGCAATCAGGATTGGTACCCAGAAGATATGCAAATCCCTCCATTCAAAGGCTTAGAAGTTGGTTTTTATGGCTGCAGAGAGCTTTGATATTTGCTCCTGGTCATTTCTATTTGTAGCTAAGTTTTTCTGAATGTTCAACACGGATAAGATCACCTGTGTTATCCAGGTAAATGTAGATGATTAAAGTTCTAACATTAGCTTTATCGATATTTAATTGTACCAGGGAATTCTTTTTTTTTTTTCTCAAATTTTTATTATCAAACTGACGTACAGAGAGGTTACAGTATCATACGTTGGGCATTGGATACATTTCTTGTACTGTTTGTTGCCTTGTCCCTCATGCCCCCCTCCCTCCCCCCCTTTCCCTCCTCCCCCCTGGTGTTCAGTTCACTTACACCAAACAGTTTTGCAAGTATTGCTTTTGTAGTTATTTCTCTTTTTTTGGCCAGGGAATTCTTAATGGCATCTTTCACACAAAGAACAGATAGAATTTGCTCATGTCCTGGATCCAGGGATCTTTTGTTCAGAACCAAGGAAAAGTCTTAAGCTTCATTGTCTCCTGTGAATTTCTTTTCCTTTGGGTCCTAAAACAGAGACTTGATGCAAGATCACTAGAAACAAACAGAAATCAGTGCTGATAGGTGACATGCTTATACTGTCCTTTTCTTCTTATTACCATGTGCTGAACACACAGTGTATGCCAAACCCTTTATATGCATTATGTCATTAATTTTCACCACAATCTGTGAAGTAGGCATTGTTGTCTATACCCATTTTTACAGACAGGGAAACAGGCATGTTGTCAAAGCCACACCGGAAGAAAAGGCAGAACACAGGAATTAATCTCAGATCCAGTCCCAAAAGTCTCTCAAACACTGGAGGTGTTTGGAGGTCAGAGAGGCCAGATTAAGAAATGCATAGATGCAGACTTTGGTGGCTCATGCTTACAATCTTAGCTACTCAGGAGGCTGAGATCTGAGGATCACAGTTCAAAGCCAGCTTGGGCAAGAAAGTCTGTGAGACTCATCTCCAATTAACCACCAGAAAACTGGAAGTGGTGCTGCACTTCAAAGTGATAGAGCACCAGCCTTGAGCAAAAAAGCTCAAGGACAGTGCCCAGACCCTGAATTCAAACCCTATGGCTGACAAAAAGAAAATAAAAGAAATATAAAGGTGGATAGGTATGACAACATAAATATAGTAGGAGATGGGTGGCCATTCTATAAATTTTCACTGAACTGTTTTTTAAAGCGTATTATATGCCTTATAAAACAGAACTTAAGGAAAAGAAAAGCATAGAGGACAAACATTCTCACAATTAAACATCAAATTTGATCACTTAAGCATTCTTTTGCACAGTGTCAGTAGCTCAATCTACAATCCTAGCTACTCTGAAGGCTGAAATCTAAGGGTTGCTGTATGAAGTCAGAGTGGCAAGAAAGTCCTTGAGACTCTTACATCCAATTAATTTCCAAAAAACAACAACATAAAAATCAGAAGTGGAGCTGTGGCTTAAGTGGTAGAGTGTTAGCCTTGAGCAAAAGATCTCAAGGACAATACTCAGGCCCCAAGTTCAGTCCCCAAGACCAGCACACACACACACACACAAACATTGTTTTAAGCATCTGTCTCATGCTATGTGTTTTAGAGCTTCAGGTTCAATTTAGCTTAACAAACATGTCCTAATGCATTATTATATAATAATACCAGATGCCAAATTCTCTGCCAAGCCATAATGCTCAATTCATGGTAGCTGCTGCAGATATACAAGACAAAACACTTCTGGAGTTCACAACTCAGCAACTGACAAAAACGTAACTAAGCACCTGTCATACAAAGGGCTCTAATGAATGTGAGAAGTGCCAAAGGAAAAGGAAGGTAGATAAATAAAAATAATGAAAAAAGCTGGGGAAATGTCTGGAAACAGATGAAATTTAAATTACTCCTTAGACAACTGGGAAGATGTCAGAAAGAAACAGAGAAGAGGAGCCACATGCAAAGGAGGAACAGTTCAAGCAAAGGCCCAAAGTTAGGACAGTTCAATGAACACACAAGAACAAGCAAAATGCAAGCTAGTCTTTTTTTTTTTTAATTTTTATTGTCAAACTGATATACAGAGTGGTTACAGTTTCATACATTAGGCATTGGATACATTTCTTGTACTGTTTGTTACCTCCTCCCTCATTCCCCCTTCCCCCCTCCCCCTTTCCCTTTCCCCCATGAGTTGTTCAGTAGATTTACACTAAAGAGATTTGCAAGTATTGCTTTTGTAATCGTTTGTCTTTTTTACCCTGTGTCTCTCGATTTTGGTATTCCCTTTCAGTTTCCTAGTTCTAATACCTGTATACAGGGTTTCCAATGTACTCAGATAAGATACAGAGATAGTGCTGGTACAACCACAGAAAGGGGATACAAGAAGATCATCAACAATAGAAGCTATGGTTTCACATGGCATGTTGAAAGTAATTACAACAGTGATATAACAGTAGTTTCCATAACATGGAGTTCATTTCACTTAGCATCATCTTTTGTGTTCATAAGGGTATAGCTATTGGGCTCTCCAATTTGTCATAGCTAGAATTTGGAACCAACCCAGATGCCCCTCAGTAGACGAATGGATCAGGAAAATGTGGTACATATACCCAATGGAATTTTATGCCTCTATCAGAAAGAATGACATTGCCCCATTTGTAAGGAAATGGAAGGACTTGGAAAAAATTATATTAAGTGAAGTGAGCCAAACCCAAAGAAACATGGACTCCATGGTCTCCCTCATAGGGAATAATTAGCACAGGTTTAGGCTAGTCACAGCAGAAGATCACAAGCTAGTCTTATAGCTCAATGGGAAGAGCATTTGCCTAACAAGCACATAGTATCACAAAAATAAGTGCTGATAAAAGGAAAATGTTGTTTGGGAAAGAAAGAAGGCACATGGCTCCATTTATAAGAAGTCAGACCAATTTTCATGAAGGTGGACAATGACAACAATTCTCAGTCCCTCAAATTAAACTTTGTGGAGCCTGAATTTACTTACCGGTAGAATGGGGATAATATCTGATCTTGCAGATATCATTTCAAGAATTAAATGAGGGAAAATGAGAGGCACAGAGCTAGTACTTATTAACCTGGAATAGGTAAGTGGGCTATGCCAAGAAACTGGGAGGCAGCACATAATCTGGCTACATAGTAGTGATTCATGCTAGGATAGAGGAAATTTTCCTACATTCCAAAAAAGAGGAGCTAAATAGTTTCATCAGATATGCCTAATTTGTTTTGTTTTCTTAATGCATTGATTGAATGATTTTACTTTTGAGTTCACTTCTCAGTCTATGGAATCAATTGTGTAAGAAACCTAGTTCTATTTTTCCATAATGACTTATTCATTGGGGCTTACCTCCAGTACCAGAATCATAGTGTCACCCAATTCTCCATCCTCATTCTTTTCCTTGACCCTAGCTTACATAGTCTCAGGCCCAGGGGAGAGAATCCAATCTCATTCTCTGTGTCATGCTGTCTCCACCAGCCTTGACTGAGAGGTCTTTACTCCTAATTGGTGTGGACTCTGAAGCCGTTCCCCAGCTCAAGACCTGTGCATTCTTGGCATACTCTTTCACACCTGTAGACACAACATGATTGATAACTATCCTTTTAAGCCACAAGGCTCCCAGCAAACCCTAAAGGTCATCCTTCACCACTTCTCATGTGGCACTTTGGAGACCAGGAAACACATTCTAACACTCGCATGCTGTGCCTGGATCCCTTGTGTATCTCACTCAGCGACTTTTCTTCTGGGGTTTAGCAGTCACTTTGGGCTCTGCTTGGAAGCAATGGTAACCCCAAGCCCAAGGGCTTTCTGTGATCCATCACAGTCCTACCCATGGAGTAAGATGTGGAGTCTTTCTCAAAGAGAGACGGACCACCAGCATTTGAGAGCTCCCTGTTTCCCCTTTACCCTGAAGACTCCCCCTCCCTCCTCTTCACCTCTCTACTGGCAGCTCTCTTTTCTTCCTTCAGTCCAGCCCTCCCTTCACTGCCTCAGCAGCATGTCTGAAAACCTCTCATTCTGCAAGGGCTGGCAGCCCTTTTCCCTGATCTCTGGTGAAATGTCTTTGCTCCTGGGACAGTAAATGATGCTATATGGTGCTGTGGGGAGAATCAGAGGCAACAGAAGCTGTGGGGGTGTATGTAGAGCATCAGTTAATATGGTAAAAATATCTGTGACAGTGTTGTCCCCACCCCCTCAATTTGGTTCATCCCCTCAGAGTGTTGGGGATGAGAAGGAGAAGGGGGAGCACAGTCCATATCTTCCTTCATAGTAATAACTATCCTTATTCTTATATCTCAGAATTTCATTTTTAGGTAACATGCTTTAGACTGAACTTAAGATCCATTTCTGAGGTGACCCTGACATTGAAGATGAGGACTCTCATCTGGGAAGTGGTAGCTCATAACTGAAGTCTTAGCTACTCAGGAGACAGAAAGGTAAGGATCACAGTTCAAAACCAGCCCTGGTAGGAAAGTCTGTAAGACTCTGACCTCCAACTAACCACACAAAAAAAGCCAGAGTGGAGCTGTGGCTCAAGTGGCAGATTACTAGCCTTGAGCACAAAAGCTCAGGAACAGCTCATAAGCCCTGAGTTCAAGCCCCAGGACTGGCATTTGAGAGAGAGAGAGAGAGAGAGAGAAAGAGAGAGAGAGAGAGAGAGAAGAGACAGAGACAGCGAAAGAGACAGAGAAAGAGGGAGGGAGGGAGGGAGGGAGAGAGAGAACTCTCATTGCCTTTGTGTAACTGTGGAGGCTCTGGAGGTTTCCTCAAGAAATTCAACAAAACAATCTCAAGCTTCAAATAACCAACAAAAGTAACACTTCGGAGACATGACAATTTGTTTGTGTGATTTACACAGCTAGTGTGACTGACGCAAAGTCTCTGACAATAACGACACATAATGTATAATCTGGAGCTCTGTGCTTGACAAGTTTCACATGCCCATATTTATAATAGAAAATTCAAAATTTCTTAAACTGCTACCTACCTGGCTATGCAAGGCTTGCTTGCCTATTGCCCTGTGCATTAAGATATTTGTTCCTTCCCATCTCTTATATATGCCTTTGGCGTGATTCTGGACTCATCTGTTTTCAGTTAACTTGCTCTGGCTCATATGATAGTCTTTTTTCTATCAACCATGAGACTTGAAATACAAATTATTTATTTGTTAAAAAATAATAAAAATTCAAAGAAACAACAAGAGCCATTGATGCAGATGTTTAAGCAAAATAGTACCTTGATTCTCTTCCCCACTCATTGCCTCCAAGATAGGCCCTAAGGAGTTTTATTTCTTTAAAAAAAAGTCTCTCTCTCTCTCGTCGATATATGCCCACAGAGCCTATTTCCTACCATAAGCCTATCTAGGTATGGGTCAGGAATATTTTTCCCCATTAAGCAAAAAGAAACTTCCTGTCACAAATGAAAACCAAAATGATCATTTTATGAATGCTCATTGGGAACAATAAATCATTTCCTCCCATTAACAATATTGCTCAAATTGGCACAAAATGGAAGACTTTCTGCTGGAATGAACCTTCCCAGGATTAATAATACTCTTTCTATGGAAATAGTGAGGAAGTAGGCAGTTAGAGTGGAGTTTCAGACTTGGAGTTTCTCGGTCTAAAGGGAGAGAATAAACAATATGTGCCTTCATCACCTAGAGTATTTTCTTTCTTACCTATTTTTCTGGTGCTAGAGGTCAAACCCAGGGACTTACACATGGATATATCTAGGCAGCACTCTAGCTTCTAGCACTGAGCATGTAGTTACATGCTCAGCCATCACCTGACATATATTCCTCTGTGTGTGTGTGTATATGTGTGTATGTGTGTGTGTATGTGCATGCACTCATACACACTTGTACACTGGTACTAGGGGCTTAACACTTAAGGCTAGAGTTCTGTTCTTTAGCTTTTTTTTTTTTTCTTAAGGTGAGCACTCTACCACTTGAGCCACATCTTCACTTTGATTCTTCGCTAGTTATTTGGAGAGAAGAGTCTCATGGAATTTCCTTTACCCGCTCGCTTCAAACCATGATCCTCAGATCTCAGTCTCCTGAGTGGCCTGGATTACAGGGATGAGCTCAGGGATGTACTCAGCTTGATCTTACATATATTCTTAAATAATACTCAGGAAAATTACTGACCCCCACATATGTTGAGTTTTTGTTTGTGGTGGCAGATACTTGAACATTAACTGTTTAGTGGAACTTTTATTTCTTAGTAAAAAATAAGAATTACAAATACAGAAGATCCTTCAGTGAATGTGTATGCCTAAAATGCTTTTCTGTTGTCTGAAACATCTGCAATAGTGGAAGCTGCCTCTTATTTCAGGGTTACAAATTTAGGTCATAAAATCATAATGGTAATAGTCAAAGAATAAATTTTCAATTCTAAAAACCATCAATCACCAACATGTCAAGCAGTGATCATTTTAAATAGGATCCAGAAATATATCTACTTAATTTAGTGTTTTATCAATCATCATCATCTTTCTGGTACTGTTCGAGATGCACAAAAATTTCTTTTCCAACATTCTTTGTCAAAGCAAAGCCCAGATTTAGTTTTTGAAAACATCCTTTACCAGCTAGACATTTCCGGAGAAGTGCACACAGGTATTTGTTTTAACTCAAAGCAGTAATCAGACCAGTTAAATATTTCTCAATTTGTCTAAATAAAGCTAGGAGAGTCCATATACTTTATCCAGTTTGCCTGAACTTAAAGTGTTATGAGGCAAGAATCACTCACATATAGACTTAAACAACGAAATTTTCTAAGTGTGCACATGCTGTGAGAATCAATAACCTCCTCGCAAACCAGCAAATTAGTTTCAAGTATTCGGTTCACTAGTTACATCCAACAGCTGCAAATAAGAGGCCACCTCCTGAGTGAAGATGGAGATGAATTCTTGAAAAATGTGTCCTTATTGGAATTCTTTGTCTTGCTGCATGGATGGCATTTACAAAACTCTTTGGAAATAACTGGATTTAATTTCAGGCAATCTTCACTGAAATTTTAGCAACCAATTTTTTCAAAGTACTAGGTATTCATTCATTTGGTGTAAATAACTCATGGTAATGTAATTATTCACATGATTTGATATTTTCTGGGTTATAGAGTTGTTTTTTAATTTGCAGACAATTCTGTCAAAAACAAAGTAAGCTACTAAAAGTTTTCCTTAGAAGGAAGATAGGACCAGCTAGGGATTTCAGAGGATCACTCTAGACACTGAAGAAAATCACTGGTGGTGAGAGTAGCTAACAGTAGTGTACTTACAGAAAGCCATTGCCAGAGTTTACATGAGGAATAATGGCTCCATAGCTATTAGAGTGAATATAGCCAGGCTCAAAAGATCATTAGATGGAAAAAGACACAGGACATGACAAAGGGTTATATAAGAAATATGAACCTCAGGACACATCAAAGAATGACTCAGCTTTCTCATATACCCTACTTTAACTACTTGGGGGTTTGCTTTATTGTTGGCTGTGGTCAGTGGCTTGTAAATAGTTACTTTTCTCTCTTTGGGCTCCCATTTCATCTTCAAAGACAAATAAACTTCTATGGATTCAAAACCAACAATGTACAGAAGCCCTCAGCATTATTCTACAATCCTACAAATCCATTATTAATACTCCAAGATTCCCAAATGATTCATTTATAAGTTTTTAATGACACTGAGGGTCAAACCAAGGACTTGTGCATAGTATACAAGTGCTTTACTGCTGTGAAAAAAACCCTACCTCTTTAAAATTATTTTGTGCCAGTCCTGGGACTCAGGCACTGGGCACTGTCTGAGTATTTTTGCTCAAGGCTAGCACTCTACCATTTAAGATTCATTTATAATTTTTAATGACACTGAGGGTCAAACCAAGGACTTGTGCATAGTATACAAGTGCTTTACTGCTGTGAAAAAAAAATCACCTCTTTAAAATTATTTTGTGCCAGTCCTAAGACTCAGGCATTGGGCACTGTTTGAGTATTTTTGCTCAAGGCTAGCACTCTACCATTTGATCCATAGCTCCACTTCTGGCATTTTTGGTGATTAAATGAAGATAAGAGTCTCACAGATTTTTCTGCTTGAGGTACCTTTGAAGTGACCTTTAGCTATCAACTTTCTGAGGTAGCTAGGATTACAAGTATGAGCCACCAGCACCCAGTTTTGCTTATAATTCTGAAAGAATCACTGGTTAGTTCCCCTTATATAATTCTTCTGCCTAGTAAAATTGCCTTAGATAAAATGAGAAATCTGAGCATTTTATATATTGGTAGCAAAACTAACATCAATGAATGTCTGGAGGAATAAACTGGAGAAATCCACCCCAAACTGGAGAGTGGGTTGTAATCCCTTGAGATTCTCTTTTCATAATCTCTCATCTCTTCTCTGAGTAGTAGCTTTCGCTTGTTGTCTTGCAAGACTGGCTTTTTCCACTCTTGAATTCACAAGATGGCTCTGTAACTAACAGCTCTTGTGTTTATGTGATCACATATAGATGGGTCCTTAGTCACTTGGCATTAAAAACAGAAATTTAGTGCAGATACAGTCAAGTGTTCAACTCTGGTCAATTAACTATAGCTCAGAGTGAGAGAGTGCAGAACTTCAAAGAAGAAGGATCCAGCACCAATTCTTACTTTGCAGAGCAAAGCAAATTGTTGTGTACTTGGAAGGAAACCCACATGAAGAAGGATGGAAACAATGGTTCCTTTGCTTCAAGAGGCATGTGTTAAGAACCAACCATGCTCCTGAGCCAGGAGGGTTCATGAATATTAAGAAAAAATAGTCAAAGCATTCAATCTTTAGGAAATATAACAAACAGCACGATGCCTACATCTCTATTTATATATAATCATTTGCACATACAGCATATGCTTAAAAATCCCATAGTCCGGGCTGGGGATATGGCCTAGTGGAAAGAGTGCCTGCCTCATATACATGAGGCCCTGGGTTCGATTCCCCAGCACCACATATACAGAAAATGGCCAGAAGTGGCGCTGCGGCTCAAGTGGCAGAGTGCTAGCCTTGAGCAAAAAGAAGCCAGGGACAGTGCTCAGGCCCTGAGTTCAAGCCCCAGGACTGGCCAAAAAAAAAAAAAATCCCATAGTCCTATATAGGACCAACACGTGTTACACTAATACTGTGGAATCAACATTAACTTTCATTTGGAGCTGTAAGAAAAAAAATTGCAGAAAGAATGTCAAACATTCAAAGTTTTATTCACAGCTGCCTCCAACATTAACAATCAGGAAACAAAATATAAACTTTATCATGTAGGTAAGTTTTAAATCTATTTACCATCATCCATTCATCTATGAAGAAAAGAAAGCAAGAGGAGGAGGAGGAGAAGAAGGAGGAGGAGGAGGAGGAGGAGGAGGAGGAGGAGGAGGGGGGGGGAGGAGGAGGAGGGGGGAGGAGGAGGGGGGGGGAGGAGGAGGAGGAGGAGGAGGAGGAGGAGGAGGAGGAGGAGGAGGAGGAGGAGGAGGAGGAGGAGGAGGAGGAGGAGGAGGACACAACCCCTTGAGGGACTATAATGTATTGAACAAGGTTCTAGGTAGTCTCAGAACTCAGAAGTAGATGGTAGATCAGGTTTTGAGTCTGAAGACATAGATGCTGGTCTTACTTGTTCTCTGACCTCAGGCATTTGTGGGTAGAGGTAAAGGTTCATGTGCCTCTCCTGAGCCTCACCCATAAAGTGAAGCTCATTGCCCTTTGTTGTTCATGTGAGGAAGTAAGAATTAGAAGGAAATTGCCCCTCAGTAGAGGAATGGATCAGGAAAATGTGGTACATATACCCAATGGAATTTTATGCCTCTATCAGAAAGAATGACATTGTCCCATTCGTAAGGAAATGGAAGGACTTGGAAAAAATTATACTAAGTGAAGTGAGCCAGACCCAAAGACACATGGACTCTATGGTCTCCTCATAGGGAATAATTAGCACAGGTTTAAGCTAGTCACAGCAGAGGATCACAAGAACCTAATAGCTATGCCCTTATGAACGCATAAGATGATGCTAAGTGAAATGAACTCCATGTTATGGAAATGAGTGTTATATCACTGTTGTAATTACTTTCAACATGCCATGTGAAACTGAAGCTTCTATTGTTGATGATCCTCTTGTATCCCCTTCCTGCAGTTGTCCCCCCACTATCACTGTATCTCATCTGAGTACACTGGATACTGTATATACTAGTATTAGAACTAGGGAAGTGAAAGGGAATACCAAAATCGAGAGACAAAGGATAGACAGAAACGACTCCAAAAGCAATACTTGCAGAACCATTTGGTGTAAACCAACTGAACAACTCATGGGGGAAGAGGGAAAAGGGGAGGGGGAGGGGGAATGAGGGAGGAGGTAACAAACAGTACACCCAAGGCCTAACATGAAACTGTAACCTCTCTGTACATCACTTTGACAATAAATAAGAAAAAAATTTTTAAAGAAATGTATGCACTGTCTTATGTATGAAACTGTAACCCCTCTATATATCTCTTTGATAATAAATGAATTAATTTTTTAAAAAAGGAAATTGAAGTATAAAGGTAACCAATGGTACACTGTGGAGGTAGATGAAATTGATGTGTGAATTGAGAAATGAAATCAAGGAAATAGAAGCTACCAGAACTAGTAAGGGATTAGGAAACTGAGCTGACAAGAGAAGAATCTATGTAGATGTCTCCAAGGGATAAGGTGGAGATTTCAGACAGGAGCCTTCGGCTGAGCATTCATAATCACTATAAATTTGGGGAGTGATGAACAAAGAGAATGGACACAGAGGATGGATATAAATTTGAGAAAATTCCAGACCTGTGGTCTGATGACCAGTAGTTAATCTACAGGCTCTATATTTCTAATTTGTACTGAATTGTGTGGTGACATGCTTTATAATTTTGCACATTTTCTTGTATGTAGTCTTTTAGTTTCAAACAAAACAGAAGTTATGAAGACTATTGTAGTAATTTGATGCATCAAAAAACGTTCCTATTACTTCCTTTAGCTTCTTCACTCAGCAGTCACTTTTCTATCTTAATGCCTCACAAATCCTTCCTTTGTGTCCTTTTGCTGATAACCCTACATTCAGATTTTCTGCCTCTCAAAATGACTTCCACCCTTTTTCTCACTTGGCAAATATTGTGACCACAGTTATATTTTATTTTTGCATTTTCAAATTTCTGCAAACCTGCATTAATTTGTACAAGCATTTTGTATCAACAGTATTATTCTGGGGCCTCCTATTGCTATGTCAATATGGTTTCAAATGTAGAATTGGGGACATAAAGCTATATTTGATTTAATAAGTAATTTAAGAATTATGAAAAACATTTGCTTTCAGTCACTCCTATATTATGTAGAATATGCATTTTCAATGTTGGCAATACTTCTCCAAAGGGACAAAAATTGATCCTCTGAGAGCCAAAATCTTATTTACCAAAGTGATTTCTGGCCTTTCAAATCATTTCCACTTTAGGCAACTACAAAAACAGACAACATAGTTATATAAAAGCTTCATAGGGGACAGAAACAATTAGGTAAAGTGTCTAAAACTTCACTAGTAGGGAAATGATGAGAAAAATTTAAAAGAATGAAGAAAATAGATTTAGAATCTATAATGACATGGTATATTTCCTGGCCCCTCTCTCCCATTCCTGGGACTTGAACTCAGGGCCTAGCACTGTCCTTGAGCTTTTCTGCTCAACGCTAGTGATCTACCATTAGAGCTGTAGCTCCATTTCCAGCTTTTTCATGGTTAATTGGAGATGAGAGTCTCATGGATTTTCTTGTCCAAGCTGATTTTAAACCACAATCCTCTGATCTCAGCTTCCTGAGTAGCTAGGATTACAGGTATGAGCCAGTGGCCCAGGGATATGCATATCCTTTCATAAAAATTAAATACAATCTTTCATTTGATTACCGCAAAGCCAAGTGAATGGAACACTCTTAACCCCTTTTGCAGACTACATTGATGATGATTAGAGAGGCTACTTTTACATTGTATGACTTGGATACCATATTTCCCTTTAACTATGACAGTGCAACATATGTTTTGTAAAAAAAAAAAAAAAAGTAGTTTGAGTCCTATTGATATTTTGAGGACCAGTCCTCATGTAGAGACTGTAGAAAGCTAAGCTCCATCTCTACCTACAAGATTCCAGTAGTAACAATCTATCATCACTGATGAGTTGACCAAAAATGTTTCCAGATGTCCTCTAGGGAGTGGTAGGATAAGAAATCACTCTTGGTTGAATACCATTGATTTACCTCTATTTATAATGAGACACTATTTATCTTTTGCACTTACATGTGTGTCATGATAGTTAATAGTCTCATTTTGTGGGAGGCAGAAAAGTTCTTTGCTAAGAAATTTAGGATTCCTCATCTTAAATCATAATTAGTGTACATTTAATTATTTGAGCAGAATCTAGTGACTTAATAGGTTTTTTAAAGCAGTCTGCTCACTGATAAGCTCAATTTAAATAGTAAAATCCAATATTAATAGAAGAATTTACTAGCCAAATTAGCATAGAACAAACACTATGGATTCTCATCCTTGGGTTTTCATTCCTACTAATGTTGATGAACTAATTTTATTCTCTAGGTCATGTTTCATTATTTTTGCTATCAGAAATTATAGATCATAACATATAGTTTTTTAGTAATGATCAAATGAATTTGTGCACGTAAAATACTTGGCATGATATCTAGTGAGTACTCTATAGATGAGAACATTTTAGTATTACAGAACATTTTAACAGATAAGTTGTATCTGTATTCTTGTGTTAATAAATGTATCAAAATTTTAAAGAAATGTAATGAAATATTAATGATGGATAATTCATGGTAGTAGAATTATGATAATTATATTTTCCCTTTATTAGATTTATTTTGCTGAACTTTCTACAATAGATAAATGATTCTTCTATAATGAAAATATTTGTTATCATCATAATACTAGCAAGAACTACAAACACAAGTAACTTCTTTTACATCTTTATTTCCTTTCAAAAGATATATTATCTAGTTATTTGTCACCCATCCCCTCCCCCCCAAAAAAATGACAGGAATGGGAAACTACTTCATCTTTACTTGAACTTCATGAACAAAATTTCTTTAAATGATTTTTTAAAAAAATTAATAGAAACAGAGGGAAAAACAAAACAGGGAAATCTCCAGATATGTGCAAAATGAACAAAAGGAAAAGGATAGTGAAAGAACTTAGCAAAGGAGGACTGCCAAAATTCTCACAGAACAAAGAGAGGCTGCCAACAGAGCATCCAAAGACAGAACAAGAACATGGTTATAACTCTAGAGGATTTTGTGCAAGAATCATCCATAACAAGTCTCTAAAAATCTGTCACACACTTTTTTGTCCTGGCCACGTATGTAAGGAGCTTGGAAGCAGACATTCTATCCTATTAGTAAACCAACAGTGACAAATCAAGAACTCTTCTTAAATTTGCCAAGGGAGTGTGATCACACAGAAAAATTATTTTTCCTCTCAAATGGAGGGAACAGAGAAGTGGCTACCAAGAATGAAACCTACCAGTTTATATGAAGAAATTTTAAAAAACAAGAATAATTGATTCATGAAGCCAGGTGTTGGTGGTTCACATACATAATCCTACCTACTCCAGAAGAGAGAGACCTGGAAGATTGCCATTCAAGGCC
Organism: Perognathus longimembris pacificus; assembly: GCF_023159225.1. Taxonomy (NCBI): domain Eukaryota; kingdom Metazoa; phylum Chordata; class Mammalia; order Rodentia; family Heteromyidae; genus Perognathus; species Perognathus longimembris. Next base: position 100,353,479 of record NC_063161.1, read on the forward strand.
ATCTTAGAAAGAAAAGTTTGCCAGTCTTCAATTAACTAGCAAAACAATGGAATGGAGGCATGGCTCAAGTGGTAGAAGGCCAGTCAGGAGCAAGAAAGCTGAATTAAAGCTTAAGGCCTTAAGTTCAAGCCTTACTATCTGCATATACAAAAAAGAATAACCAATATTAAGCATTCATATTAGATATGAATAGTTAATATTTAATAACAATATTAAAAGCAGCAGAACAAAGTGGAAAGCCTGACACTATTAATGTTAAAACCTACTAAGATTTAAGATAATATAATGTTAGCGAAAGAATAAAGATCAATGAGGCATAATAGGAATATGGAAATAGATTCACCTACATATAGGCAACTGATCTTGGAGAAAGAAGCCAAGTAAACAGTGGAGGAAAGACAGACTTTTCAATAAATTATGCCTGAACAAGTAGAAATCTAGAAGCAATAAATAAAATGTGTCTACACACAGAATTATTCTCTTATTAAAAATAAACTCAAGGGCTAAAGATATGACTCAGTGATAAAGCACTTGCCTAATTTATGTGGGACCATTGTTTGATTGCCAGTACCACCAAAATAACCAAGTAAATCAGGAAGCTAAATAAGATGGAAAACTATGAGACACCTAGAAGATAACAAGGAAGAAATTCTGTCTAACCTTGGATTTAGAAATAACTTCTTAGTTAAAATGCCAAAGGTACAATCTACTAGACAAACTTAATTAATTAGCCAAACTTCATTAAAATTAAGCATTTCTGGCTGGGGATATAGCCTAGTGGCAAGAGTGCCTGCCTCGGATACACGAGGCCCTAGGTTCGATTCCCCAACACCACATATACAGAAAACGGCCAGAAGCGGCGCTGTGGCTCAAGTGGCAGAGTGCTAGCAGCCTTGAGCGGGAAGAAGCCAGGGACAGTGCTCAGGCCCTGAGTCCAAGGCCCAGGACTGGCCAAAAAAAAAAAAAAAAAAAAAAAAAATTAAGCATTTCTGAGCTGTGAGATAGTCAAAAATTTAAAATTGTAAGACCTAAACCAAGAGAAAATGCATACTAAAGGCATATGTGACTTAAAAAATGTATCTACAGTGTACAAAGAACTCTTAAAATTCAATAATGAAAAACAATTCAATTTTGAGGGGCAAAGGGGAGCAGTGTCATGAGGCTTGAACTCTTGGCCTGAGCACTGTCCCTGAGCTCTTTTTCTCAAGGCTAGCTGTCTACCATGTTGAGTCACAGCTTCACTTCTGGTTTTCTGGTGGTTAATTGGAGATAAAAGTCTCAGGGACTTTCTTGCCTGGGCTGGCTTCAAACTATGATCCTCAGATCTCAGCTTCCTGAATAACTAGGAATACAGACATGAGCCACTAATGTTGGCAACAACTTAATTTTTAATGATCTAAATACCTTACCAACACACCAAAGAAGAAATACATATGGTTAATAAGCATAGGAAAAAAATTCTTAAGGAGTCTAGGCATTCACATAGTGAGACCAAAGGAAGTGACTCCTAGAGGAGAGACACAAAGGCACAATGCCCATTTGCCCCTGATACATAAAATAATATTTATTGAAATGAACTCCAGGAATTAAAAAATTGTTTAAATCCTGTGTTATTACAGTGATAGAAATTGAAATGAAGTAACAGTACAAACCTAGTAGGATGATCACAATCTACAACATTAACCACCCAATGGTTCATCAAGGACATGAAGCAACAGGAACTCTCATTCACTGATGGTAGGAATGCACAACAGTAGAACTTCTTTATAAGACAGTTTAGCAGCTTCTTTTTTTAATGTTTTATTTTTTTCTCTTTTATATTCATTAAGTCCTTTAGTATACATGATTTAGAAGATTTATTATCATTTTCATGCATGATTTGGAATGTTTCTTCTTTACAAATCATATTTAGTTCTTATGTATTTCACTGATTCTTTTCTTTTTTAACTTAATTTTATTGTCAAGGTGGTATACAGAAGGGTTACAATTGCATACTTCAGGTAATGAGTAGATTTCTTGTCTAACTTTGTTACCCCTCCCTTGTTCTTCTCCCATGTTTCCTCTCCCCAACTTCCCCTGCCAAGTTGTAAAGTTCATTTCTAACATATACACAGTGGCAGTATAAAATCCAGCACTCATGTTTCTTAACAGTTACCCAAAGCAATTGTAAATGTATTTGTCCACATAGAAATATTCATGTCAACATTGATAGCATCTTTATTCACAATTACCAATATTTCAAGGCAATTGCATTATCATTCATTAGGTGAATTCATAAATAAACTGCCATATACCCAGAAAATGGAGTATTATTCAGCACTGGAAGGAAATGATCAATATATGAAATGACAAGAGAGGATATTCAAATGAAAAGTACTGGGCTGGGAATATGGCCTAGTGGCAAGAGAGCTCACCCTCGTATACATGAAGCCCTGGGTTCGATTCTCCAGCACCACATATCTAGAAAACAGCCAGAAGTGGCACGGTGGCTCAAGTGGCAGAATGCTAGCCTTGAGCAAAAGGAAGCCAGGGACAGTGCTCAGGCCCTGAGTCCAAGCCCCAGGACTGTCAAAAAAATAGGAGAATGAATAGTACTAGATGAAAGAAGCTAATCTGAATATACATAGGATTCCACCATTATGATCTTCTAGAAGAAGTAAAGTGATAGAGATGGTGAAAATTTCAATGGTCTCATGGGTTAAAGGGAAAGAAGGAATATTTGTCATTAGATACTATAATGATGTTTTATATCATTATATATTTGTCCAAACTCTTAGAAGGCACATGTCAAGAATGAATCCTAAGGTAAAATATGGACTCTGAGTGATAATAATGTATCAAAGGAGGTTTATCAAAAGCATCATCTTAGAGTGAGATAATAATGGAGGATATTATACATGAATAAACATAGTGATATATGGGAAATCACAGTCTTATACACTCAGTTTTTGTAAGAATATAAAACTTCTCTCCACCAAAAAACAGAAAGAAAAAAGAAAAGAGCCATACTATGTCTCTAACCAAGAAAATACAGTTTGAACTTACTGTGGTGAATCGATATTTCCCTGTCCTTGAGTAACTGCTCTTGTTGATTCTTTTCAATCATGCTCACAGGTTAATGATTATTTGTATTTCACTTTGAGATTCTGTGAAGAGGCTTCTAACAGCCATCAGAGGAGACAAGGACTTTTCTTTTCACACTGCTACTCCTCATTCAACACCTAGTTTATTCTTTATGACTACTATTCTCAGAGTTAGCTCTATAACTGTATGGCTTAACTGCTTTAGGAGTTACTGCCAGTGACCTCACATAACCCCTAGGAAGACTAGAGTAACCTCCACTGCCCTTCTCCCTTAGATTAGAAATTTTCCTTAAAACATGATGCTACCATACCACTCATCGCCCAGATAAACTTTCCATTGGGGCTGTACTATTTATGGTTTCCCGACCACTTGTAATACTACTTAATCCTCCCCCCGGGGCCTACTTGCCACAGCTGACCTTGGCAAAAGGTACAATCAGTGACTACAGGAGAGACTCATGTTGACAATAAAACTAGGAATTGAATCCATGATTTAGTTATATCTGACTCCAGGAACAAGACAGCCCTTCAGGACTCAGTCAGACAAGGGGCAGGGATAGATCATGAAAGTACAAACCTGATAGGCTATGACTAGACCTGAAAATGCAAATTAATTCCTCTGGCTTCTATTTTTAGGAACAGCTTAGAGGATGTTTACCAGTAAATGCTATGTCAATTATTATGGGTTACTAAATGTGTTGTTTATAAATTAAATCAAATGTGTTGTCAAAGTTTACCATGAGTTTGTTCTACATGTTTCTAAAGTTGTTTAGTGCCAGGCATCACTGGCCATTGTTCAGTATCTCCCACTGGGCGTACTCCCCATAGCAATACAAGTCCAGCACTTCCTGGGAAAGATACTCAGGAGACAACCTCACTACTGTCCACTTAAGTTGGCCAATTTTTAAATTAACCTTAGTCTTCCTTCATAATGATAAACTCCTCTTCTTTTGTTATCTTCATTGCTCAGTGAATAACAACAAATACTGCTTGAGTGTATAATCTGGGTCCTAGGATCAGACCTTTACATACTACTGTGTTGTTTAGACTATCACTCTGAAACAGATACCATCACCATTGTGTATAAACAAGGAAACAAAGCCATAGAGAAACCGGTATTTGCCTAAGATCACACAGCTGTGGGCTGCAAAGCTAGGGTTTAAATTCACAGATTTTTACTATGGATTAGGTATCAGCAAATGTTTCCTAAATATTTGAGACTTTATAAAGCATATGTTGTCTATTTAATTCCATTGTTTGTAGCCCCAAAACAGCTATGGATATTACATATGAAAGGGGCCAGGGCTCTGTTCCAATAAAACTTTATTAACAAAAACAGGAAGTGGGCAGGATTTGACCTATGGGCCTCAGTTCATTGGACCTTGTTCTATAGGTCACAGTACATATGTAGTTAGGAGAGTCAAAGGCTTTAATTCATAGCTATACTAAGACAAAAAAGGCATTGCAATTCAAATCTTAATCAACAAGTACTTACTGGTAAAGAAGATAAGAAATACAGGCCTCTAGAAATGTATTTCTTGACGACATGAAGAAACCAGCTTGCCTTTTGCTTTTAATCATAACATAAAAATCAAAATGAGCACAGATTATTTGATTATTAAAGCTGATATCCCCAAATTCCAGGATATAAAATATTTTCATATTTAAGCTCATCATTTCAAAATAAATATTGAATTTATGTATTCAGAACATATGAGGTAAGGAAGCTGAGGATCTGTTTGAACCACCTAGGTTAGTTACAGAGTCATCATGCTGAAGGAGTGAGCAAGGGAAGCTTCTGGAGCCCTGTCATGTCTGGGAGATTGCCCATCATAGCAGCCAGACGGGCCATTTCATTATGTTCATCAATAGTCTGATGCCATGGTTCCCAATAAGGACTAAATAGAATCACCCTTAGCCCCAAATTCATAAGTGGAAGTCCTAACCCCATGGGAACGAACTCAGAGATACAACCATTAATAATAATTAAGATTAAATGAGGACATAAGGGTGGATAAACTCATTATAAAAAGGAGATAAGTGTATCCTCTCTCTTTTTCTCCTGTCTTCTTTCCTCTTTCCCTATGAGTATACTAAATTAAAAAAAGAGCTTGTGAAAACATGGAAAGGAGAAAGCATCCATTTGCAACACAGGAAGAGGTGCCTCACCAAAAGCCAACCTCCCCTCCCTACTTTTAGTCACGTAGAACAGTAGGAAAATAAAAGTGGTTTATCTTGTTATTGTTGTGGTTGTTGAATGCAGCCATTCTAGCACAGTTTCCCTGACTTGCCTTTAATTAACTTGTGCCAGACGAATATCAACAGTGGCCTCAAATAATGACACCTTTTGTCATCTCACTTTGCTCTGTGACTTTTTGTTGCCCTCCCCCTTCCACTCAGAGCTTACCCAAGTCATCAGAACGGTAGCAACCAGGATACAAACAGAAATGTGAAAAGTGCTTGCCTTGATGGTTCCATTCCCTGTCTTTAACCCATGCCACTGCAATTATATTATCTTAGGCTAGCATACTAGCCAGACGTGAGAGATGCATGAAATAGAGATGAGTCATCCCAGTCAAGGCCAGGCTGGACCAGGCAGCCCTGGCCCACTCACAAGCTGACTACAGATGCATGAGTAAGCCCTGGGAAGAGCTCAGATCTGCAGAATCACCTCTTGAACTGTTGACTTGGGGAAATAATAAATGGCTATTACATAAACCACTAGGGGCTGGAATAGAATGTTCTACAACCGAACTAATGGTTACAGCAACCATGGTGCAAAGTGACCAGAGGGGCAGAATATCAAAACAAAAATCTGGGCATCTATAATGTCAGGGAGTTTTATAGAAAAAAATTTAGTTCTATTTTATAGGATCATTTTACAAAGAATAGCAAGGGAACATTTCCCATTTCCATGTGTGTCTGAGAAATGCTAAGTTGGTTGATTTGGCTCAAGGATTTTTTTTGTTGGTGGTGATGGTGGTCATAGTGCTTGAACTAGGGTCCTGAGCTCTGTCCCTGAGCTCTTTTTGCTCAAGGCTAGTGCTCTACTACTTTTTTAAAATATACTTTTATTATCAAACTGAATTACAGAGAGGTTACAGTTTCATACATTAGGCATTGGATACATTTCTTGTACTGTTTGTTACCTCGTCCCTCATTCCCCCCTTCCCCCTCCTCCTTTCCCTCCCCCCATGAGTTGTTCAGTTGTTCAGTTCATTTTCACCAAACAGTTTGTAAGTATTGCTTTTGTAGTTGTTTGTCTTTTTTTACCCTGTGTCTCTCGATTTTGGTATTCTCTTCCAATTTCCTAGTTCTAATAGCAGTATGCCCAGTTTCCAATATACTCAGATAAGATACAGCGATAGTGTAGGTACAACCACAGGAAGGTGATACAGGAATATCATCAATAATAGAGGCTACAGTTACATATGGCACATTGAAAGTAGTTAAAACTGTGATATAACAATCATTTCCATAACATGGAGTTCATTTCACTTAGCATTATCTTATGTGTTCATAAGGGTATAGCTATTGGGCTCCTGTGATCCTCTGCTGTGACTTGCCTAAACCTGTACTAATTATTCCCTATAAGGGACACCATATAGTCCATGCTTCTTTGGGTCTGGCTCACTTCACTTAGTATAACTTTTTCCAAGTCCTTCCATTTCCTTACAAATGGGGCAATGCCATTCTTCCTGATAGAGGCATAAAATTCCATTGTGTATATGTACCACATTTTCCTGATCCACTCATCTACTGAGGGGCATCTGGATTGGTTCCAGATTCTAGCTATGACAAATTGTGCTGCGATGAACATTGTTGTGCCAGTGGCTTTAGTGTGATTATGTTTGTGGTCTTTTGGATAGATACCCAAAAGTGGGGCTGCTGGGTCATAGAGGAGTTATATGTTTAGCCTTCTGAGGAATCTCCATACTGCTTGCCAGAGTGGCTGAACCAGTTTACATTCCTACCAACAATGAAATAGGGTTCCCTTTTGGCCATATCCCCTCCAACAGTTGTTATTGCTCTACTACTTTGAGCCACAATGCCACTTCTAGTTTTCAGGTGGCTAAATGGAGATGAGTCCCACAAACTTTACTTCCCAGGTTGGCTTTGAACCATGATCCTCAGATCTCAACCTTCTGAATAGCTAGGATTACAGGCTTGAGCCACTGGTGCCTTGCTAGCTCAGGACTTTAAAATATGAGTGATGATAAATTTTTCCAAAAGAAGTTTAAGAAATGTTTCTGAAACTTCCCTGACTATGGAGAACCTCCTCAACCTTCGACTCATAATGAGAATCACACAAAATGAACATCCCGCAGAAAATATTTTGAGATATTATTTAAAATGAATTATTCTTTCTCCTGCTTTACTATTGTTCTAGAGGGTGGAACTGCACTTAAACATGAAAGATAGAAGGGAAGAAGATTGAGACTAAATAAAAAATCCAAGCAAGAATTTGTCAAGTATAGAAGTTACCATAGCTTTGTGATACAGTGATTCCCCCAAGACTCAGGGCTGAAACATTCAGAGATGACAGTGAGACTTAGAGGACATTTGTGATTAGTTACCTTCCTTGGAATTCTCATTCTCTAATACAAGTCTAAAATTTTAGACGGCTTTTATTTATTGTTATTGTTGCTATTATTGTGATCATCATCATCATCATCATCATCATCATCATCATCATCATCATTTGCATTTCTGGGATCCAAACCCAGAGCCTTGGTCATATTAAGCAAGTGCCCTATTACTGAGCTATATCTTTCACCCAGAATTGCTTCTTTCGGTTACTACTGTATGATAGTTTCATGTGTCAACTTGGCTAGGCTATAGCTTCCTACTATATCATCAAACACTAGTTTAGAGGTTGTTGTTGTGGTATTTTAGATACAAATGGCACTTACAATCAGTATATTTTAAGTGAAGCATATTGTGCTCTGTTATGTAAGTGGGCCTTATATAATCCACTGAGGGTCTTAAGATCAAAGACTGAATTTTCTCATAAAAGGAGACATTCTGCTTCAAGATTGAAGCATAGAAACATGGTGTTTCCCATCCGCCTACTCTTTGGATTTTGGATTTTTGAGGGCTCATAATCATGTGAACAAATTTCTTATAATAATTGACTCTTACTTTCTGTCTCTGTCTCTGTCTCTGTCTCTTTCTCTCTCTCTCTCTCTCTCTCACACACACACACACAAATCTTAACTAGTATCAAACATCATTTATATTTTATTACAACCCTAGAATTAACATATCCCAGAAGTTCTCCTCTTACTGCTCATGTGCCTTTGGTAGACTAGATTTTCCATTTGTCTTCTTTGAGAACTTTTCTGAGCAGTCAGCTGAGAAGAAGAGCTTTATAATTACATTATAGTGATAGCCAGGAGGTGACATTTCTAATATTCTCTTTTAAAATGGGGAAGATGTTATGAGTCACCTTGTGTGGCATAATAATTTTACAGCTGTGTAATGTTTGTAAGGAACTGACAGTCCCTTATGAGCCACAGTGACCCAAGTTGGCCAGGTCCCAGCACCTATTTATGGCCTGAAATACAGGGGAAGAGGTCATGGGAGGTGGTTCTCTCTTCTGGAATTGAGTCAGATAGTTGATAACACTGCAACTCAGAGGTAACACAAAGTCTGATTTGCTATGACATGTTTTTTGAATGACTTCCTGGGAACTAAATGCAAATACTTCAAATCTTGTGTTGATAGTCTACATCTAGTCATTCAGGGAAAAAATGGAAAAAGCAAACTAGAAAGAGGACTTTGAAACAAAAGAAATAAGTTTATTTTGAGTATAGAATGTGTCCAGTGTGAATGTGTCCAGTGACTTTAGGAATACAGATTTGGAACAACTATCCAATAGGTTAGGTGCCACATTAATACATCCAACAGGGAACCTTTCTCACTGAAGTAATGGCCATTTGTAAGTAGTTCTGTTGAGGACAAACTCTTAGACTAATTGCTCATGCATTTCTTGTGCCTTGTTGAATCCTTAGTATTTGCCGGGATCTTTAAAAATAGCCACCAAATGGAATAGCTAAACAGAACATATAGCACTTCACATTTACATAGCAAGAATATGCAGCTAGGATTATATTTCAACCTACCAGTAAGTTGAGCAAACCCAGAATTATCTGCCCTGTGAGAATATTTCTTCCCTGATACTGATGTGCAGTTTTTGAGTTCTTGAAATCTTTAGGGCTAGAGTCCTTCTTTTTGTCTTTTTAATGTATTTCTATTCATTTGTAGGAGGTTGTGTTTTGTTTTGTGATTATGGTGGAGTTAAAATCCAGAGCTTTGCATATGTGAGGCAAGTGTTCTGCCACTGAGCTGCATCCTCAGCTTTTTTTGGTATCATTTTTGCTCTGTCATAAGGACCATAGACCAAATGGCTTAAACAACAGAAAAATAATTCTCAAGCCAGTTGTCTGAGATTAAGTTGTTGGCAGAGTTGACTGGAAATAGAAGACATCATCTCTGTGTCTTCTCATAATTTTCCCTTTGTATCCACATCCTAATCTCTTTTCTATACAAGGAGATTTAGGTGCCACTGTAATTACCTCATTTAAATTCATTGTGAAGAACTTATCTCCAAATTCTGAGGTACTTTGCAAAAGTGGGAGAAAGGCCACACATACATACATCCAGTTATACAATATTCATATAGACTTTAAGGCCAAGAACAGAAGGTCTTTACATGTATTCTATCTTAATGGCCCCTATTTGTGTACTTTCTTAAATGTGGAGGGAAGTGAACTGTAATATATGTCTTTGCATCTTTGTTCAAGTAACTAAAACACTTCCTGAATAATCAGTTATCTCAATATTCCATTTCTCCTTTTAGAATTCTTTAAATATGGAAGAAACAGAAACAGCCTACAGAAGTCATTAGATCTATGTAGCTCCTCAAGAACTGGCTAGATCTGGAGTTTGTATATTGCCACCAAAATCTATATTACCTGTCATTTACGAGTTTTTTTTTCTTTAAACCTACAGTGAAATTGATGTTTGCAGGAAAAAAGAATGCCTTCTACTAGGTTCATATTTTTATGCTCCAGAATCACATTTGTCTCCAAGGAATATTACAGGCACTGACTCATGTTGGGCCAGTTAGACCAATAATTAGAAAAGAATATTGACACATTTCCTCTTAATTCTACAAGATTTGCATTTGTAACTACTCAAGTTAAAACAGGAGACAAAAAGAGTGTCAAGTAGTATCTACACATAAGTAAAAAACCAAACCAGTACCAACCTGTGGGACAGTTGTCATTCAGAGATGAACTCTACTGGAACACACAGTAGCAGCCAGTCCTAAGGCTATGATGGCTCCCCACTGCCAGCACAGTGTCTTCAAGAGTCATTCGGCCTCAGATCTTCTTTTGATGCAGCAACAAAAGGCAAGTGTGGGCATTTGATCAGTCCTCAGTCTCCTTTTTGTCTTGTGCCAGCCAGACATCCCTGTGATGGGCAAGTAAACCACTGATATGGAGACTTTGCTGAAAACTTAATGCCTGATATTCTGAGTCTGACCTGCAACAGGTGATTGGATCCTTGAACAAATGAATCTGATCTGTTTAACTTCCTATCTTCTGGGCCGCAGACTAGAAAAACAGTTGGCCCTCAATATCCAGTAGTTTCAAATCCATGAGTTCAACCCACCAAAGACTAAAAGCCATGCACTGTTGGTTCATTCCTTTGATCCCAGTTTACTCAGGAGGCTGAGACCTAGAGGCTCAAAGTACAGATTCAACCTGGGCAGAAAAGTCCACAAGCCTTTATCTCCAAGGAATCAGCACAAAAACAAGACTGACACTACAGCAAAAGCAACAAAAAGCCACACATGAAAAAGCACAAAGCTTTGAGTGGTGTAAACTCAGGTAATGGTATACACACACACACACACACACACACACACACACACACCAAGTTATATCTGTCCTGGTTAGTAACAGACTTTCCCCCTAAACAATGCAGTATAGCAACTACATCACAGATTTTATATTTCATTGGGCACTATACAAAGGCAAGAGGTTTCAAGTATAGGGGAGGATATGCACAGATTATATGCAAATACTGCACCATTCAATCTAAGGGATTTGAACATCCTCTGCTTTAAGTATGTGCAGGGGCTCCTGGAACCAATCCCATATGGTTAAAACTGTAGTCTAGAATGAGGAACAACCTAGATATTCCTTCACTCCTTCCAGGAATAATAAATACGACAATACAGTAATGAATCAGCTAGTTTTCTACCTGTTTATTGAGAAGAGAATGTGAAGGAAACAGAAAACTCAGCTCCATCTCCTCCATACTGACCAAGGAGTCTTGATGGGCTGATACATAAATGATTGACAACTTAGCTTAAAAAATCATAATCAGCAATAAAATCAGCTCTAGTTAGTGATTCTGTCCTACTATTTGAACATCAATGGCCAAGTCCCACCTACCACCTCCCAGCACTCTAATATTGCCATACAACTTTCCCTCACTAGAGGGGGTTAAAAGTGTGACACCATAGACACTGGACTCAGGGTCGTAAGGACCCAAATTCAAAGTTCAACCCCATTTCTTCAAGCTAGAGATGCAAGTTTCTGAGCCTGTTTCTCTTAATTTATCACATTACAATAACAGCATCTGCGCCTAAAATGAAGTGGTGTATGATTAAATAAGAAACCATGGCATCAATGAGCATATACTTATCTAAACAGTGTTCTAGAGATATAACTGAGAAGAACGTTGGTGGAACTTATATGTGAAGATGGGCAATAAACTGATGAGCAAAGATAAGAGCAGGGAAAAAGAGATGATGAACTGTAGAGTATGTTGATAAAAGTCTGTTGTTTTAGATTGTAGATCTTTGGATTCATTTTTTCATATAAAGCAGATGATTTAAGGGAAATATACCTGTGTTTTAAAGAACTATGCTGCTGTGTTGAATTTAAAAGATCAATAGTAAAGATTTGGAGTTTGGGCACCCATGTCTCACATCTGTCATCCTAGCTACTCAGGAGGCTGAGGTCCGAGGATTGTGATTTAAAGCCAGCCTGGGCAGAAAAGTGCATGAGACCCTCATCTCCAATAAACTACTAAAAAAAAAAAAAGGCATAAGTGGCTCTGTGATAGAGCACTAGCATTGAGCACAAAGAGGCTCAGGAACCACACCCAGGCCCTGAGTTCAAGCCCCAGGACTAGCAAAAAGAAAAGAGAGGAAGGAAGAAAAAGAAATAAAGAAAGAAAAAAAGAAATAAAGAAAAAAAGGAAAGAGAGAAAGAAAGAAAGAAAGAAAGAAAGAAAGAAAAGAAAGAAAGAAAGAAAGAAAGAAAGAAAGAAAGAAAGAAAGAAAGGAAGGAAGGAAGGAAGGAAGGAAGGAAGGAAGGAAGAAAGGAAGAAAGGAAGGAAGGAAGGAAGGAAGGAAGGAAGGAAGGAAGGAAGGAAGGAAGGAAGGAAGGAAAGAACCGACAACACTGAGGCAAGTTAAGATTAGAAGCCCAGTCTAGCCTGGTGAGAGGCTGGAGAAGGACATGCAGAAACCAGGATTAGCTACTAGATTAGATGTGAATGTAAAATAATGAAGTATGTGGCACATGGAATTACCATAACTTACCTCATAATTACCTCATAACTTGGGAATACTAGGGAGAGATCTTTTATAAGAACACAAATGTAGCCATGTGCTGGTGGCTCATGCTTAGCTTCTCAGGAGGCTGAGATCTGAGGATCATGGCTCAAAACCAGCCTGGGCAGGAAAATCTGTAAGACTCTTATTTCCAGTAAAATACTCAGAAAAAAAGTCAGAAGTGGCACTGTGACTCAAGTGGTAGAGTGCTAGTCTTGAGCACAAAAGTGCAGGTACAGCATCCAGGCCTTGAGTTCAAGTCCCTAGATCACCAAAATAAAAAAGCTAGAATGCTAGCCTTGAGTAAAAATAGGTAAGGAACAGTACTCATGCTCTGAATTTAAGCCCCAGGACCAGGAGGAAAAAGTCTAGGGCTAGGAAGCATGACAAAAGGTCCTGAGTAGAAGGAAGGGAAGGAGGGAGAGAGGGAGGGAGGGAGGGAGGGAGGGAGGGAGGGAGGGAGGGAGGGAGGGAGGGAGGGAGGGAGGGAGGGAGGGGACTAATAAAAGAAAGGAAAGCAAATGACAGACTAATGGAGTTTAGATTATACCCCAGTATCAACTCTAAGTAATAACTTATAAGATGTTCAGTGTTACCTTAGCATGACAGCCCACCATCATTGCCAGCAAGGCAAGACCAGACTAACTGTAAAGGTTTTAATATAGCAGAGATGCATCAACCAAATGGGATTTCTCAGATGTAGAAGCATACATAAAAAGAGAAATGTAGAGCTACAAGCTGACTATTCTTTGCAAGATACCACAGGAGAGAAGAGGGGAAGACACTTGGCCACAAGCTATCAATTATTATGGTCCCACTGGCAGAACCATCTCTATTGTTAGGCTTGGTAAAGGGAACTGCAGCCAATTGTCTTTGAGCAGCCTGGTATTTGGCAAGATGGACACTGACTGCTTGGCAAGCATGGCAGGCAGAATAGACTATTGTAATCACAAGCAAATGTCTATTAATAGGACAGCAGCCACTGAAAATAAAAGGGCTGACAAATGGGGAAACCCTTGGTCCTCTGGGCCAGGTAAAAGAACTATGCTCAAACATAGGAGCTTGCTTCAGCAGAAGCCCAGTCCTTACTATCATCTTTTAATTAAAAGGCGTTTAGACTTGTCACATTAAAAAAAATGCTTGGATAAGAAAATACTGCAGTGAATTTTTTTTGAACCCTGGTTCTAGGTAGCAATGAGCCTAATGGATTGTACACAATGACTTAAATAGGAACACTAAAATTTGATAGTTCTTGAATAATACAGTTGAATCGAAAATTGTTCCTTGATAATGGTATCCCATTAACTGACCCTTGAAAATATATATTAAACATCTTTTAATGCATGAGATTAATCAAGTTTCAAAAAAAGATAAGTCAAGTTTCAATTTCAGATGATAGATTGCAACATGAACATATACTGATAGTTTAAGTATAGTCACGAAAATAATTTGAAAATAGGTTACCATCTTTTCTGGGTCTTGAACTCAAAGCCTGAGTGCTGTCCCAGAGCTTTTGTGCTCAAGGCTAATGCTCTATCACTTGAGCCACAGATCAACTTCCTGCCTTTTGGTAATTGATTGGAGATAAGGATCTCTTGGACTTTCCTGCTTGTGTTGTCTTTGAAGGGTAATCTTCAAACTTCAGTCTCCTGACTAGCTAGGATTATAGGCATGAGCCACTGTCTCCTAAGTATCTGGTATTACAGGCATGAGCTACTGTCTCCTGAGTAGCTAGCTAGGATTATAGGCATGAGCCACTGGTACACTGCTGAAGATGGTTCTTAATTGTTCTTAGTGATTTAGGCACATCACCACAGGCATTAGTAACCATGATGCCCTCTGGAACTACTGACCTCTCTAGAGACAGATTCCTGCATTAAAGGGCATATATACATATATGTAGTTATTAACATATAATGTTATATGTTACATAAATATATAATATTTTACAATATTTATATATTTAACATATAGAACATTTAATATATACTTATTAAATATTCAAAAGTATATTTATTAAATCCTTACTTGATATATATTTACTATTTAATATATAATATTTATAATGTACCTATGCTATCTATATTTAATGCATATTGTATATTAACTAAATATAATATATATTATGTGTTATATATAATATATTTATATATATTAGAACAGTTTTTCTTGGGTACCTCGCTGTCAAGCAACTCCTTTCTCTTGTGTTGCTACTGAGTGGTATGAGTGTTGCTATCAGGGTATTACGGGCTGGACTGTGTCATGCCAGAATTCACACATAGAACTATGAACTTGTGATGGTATGTTGACATAGAGCATTTGGGAAGTAATCAGGATAGATGAGGCCATGAAGGGTAAGGCCCCAATGAAGAGACATTATAAGAACACAAGAGACAAGCTTATAAGCTCTCTCTTGCTCTCTTTCCATGTCCCTGTATGAATGAAACTCCATGAATGAAGGTTGTCATGTGCCTATCAGTTCTGAGCCCTCACTAACATCCTGATTCAGCCATTACCAAAACTTTGATCTTAAGCCTCTAAAACTGTGAGAAATAAATATCTATTCTTTTAGCCACTGATTCATAGTCTTTTATGGCATTTTTGAGATGGCAGTCTGTACTGACTACCCATAGGGTGATCTCATTCCATTTCTGATTCCATGTTGCTGACCTGCTGTGAACTCCTTAACAAATTTTGCTTGAAATAAATAATTGAATGTAATCCATGGGTGTTCTTTGACCATTCAGGGTCTTCATTACCTACATTCCAACTCCAAGTTAAATTTTGGCATTTAGACATTTTCTATATTGCTGATAGCTGAAATTCGTTTAATGAAATTAACAATACAAGTATCATCTTTGTTTCCTTTAAGGAAAAAGAGAAAAGGGTTCAATTTTCCCTCACATCTGAATTAAGATAAAATATTACAGTCCTCTTAAATCTGAGACTAGGGCTTCCTTTGAGAAATGATGATGATATTGTAAAAACAGTTAAAAGATTTGGTGGAGGGGTAGCACTCAGTAATGCCTGTTATAGCATTTATTTTGTTTTTAGGGATATAGTTAAGATGTTATTTTTAGATGTTAGCCATTTCTCAGAATATGAGAAGATTTGAGAGCAAGAGAGGATTGTTGCTAATAAAACCTCTAAAATAATAAAAGTAATTAGTATGTGGTATACATCAAACATTATTACTGTGTTTGGGTGACAAAATAAGCATAAACTAAAAAAGACTGCTATCCTCAGAATAAACAATGTTGCTTCTGACCAATTTTAGCATTTGCTTTAGGTATGGGAAGCTAGAAGCTTACAGGGAGGCCAGGAATAATAATTTTTTCGTTGTTTTTAGCACACATCTTAACAATGACTGGTAAGGGGCTGGGGATATAGCCTAGTGGCAAGAGTGCCTGCCTCGGATACACGAGGCCCTAGGTTCGATTCCCCAGCACCACATATACAGAAAACGGCCAGAGGTGGCGCTGTGGCTCAAGTGGCAGAGTGCTAGCCTTGAGCGGGAAGAAGCCAGGGACAGTGCTCAGGCCCTGAGTCCAAGGCCCAGGACTGGCCAAAAAAAAACCAAAAAAAAAAAAAAAAAACAATGACTGGTAAGGCACTAATTAGAAGGAGGTCAATTTTGAATAAGTCCCTGAAGAAGGGCTTGTTATTTCATGTGATTTCATGTACACTTTATGCCATATATATGTGTATATATATGTATATGTGCATATACATATATACATATATATATATATTAGGAGGGTTCCAGGATATCCAAAAGGAAAGGAAAGGAAATTTAGGTAATAAAACAAATAAAGGAACCATTTACTCATTTCATTTACTCATTTCAACTTCCACCTTTGGAGCCCAGCCAAGTGCGTCATGTGGGATAATATGTATTGCGAACACAGATATTGCATGGGCTAGCTGCCAGAACTTCGGAGTGGCAATTGGAAAGTGAAACATAAAAACAGTAAACAAGAAAGAAAAATGGCATGATTCTTTTTTTTGTGTGTGTGTTACTTGGGATTTCTTTTTTTTTCTCAAATTTTTATTATCAAACTGATGTACAGAGAGGTTACAGTATCATACGTTGGGCATTGGATACATTTCTTGTACTGTTTGTTGCCTTGTCCCTCATGCCCCCCTCCCTCCCCCCCTTTCCCTCCCCACCCCCAGGTGTTCAGTTCACTTACACCAAACAGTTTTGCAAGTATTGCTTTTGTAGTTATTTCTCTTTTTTTACCCTGTGTCTCTCAAATTTGGTATTCCCTTTGAGTTTCCTACTTCCAATACCAGTAAACACGGTTTCCAATATACTCAGATAAGATTACAGAGATAGTGTAGGTACAACCATAGGAAGGTGATACAAGAACATCATCAATAATAGAAACTACACATACACATAGGACGTTGAAAGTAGTTACAACTTTTGCCTGTCTTACCAGCATAAAGTTCCTAGATAGAAGTGTAGTTAGATGTCTCCTATCTCCCGAGAAAGTTTTATAGCTTGTTTAAGCATAGATACTTAGAAGATCCAGTTGAAGAAATGTTTGTGCAAGGAAGAGCTACAAGTTAGAGGGAAGAGCTGAGTGGAGGAAATGTTGGTGCAAGTAAGACAGCTTCCTAAACAGACCCATCTCAATATTGCCCACAGCCTCCTGAGAGACATTGCATTCTTCTTAATTTCTATGCAAGAAAAACAAAACTCAAGAAAGTCTTTAACTCCATAAGAAAGACAAATATCAAGAAATTCTTTGCCTACTATCAAATAGTTATAAAAGACCAAAGTGAGACCATTAATTTGGATTGGCATCCAAATCCACTGGTCTTTCCATTAACCATGTGAAGACATTCAATACCAAGCAGGGCTAGGTTGGAGAGTTGCAAGGGTATCACACCACTGGGTTGCTCTGAAAAAGAATCCAACCATATCATGAACTCCCACAGAAGTGAAGGTCTAGTGTTTGGGTTTTCCTCTGGGAGCTTTTATCTGTTCAAGAAAAGGCAGCCAAAAGGCTAAGCAACACTTTTGGCAGTGTCACAGGGACCAAAGCATGACTGTTATATTTTGAGCTCAGTATAAGTTCCAGGGTCACCCTGACATGTGAAAATCAGAAGTAGATTGGCTCTTGCGGGAACTCAGCTTTGAATCCTTGAAATTGGATTACACTGGTTCCGGATGCAAGAGCCACTAGGCAATTTGAAGAAAGCATAAATCCTCTCTGCATGAAGAAATTATCCTAGGCATCAAATTATTTCTACAAATGATTTTTCAGTATAATCCCCAAAACACAATAAAATAGTAACAAGAAGACAAGAGCAAAGACAACAGAAATATTAGGTAGTGGAAATAGAGCCAGAATGAATACAGATATTTGACTTAACCAGGCATACACTTTAAATAACTCTGTTAAACGTTGGCAAGACTTCTTTCCTTTGCTTAAGAACATCACATAATTATTTGATATGAAAAAGAAAGTCTATATCAATCCTAAGAGAATCTTAGCTGGCTCTTGTATTTCTCAAATGTTCATTGGTATGGCATGAATATCAAGGATAGATATGAAGTGTGAAAACAAAACTTTGTTCACTTCTACAAAGGAAAGACAGATTGTGAATTTGGCTCATTATAGCAATTATTTTAAGGACTCTGGGAAAGAACTAAGAAAAAAATTCTACAATTGAGAAAATTCAGTAACCAGAACTAAGACTTGAATCAGTTTAGAGTAATTTATTTATATGTTGATGAAGAGACTTAGGGAACTAGAACTAGTGGACAAAATCAGAGAAAATAAAACAACTCAGCCTTTTTATCCTTTGTCTCTCAGTTTTGGCTTCCCTTTACCTTCCCTAGTTCCAGTACATGTCTATACATTATCCAGGGTACTAAGATCACTTACAGTAATAGCAGGAGTAAAACCACAGTAAGAGAATATGAGAGAACAAAAGGCACATTTTCACATGGTATGTTGAAATTAATGACAGCAATGATATATCACTTATTTCCATAACATGGAGTTCATTTCACTCAGCATTATCTTATGAGGTCATATGGGCATTTCTATTGAGCTGTTATGTTCTTCTGCTATGTGTATCCTAGATATGTGCTATTTATTCCCTATGAAGGAAACCATAGGGTCTATGTTTCTTTGAGTCTGGGTCACTTCACTTAGTATGATTTTTTTTCCAAGTCCTTCCATTTCCTTACGAATGGGGCAGTATCATTCTTTCTGATAGAGACATAGAATCCCATTGTGTATACGTACCATATTTTATTGATCCACTCATCAGCTGAGGGGCATCTGGGTTGGTTCCATATTTTAGCAATGACAAATTGTGCTGCGATGAACATAGTTGTGATGGTGGCCAAAACAAGTATTCAAAGAACCAACAGCCCCCTCAACAAATGGGCTAAAGACCTAAAATAGACTTCTCTGAAGAGGAAATGAGAATGGTGAAGAGACACATGAAAAATTGCTCTACATCACAGGCCATAAAAGAAATGAAATAAAAACAACACTGAGATTCCACCTCACCTCAGTAAGAATGTCCATTATCAGGAAAACTAATAATAACAAATGCTGGAGAGGATGTGGCCAAAAGGGAACCCTACTATATTGTTGGTAGGAATGCAAACTTGTTCAATCACTCTGGAAAGCAGTGTGGAGTTTCCTAAGAAGGCTAAACATAGAGCTCCCCTATGACCCCGAAGCCCCACTTTTGGGCATCTACCCAAAATATTACAATCAAGACCACACAAAAGCCACCAGCACAACCATATATATACTTCTTAAGCAAGACATGGAAAAACTACTGAAAACCAAATAGAAAGAGAAAATAAATTAACTTGATATGGTAACAAATACCTGTAACATCAGCACTCAGGAGTCTGAGGCAGGAGCAGTACCATTTCAAGTCTGAGCTATGTTGTATATAGCATGATTCTGTCAACCAAGAGAGATACACACACAGAGACAGAGAGAGATTTAAACATAACTGCAGTAAAAAGACAATTACTTCCAAAGAAGAATGGAGACCCATACCTATCTTTTCAAAACCACATTAATGGAATAAGTTCATTGAAGTGTTTGCCTTTGGGAGGAAGAAGGAATGACAAAGAAGATACAGAAAGACTTCAGGGCCACTGTCCAAGTTTTTATTTCTTGACAGAGCATTGACTTCATTGAAGCTCACTGGCTATGGATTCGTGTATTTCCTCCTTTTCTATATACTTGTAAAAATCCACATAACTTTAAAGAATAGATTATTGTGGGACCAAGCCTAATTATTTTATAATCATACTGTCCTAGCTCCTTGGAAAACAAACTTTATTACATTATAAAACATTTTAGCCTCCAGAAAGAAAAAAAATCTTAAGTTTGCAGGTTAAACTAATCTAACATCGTATTTCTTGCAGGATTCTAAAGAAATGTGGCTACAAGCAGGAACTATTTTCTCAATTTGTAATCCTAAGTACTAAGAAAGCAAAGATCAAGAGGATTAAAATAAACCCAGAGTGGGCAAAAGCTTCATAAGACCCAATATCAACAGAAAAAGCCACTCATTGCAGTATACGCCTATCATCCCAGCTAAGGCTGAAAAGGTAAATAGGAAGTTCATAGTGTAGATGAGCCCAGGGGAAAAAAAAATGAGACCCTAGCTTAAAAATAACCAAAGCAAAAAGGGCTGGAGTTCTGGTTCAAGCATTAGGCAGCCTCCATAATAAATGGGGATGCCTAGGTTCAAAAACACAAGCATTTCCAAAGTACCTTCTTTCTTCTGTAAAGAATGAAGAAATATACTCACTACAAATATTCATGACCATAACATCAAAAACATTTTTAAAGTGCTTAATGGAGATGTTAGAACATCATTTTCCCCAAGCTCTTAATTATATATCATCTACTGCTCTTTCTATTATTTATCAAAATTGAAAAAATGAAAGGGAAGGACCAAGTCTTTTCAAATTATCTCAGGTATGGAGTAAAGAAAGCATCATTACTTGGATGATCTTAAATAATTTATCTTTTTCTATAATAAAACGTTTATGCTGGTGGCTTTAGTGTAGCCTGGTTTGTGAGCAATTGGATAAATGCCCAGGAGTAGGATTGCTGAGTGATAGGGAAGCACTATGTTTAGTCTTTTGAGGAACCTCCATACTGCTATCCAGAGTGTCTGAACAAGTTTACATTCCCACTAACAGTATAGTAGGAACCACGACATTGCCAGCATGTTACTGTTAGTTTTCTTGATAACGGCTATTCTAACTGGGGTGAGGTAGAATCTCAGTGCTGTTTTGGTTTGCATTTCTTTTATGGCTAGAGACACTGAATAAGTCCTCATATGTCTATTGGCCATACTTATTTCTTCTTCAGCGAAGTATCTCTTCAAGTCTTTAGCCCATTTATTAATTGGGTTGTTGTTTCTTTGAGGATTTGGGGGTTACCTTTTTGAGCTCTAAATTTATTTTAGATAGGAGGCCCTTGTTTACCATTGCCAAGATACAGAATTAATGCAGATGTTCCTCAGTAGATGAGTGGATAGAAAAAATGTGGGATGTGTGTGTGTATGTATGTGTCTGCATGTCATATATATATACATATGTATGTATATACAATAATATTTGATGCTTCCATCAGAAAGAATAGCATTGCCTCATTCATAAGGAAATGGAAAGACTTGAAATAAATGATATTGAGCTAAATAAGCCAGACCCAAAGAAGCATATGTTGCATGGTTTCTCTCATTTGTAATAGTTAGAATGTGCTTATAAACACACAAATAAACCCAATGGATAGTAAGAGAAAAAAATTATATTTGCACATGTTAAATTAAACAGCACTCTAAGCATTCACACAGGGAGACCAAAGAGGGATATTCTTAGGAGAGAATCACAAGGACTCAATATCTATGTGCATATGATCATATGATGCTTATCAAAATGAACTCCAAGAAATGGAAACAAGAGGGTTGTATTTTACTTTTTGTATTTTTTTCTGTTTTTCCTCTTTCACTGCTATTTTTGATTTCTATGCCTTTTGTCTTGTATGAAGTTTATCTCATTTAGGGAAGGTAAAGGGAAGCACAGAAATAGGAGGACAAAAGATGAACTAATTCAGCAGCGACACTCACTAGACACAATGTTGGAAATGAACTACACTACCTGCGTAGAAGGGGAGGGAAAAAACTGGGAGAAAATGAGGGAAGAGGTGACACTGTTCAAAAAGAAATGTACTCATTACCTGGCTTATGTAACTGTAATGTTTCTGTATATCACCTTTACAATAAAAAATTAATTTAAAATTTTTAAAATGTTTGTGCTATCAAAATGTTAGGAATGGAAATGGAATAGCAGCATTCATCACAGTGGTGGGAAGGCTTTACCCGCTCCCCAGGACTGCCATGAGATCATGAAGAGATGCTAATTGCACAGAGTAAGAGTTTTAATTGATGCGTACCTGACCATTACAGTGGTTTCCAGTTCCAGAAGCATCCCAGCTGACATTGTTATAGAGTAGCATAACTGAAAAGAGCAGGATTAATTGGAGTCATTAATTAAAAGCACACAATTAGCTCCTATGGTTGAAGGGTTGTTGGGACTTTTTTTTCCCCCAGTTTTTTCATTGCTTGAGGCCTATGAAAGTTTTATTGAGTCTTATCACACACGGGATTGTCTGTGCTGATAGTTAACAAGGAGAGAAAAGAAAAACAGGAATTGAGCTGAGAGCCACATGAGGTAACAGGGTTTGACTACTTTTCTTTTTGACAAACCAAGAACAGAATAAATACAAGGAGACTGAATGGAGGGCCTAAAGAAGAGTGGCTGAAACTGAGAAAATCAATTTCCTTGCCAGTTCCTCCATCTTGTAAAAAAATGTAGGTGACTATTACTTATCTATGTCCCAAGACCATAGAGAACCACATCAGTGACTTAGATGTTGACATGAAAGAATACTGTCTTTTGCTGTTGGAACATTGCTACTTCAAAGATTGGGGCATTTTCAGGATTTTAAAGCTGGTTTCTAGAATTAAGTCCGATTATTTTAAACTTTACCTCTGAATAATTCAATCCAATAAAGACATTTATAGAAAAATGGGAAGAGACAAGAAGGGGAATATTCATTACCCACATTCTGATGCTTCAGAGACCTCGTCCAGTTCTTATCCTCATACATGTTTAGTGTCTACCAACAGATTTGGGTGCAGAATGTAGCACACAAACCTCATTTGTATTAAAATCAAGATGGCAGGCTAAGCTAGGCAACCGTGGCTCATGCCTAGCTACTAGGCAAGCTGAGATCTGAGAATCTTGGTTTGAAGTCAGCCTGGGAAGAAAAGGCTGTGAGAATTTTTATCACCAATTAAATGGGGGAAAAGCCAGAAGCAAAGCTGTGGCTAACACGGTAGAGAGCCATCCTTGAGCAAAAAAGCTAAAGGACAACACCCAGGCCCTGAATTCAAGTTCCAATATTGGCACAAAAAAATATGTTCTTAAAGATGACCAGCTGAAGATTGCATCTTCACAAAGGAGGCTAAAAATGATTAATTGGAGTGAAGGTAAAGAGTCTCACAAGTAAGCACTTTCTCCAGAAAAGATGGCCATTAAATCTCACATGTCACTTTGCAAAGGATCTGTCTGGATTTTTGTTCACAGCCTTTGCCTGGGCAGTCTGCTAGGAAGTAACATTGTACAAGGCTTCCTTCTTTCTATGATCAATCTCAGTTGCAAACAGAGGGAGCTATGACAAGCCAATGTAGAGGCTTCTCCGGTGAGTAAGTAATGTGTTACCTCTCAGGGAGTCTCTTTCTCATAGCTGCCTATATGCTCTGGTGCATGTTACACCTGGACAAGGAAATAGACTTGGGGATTTGGAATTGCAAATAAACCAAGTCTTTGTTTCAGCATTTCAGTTCCACATATTTAAGATGACTGAGCAATATGCAATGGCAAGAGACTAGCAAGTTGTATAAATCCCTAGATGGCATGTGAATACAAGTGCACAGACAGAAAATAATGTGAACCCGATCTAAAATTTTCTCAGCTAAAAACGTGAAATAGATAAAGCAAAAGATGATTATACTGACATAAAAGGCTGAATTTATCTTTCCTGCCCAACTTGATTCAACACTTACCTATTGTGGCAATGACCGAACATTTGATATATTTCTCTTTAACCTCAGAGGATCTGCGTTTTCTTGGCCAGGCCCCAGATGAATACACATAAATCATAACTGCTTGTGTTCAGTAAATATGAACATCACACAGCCAATCAAAAATTCATGGTGTTTCAGTGATGGATACAAAATTCCACAACGTTTTAACTGCTTTGTGTACTCAATGCTCCAAGCTCACTCTAATAGAACCAATTAAGGCACTGGCATAGTATTTGGCAGCCCAGAATAAATATATGTAACCTCAAATGGTATTCATTACTGTAACTGCTTCAATCATTAAGGATGAGGGAAATAATAAAAATTGGAATCCTATAATACTCTAATTTTAGAATACAATATATGATACCATATTCTAATACACTCTTGGTAAAACAGTATTTAGGTGGCAATGGTTACAAATACTCCATCTTAACAAAATTATAAAGAAGAGAAATCTACAAAAAAAGACATTGGGAAGCAAAAAACTATTGCTATGTGGGCTTGATGGTCCCCAATTCAAAGGTGAAAGTTTGAGGATCTGGTACAGACAATGAACCTATTTGTTTCTATTTGCATTAAAGGTAAATAGCTGTAGGCTGAAGTAAGTTGACCTATTAGTGTAATTCAGAAATGCACTCAGAATCAGACAAGAAGAAGCAATGACTTTCTCCAGTTCCTAGCCTAGATCTTGTTCCAGTCCTACCACTGTCACAGGGAGAAGACAATGAAAGGGAATGAAGATGGCTGGGCCTTGTCCTACTTAGCAATCACCTTTATAATTAAGTCCTTACATGGAGTCAGTTGGAAATAGCAAGCTACAGTCAATGGCTAATTGTGACATTGACCAAAACCCAGGTGAGCTAGGAATGCTTTCAGCTGAAAGAAAAAACTCGTCTAACATAGACTTAGCTAAGGTTATTCTTCCTCAGACAAGAAGTTTGCATGTGGCCAGTGATTAGTGTGGCTTTAGCAGCTTGTAAAGGGCAAAACTGGGCTCCACAATTCAATTAATCTATCGTCATGTATGTTACTTCATGGTGATAAGGCAACAAAAGTCTATTCAAGGCTATGAGTTAGGAAAGCTGATTCTAGCATCATAGCACATGAACCTCTTTCCCAAAGCCCTCAACAGAATTTGTTATGTATAAGTAATTTAAGTTATGTTACCATATTATATGGTTGGCTTCAAGAAGATATGAGACCTTGAATATTTGGAGAGGTAGGTGCACAAAGAGTTACTATGAAAGAGAAAAGGTGAATAGCAGAAAAAGAAATGAAGAAGTAAAAACCTTTAAGATCACATTAATAAATAGCCAACAGAAGATTTTGAGGCAGAATCACATACAGAAGAAAATATTTTCTGCTCTTATATCACCCATGGGAAAATATTTCAAGAAAGGGTGTGGGGGTTAGTAGTTCACAACTGTAATTCTAGTACTCAGGAGGAAGAAGCATGAGGACCACAAGTTTAAGGCCAGTGTAGGGTACATAAGGAGACTGTTTAAAAAGTCCAAGGCCTGGTCATCGATGTAGCTCCATACTAGAGTGCTTGCCTAGCATGTACAAGGCCATAAGTTCATTTTTTCTGTCCTGAACTCAGAGCCTGAGTTCTGTCCCTGAGTTTCTTTTGCTCAAGGTTAGTGCTCTGCCACTTGAGCCACAGCATCACTTCCAGCTTTTTTCTGAGTAGTTTATTGGAGATAAGAGTCTCACACTTACCTGCCTGGGCTGGCTTCAAACCATGATCATCAGATCTCAGCCTCCTGAGTAGGTAAGGTTAGAGGTATGAGCCACTAGCACCTGGCCTAAGTTCAATTTTCCACACTACACACATCAAAGAAGGTAGAACAACATACCAACTTATAATAATGGGTGAGACTGACAGGATTTCCCTGGAATAACTCAATCTAAAGCCAGACCCAAAACATGATGGGAGTTTCAATGAATCTTTTATCAAAACTTATAGGCTATGTATAGTTTTCTTCAGTATGTTTATCTACCAAAGAGCCAATGAACATAGGGAAAGCAATGCTAAGGCAGATGGTATTCCTAAGATCTAAAGAAACCACAATGTATGTCCTGGTAATGAAAACTAATAAAATAAATATTTGATCATTAGAGTGTTATGAAAAACAAGACAATTGAAAGTTACTGTTTCTGAAAGGACTTCAGCTATAAAGCTAAGAAATGAAATTAAAAATATATAAGGCCTCATAAAGCTTTAGCTTAAAACAAATTGGCAGATGGTAAAGAGAAGAGGAAATGCTGTTTGGGGACAGACATGACTTTTATCCAAGTACTGTCATCCCTCCATATCTGTGGGATCCACATTAGCAAAATCAAACATCATTAGATGAAAAATATTCAGAGAAAACATTTGCATCTTTACTAATCGTGTATGCATTATTCATTAAACAATATAGTATAGCAACCATTTATATATAATTGATACTGTGTTAGTTACTATAATGTAAAGATGACCTAAAATGTAGAGGTGTGCAAAGGTTATATGGAAATCGCGACCTATGTTATATAAGGAACTTGAATAAGATTTAAGTGTCCAGGATTATGATGGAAACAACAATCATCGATACAAAAGTATAGCTCAGTCTGAAAATCCAACAGAGTCAAAATATTTTGGCCATAAGATTTTAATCTTATGGTTCATTTTTAAGCTAACAAGTCAAATATATACTACTTAAATTGTAATGTGCTTCATACTAAAAGGATTTTAGAGTAGGATAGTTTTCATTTATTCAGTTAAGGGATGGTTCTGAACTTTTCCTGTCTACCAGACTCATTTGGGTGCTTTTAAAGTTACAGCTACTTTGACTCCCCTAATATCCCAATAATCACAATGTAATCATCCTAGGATAGAATATGGTTTATTTATTAGTTTATAGCCCCTGTGTTGATTCCAGTGCAAAACTAGAGTTGAGGAAGATTCAGGATTGGAGTCCACATTAAAAATGCTGAGGGAAAGTTAATATTATTTGTTTAGACTACATTTGGCAACATGTCAGATGGCTAAATAAATTGATTCCCTTTCTAAGAATATATCTTAAAGAAATGGGCAGAGAATCAAAGACTAATATACTGAAATATTCACTGCAACATCAGCTACTAGGAAAAGCATCCAATAATAAGAGCATAATTAGTAGTCTGACACATCTGTGTTAAAATGTTTCCAAAGAGTGGGACCTGGATCAAGAACCAGTGGCTCAAAGTCTGTAATCCTAGCACCTCAGGCGGCTGAAACCTGGAGGACCAGGGTTTGAAGTCAGCCCAGACAAAAA
The DNA here is from genome assembly GCF_023159225.1 of Perognathus longimembris pacificus. Lineage (NCBI taxonomy): Eukaryota > Metazoa > Chordata > Mammalia > Rodentia > Heteromyidae > Perognathus > Perognathus longimembris. The sequence goes on from NC_063161.1 coordinate 100,380,649, forward strand.
AGTCCAGACTCTGTCTCCAATTAAGCAGAAAATGCCAGAGTAGAGGTTTAAATTAAATGCTACAGTGCCAGCCATAAACTAGAAAACCCAGGAAGCATTACAGGTCCTGAGTCTAAGATTTAGAATTGCCATGCACGTGTATGGTGTGCACACATATGCGCCCCCCCCCCCCCCACACACGACACACAGAAACCATATGGTTGTATATACTTTCCTTTTTCTGTTGGTTCTGGGGCTTAAACTCAAGGCCTGGGCCCTGTCCCTGGGCCCTTTTGCTTATGGCTAGTACTCTACTTTCATTGGAGATAAAAGTATCAAGGACTTTCCTGCTCAGCCCGGCTTTGAATTGCACTCCTCAAATCTCAGTATCCTAATTAGCTAGGGTTATAGGCATGAGCCACCAGCATCTAGCTGGTTGTATGCATTTGTAACCCCAGCTACTTGAGAAGCAGAGGAAGGGGATCACAGCTGAAAGTCAACCTAGAGCAAGTGAGTATGAGATCTTATTTGAAAAACAAAATAAGAACAAAGGATATGGGGTGTAGCTCAAATGGTAGAATGCTTGCCTATCAAGCTTGAGGCCCTGAATTCAATCCCCAGTACTAAAAAAAGAAATTCAGGGAATGGAAATATGGCCTAGTGGTAAAGTGCTTGTCTCCTATACATGAAGCCCTGGGCTCCATTCCTCAGCACCACATATATAGAAAAGGCCGGAAGTGGCGCTGTGGCTCAAGTAGTAGAGTGCTAGCCTTGAGCAAAAAGAAGCCAGGGGCACTGCTCAGGCCCTGAGTTCAAGCCCCAGGACTGGCAAACAACAACAACAACAACAACAACAACAAAAGAAGTCAGCCTGGGCAAAATTAAAAAAAAATTCAATAAATAAGCTGAATGGGGGGGTGGGGTTATGCTTGTAATCCTAGCTACTTGGGTGACATTGGTAGGCAGATCAAGGTCCAGATTGGTCTGGGTGAAAGCACAAACCTTAGGGCTGGGGGTGTGGTTCAAGTAGAGTGCAAGCCTAGCAAGTGCCACAACCAGAGTCCAAACCCCGGTTTTTTAAAAAAAGAAATTCAAAGAAAATCTTCAAAAATGAGAAACCCCCAGTGAGACTAAATAAAAGTAGGATACAAAAGTTTATTTTATAGTATTGTTAAAATGTGTAAGATAGGCAATCATACAGAATAATAAATAAGTACATTAAACCACTCTCCCCACAATAGTAGTAGCAGACTAGAGTTATACTACTAGCAAGGCATCTTTGTACTTTAATGTATCTTACAAATTATCTCTATGCCCATTATTTTTGTGATCAGTAAATATTCCTTTCCATAATTTTTGGACTAGCATTTGTGGGTCTCCTTTTGATTAGAAAACCTTAGCTTAATTACTGCATATTAAAAGAGTAGAAGAACTTCAAGTTTGAAGGAAAATGTAAGTTTTAATCCACATTTCAATGATTGGCCCTATAATTTAGAAATACTCAATGCATACCTACAAACATGCATACACACATACACACATATTTATGTGTGTTGTGTGTGTGTATATAAGTCTTGGGGCTTGAGCTCAGGGCCTGGCTCAAGACTAGAATTCTACTCTTAGATCCATAGCTCCACTTCCATGATTTTTGGTGGCTAAATGGAGATAAACTTCTCACAGACTTTCCTGGCTAAGCTAGCTTCAAACCGTGTTCCTCAGATGTCAGCCTGAGTAGCTAGAATTACAGCCACCAGCACTGGGCTCAAAATATGTTTTTTAAACATTTCCATAGCTCTTTCATGAAATTAGCTCTTGCATTTATGTAAAACATAATTTAATTCTAGTTATGTGGTTTTTAAAGGAGTATGACTGTATATAATCAGTGTTTGTAACAACATTGGGCCAATTTTCTACTCTATACATGCCAAAACTGTTAACCTCCTAGGAAAATTTTAACCATAATTGTTAAATGCTATATTAAGTATATTAAATAATCCATGTTATAATAAACACCATAGAAAAATAGTAGATTTCATTTGTAAAGGCAATCTCCCCACCTGGATGCTTCCCTTTTTTATTCTTTCTATCTCTATGATCTCTGCCCAAAAGGGAGCAAGTCCATTTCTTGAACACTGGTTTCCAATTTTACTTTCCCCAAGGAAAGAGTTGGCTTGATATCATGGTTATTGAGTTAATTGCCATTGTGGTGACTTGGGATAATGACTTCTATAACCTACTAATTTAAAATGTTTCCAAAAATGGGCAGTATTTCTGTTGGGTATGAACAAGGGTCCAGCCTGCTATAGAAAAGACAGAAGAGATAAAGCCTTCATTTCTTTTCTGATGTAGGAAGAGACCCTGACCATGCTGCTAGTTCTGTGGGGTTAGAACCTCTTGCTTTTTGCCAAGGGTACAGAAAAAAGACTCTTGCTTAATGGTTTAGGAGAGCCAGCCTTGAGCTTTGGCTGTTCAATCATGAAGCTCTGATATACTAGAGGAAAAGGGTGAATCATTTCCATAGGACACACAGAGGAATAGGACAACTTGTATTAATTAGGCTCAGGCTAATTGGTATAGAAAGAAATCAAACTAAGAGCCAGGGTGATTAGAGAGTCCCCATTTGTTAAGGGCAAAACCAATGGACACTGTATTGATTGGATCCTAGGCAGTCCTAGCAAAGGAGCTAAATGGAAATCACCTCAAAACAACTTACCAAAGTGAGCAGTTTCTCTCTGGGCATTTCTCACAAGCGCTATACTCTGGCTTTTGCCCAGCATCATGCCCCCAAATCCTATTTTTGATTTCAAAGAATTATCAGCTAATTCCCACTAACCTCCAAACAACTAAGGGACTTGTAGGTTATACCCCAAGAAGTGATTCCTCTTGAGTCTGTATACACTTTGGAGGGAGAGAAGAGAAGGATATGAGAAGTCTGAGAAAAAAAAATAACCTGCTAGCTTCTTTCAGGAGCAATAGCACCCTTCCTTTCAGCCCACTTAGAAGCTGTTTGTGAGGGATCTAGAGCAGCTTTTTCAATTATCATCCTGGGGAATTGAGGGAGGACCTGTGATAGGAAGAAAAGGATCCTGGAGATGAAGTAAGACTTCATTTTAGTTTAAATGAACAAATCAAAACAGTATGTCTTCTCCCAAAACAAACAAATAAACAAACATTGATTACACATCTGAAGTTTATGGAGTTCATAAATATTCACCCTACCCTCACTTAACTCTATTAGCTCTATTAGCTATTAGCAGAGATCAAAGACTTTGATCCTTGAGAATGTATGACTAATCATGCTAGAATAACAAAGTCTGGGCATGCACTATGCTCTTGGCACAGTGCTAAATGTTTAAATGAACTTGGATATAGCATCCTCATTTCGACCACCATGATCAGTTCTCAGATATGTACTTCCGAGAGTGGAAGGTTTCATCCCAGGTGATGTAACAAGAATGAATGACACCAAGGTCAAACTCAGGCATCGCTCTCAGGGCTGCTTTTAACCACTATGGAAGGAAAAGGCAAAGGAGGGGCAAAGAAGAAGAGGCAGAGGAAAACTAGTAACTACAGTTTACCACCCCTGAATTCCAGTTCTGTGCCAACCTGTGCTAGACATTTTTCTACAACGCTACTTATCTCAACAATCTCAAATACATTTGTTTCATCGAGTTTCCTTTTGCACATAAAGAAACTGAATTTCATAGTAACTGAATGATTAACCTAAAGTCACCCGGATAGTAAGTGCAGAGTTAATATAGTGTCCAGATGTCCAGATATCCATCTCCCCTAATGACATTTGACCCAATATTCTTGCCACTGCCAGGATAAGGCACTCACTAAGCAGGTTGGCTGGAAATTTGAGTATATTTTCATCTTCAGGAGGGTAAGGAATAATTTTATTTTGGTCTTGCTTTGTTTGGATGGCTTTATTTATATGATTTGGATGGCTTTTCTTTAAAAAATCTTGAAAAGGGGAGAGATCAAACAGTCCTCAAACACTCTAACCTAACTTAGAAGAGAGATTACTCTTTCTCACTAACCACAAATTTAATCACTGGGAGCTTATAAAACCAAGAAAGCTAAAACTGGAATACATAAAAATACAGAGTTGTTTTCCAAAAATATCATCTTTTTTAGTCAAACTGAATTCCTCCAACTGCCAGCAAATACGATCTAGAGCATGAACCCTGCATTCTTCTATGCCCATTGGAGTCTATTACTCACCATATTATTTCCCTGGTATTTGATGAAAGTGAGAAGGGTTAGAGAAAAATTTTGGCAGGCTTTGTACAAGGCTGATCAATATTTTCCATTCCCCCATTTATGTCTCACTACAATTCACCAGCCCAGAGAACAAGTTGACTGGATACTGCATGAAATAGAAAGCTGAGTACACCTATAAGTCAGGGCAAAAAGAGAAAGGAAAACAAATAATGGTAAGAAGCTAAAGGAAGGTTATAAAGAGCTAAATAGGAAGATGCTCATAAACAGGAGTGTAAATTAACCACTACACTTATAATAAAGGTGGTGGAGCCCGTGAGGAGGTAATCCACATATACCCAGAACTAGGCCACAATGCCAGTCTCCTCCTCAGTCACGGTCAGTAAAGATTTCCTACACTTGATTCTTCTTCACAAGTTTACCCCTATGAAGGGCCCGATCTGCTTACTTTCCCCTGCAATTTGGTGTGTTTTTTTTGTTTGTTTTTTTTTTTTTGGCCAGTCCTGGGCCTTGGACTCAGGGCCTGAGCACTGTCCCTGGCTTCTTCCCGCTCAAGGCTAGCACTCTGCCACTTGAGCCACAGCGCCGCTTCTGGCCGTTTTCTGTATATGTGGTGTTGGGGAATCGAACCTAGGGCCTCGTGTATCTGAGGCAGGCACTTTTGCCACTAGGCTATATCCCCAGCCCTCCCCTGCAATTTGGAAAAGATATGTTTTTTAAATTTGCTTTGGGCTATCTGTAGTCCACATCTAGCATGCAGCCTGTTGAACAACACAGGTTGAGTTATGCTTGGGATGCAAAATGCTTGTGACTAGAAATGTTGTATATTTCAGAGCATTTTGGATGTTGAATTTTTGAATTAGGGATGCTGAACTTGTCTAATAAGATCTATGTCCCAGAGCCTTCTGTGAGATGCCTGCTAGCATTGGTCATGATGAAGAAAAAAGCACAGCAGGTGAATCATTTGGCCTTCTGAGATCCTTCATTAGGGGCTGCCTCTAGAAAAGCCAAGAGCAAAACAATGGGTTCTAAACATCAAAAAGACTAATTTTGTCTATAGCACTTGACTTTCATCACAGACAAAAACTAGGTGTTTCCAATGCTAATGGTATGTTTTTTCCATATTTGTGCACATAAAAAATAAGCCAAAAATTGAAAGTAAAATAATAATGAGAAGGAAGGAGGATTTGATCATGAGGGAGGGGAAGACATCTCTACAGGGTCTATTAGTGAGCCTATCAGTAAAGTGCTACACAACCCCCTCTGTGAAAGGTTATAAGTACCAAAGCTAAAGGAAGAAAAAAGATACAAGTTTCAGCAATCATAAGTAAGGAGAGACAGAAATTCTTAAGATCCAAAGAAGTTCTTGGGGAAATGGTTCCACTAGCTCTCCAACGGAAAGAAAATCATGACAGTCAATAGGTGAATTCTGATATTGCCAGGATCACAAGAACCTGGTCACTCTTGGAACCTTTCATATGGTACTTTAAATTGATTCATAAAGTCTGGCATTGAAGTATTTCTGGAGCATTAAACTGAAAGCCATTGAGAAAAGAGAATTCACTTTGCCATTAATTAAATTCTTAGTTGGTTTATTAGGAAATCGACCTTCTGCATGCCAGGTTACCTGAACTGCATTTACATTTCTGGGACACCTGTAAACACACCTCCTGGTGAATAGTCACCTGTTGCAATTGAAGCACCAACAGCCACATTTATTAAATTGAAGGGTTTCATAGAAGAGTTCAATATTATGTCGTGAAACTAGCCATTTATATAATTCACAGTGTTAGAGGAGGGAAAAAATTCCAAATGTGCATTTATTGATTGTTTCTTTCATTAACTGAATTCTATGCAATGGACGAGCTCTCCTAACTATAGGCAGAAGCCAGCCTCTCATTAATCCCAGCGGCTTCATTAAGTCAATTGAAAAGTCTCTAATTTCATTGTGTCTTTTCAGATACATTCAGTCATTGAGAAGGGAAGATCTGAGAAGGTGAAAGTAACATTAGGATGAATTGCCTTAGAGGAAATAGTATCATGCTACAAAAGGGATTGTTTAAGAAGATCCTTTAGCTGATTCCTTCCTCTTTTTTATAAGGCTGTCAGAGAACGAAGCAATCATACACAGTGTGACTGATGTCTCGAAGCCATAAATGATTTAAAAAAACAAAACAAAACAAAGAAAAAAGATTAGCCCCTGGAGAATACAGTCCCTGGAGAAAGATGGAATTTTACAACAGCATCTGGACAGCAGAAAGCTACCAGAATTTAGGAAAACACATTTATCTGTTCCTGCACAAAGGAGCAAAGAAAAAGTAATACATTTCAGAGCAATTTAATAAAGGTACAGAGAAATGTATACAAGGTAGAAAACAATAGAAGTATAACATCCTAGAGGTCATTCAAGACTGTCTATGGTTGAATTGAGGACTCAGAAATGTTTTAATTCTGGAAGAGAGAAACACAAAAGGGAACAAAGTAAAAGGTAGATTCATAAGAAGTGTTTATACTAAGGAACTATAGTTCAAAGGTAAACACTAGTGTCTTCCTTTGTAATTAAAAGATGAATGAATTCCCACTCCTCCAAAAAGAAAAAGAAAAAAAAAATCTTTACCATGCTAGTTTTCAATGATTTCTGGAAAATCTGCTTTGCAAAGAGTAATAATAATAACAATAATAATAACCTTGCCAAATTACACCACCTAATTAGGTCTTCTCATATGTTCTATTTTGGCCCCCTTTAAGGAAAGGGCATATATATATTTGCATTTGTTTTTGCTTGTTTCAAGAGGGCATTGGTTATATCGGTTATATATTGGTTGAAATACATGTAAATGGAGTCCTCACTCCCACATTCAGCTGGGAACCTCAAAAGGTTAGTTCACCTCCCAATCACCTTCATCATCCCTCTGGTCCCTTTATTGATCCCCTAACACTTTACACAGCCTTTTCCCCTGATTTCCTAAGTACCACTTGTTCATGTTATGTGCCAGATAATGTACTTTATGGAAGGTCTGAAGCTGTGGGGAAGACAATATCACAATGATCTGCCCACTTCAATGATATGAAATACAATGACCTATTTTGTGCTGCTTAGTTACATGAAAAATGATATGAATTTGTATACCTATTAGGGAATGATGAAGAAGAAAAAGGAAGAGGAAGGGGAAGAGGAGGGAGGGGGGAAAGAGGAGGAAGAGGAAATATACCAAAGCCTAACAGGTGAAGTAACAAAATTAGCTCTAATTTTTTCCCTCACTCGAATTTTCTGCATCTCGCATGATGCACTTGTCCTGTGCCAGGCAAAGGTGGGTAACTTTCGCTGCATACCTTTGGGCTCCCTTTTCTATTGGTAAAGGAATGGACCTCTCTGCCCACCTAAGTGAACTGTTTCAAGCCTGGGGCATTGCACTTCTGCATCTGCAGAGAAGTTACCTTTTAGTTGCTCATCAGATGTGACCTCTAGCTCTGTCCTGTTCCATGCTCTGCAAAAGTTCAGTGGAAAATGAGTACAATAAATGGAAAATTGCCTGGAGGCTATTTCTTTTCCTTTATACAATTAGACTTTGACAAAATGCCAGCAATGAGGGACGTTGTACAAATCAGTCCTATACAGTTTGATAGCAGTCACTGGGGATATTTGAGGAAATGCATCATCAGAACTAATGATACCCTTTTGATGAGTAACTGAGAAAAAGCACTTCTATTCCCTGTGCCAGTGAAAATTGCGCTTCTCTTTAGAAACTTTTTAAGTCATAGAACCCAAGGATTTTCCTCTTTGCTCTGATTTCTAGGAAGCTCATAGCCAAAGTTTTACTATGCAGGCACACCTTTTCTATACCTAACCTTGCTTTCTTTTTCCCTTTAGTTTTTATTTATATTTTATTCTGTGTAAAGTCTGTGAATGCCTGTAGTTCTAGCTATTCAGGAAACTGAGGATTGCTGTTCAAAGCCAGCCTAAGCAGGAAAGTCCTTGAAACTCTTATCACTAAATAACCTCCAAAAGACAGAAATAGTATTCTGGCTCAAGTGGTAAGGAGTCAGTCTTGAACAAAAAAGATCAGGGGTAGCACCTAGGCCCTAAGGTCAAGACCCAGTACCAGGACAAAAACTACAAAAAGCCTGAAAGTCTTCATGAAACAAAATAGTTATAAAACAAGTACTGACATTCGTTGATAAAGAACAACAAATCTAAAAAAATTCTTGCTGAAATAATGAAAGTATATGAATCATACCTTCCTTTTTTCTTCATGAAAGCAGTAGCCAGCATCTTCTTTGGCAAAACCATGCTGACAAAGGAAAAGAAGAATGTTTCTCCCACCTTCTTTGTCATCTCCAAGAATTCTGGGCTGTTGTCCATAAGAAAGCTGGATCTCTTAAAAAGATGTTCTGAGCTAACCAAATGTTTTCACTGAAAGCATTCAAACTGGTTTTCTCTGAGATTTGTCCTGGGGAAACTGTGTGGGCTGGGGGGAGGTGGGACTAGTTAGAAGCTTGCTGCCATGCAATATAAGGATTCTACTACAGCAAGTGACATCAATGAAAGAAGTATGTATCGTATATCCCAAAGGATAGAACCTTACCGATGCTTTAAACATTTTGGGTCTAAGTTCAAGGTCTAGTAGGAATTTCAGTAGGTTATAGGTGCAAGAAGTGTAAGATGTGTACAGCTCTCCTTTGGATAAGTCAGAAGGGTGCTGTGAGTTTATGCTAGAAACTTTCATAACTGTGGGGCCAACATTATAGGGATGTCAACACATTTGGGGAAAAGGTTAACAATACATAAAGGAAGACAAATTACCTAAGAAAATAGTAACGGTTTATAGTCCCTAACCTTACTAACTACATATATATATATATAACATACATATATGCACAAATATATATGCACAAACATATACATACACATATGTATATATATGCACAATGACAAAAATTTCATAGATAGCATGTCACTAGAGTGACCATAGCAGAGGTTCTATGTGGGATCAGGGGATCAGGCAAGAGGCTTCCTATGCCCTTGCTTGGGGGTCTGTTGAGCCTTTGAAAGAAAAGATGCTGAAACTTTCTCTGCAAGAAAAATATGCAACAGGAAAAGGTGAACAGATGAATTTTGCAGTGCAATTATAAAGGCACGACAGCAAACATCACAGCCTCTTTAATTCAAATAAATCAAACATGGTCTCCCTATCTCTAAGGGGCATTTATAAAAATAACAAGGGAGTATTTGGAGAGAAAAACACAAAGATTTCTACTCAAATCCAGTTAAGCATATGAAAGTTAACTGTCAACTTGCTGCTTTAATTGCAAAGCCAATATACACACTGCCAAGTCTAAATGCAGTACAAGTAATTTTAGCTGAGCAAGATTCACATGGCCAGTCATGTTTCGTACCAGAGATACTTTGGTAATTACAAAAATAAGGATTCTGATGGATACCAAGAGGTTAGGGGAAGCAGGATTGGAGAGATTGAGGAGCCATTGATTAAAAATACAAAGCTTCAGGTGGGCAGCAAGTACAGGTTTCATGATACACTGCACATCAGAGTGACTAGCACCAGTAAGAATGTATTCTACATTTCAGAATAACTTGGAGAATAAACTTGAAGTGTATCACCATTTAAAGACTATATGCAAATGAAGTGATAATGTTCTAACTAGCTCAATTTCATCCTGCCACATCACATACACATAGCAAAACCCTACATTGTACCCCATAAGTTATACAATTAGGATTTTTTCAATAAGAATATCTAAAAAGAGAACCATTTGAAAATAAAATCTTTATTTTTTTTTACAATACCAAAGAAGTTTTTAAAAGAGCAGGGAAAGAGCTTAATGGAATAGAAATTCTATCTAACAAACAGGATATCAGGCCTATCTAAAAATAGACAAACTCAAGGCAGCTCCAATCAGAGGCAAAAGAAATTGGAAGAAAATTTGACCTGATGAAATAGTTCCTGTTTTCACCTTCAATTTCCAAATAATCCTTGCTGCAATTTTTCTGATAATTCTCCAGTGAGTCTTCTCCTGAAATGAACCTGCTTAGAGGAAATGATATCAGATCCACAAGACCCTCTCCCCCACCCACCCCTTGCTTTCTCTTCATATTCTATGAACTTTTTCCATGGGCAGCACCTATTGATGTTCTTAAGACAGTGAAACAGAAGGCAAGACAGGGTTTGGCAATGGGCAATTTTAAAAGGAGGAACTAAACTACTTTATTGGATATTGCTGAAGTTTTTCTTGTAAACATATAAAAAGGTTATAACTGAAAGACAAAGGGGGAACTGTTAGGTAGATGAAAATAAAAAGTGACAGACATAAGCCCATGGGAAGATAACATGTGTCCCTTCATGGCATTTCTTGTACCCATAGTGCCTCAGGCTCCTGCTCAAATGCTTCTTCTTCCTATAATACCCTTGGTGCCCACCCAACCAATGGCCCAACCCAAAAGCCATAGAGGCACATTACAAGCCATCAAACCATCAGTGCAAAGCTCAAGGGAGAAGAAATGGGAAGAGTCCCATACTATACAAACCACCCTCTGGGAGCATGCCACTAGACTCTTCTCTAGTCCTTTCTCCAGACGGAGAGTTTCTGTATCTTTCTTTCACAACTTTTCTTTCACTTTCAAATAAATTCTCCTTTTGAGTTTTTCACTGTCCCTGGTTTTATTTCTATACTGTTCCAGAGAATAAGGACCTATCTACTCACATATCATAACTACTCCATGTTATCCCTCCCCTGTTTTTAGTTCCCCTTCCAAGATCATAATGTAGCCAAAAGGTCATAATCAGAACAGCAGAGGGAGGAATGATATTTTTATTTTCCTCTTCAGTGAGTCGTTAACACTCCAGTTTTAACCTGAGAGGATTCGATTTGGTTCTCAGTCAAGGTAGCATAAATACAACTTTCTACCTCTCATTCTGTTATCATTGTTTGCCATGGGGGGGAGTATTGAATGAACATGAGTTTCAAGAACGACCATTTAGGAAAAAAAAAATGTCAAAAGCTACAAAAATTTACAGTGTGATTTCTTAAAGTAAGAGAAAGGTTACCAAGTAGACAGGCTTGGACTTCATCTAGCTAAATTGAGTCTTAAGGGTTTTTTTCTTTTCTTTTCTTTAAGTGTGGGTTTCAAACCATGAGGGGGAGGGGCACTTTCCATTAACTTACTGAGGAACTGGACAGTGCTTGAGCACCTCTAAACTGCTGATAAAGGATTATTCACCTTGGAGTCAGCCCACAGTCTCCTCCTAGGGGAATAATGATGTCCTGTGTATAAAGAGCTTCAAACTGATTCTGAAGATAACACATCAACTCAAAATATTCTTCTCACATGATATAAGACATAGCTATTAATTTTTGTTCTGTTGTTGTTTCACACGTTGAGAGCTTCCCCAGTCAGCCAGGCCACTTCTATAAAGTCACTGGAGAGAGAGAGAGAGAGAGAGAGAGAGAGAGAGAGAGAGAGAGAGATAGACAGACAGACAGACAGACAGACAGACAGAGAGAGACAGACAGACAGAGAGACAGAGAGTGAGAGAGAAAGAGATATTTTCAATGGCCTTCCTAGGCTGTCTGTGGAGTACTTTAAGTAGTTTTTATGCTAGCCAACCCTATCTCTCTCTTCTTTATTCTTTCTTATAGGCCCTAGTGAAGTGGACCAAAAGACAACAAAAAAAATTACAGAGAAAAAACAGCAATAATACTGCCTCTTTGCTGTCAGTTAGGCCTTGAATAAGAGGCATTTCGGGAAGTCACAAAGAGAACCAAATATATTCACATATTTTCATTCAATTCATTCAACATATATTTTAATCACAAGTTTTGTCCTCAAGATTCATACATCTCATAGCAGAAAAGAATTAAATTTTGACTGCAAAGAGTAACGTTGGTGATACTTGGATGTTATGGTTAAGAAAGACAAGCATCAGACATGACAGAAATCTCAGATGCATGCCTCATTCTTAAAATTTCCAATCCCATCACTGTCCACTCACCTGTGCTTCCAAACAGCCTCCCTTTTGCCATTCCCGCCCCCCCAAAGTCCAAATCAATATAAGAACAAAATCTGATGTGGGTCGTTAACCATTAATTGTTCTTCAATTTGGGTCAATGACTATGAATTTCTCAATCATCAAAAAATCTCTCATGAAGAGTAATGTTTCTTAATTCTCTCATTTGCAGGAAAACAATGCAACCTAGATTTATATACTTTTTCTGGTAGGCTGGGGGTGCTGGGTTAATTCTTAGTAATCCACATAGAATTCCAGTTTCTACTAAGTCTCGTCATCATGCTTTAGCAAAATAACCACAGCCAAAAGACTGTTAGGTTGTCAGCTGAAATCACAATTGTGTTAGGCTCACATCATACTTCCCCTCACCTACAACAAATTTAAAGGATCCTTTAAGACTTCAGTGGGGAGAAAAGGAAAGGGGAAGGGGGGAGGGGGAAATGAGGGAGGAGGTAACAAACAGTACGAGAAATGTACTCAAGGCCTAATGTATGAAACTGTAACCTCTCAGTACATCACTTTGACAATAAATAAGAAGAAAAAAGACTTCAGTGGAAGAATCAGTCCCTCCTAAAAGGACATCTCCCTTTACAATATAATCCCCTTAACTCTTTGATCAGTTGATCTATTTATACCAGAGTTCTGACTCTAGGAATCATTAAGTGGCCAAGTCTGTCATGCCTTATAATTGAGTGGGCACTCAATAAATGAATGCTATAGTTCTCAGAAATAATACACTTCCTATTGGCAGCAAATCCAAGAGAAACTTCCTTAGAAGAATGTACTGTCAATGAGCACTTAACAAGCTTGAGCTGGCTCCTGTCAAAAAGGCAAACAAAACAATAGCGATTTGCTCATCCACAGCAGCCACGACTGTTTTGCTGATGCCCTCCAGTCAGCTGGCATGCTGCTGGTCCCACAGAAAGTGCTCCACAGATCCTTGTGGTTAGATTAATTCGCAAATGCACCAGACTAGTGATATGTAATCCAGCACCTGATGGATAGATGCCAGCTGGGTTTCTCACAGTCTGGCTATGCCCAGCTTCTGACCTCCCATGGTCCTTGGCTGTCTTACAGCTGACACATCTAGCTGGACATGAGATGCTGCTCCAAGAGAAGGATGCAGACAGCAAGGGCTAGAACACTGGCAGGAGATTTGCTCTTACTTCTCAGTCAATAGCCTACACAAGATCCTTGTCTTCCTTGTCTTCTCATTCAAACGTTGACACACTGATTTCTGCTATACTGCCCCACAGCTGAACTTCAACCTGACCATGAAGTTGGTTCATAATTCACATGAACATTAGATTCAGCTGCAGGGCCTTAAAATCCTCATTCCCAGGATCCACTCTCAAATATTCTAATATCATTATGCTAGAGAAGAGCGCCAGTGTCAATAGACTAATAAATTCTACATGGGACTTTAACGGGCAGTCAAGATGGAAAACCATTGACTTATACTGCTCAAATCCTAGGCCCATATCTGTGATCCCCTTGCTGATATTTAGCATTAGAACTATTGATCATCATCATCGTCATCACAACAGCAACAAAAATGTCATTGTAATTCTTAATAATACCTAACAATTATTGGGCACTTTTACATAAGTCCGTGTTCTAAAGGTTTAATCGTGAGAATGCATTTAGTCTTTAGAAAAAGTGGGTTTGCTAATAGAGACTAGATAATTTGACTAAGTTTTCATCACTAGTAAATGACGAGACAGGCTTTGAACCTTGGGAGCCCGTCTCCATCACTTACTTTTTCCTAACCATGTACCTATATCACTCTTTCTCTGCATTCATATAATGCATGAAGGTTTTCAGATACCCAGTAGGTGCCCTCTGGATCTTAGGCAGAGAAAATCTTCATTTCAATTATATTATGGACATACATACCCAATTCTATTATACTTGGTCCCAAACTTTTAATAGCTTGCTAACTGCTTTGGGATAAACATACAAATAATATTCCAATAACTCCCTCAACTATACTCATCGACTTCTCTGGTGTCATCTCTGACCATAAGCCACAGTACTTGCCAATAATTCTGAATTACCCATGCTTCTTAAAGCCACTAGAGAGACCTAAAAGACAGATTCCAAAACTGAAATCTCCACTCTCCATATTCGGTCATGCTCAATATTAGAACTCCTCATAAATGTGTTTTTACAACAGTATAAAGGTGTGGGGGTAAACCCTCCCAAAGAGACAAGTTGGAAGGAAGCAACATCTGGCCTTTGAGGAGTGAATGCTACAGTATAATAAGAATTTGAAGCTGAGCACCAGTGGCTCATGCCTAAGATTTGAGAATCCCAATTTAAAGCTAGCCTGAGACTTTTATCTCCAAAGAACCACCAAAACACCAAAAGTGGAGCTTTAACTCAAGCAGTAGAGGACCATCCTTGAGCAAACAAAAGCTATGGTACCTAGGAATGGTACATAGACCTTGAGCTCAATTACTGGCAAAAAAAGAGAAGTATTTAAATCACACATAACTAAGACAAACTTAGTTACTTCAACTATACCATTCTACAAAACTCCCAGAAGTTCAAAAGTAGAATTACCATTGTGAAACTGTACAGAGTTAATGTATTGCCTTAACTTACAGATTTATGGTCTTATGTTTTAATAATCAAGTATGCTGAGCTAGCTCAGTAGGGGAACATGAATGAACCCCACATTACCAGGCATTCTTGTTTGTAGAATGTTTCAAATAATGTAATACTACATTCTTTTTTTTTATTTCCAAGGAAACCCTGTGACTTCCAAATTTTTATCTTGAATTTGTGATCATTTCATTATTTTTTTCAGATTTTTTTATTTTTTATTTTTTTTCAAATTTTTATTATCAAACTGATGTACAGAGAAGTTACAGTTTCATACGTTAGGCACTGGATACATTTCTTGTACTGTTTGTTACCTTGTCCTGAAAACTATACTAATGACAAATGAGAATTATTGAGTTTTCAGCCAGAATGATGTCAATTAACCATCACAGCTTTCAGAAACTAAGTGGTCCAGCACCTCATTCCTGAACAAAAAAGAGAAGGAAATGAAATCTACCACTTTGCAAAATAAAGTACTCTGATGAGTCCAAAATGCAGCCCAGAATGTGACCAGTATTGATCCACTTCAACACAATATGTAAACTGTTGATTTGCTTTGCATCTTCCAAGTCCGTACATTTACCCTCTGCCTTCTCTGACATCCTATTCTCATCTGCCACTTCCTAAACAATAATCGTTTGTGCTTTCTTTGTCCACAGTAAGATATCTATTAGGTCATCCAAGTCCTGACTAACATTCGCCCATTGTGACCCAGATCAAAAGTTCATGCATTACAGTCTTCCTAGTAAGTTTAGCCCATGATGTGTCAACTGTGGTTCTAAACTTGGTAATTGTAGTGGGAGCTGTCCTGTGTACTCAAGGATGCTTAGACACAGCTATAACCTCAATCCACTAAAGGTCTCTCTAGTGACTTTCACTCAGGCATGTCAACTAAAAATGAATGGAGACATTGACAAATGTGAAATGACAAGAACAATTTCTTTTTTATGCTGGTCCTAGGGCTTGAACTCAGAATCTGGGTATGCCTCTGGAGCTTTTGTGCTTAAGGCTAGTGCTCCACCACTTGAGCCATAGCTCCATTTTGGGCTTTTTCCTAGTTTACTGGAGCTAAGAATTTCACAGACTTTCCTGCCTAGGCTGGCTTCAAACTGTGAGCCTCAGATCTTAGCCTCCTGAATAGCTAGGATTGCAAGTAGGCACAAACCACGAGCATCAGCTAACAAATTATTATTTTTAATGGGAAGTAGTAATAATTACTCCCAATTGAGAAGCACTGAGTGTAAGCCCATAATCAACCCATTTTGGATTTTCTCCAACCATAAGCATATTTTACCAGAATGGTCATAGTTTTACTTTCTGAAATTATTCAAAATAGTCTGCAAAATTGCCTTTGGTCTTAGGATTTCAACATACACACACACACACACACACACACACACACACACACACACATATATATATATTTGTCAGTCATGGGACTTGAACTTGGGGCCTGGGCACTGTCCTTGAGCTATTCAGCTCAAGGCTAGCACTCTACCATTTGAGCCACAGCATCACTTCTGGTTTTCTGGTGGTTAATTGGAGATAAGAGTCTCACAGACTTCCCTGCCCAGGCTAGTTTTGAACTGTGATCCACAGATCTCAGCCTCCTGAGTAGGTAGGATTACATGCATGAGCCACCGGCACCCAGCTTATATCATTCTTAATATCCCTCAATTGGGCTTTATTTTTCATTAGTCCACATTGAACATTTGATTTGGCGTTGTTATGGAAGGATGGGGAGTTGGTTTAGCCAGGGCCAATGAGAAAACAGTTGTTTAAGACAGTTATTACTAATCCCTTCATTCACCTTCTTGAGGCTCTCCAGGAGGAGCTAGTATGCTATTTCCGCTGTGTGGCCATCTGTGCCATTTGCCCAGTGCTTTATAGTAAGCACTTCCATCTGGGGAAAGGTCACCTGTAGAGTGAGATTTAAGTATAAGCTCAGTCTAAACTTACTGAATTTAGAAAGGCAATTTATTAGCTCAGGTAAGCAATAAGTTCCACAGTACAGTAGCTTTGGGGACAAGCTAATTTGCACTCCGACTGCCAAGTTTGGGGTCCGTTTTTTAATTTCTTAGCTTGCTCTTATTGAATTTCTTAGCTTACTCTTCTTCATGAGTCTGCCCATCTTCAAATTAAGATTCGTTCATACTGAAACCATGACAAAAAACAAAACCCAAACAAACAAACAAACAAACAAAAGACACTGCTGGTCTTACACTCACACAAAACCTCCATTAGAATTGAGTACCTTTCTAACTAACTAAAATCTCAAACAAAGATCCTAAACCTCCCAATCCCTGTTTAAGCAACCTTTCAAGTGATACTGATAGAAGCTATAGTTTCTAACACATTGGTTTAGACCATCAAATCCTACCCATTGTGTCTAAAGAAACGGATGACCCATTTCCCTGGGTGGTCACACAATTAGAAAATATTAGAATGTAGGACTTCAAATGTGGCATCACAACACTGTAGAAGGGAATAACTTTTTTCTCCATCCTTCCAGTGCCGAGGCTGTGGGAATAAGTGTTTATAAGTGAGCAAACTGGCTTGAAGATTACATCTGAGATCTGTATTTATTTTTCTAAGGGCCTTTACAGAAAGGAAATGACTGATGAGCACTAACCTTAGCTTTTTCGTTGGGCTCCAATTCCCTTCAGAAAAATTGTACAAGGGTGCTCCAGTAGCACAATCAGTTAGCACTCAGTACTTATATAACAGAAAAATTGTACAAATAAAAATGTATATACCTACGTGATAAATAAGACTACTTAGAAATTAAGCCAATATTGTACAAGATGTTCTCTAAAAAGGTTTCTCAGTTATCAATAACTCTAAGAATCCACATGAGTTATGTATCCCAATTCCTGAGCTCTACCCTATGCTATGAAGTCACAATCTCTAAGGAAGGCTCTTAGGAGTCTATACTGAAAGATTGGTGTCTTCTCTTCATTTCTTTAGTGGACTCCCTCATTGGCAGTGCCTGTGATTTTTCTTGCTCTATTCTTACTCTACCTTGTCTCCTCAAATAAGTCATCCCTTTTACCTTTTCCAGAGTGATCTTTCTCAGGCAAACTGGATGTCACACATCAAAAGACCTCCCTATAATTCATAGAATAAAACCCAAAGCCTTCACATCACGTTTGGGTTTTTGTCCTTGACTTTTGTCCTCAGTTTTACTTACCATTAGTTCACTTTGACTTAATTATTCAAGCTATCCTGCATCTCCTGAAAGCCTTCAAAACATACTGCTGTCCTTGTGCCTTAAATCTCTCTGCTCACCATGAACTATTAGTCAGGTTAGTGTTCTGCTAGGCTTAGGAAACAAAACATCAATAGATGAAGACAATAAAGATTTATTGCTCACTTTCTCTGTGTCGTAGATAGACAAGTTCTCTTTCATTATCTTCTCCATCACTACCACCTCCCACCCAGATTCAGTCCTTATTGCATATTCTTTTTCTTAATTCATGGATCATTCAAAACAGGCTGCCAGACAGATTTGGCTGATGGACCCTAGTTAACTGACTTCCTAGGCCCATTGAGCATCTCTGGGCCATACTGACATATATGGGCTATAGCACAATTGCCTACTTATCTTGCCCACCCCTCCCCCACCCCCAGGCCCAGATCTCATTTTTCTCAGACAAGTGTTGTTACATGCCTACTGCCTTGCCTAGAACTTGCCTAGAACTTGCCTCCCTGGGCCTCCACTGCTTCAACAAATAAACAAATGTGGCAGATTGTAGAAGTCAAGAGGGTTGCAAAAGAATCCTGAAAGCTTCTCAAAGCAAGGAGTATGCACTTCTCTGAGCCCAGTTAATCCAACCATACCAATCTCTACTCACCATCAGTTCATTTCTTGTAGTGACTAGTTATTTCTTAGATTAATCAGATCTATTCCTCTTTTGTGACTTTTTTTCATCTAATAGTGAATACTTGGCACCAGGACACATGTTGGTATTATATATGTTGCAATTACAGAGTAGGTCAGTGAAATTTTGAAGTTATCAGCCAATCAGAAAGGAGAGTCCAATGAGCTAACCAAAGAAAGCTTGAAGACAGAGCTGTAGTTAAGTTCACCAACTGTTTATGCTAGAAGGAACAATGCATGTGTTTATCAAAGGCAAGTCTTATTAGACCATATCAATGTTTAGCTTGCATTGTACATTTCTCTTTTGAGTAAAACATTAAAAAGACACATGGCTGTTCATTAATACTGTGCCTCTTTGAATGGATTCTACCCATGGTCTCCAGCCCCTTTCATCTTCCATAAAGGATAACAACCTACAGAATGAGCCTCAAGAACTCAAGACACCATGCCCTAAGGTCTGACTATCCATCTTATCACAGACACTGAGGAAGAATGTCAGTACATACTTGCAATACCAAATGGCATGAGTTTCATTTGTTTCCCATGTAACGTGTGTGTGTGTGTGTGTGTGTGTGTGTGTTTGGCAGCGGAATTTGTAGGCATCCCATAACCAGAGTGGCCAAAATAACATTCAAGGTGACGTGTAATTCTCTGAAAGACTCTATCTGCAAAGAATCTATCATTTACCAGCTGGATAAATTCTGATCCTTCAAAGTGTGTCCTCAGAAACGTTCCTTACCCCTCTGGCTCCTGGCTTTACAAAGTTCCTAAATAAGCATCCCTTTCTGATTGGCTAACCTTGACAAGTGCACAGAAGTACTGTAGCAAGAAGAAGCTCAGCAGTGTTCATGACTTTTCAAACCACAAATAAAATAGAGCCAGGATATGATATCACTGCATTGTGCCAAGTTTGAGTCATCCAAGATAAAACAACTTTTTACAAAGGTACACAAACTATTATAAAAGGTAAAATTGCTTGGTCAGTGCTGCTCTTCTGTTCCTGGTGATGATGAAACAGAAACAAAACAGCAAGCAATGCACCTCATACAAGGGAAATGTACAAGACAACTGAAGTACACACACACACACACACACACACACACACACACACACAATATAAGATCAGGCCCTGTCAGGCACAGAACCAAGATCAGTCTTTTCTAAGTGTTGACTCTGCTTCCTTTTCTCTTTCCTTAAACCTTATAATTGAATGTTACAAAGTATTATCAAGAAGAATAAATCCACTGGAGGGGGTCCCCTCCTGCGAACCACAAAAGGTTAGGCTTTTAATTACAGTCCCCCCAACTACAATTTTGTGCAATTAGCAATTAACTATAATCGTTGATGAGAGAATGCCGAGCAGTGCTAGCATTTCCCTCCTCCTCATCCCAGACTGAGTTATTTTAGTCGTGTTCTATTACAGAAGACAAGCCACAACCTCACAACCTTACCGACTCACTCTCCTCTCCTCTCTCTCCTCCTTCTGCTCTCTCTCTCTCTCTCTCTCTCACACACACACACACGCACGCACGCACTTAAAAAACATTTAAATTTTTTTTTAGCAAAATGGCACCTCAACGTGCGATTGGCGTAGCCATCCGAACCCCACATCTGAACAGCCCAAAAGTGGGCACCCCCCACCCCCTTCTGTTACTTTCAAGGTGGGGCAGAGGAGGTCGGAGGAAGATGCTACCGCCCACCTCACCGTACAGCCTCTCCTGAGGGGCCTAGGAGAGGGTGGGTGAGAGATGCTTGTTGCCCCCCAGGTCCACCCCATTCCCACCAGCTGCAAACCCCCGTCTCGCGGGCGAGCAACACCGGCAATAGTTGCATCAGCGCTAACTGCCGCCGCCGCTGCTGCCTGGGCCGGTCGCTGCGCGGCCGGGAGGGGACAGTCAGGACTGTAGGGTGCGCACAGCTGCGGCGGCGGCAGGTTCCCTGGATCAGGAAATTAGGACAGGCACCAGGGATTGGAGGCGAGGGCGATGCGCGAGCCAACCAGAGGCCGCCCCGGGCCCCCGTGAGCCCGGGGCGGACGCGCGCGGAGCCACCGGGGCCCCGGGAACAGTCCGGATGGCGGCGACAGCAGCAGCAGCAGCCACGGTCACTGCCACTTACGCACGCACGCTCACACTTGCACACACACTCGTACACCCGGGGCGCGTGTGAGAGGAGGAGGAGGAGGAGGAGGAGGGCTGAGGCCGCCGCGCCCCCGCCCCCGCCCCCCGCTGACCACTCCCCCTCCTGCCCCCTCTCGGCTTCTCACCCCGCGCTCCAGCCGCCGCCAGGGTGGGTGCTCCGCCGCCCTCTCCTCTCTTCTGTCTTCTCCACCGCTCTCCGATCCCCCCCACCCCCTCTCTCCCTCCCCCTACTTCTCCCCTCCCCTCCCCTCCCCAGCCCTCCCCTCTTCTGCAGCCTGCGTTATTTTCTGCCTGTAGGCTCGACTTGCACTGCTGCTGCTGCTGCTCCTGCTGCTGCTGCAGCAGCCCGGGGAGGTGGGTGGGTGGGTGGGTGGGTGGGCTGGTGGGGAGGAGATCGTGCAAGTTGTAGGGGAGAAGGGGGGGTTCCCTCTTCTTGCCCCCTCCCTTCCCCCCTCCCCACTCCTTTATAACTCCTTTTCCCCCCTCCTCCTCCTCCTGCCTTTCCCCCTCCCCGCCCCCACCGCCTTCCTCCTTTCGGAAAGGGCTGGTAACTTGTTGTGTGAGGAGCGGGCGAGCGGCGGCGGCGGCACCATCCAGGCGGGCACCATGGGCACGTCCGCGCGCTGGGCGCTCTGGCTGCTGCTCGCGCTGTGCTGGGCGCCCGGGGACAGCGGGGCCACTGCCACCGGTGAGTGCGGACGCGCCCCTCGGCCCGCGGGCGGCCTGGAGCCCGCCGGGGCGGGGGGGATCCGTGTGTCTGTGTGTCTGTGTTGGGGGGCTCCCCCCCCTCCGAGACGCGAGGCTCCGCTTGCCCACCCCACCCCCTCCGAGGAGGCACCCCTC
The DNA here is from genome assembly GCF_023159225.1 of Perognathus longimembris pacificus. Taxonomy (NCBI): domain Eukaryota; kingdom Metazoa; phylum Chordata; class Mammalia; order Rodentia; family Heteromyidae; genus Perognathus; species Perognathus longimembris. The sequence continues at coordinate 100,402,347 of NC_063161.1, forward strand.
CGCTCGGCTCGCCTTCCCCTCCCCACCCTGGTGGCGCCTCGGAGCTGTCAGCTCCAGGGCTACTGCGAAGCGGGCTTAGGGGCTAGTGGAGAGGACGGAGAGGTGTAAGCTTGTTCTAAAGCTGGTCTCCGTTCCTTTATTACCCCTCTACCCTCTCTCAGAACCCCTGATTTTTGCCGGTTTGTTGGGGCTTTCTTTCCCCTTCTACCCACTCATCAGGGGCTGGGGAATGTGCGCTTCTGAGCCATTGAACAATGGTTCTGCCTCCTCTGCCAGGCGGAGTGGCAGGAAAGAGGCAGAAGCCTGGCCTGGTCTGAGGGGCGCGTCCTGGGGTGCCACGGCGCCCCTGGGACTTGAGGCCCGGTAAGAATAGATGGCTGGTGAAGGTGGGCGCTTCCGAGGGACGAGGGGTGCCCGGCGCCGGCCCCGGGGGCAGGGTGTCCTCCCGCAGCCCGCCGTGAGCCGGCGCACGTTCAGTGGGTGGCAGCCAGGAGGCTCCGCGGAGCCACGCGAAGTGCGCAGCCTGCGCGCCGGGACCCGGACCGCGACTCCTCTCCTCCGTGCTCCGCACTCGCGGGTTTGGGAAGTCTAGCTTTAAGCTGGACGCTCCTTGAGCTTCCTCCCCCCCCCCACACCCCCTACCGCCACGCACCCCCCCCCCATCCCACCCCTGGGAGGGGTTTGTAAACCTCCCGGGTTTCCCAGGTAGCAGACGGAGGGGGGCAGGGGGGGGTGGGGAGAACACAGATTCTAATCAGGTTCGTTGGTCACTCCCGGTTCCCAGGGAAGCTCTCTCTAGAGGCTCCGGATCTTCATCTAGTCACTGTCAATAGCCTTCCTTCTGAACAATAGACCGAAGGGGCAGAGGGAGAACTAGTGTGTGGCTGTGGCACGTTGAGAAGGGAGGGGTGGGGGCGACCATCCTGAAGCAACTCCCCCCCCACCCCCCAGCAGTATGCCTCACTGGGCCTGAGAGCCCTGCTCCTTTCCTCCCCCTCTCCCTCCCTCCCTTCCCCCCCTCCTACTTGAGCCGCACAACTTTTCTGGGCTGGCGACAGAAAGCTCTTCTGTGAAGGGTTCTTGAAGTGTGCTTAAGACGTGACACCCTGGGGGCTGGCTTAGGTGCTTGTCAGCTGTGGGGAACTGGGGCAGAAAACTGTCCCCACTTCTAGCCCCATCGCCAGGTAGGTGGCTTTTAGACCGAGGCCTGCGTGCAGTGAGTTACGTGTACCCCGAAGTGAGAGCGAACTTTCAAAGTGAAGTAGCATGCGGTCAAACAGCCAGTCGAGCAGCACTGTACTGTCCGAAACTCCCTATCCTTCCCCCCCCCCCCCGTCCCTCCCCCCCCCCCGCCCCCTTTCCCGCCTGCCCTTTGGTTCCACTGTCCCAAGCGAGCAAGCAAGGCTGCGAAGCTGGGACGGGCTTTTCTGCGCTCTGCGATTGGTTGATGGCAGGATCACGTTTAGGTTGGTCACGTGGCCCCGCGGACTCTTAATTCAGCAGCCAGAGAAGGGTTATTATCAAGAGAAAGTAGAAGACTGGGGGTGATTGGGACTGTTCCCTCAAAACAACAACGAACACTTTTGCCTGACTGTCTCCTGAAAGGCAAGTGTGTGGTAAAAGTAGAAATCTGCCTGGTGTGTAATAAAAGAAAAGCCTTACAAGAATTTTCAGAGGCTAACATTAATCATTGATGTAAGGATAATACTAACTTATTGAACAATCTCTTAGAATAGTGCCATGACTTGGATTATATTTATTTATTTATTTATTTTGCAATATTTCAAAACACCAAGTTATGCCAGGTATTGGCCATCTTCCATGGAGGAAGGAGAAAACATTCGTTTTTGTTCCATGTCCTTGCATATTCTTGCACTTTGAGAACTTTCTACCAGAAGCTAACTTTCCCATAGAGTTCTGTGATGCACCTAAACTGCAAGGTAGTCAAATATGTATGTTTGTGCACATGCTGCTCAAGTTAGTCAAAGCCTGCTTTGTGTTCACTGAGGGAGGGTCGCCTTTGCTCCTCTGTCATATGTGAACTAAGTGGCACTCCCATGAAAACAGAAGCCCATGTGAACCTAACAAAAAAATGAAGTTCTTTTCTGAACAGGAGCAGATTTGGAGGCAGGTACTGACCCTCTGCCAACCTAGACTGACTGCTGCCTCAAGTTCAAAGTCCCAGGACATGTGAGCTGACTTTCTGGTTCTGTTCCTCTATGCTTACTACACTTTCTCTCCAGCCCTTCCCTACCCACCGTACACACACTTGCAGTGCTGGCCCCAAAATGCTATAGAGCAGGGCAGGTGGGTGCTAAGAGTTGTTGAAAAAAGTCAGGCTAATTGGAAAGGCTGAAATACCTAATTGAAAAATGTCCAGGGTTACTAATGACATTTTCCTTCAGCTGAGGTACAGATTAAAGATCTGGGATATAATATGTTCTTCAAGACCAGAGTTTAAAAGAGGTGTGTGTGTGTGTGTGTGTGTGTGTGTGTGTGTGTGTGTGTGTGTACCAGTACCAGAACTCAAGGACTTACCCCAATTTTACTCTCACACTTGCTTTTTTGCTGAAGGCTGGGCTCTACCACTTAAGCCACACCTTCACTTCCAGCTTTTTGCTGGTTAATTGGAAATAAGAGTTTCATGACTTTTCTACCCAGGATGGCTTTGAACTGCAGTCCTCAGATCTCAGCCTCCTGAATAACTAGGATTACATGTGTGAACTACTGGAATTTAGCTTTAGAAGTGACACATTTTGTGAGAACTATTCACATAGGGCTAGCAACTATCAAAATAATAGAAAAAAATTTAATTTCAGCAAGTGGGTTGATCTGACAGGCATTACTAATAGATCTACAGTAGGAAACTGGAAGATTAGGAGGAAATATACCAGGCTTACACAGAAAAATAAAAGTATGATAATGCTAATATTCCTCATCCAATCCAAGAATGAACATTTGAGCAGCCTTTTGGAAAGGAGTCACTGGCCAGTGACAGTTCCTTGAAGTCTAGAACAACTTTTTCTCTTCTCCTCAGACTCCATGTAACACTTACCCCTAAGGCCTGTCCTGCTATTTTGATTCTTTGCTTTTATTGCCTGAGTCTCCAGATAGGGAAGGTATGCATATAAAGGCTGACATCAGCAGAGCTGTCAAATGTTAAGACTTCAGCACAACAAACTGTGTATTTAAACACTAAGGTTTACTACCAAAGGTGGCGGCCTCCATCTGGAAAAAAAAATGTCTCTGATCTTTATAAAATTGAATAACCATACACACAGTACAGTTGGGTTTTTGTTGTTGTTGCTGCTGTTGTTATAATTTTTGGAAAAAGTAAAAGTAGTCATCCTTCTGTTCCAGGAGGGATATCAAGCTAGTAAGACAAAATTCCCAGCGTAATGTGGCCTTATAATCAAGGGCACAGGACTAGAGGTATGGCTCAAGTGGTAGAACATTTACCTAGCAAGTCCTGCATTTAATATCCAATAAGGGTGAAGGGATAATGGAGCAAAGGCACAGATAGTTCCTAATCATGTGGCTTGAGGTTTCTGAGCCCAAAACTGTAAGACTTAACATGTAGCATGGAAATATAGACTATGTAGAATAAATATCTAGGGTGTTTTCTGTTTCTCATAGATTGCAAAGGAGTTTTCCTTCTCAGTAGAAGACATAGTGGCAAGATGAAACACTTGTCTAGTTGTCGCAATTAGCTCCACTTTGGATACCCATCTTCTTTTGGAAAGCTACTTTCACATGCTAGCCTATAAGACATTAAGTGCATTAGATCTATAATAAAGTGGGTTTTTGTTTGGTTGTTGTTGTATATCAGGTATTTTATTACTTACTTTTGTGTTTGTGTGCATGTCAGTCCTAGGGCTGGATCTCAGAGCCTAGATACTGTCCTTGAGCTTTTGTGCTCAAGGTGAGTACTCTACCACTTGAGCCATAGCTCTACTCGTGGTTTTTTGGTAGTTAATTGGAGATTAAGAGACTCACAGACTTTCCTGCTTGGGCTGGCTTCAAACCATGATACTCAGCCTCCTGAGTAGTTAGAATTACAGGTGTGAGCCCCAATACCATGGTCTTATAAGAAAGAGTTGAACGGTATATATATGAGATCAGCTCATGATAGGCCTAGACAGCCACCCTTCACATGATTAGCAGATAGACTAAAAATATGTAGTCACATTAATCTCAAGAGAGTACTTAGGTCAAAGTAATACAGACTACTTTCAAGGCAAAGAGTCAAAAAAACAAGCCAACTAAGAAATGTATTTGCCAGAGGAGAGGTAGGGCCAAGGGGAGAGGGGTGGATGAATGAAGAGAGGAGAATTCAGTCAAGAATTCACTGTGTATGCTACAAAATTAAGAAAAGTAAGGGAAGGGGTGAGTGTGTGTGTGGGGGGGGTAGAATGTTGAAAGAAGAGACACTGATCACAATGCATAGTATTCATAAAGTGCTTTGTAAAATGGAAACTCCTTGGTACAACTATTTACAGATAATTTTTAAGAGTTTAAAATAGGCAAATGCTTCTTTTGAGGTCCTGGTTGAGATGAACTTACTATGCAGAAGTAATCCAGGAAGAAGTTGTCCCCCAGTTTAAGAAGAAAGGAATATCTAAAGACCTGCACATTTTCTGAGGTTTGAGGAGCAGAGTATGACCTAACTCTAGGAAAATCTGACTTTGTCAGTGAAAAACACCTCAATTTTAGCCTCTGATATTTTTTCCAGTTTGAGTATTTTTTTGCTAAGGTTTACTGTTGGCTTGCAGTAAAAACCATAAACACTGCTAACTAATACCAACAAACTTGGCATACTGCCCATACTGTGGGAACTAAATGAGATGGCAGGTGGTACCTTAAATGTCACCCACTTTTCCCCCTGTGTGAAGTTTTCTTGGAGAACTTGAGCCTACTGGTCTCGATTAACAGTGAAACCAGATTGCCTGTTAAATGTACTGAGAATAGAAATAGAAAATCTCCTAAAATATCCCAATATTTGTTCAGAAAGCTTTTGTCTGCTCTTTGCTATAGAAATATGATGTAGGTAGGAGAGGGAGTATGTCTGGCCCAATACCAAGAAATTACATAAGGGTCACTAACTGGGGACAACTGCATTGGTCCTGGTAGCCACTATTCTTTATGTATCTAGCCAGAGTATTGGTGGTAGAGATGTGTTGTGTGATGTGCAATATTCCAAGTAAGAGAGCTTAGAAAGCCTTGGTGGTATTTCCATCTTAGCATGTCCCCTCATGTGTCATAACAGGGTTTCTGTGGAGATGGAGCCTAGCAAACTTTTCTGCCCAGACTAGCCTTGAACCTTGATCCTCCAAATTTCAATCTCCTGAGTAGCTAGGGTTACAGATGTGAGCCACTGGTGCGTAATTAGGGATTCCTATTTTACAGATGGACTCTGCTCTCATGCCTATTATCCTAGCAACTCAGGAGGCTGAGATCTGAGGATTACAGTTCAAAGCCAGGCAGGGCAAGAAAGTTCATGAATGAGACTCATTTCCAATTAAACAACAAAAAGCACAATGATCTCAAAGTATGGTCAGAGACTAGCACAGTCTGTGACTCAAGTGGTAGGGCATTAGCCTTGAGCACCAACACTCAAGGGCAGTACCTAGACACAGAGTTCAAACAGGACTGGTGCACACACACACACACACACACACACACATACATACATACATACACATACAAACACAAACACACATACACACCAAACAACAAAAGAAAAACAACTCTGTCCTACAATCAGTTATTGACTAATCTGAAGTTTTACTAAGCAGGATGAAGGTTGAAGCCAATTTTCTTGTTGTTGTTGTTTTTCCAATTTTCAGGGCCTGGGTACTGTCCCTGAGCCTCATCGTACTCAAGGTTAGTGCTCTACTCCTTGAGCCACAACACAACTTCTAGATTTTTCTAAGTAGTTTATTGTAGATAAGAGTCTCACAGACTTTTCTGCTTAGTCTGAATTTGGACCACAATCTTCAGATCTCAGTATCCTGAATAGCTGGCATTACAGCAACCAGTGCCCAGCTGAAGTCAGTTTCTTTTGTATACCTGCTTGAAGTCATGCAGTGCCTATCTACTGTAGCTTTAAGACACCAGGCACCAGCAACACCATAGTGACCACAGAGGTGGTCCTTGATGACAAAACAACTGTGAGAGTGGGCAGCAGAGGCATGGGACATGAGGAAGGCCTCTTTAGAGCTATTAGTCTAGTGATATAGCCTGAGCAGATGGTGAGTAATGACCAAGAGGAAAAACTGAGAGGAAACTGGTAGGGAATGTCTACTGGAGCCTAGTGACAGTGGGAAGCCAGGAAATGGCTCTTCTGGCCATTCTGTTGCTTAAATCACCGTCTTGAGTTGGATACAGAATTCGACAGCAAGGAGGCAGAGGAAGAGGTGATTTAAATTTAGATCAAGTGTGAGATGGGGGTGTGGATTTATGCTGTGCTTGATGGCCAAATGGCCAGAGGGAAGAATCTGGGCTGGTTGCCTAGCTACTCATTTAGTGATGGGGTCAGTTACAATTAGAACACAGGAAGATAGGAAGATAGATTTTAGAAGAACCACTTTACCATGCATAACTCTTAAGGCATCCAAGTAAGTTTAACCTACATTGTGGGCTCAAGAGCTTTGCTCAGGTTGTCACCAATCTGTCTGTTTTAAAACACCGGCATCCTGTAGTGGATATGAGAACTTATGGGGAATAATAGTGTGCACAGCCTTTATAACCTTGAAAATGAAATAGCCTCTCCACGATATGTATTTATAGTTTCTAAATCTAGCGCAATGGTCTCAAAGCTTTGTCAGAAACTATCATGTTCAAAATTAAAACAATTCAGTAGCATGTGTTAATTATACAAAGGGGTTCCACTGTAATGTTTCCATACAAGCCTACAATTTACTTTGATTAAATTTACCTCCTCTATTATTCTTTCTCATTTTCCTTCTACTTTTCTCTTCTTGGGAAATTTGTAGTTATTACTCATTCCATTTTTACACAGTTATATAAAGTACTTTGATCATATTTACACTCCTGCTTTTTTTTTTAACTCTACACTCCACATAGAAGAACATGTATGATCTGTCTTCTTTTTAGTCTGGATTATTCCAGTTAACATACTGATCTCAAGTTCTACCTATTTTCTGCAACGCACATAGTTTTATTCTCCTGCATAATACTTTATTATGATTATATCACATTGAAAAATTTGTCAGTTGATGATGGTCAGGGCACCTGTGCTGATTCCACAGTTTGGCTGTTGTGAACAATGCTGCAATGGACATGGGTATGCAGGTATCTTCAGTGGATGCAGGCTTACATTTCTTTGGATATATGCTCAGAAGTGGTATACCAGGATTACATATATTACATACATACACACACACACACACGCGCGCGTGCGCGCACACACACACAGATTTTTATTTTTAAAGAACTTCATATTGATTTCCATAGTGGCTACTCTAGTTTATATTCCTACTGATGGTGCATCAAAGGTCCTTTTCCTTCACATTCTTGCCAGCATCTGTTGTTGTTTGATTTCTTGACCATTGCCATTCTGACTTTGGTGAGATGGAAATTCAGTGTCATTTTGATTTGCATTTCCTTTAGGGCTAAGGATTCAATATTTACTCTTCACAAGTACAAGCTAGGGACTGAGCTAGATTCTGTGGAGCTGGGACCTAGCATTCTGTGCGGTAGCAAGGCTTCCAGGAATTAGAACCTGAGTACCACAGAGCTAGTGTGCTACCCGCCACGCTAACATTTCCTAGGGTAGATCAAGTCAAGAGCCTTTGCTTCTGTGCTCTCAAACAGAAAACCAAGACCCATGGTCCTTCTAGAAGAAAAGGACTGCTAAGGAAATTCTAGTGGTATTTTCTAAGAACTAGAATAGAAGAGGAAGGTAGAGCTTGATCTCAACAAGAAAACTGTACTATGAGAATATCATTCTGACAAGTGAAATCATCTAATTCTGGGTTAATTTAAGTGAGATTTAGTATCAGATTCCAAGTTTTCAGAATATTCTAGAAGTATATGCTCTTGAATGGAGTGTTCTCATTCATTTATGTGCTCAGTAGCATGGCACCTGGAGCTACAGTATTTGGGTTCAAATCCTATCTTTGTCCAGTGTAATCTTAAGCCAGGTACTATATTTCCCTTCTCCAAATAGGTTTCCTGAAATGTAAAGGGAGGGGGGTGGTCATTATCACTAACCATGTAGACTGAAGATTAAGAAACACAAACTCTTGGAGCAGTGTTTGGTCTACAATAGAAAGAAAGGAAGAAAAAAAGAAAGAAAAAGGCATTTGGTTATTTATCCATGATTCTTAGGGTAATTTCCATCAGATGTAATGGGAATTTTATTTAGATAATTAAACAAAAAAGCTCACTTATGTCAGTGAATCAGATGAATTAATCTAAGTTTAATAGCTTTTAGTTGCCTGGGCATTGGTGCTTACAGATCTCAAGGCTGACTTTCAGTCCAAAAAATAACTTTCAGGAAGTGGGGTTCTGGCTCAAGAGGTAGAATGCTAGCCTTGAGCAAAAAGGAAGCCAGGGACAGTGCTCAGGCCCTGAGTTCAAGCCAGAGGACTGGCAAAAGAAAAGGAAAGAAAAAACAACTTCTACACTTATGACTTAGAGCCTCTTTCTTAGTACCTTGTTGCAAGGCACTAGTCTGCCTGAGCAGATCCTCCTTCCCATAGGAAAACTGCTTTGCTGACTCAGAAATCTGCTTGTCTTAAAAGGAGTTTTAGCCTATGAATAGAAAAATTGGCATTATACTTGCAAGCCATAGATGTGAGCTAACTAAAAATAAGTACCCGTGGTAGCCCCAGAAGTGCCAGACAAATGGACTGAAGAAATTGTAGCACATGATAAAATTTCTATACTTACACGGCAAGGAGGGGCAAAAGAAACAAATTTTGGGGCATGGCCACACTAAAATGTGGCATTATGAGTCCTACCATGCATATTCAAGTACACTGTGAGCCTAATATGCAGACACTTCCTTTATATTCTGAGCATTTGTATGGGAATGCCCAGAATGTCTACAAAGAAACCTGTAGTCAATCCTGAAGACTGAACTTACTATAAGGTATATACAGTGTGAGTTGTTGTTGTTGTTGTTGTTGTGGCTTGAATTTAGGGCATAGGCGCTGTCCCTGATCCTTTTTGCAGAAGGCTAGCACTCTACAACCTTGAGACACAGTGCTGCTTCTGATTTTCTGGTGGTTAAATGGAGATAAAAGTCACACAGACTTTCTTGCTCTCCTGGCTTCAAACTGCGAACTTCAGATCTCAGCCACTTGAATGGCTTGGATTACAGGCATGAACCACCAGCACCCCAATCTTTTTTTTTATGCAAAACCTTTTTATTTTGAAAATTACTTTCCAATTACCTTTAAATAGTTGCACAAATGGGCTTCAATTCAGCAGAGCAAATGCAGTCAAAATATTCAATGTACACATGTGGAAACAGAGGCTAGGTAAATGGAGAGGATGTGTGTGATTGGAAGAGATGAGGGAAAATGATGAAAAAAATGATATTGATTAAGATGCATTGTACTTAATAGATTGTTAAGCAAATATAAAATCAAAAAGGTAATTATGTAGATATTTGGTTTGTCCTGCTGCCTTCTATTCTAACACTGCTCAGAGACAGATATATAAATTTTTTTAATTAATTTTTTTTCAAATTTTTATTATCAAACTGATGTACAGAGAGGTTACAGTTTCATATGTTAGGCATTGGATACATTTCTTGTACTGTTTGTTACCTTGTCCCTCATGCCCCCCTCCCTCCCCCCATTTCCCTCCCCCCCCAGGTGTTCAGTTCACTCACACCAAACAGTTTTGCAAGTATTGATTTTGTAGTTATTTCTCCTTTTTTACCCTGTGTCTCTCAAATTTGGTATTCCCTTTGAATTTCCTACTTCCAATACCAATAAACACGGTTTCCAATATACTCAGATAAGATTACAGAGATAGTGTAGGTACAACCATAGGAAGGTGATACAAGAACATCATCAATAATAGAAACTACACATACACATAGGACGTTGAAAGTAGTTACAACTGTGATATAACAATCGTTTCCATAACATGGAGTTCATTTCACTTAGCATCATCTTATGTGTTCATAAGGGTATAGCTATTGGGCCTTGTGATGCTCTGCTATGGCTTGCCTAAACCTGTACTAATTATTCCCAATAAGGGAGACCATAGAGTCCATGTTTCTTTGGGTCTGGCTCACTTCACTTAGTATAACTTTTTCCAAGTCCTTCCATTTCCTTACAAATGGAACAATGTCATTCTTTCTGATAGAGGCATAAAATTCCATTGTGTATATGTACCACATTTTCCTGATCCATTCATCTATGGAGGGGCATCTGGGTTGGTTCCAGATTCTCGCTATGACAAATTGTGCTGCGATGAACATTGTTGTGCTGGTGGCATTACTGTGATTTTGTTTGTGGGCTTTTGGATAGATACCCAACAGTGGGGCTGCTGGGTCATAGGGGAGTTCTATATTGAGCCTTCTGAGGAATCTCCATACTGCTTGCCAGAGTGGCTGAACCAGTTTACATTCCCACCAACAATGAAGTAGGGTTCCCTTTTGGCTACATCCCCTCCAACAATTGTTATTATTAGTTTTCTTGATATATGACATTCTTGCTGGGGTGAGATGGAATCTCAATGTTGTTTTGATTTGCATTTCCTTTATGGCCAGTGATGTAGAGCATTTTTTCATATGCCTATTGGCCATTCTCATTTCCTCATCAGAGAAGTTTCTTTGTAAGTCTTTAGCCCACTTGATGAGGGGGCTATTGGTTCTTTGCGGTTTTGTTCTGGAAGAAGGTAATTTTTTTAGTTCTGCATATATTTTAGAGATGAGGCCTTTGTCTGTTGAATGTCTGGCAAAGATCTTCTCCCAGTCTGTGGGCTTTCTGTTTATCTTGCGAGCTATGTCCTTTGCCGTGCAGAAGCTCTGCAGTTTGATGCAGTCCCATTTGTCCAACCTTTCTTTGATTTGTAGCCTTTCAGGGTCTTTGTTAAGGAAGTTCTGTCCTGTGCCAAGGAGCCCAAGTGTTTCTCCTACTCCTTCCTTTAGTGTTTTCAGGGCAGCACCCCAATCTTTATCTTTTCCTTTTTTTCCTTTTCATTTTCTTTTTCTTTTTTCCTTCCTTCCTTCCTTCCTTCCTTCCTTCCTTCCTTCCTTCCTTCCTTCCTTCCTTCCTTCCTTCCTTCCTTCCTTCCTTCCTTCCTTCCTTCCTTCCTTCCTTTTTTGTTTGTGCTAATCCTGGGCATGAACTCAGGGACTAGGAACTCTCCCTGAGCTTCTTTTTACTCAAGGCTAGCGCTCTACCACTTGAGCCACAGCTCCACTTCTAACTTTTTTTTGAGTATTTTTTTGGAGATAAGAGTCTCACAGACCTTCCTGCCTAGGATGGCTTTGAACCATGATCCTCAGATCTTAGCTTTCTGAATAACTAGGCTTATAGGTATGAATTACAGGCATCTGGCTATTCAATGTTTGGTGTTTTTTTTTAAATGGAAACCTCAGTATTGTTCTTCTGTATTAACCACTTGCAGTCAGTGAACAGTCAAAATGTGACTATTTAGGTGAGCAAAGCACCTGCCATGTGGGCATCCTCAAGTAAGCTTGTATAGTCTGATTCCATCTATAGAAGTGACAGTAAATGCAAGTACTTACTTGACACTTTGGGGAATTTACTCATTACTCATTTACATAGCCATGTAAGTGAGTAGGTAAGAATGACTGCCAGTTGCTGACCAAAGGGGCAAAGGTATTCATTCTGTCAGAGTGAGAAGGAAAGCTAGACAAGTTTAATTTCTCCAAGTGAGAGAACCCTTTTCAAATTCCTCCAGAAAACTCCAGTATTCAAAAGAAAGTCTTCCCAGTTGAAACAGAGCTGGCACATCCATGGCCTTTCCCTCATAGTTCCACTTCTCCTGGGCTTTGAGAAACTCATTTAAAATAGCATTTTGCTCCAGTGTTTCACCTTTCTGAGCAGACAGACATTGTGAGCTACAATGCCTAGTACTTCTTCTACTCCCTAGGTTCCTTTTTGGGGATATCAGTGGCTTTAGCTTAGCCTAAGAATTAAAAGAACTTTGGATGCAGATAATTTCAAGCTCAGCCTGTTCTCTTTTAGAAAAATATAATACTGAACTTGAGATTTAACTTTCATGGATGGAAATAGACTATAGGTCTGCAATCCCATAATCCCCTAAAGCTTTGCAAACCAAAAGCTTCTTAACTCATTTGGACCTTTAAATTGTGGGCCTCTGAACAGCAGCAGTCCTAGTCGAGTACCAGGGATGAAGAAGTTAAAAAAAAAATCTCTTTCTGGATCTTGGAGAGAAAAGCCACCATGTTCCCGGTTAGGTAGCTGAGATCTTGGCAATTCAATTTAGTGTCTGAGCTCTTAACACTTAATTTAATGTCTGAGCTCTTTATGCATAAAGCAGAGAATTAAACAGAACTAGGTAAAACGCTTTCTGCCTAGTAGCAGCAGCCTCTCCAAATAAAGTGCTTAGGAAACTAGGAAACAGGGAAATGGGATCATAAGGCATAAGGTCATATTTGCCTCTGTTTAGAGGACTTTTTAGAAAGCCAGCTCTCCTCCTAGAGGAGCATCTAGAGGAGCATTTGGGGGCAGGGGGTTATTTTGGTAGCACATTGTATTTCCAATGCCAAGTATCCCTCCTTCCTAATGAAGTGTTTGTTGCATGTGCCATGGTTAACACAGCTTTATGACCAACAGGTAGAGACATGGATGGAGGGGACACATCTGGAATGAGAAAGGGAGGAATTAGTTTCCTTTTCGTTTTAGGCTATTGCAATGAAAAGAAAAGAAGGCATATGTTGGTTAGGATTCTTTTTCATGCTGAGTTGCTAGAACTGGAATATAACTGATTACTCTTGATAGCTTATATGTTACAACCAAATTCAGAGACCTCCTTTAAAAGGTGACAGTGAACTAAAAATCAGAATATCTTATGCTAGGTTTTAACCCCAGACTAACTTCAGTATGTACAAAGTTTATTATTGCTTAAAAACTTATTTGTATGGAGGTACCAAGCCCTGAAGTGGAAAACTATCTTTTGACATCTTACCTTTTAAATTCTTTTCTCATGAGTCCCTGGATTCAGTCTCCAGTAAAACAAATGCACAAATGTGTGCGCATGTGTGTGTGCGCGCACACAGACAGACAGACAGACAGACACAGAAAGTTCCTACCCAAGTTTAATATATAGTTATCACTCTGTTTACGTAGATTTCACTATCAGTGTTATTGCATTTTTATCTGGCCTTTGGTAACAAAAGCCCTTAAAAACGTTTAACTCTCTTTGGCCTTTACTGTATCCTAATTGCAACCTCACTTTCCAAGTCAATTTGTATCTATGCTCTCTGATCGCAATTTGTTCTTCTTCTACTTTTAAATAAAGTACTCAGAATAGCTTCTTACTACTCCCACAGTCCTCAGAGGTGGTGGGGATCTAGAGCTACAGCTAGCAGCTATTGAGAACATTGGGAATATTCAAATGTGGAACGTTGGCCATGGAGGCCAGAGAGGGAGGCAGCCAGGTACTTCACACCTGGCTTAACTATGAAAACAAAGAGATGAGGCTTCCTGACAGCAGACACTCTCTTCTCCTGTTCCCTTTTGTAACTCCCTAGTACCTTACATCCAATAAAGTATTTGTAGAATGAATAAATCTTATAAAAATGATGGCTTTATTGGGAATAATTAGTACAGGTTTAGGCAAGTCATAGCAGAGCATCACAAGGCCCAATAGCTATACCCTTATGAACACATAAGATGATGCTAAGTGAAATGAACTCCATGTTATGGAGACAATTGTTATATCACAGTTGTAACTACTTTCAATGTCCCATGTGTATCTGTAGCTTCTATTATTGATGATGTTCTTGTATCACCTTCCTGTGGTTGTACCTACACTATCTCTGTAATCTTATCTGAGTATATTGGAAACCGTGTAAACTGGTATTGGAACTAGGAAATTGAAAGGGAATACCAAATTTGAGAGACACAGGGTAAAAAAAGACAAACAACTACAAAAGCAATACTTGCAAAACTGTTTGGTGTAAGTGAACTGAACACCGCAGGTGGGGAAAGGGAAAGGGGGAGGAGGGGGGTATGAGGGACAAGGTAACAAACAGTACAAGAAATGTATCCAATGCCTAATGTATGAAACTGTAACCTCTCTGTACATCAGTTTGATAATAAAAATTTGGAAAAAAAATAAAAGGAAAAACAAGGTGATCATAAAAAAAAAATGATGGTAGGATTTGTGATTAAATCATACTGCTCTGTAGCTGCATCATAGCTTGCCAGACTCTAGTAAGTCTCTAACGATATAGTATTAAAGGCCTTCTACCTTTACTATATGACGGTAACCACACCCAGGTGGTCCTTTATACTTAAATCAACTTCTAATCTCCCTGAGTATCAGCAACCAAGCATAGAATTTCCCCCGAAAGTAGGGAGACGTTGATAATAGTGAGAGCAACTACAGCATTGTGCACATAACACAAGCGTCCCAGGCTGTGCTGTCTCGGTTGTATCTGTTCTTATGCCAACACTCCCCAGCTGTGGGGACTGACAGGCAGCAAGGAATCTGAAGCCTTCTGCTTGGAACCCCCACTCCCAGTAATCTGCATGCACTGTAGGATTCCTCTGGTTTTGTTGCCTTACAAAAAAAAAAAAAAGTATTGTTACTATTACTGTGTTGTACAGAGAGGCTGCCATTTTATAAGTCAGGTAATGAAAACATGTCTTTGTTTGGACAATGTCACCCCTTCCTTTACTTTCCCCCAGGTTCTCCCTCCTATCCCTGCCCACAAGTTACATAGGCCATTCCCCACATCCTGTATACTGAATAACATGATTGCATTTGTTCACCTTTACTCACTTCTGCTCCTCTCGTCTTCTTCAATGTTGGCTTTCAGGGACCAAATCAGTGCCTTTTATCTGAAAACAGTCATGTCCTGCAGAAGCATAGAACTGCTCATCATAGGAAATACCTATAGCTGTCCTGCACTAGGCAAAAAGCTGAGTGCCCTCTTTTGAGTCTTAGTTTAACATTGCTGTGAGTTTCATATGCAGACACTGAGCCCAGGAGATGTGAGCTCAGAGAAACAGGGAATACTTCACTTTTCTTTTCCATCATTGCTAAATAAGAAACCAGGGGCTGGGGATATGGCCTAGTGGCAAGAGTGCTCGCCACCTATACATGAAGCCCTGGGTTTGATTCCCCAGCACCACATATATAGAAAACGGCCAGAAGTGGCGCTGTGGCTCAAGTGGCAGAGTGCTAGCCTTGAGCAAAAAGAAGCCAGGGACAGTGCTCAGGCCCTGAGTTCAAGGCCCAGGACTGGCAAAAAAAAAAAAAAAAGAAAGAAACCAGATCCCTTTGCTTCCTACCCATACTTTCACCTGCTCTCATCTTGTAAACACATTGAGGCTCCAGTTTCTAAGACAAGGAACCTCTGTTTCTATGAAACCTTTATTTCCACCCTGTCTTTGCTGCTCTTCTGAATCTTACTTTGCCCATGATAAGAATAGCATGAATGAAAAAAATCATATGGACGTGGGCAAGAAAGAAAGCATTAGGATTTGGCTGTATGAGTTGATAGAGGATTTAAAAGAGTGATCTTGGGGGTAGTTGTTATATCCTTTATGTCTCTGGGCAATCTGGATTCCTTCAAATCCTTTAAGTGGCCTGGTTCCATTTTCCAAAGGTTGCTATTCCAGCCACCATATGCAATTTTCGAGTATGAAAAAAGAATTGATTAATGGGAAGGAAGTTTTGCGTATTCTTAAGCATAGAATCATGTATTGTTCAATAATGGGGTTTTATTCTAAGAACTATCTTAGGTTGTTATTTTTTTTCTGTGCTAACATCATAGCATTGGCTTACACAAATCTAGATGGTCTAGCCTACTACCCACCTCTTTGGTGTGGGATAGCCTGTTTCTCCTAGGCTATAAACCTGTGAAACATGGTAGACAACTGTAAGATAATAATACTATGTTTCAAACATATCAGAAGATAGAAAAGGTATGGTGAAAGTATAGTATAAAAGATAAAAATGGTGCACCTGTAACAGGGCACTGATCCTGAATGAAGTTTGCAGAAGTGGAAGTAGCTCTGGGTAGCTCAGTAAGGAGATGTGAAGGTAGAAGCCATTTCTGCTCACCATGCCACCATGGTCAACTTTATGAACATTACAAAGATTTTTTTCTTTAATAATAAACTACCCTTAGTTTACTATTCCTTTAAAGGTGGTTGTAACTAAACCCAGATCCTTGAGCATACTAAGAAGAGGCCCTACCACCAAGTTGCATCTCAACTCTTACCATAATTGTCTTGCTTTATAAAGTCCCATTCAGTTACCCTTTCTTAAAATCACCATCATTCTCCTTTTTAAAAGAAGTATTTTATGGGTATGCTATTTTCATACACATATGTATAATATATATAATATATGTAGATACATATGTGTATATCATATTATCATACTAACCCCCATATCACACTCTCCCTCTCCCCACTGATTCTCTCCAGAGTCCCCTACTCCACTTACAATCATTTAGTATTTTTTAAAGTCTAGGTTCTGCATAAGCACACAACATGCCATATTTATCTCTCTTAGCTTAATTTCTCACACTGAACATGATGATTTCCAGTTCCATCCATTGTCCTGAAAATGCTATAATTTCATTATTATTTATAGCTGAACAATAATATATGTGCAACATTTTCGTTACCCATTCATTTGTCATTGGGCATCTAGGCTGACTGTAATCCCTCTGGAAGATCTAAGACCCTTCCTGAGGCAGGTCCTTTCTTTACTCATTCTTTTAAAAAATATGGCCTTAGCAGTTTGCTTACTTTGTTTCTTTATTTTCTTGCAATTGTATATTTTCTTACAATCAAATAATACCCCATAAACACTCTTCTTTGTTAACAAGAACTTTCAAATGTTTTAAGCTGCTTAAAAAGTCTGCAAAACCTGCTAACCATTCACTGTGAATTTTCTTTGAGGTTCTTCTTTTTCCTTTGCAGTTTTCTTCTCTTAGGTTTCTATTTCAGCTAGCTGTTCATAATATTATAGGATCTTGTTAGTTCCACTAAAATCTTACTGGATTGCTGTCACATATATGGTCTATCTTGATGAAAACATTGTCATGTAGTCATGACACATGACTACATTTCCTAGTTCATTTCTAGTCACACTCTACTATCCAGAATTTATTATTGTGAGTATGCTTCTCCGTGAGAGTACCTGGAAGCCTAGCATTTAGCTTTAGTATGTGGCTAGCTAAAACCACTGTTACTGTCAATCATTATCTGTTACCCATCTGATTCTGATCCATAGAATGCTATAAGGCCTGTTGAGTCAGCAGCTGACCTTCTATGAGGGTCCTTATCCTTGTATTTTGAGGAATTTGCATCTCTAGTTTCTCACCCCAATAGCCTTTGCTTCACTAAATATTCCCTCCTTATCCTAGGGAGAAAAGCCAAATGTGAATCCTCCCAATTCCAGTGCACAAATGGCCGCTGTATTACTTTGCTATGGAAATGTGATGGGGATGAAGACTGTGCAGATGGCAGTGATGAAAGGAACTGTGGTAAGTGAAGAATTTCATAACCTCACTTGCCACTTCATTTGGACCTGTGTATTTCCTTGAAATACATGCATATTTTCTGCAAATGTGTTGAGATTCTGTTAATAAAATCCACTCCAAACAATGGCTTTGGAAATGTCCAATGAATCTATACTTCCTAGGTCTAGAGGAATATAATTGAATGTTTGACATGGACTTATCAACTTGAATATGGTGAAGATAAGATAGAGTTCCTTTCAAATGGTGGAACTTGTTTTATCCTAGAACAGGCAAACATATGGTCAAGGGAGCTGAGGAAAGGAACAGGAGGACCAGAAACGAAGGCAGAGAGAAGACTGCATTGAAGTAACTACCTAAAAGCGTTCTCAAATGACAATGATGCCTGAAAAGAAAGAAAGCTGTAGGCACCACAAAATCCCCTAAAGTTTCAGGGACTGAATTAACCCCCTGGCAAAGAAATGCCAAGCTAGCACAGATGAAAGATCAGATACGGATGTTTTTCTAATTCTCTGCCCACAATAGTTGCTGATCCTAAAGTATTAGGCAGGGCGGAAGACACTCTTCCCCAAATGAATGGGATATGGCATTAAACCATTGATTAGTATCTCTCAAAAGATCATTGTGAGAAATGCCTGTGTGTGCAGTCTCCATAATCTCATGTCAAGCAGAACAGCTGGGAATTACAGAGCAGTATCACACAGAGGTACTGTGAATACCTGCTGAAGTTCTGCTTTTTGATACCTTTGTTCTGTGTTGTAAAGTCCCTGAAGCAAGGCTGTATGTGAATATTACTTCCCTCACTATTATTTGCCTTTCAAAAAATGTTATAGACATCCCCACTATAGACACTAGAAATACAGAAGAAAAATAGAAGTTGCAGGTGGGATTGATGAAGGTCATTGACTGCCATCTTGTGATGCTCTAATCTCTTCTCTATGCATCATCACTAACTGAATATGGTGGAAGACATTGCCCTATGCTCACTCTCTAATCAATGTCATGAGTATTTTCTGTCAAAGTGTATGTCAACAGCTCCTTTTGAAGCATAGAAAGTCCATTCTGAAGTCTCAGGAGAAAAAATTTGTCTCCAGGCTCAAGACCAAGACTAGTTCTCCTGTGCTACAGGTTTTTATCACTTGATTAACATTAAAATTTTTACATCCACCAGAAGGCATTGAGTTCTTTGCTATTTCAGGATTATCTATGGAATATACTTCTCAACAAATATCTCACTGGAAGGACCTCATCTTTTTGCAACAATGCTACGAGTATGACTAGCTTTGGAGTTGAACTTTTCCAAGCCATTTCTCCTAGTTCCACATAATGCTTAATCTCCTGTTTGGCATTCATTTTCCTTTGCCTGCCTTGAAGTTCAAATCAACTGACTTCAAGGTCAGTCAAGTTATAAACAGTTAATCAATCTATTGGTGTAACTGGTGCTCTTTACTCTATTCTATACTGTATATTGAGCAAAATATATTGCATTTTTTTAAAGTGGTAATCATTTTCTTCTTGATCTAGAAGTCTTTCACCCAACTCAACAAAAAGTAGCCTGGATCATTAAGTGTAATCACTAGCTTTTCCTAAAATAGGTTCCTCATATATACTCTCTATCGGCCACATGGAGGAAGGGTTTGGGACAGGGAAAGAGGTAGATGAACAATATACTAAATTGAGATCATCTGAAGTGTGAAACTTTAAGTGTACACTTGGCCAGGGTTGGTTGCAGCCTCCCTGATAGGAAGACAGAGAAGGAAAGTAAAGCATCACTCAGAAAAGCCAGGATGCTGTTTCAAAATACTCTTTATCAAAGGGAAAAATTACCCATACATCTAACACTTGCAAAGCCCCCCTCACCCCAATTTTTCTCTCTAACCTTTTGATATGAAACTTGATTATAATTTCTACCAGAGCTCTTTTGTTCAAAGTTAACAATTAGTATAGTCAACTTGAGTTTCTATTTCATGAACCATACATTTCTATTGGTCCAAGAAATATGTAAGTACTAGCTCTCCCTCCTGTTGGCCCATTCAATTTCTCTCTATAGCTCAAGGTCTGGTCCAGATATTCTCCTTATTCTGCCAGTGAATGCTCAGAGTGGAGAGAGATGGACTGACTCTATAATTATTTGGCCCTATTTAATCTTTGCCCAAACTTCATCAACACACCCAAACTTTTATATCTTCATGAAATTTTCTTCTTAAAACCCTATACTGTCATATGACTATTTCCCTACTTCCTCTTACTGCAACTAATGAAGATGATCACAAATTGAATTAACTGTGCACAACTAACCCTGTAGACTTTTCCTGACTTCAGTTTTCTCTAAGTCTCTTGAGTCAACATTTTCCTCCAGGGTGGGGGGAGGGAGACTTTTTCCAGAGTCCTAAGGATGTTGACAGTTGAGTGTCAATCAATACAGCTTCATAAATCTAAATAAAAACATACAATATGAAGAGCAAGATATTGGGAAGATGACTTCATGTTTAACCCTGTGAATAAACTTTTGTAGTAAAGAAGACGTGTGCTGAGTCTGACTTCGTGTGCAACAATGGCCAATGTGTTCCGAATCGATGGCAGTGTGATGGTGATCCTGACTGTGAAGATGGTTCTGATGAAAGCCCAGAACAGTGTCGTGAGTGTGATTTCCTTTGGACTTGAACTTTCTTAAGCCATTTCTGAGTCTCCTAAGTTCTATGTAATGCTTAATCTATTGTTTGGTATTCATTTTCCTTTGCCTGCCTTAAAGTTCAGGTCAACTGACTTCAAGGTCAGTCAAGTTATAAACAATCAATCTCCTTTAAAGAAAGTTCTCCCTGTTCTAACAAGACTGACATTCTCTTGGGTAGCTTTACCATTAAATACATAAGGTAAAAGCCAGAAGATTTGATTACGAACTCCTTGACTAGGTGCATAGATTTCAAATGTTTTCTAAAAACTCTGAACAAATGGTTCTCGAGTCCTGGAAGTTAAGTCAAGATGGAAGGGCTCTCATGGACCAAGTAGAGGCTTTTAGATGTACAGCTTTTCATAGTAGGAGCAAAGAGGGCTATTACTTAAAGAGTAACATGACTAGTAATAGTTTGTTATTTTTTTAAATAAACACATAATCTACATTTACCAGTGCAGGAATCTTAAATAAGAAAAACTAAATAGGTATGTACATGTACATCTCTGAACCTAGGCTGGTTTGCAGGGGTAAAAGGCTTTGAGGCCATATAGGGTAATGATTTGGATCATTTGAATGTCAGGTGAAGAAAGTCTGAGAATTCATTATAAGGCAATAGAGGGCTGCTGATGCAGAGAAAGGAGGACTAACATGAAGTTTGTTTTTTTTTAAATCGAGCAGGGACTTCCCATTTTCTAGTCAAGATGTGAGTGGAATGATTATAGTACTAGCTAAAGTATATCAAAGACTTTGAGAGTTATTGACAGGTTTTATAAAGATCCAGCCCAAGTTTTAGTGGAGGAGGACCTGAGAAACTCAAGAGTTTGTGCATAGTCCTGCTTTACACATTGCAGAGATCTTCAAGGAAGGCTAAGAAGAAGGTTTGTGAAGGAACCTGGGTAACAGAAGGTTTCATAGGTGTTAGCCCATCTGGAATTTAATGAAGTCAGGATTAGGTGATGATATTTAGTGTAGCAGCAGGCTGGCCAATCAACTTAACCATGCCAAGTAAAACAAAAGCCAGAACTGAGTAGGCCATGAAAACCTTGAAGGAGTGACATAGCCAAGGTTGTCAGGTGTGCTGCCAGGTGGCATTGGTTGGCATGGCTTCTAAGGAATGGAACTGGCCAGGGATCCACCCAGGCTCCCACTAATCAACATACCCAGTGTGCCAAGCCACTGAATTCCAGATGTCACAGTTCCAGGCAGCACAGGAGCAGCAGCAGCAGCTTTACACTGATGAGTTCTGAGGCTCTTTTGAGATTGTATATCATCAACAGATATGAGAACATGCCGCATAAATGAAATCAGCTGTGGCGCCCGTTCTACTCAGTGTATCCCAGTATCCTGGAGATGTGATGGTGAAAATGATTGTGACAGTGGAGAAGATGAAGAAAACTGTGGTAAGAAGATCAGTGTGGAGTGGCATATCCCAAAGAACCCTTTCCTCAAAGAAGGGTGGGCTAGGGAAACAACCATAAGCATGAAGATGCAGTTACATTGACTCACATTTTCAGTGAATTCACTGTCTGCTCCATACTTGTTCTTCCTAACTGCCCTAAAACTCTTAAAGACTCTGAAGTGGTAATTGACCATTGCTTGATGTTTCCTCTAGGCATATAGAAATAAGAAGGTAAGTTATTCAGGGCAGTTAATTTTAGCAGTAGTTCAGTGAAGCAGCAATTGTTGAGCTATTGTCTCTGTTATGACAGTAATTCATGAGCCTTTCCCATTTTTGCTCAATAAAACTAGAAAGTGATTAGGGCTAGCAAACACTTTCATGGGTCTTAACTAGATTTGCTTATTAGAATAAATTACATGAGAATTATACATTTCTTATCCTCAAGCTAGTTTCTATTACACCTTTTTAAAAGTTAAACCAGCATTGAAGCATGAATTAACATGTTCCTAGCAAATGCTTAAAAAAAATTTTACCCAACCTTTGTCTCTTGTTGTGTTCCTATCTCTGAAAGCAAGCTCTGTTTCCTATTCTTTCATGTTTTTGTTCTTGGAAAATCTGCAATAAAATCCTCCATGTTAAAAGTGAGGCCCTGGGAAAATCTCTAAATTGAACAAACATTGCTTTGAGTGTTCTTTCAAGCTACCGCCCTTTTTATAGGTCCTCTAAAACCACCAGCTCCCAAGCCTGATGAGCCCGGCCTCTTACTGCAGTAGTGTTCAAGAAAACTCAGGACCTTTACAATTGAAATACCAGTCTTACGTGTAGAAGTCGCCTCCTGAGGTCAATACCACTGCACCTAGTCCAATGAGTTTGCATGCTCAATATCAGATTTGAACTTGATGTATTGGTAAGCCCTGGAGCTGCCAAGCGTTTCCCTCATAAATCTACATTTTGCTTCCCAAGAGAGTCGTGGTCTCCCTTCCAATTTCTGCCAAATTCTGACTTTGATATGTTTGGCAGGAATTTAAGTCAAAGTACAAACTGGCTAATGTTGACCAGCTACTTATCTTATTAGCCTACCTGCTGGCTAGATTGTGATTCTTGTCCTCACTGTGACTCTTGACAATTTTAAAGTGTTCAAACTTGTTCTTCTTGATCCTTACATAAAGGATCAAAAAAGAAGGAACCATGTATAGTGATATATGGTTTTCTTCTTTTGTGTGATAGCATTTTAATGCTTATTACAATACATTGTCTGTATGCCTAATGCATGATATTCTCAGGTAGTGAGCAATGTGGTGACTTCAGATGAAATATGTTGACTTACGTACATAACTCAGTTTCTGCCTTCCGAAAATTCATCCCTTAGTTAAGTTATTGATCACTGTCTCATTAGGTGTCAATTATAGTTTTCTCATATTATTTTCTTGTCTTCAACTATTTTCTTGGTGCTTGATCTCTATCCTTATTGATAGCACAGATGTATTTTTTTACACTGCTTCTTCATAGTTCAAGAAAATCTTTGGCTAGAACACCACTATAGCTTTTAAGTTAACCCGGGAAGTTAAACTTAATGCTCAAAGGTCAATATATTCAATTTGAAGACAAGAATCTCATAAAAAATGAAACTAACTCCATGCTGATATGCTTTCAATGGGGTATCTTCTCTCTCAATAGGCAACATCACTTGTAGCCCTATTGAGTTCACTTGCTCCAGTGGCCGCTGCATTTCCAAGAACTTTGTGTGCAATGGCCAGGATGACTGTAATGATGGCAGCGATGAGTTTGACTGTGCCCCACCGACCTGTGGTGCCCATGAGTTCCAGTGCAGTACCTCCTCCTGCATCCCCCTCAGCTGGGTGTGTGACGACGATGCAGACTGCTCAGACCAGTCAGATGAGTCCCTTGAACAGTGTGGCCGCCAGCCAGTGATACATACCAAGTGCCCAGCCAGTGAAATCCAATGTGGCTCTGGCGAGTGTATCCACAAGAAGTGGCGATGTGATGGGGACCCAGACTGCAAGGATGGTAGTGATGAGGTCAACTGCCGTAAGTAACTTTCCACTTGTATAACACAGATCCACTGGAAACCAGTTGACTGGCTTCATTCCATGATACTTCCTCCCCTCACAGCCTCCAGAACCTGCCGGCCTGATCAATTTGAATGCGAGGATGGTAGCTGCATCCATGGAAGCAGACAGTGTAATGGCATCCGAGATTGTGTGGATGGTTCTGATGAAGTCAACTGCAAAAATGGTGAGCATCTTTCTCGCATTGGTTAAGACAAGCAATTGCTCTGACCAGACCCACTGAGAGAACCTCTTTTATGTTTCCCTTTGTTAGTCAATCAGTGCTTGGGCCCTGGAAAGTTCAAGTGCAGAAGTGGGGAATGTATAGATATCCTCAAAGTGTGTAACCAGGAGCAAGACTGCAGAGACTGGAGTGATGAGCCGCTAAAAGAATGTCGTAAGTGAAGGGGTTGCTTGAGGACAGAGCTGGGAAGTTTAATTCACCAAAGCTAATGCTGTTTGGACCTTCCTGATGCCTGGTTAAACACGGAATGACTTAAAATTTAATTGTTAGGTTTTAGAATAAAATTTTATGGCTCAGATTTCCAGGCAGTGACAATTTCATAATTCAGCCTCCACAAAGATAATTGATTAGCAATAGAGCAACTTGACTAAATACTGCTTAACTGGGGACTTGCTAAAGAGATAGGGTTTGCTATTCTCCACATCTGTCCTGATATTCATACTTATAAAGCTAATGTGTTAAAAGTCATGGGATTGATGAGGCCAACTAGATGAGTTAACACAAACAATCTGTCCTTTAAATGTGAATAAAACAAATGTGAATTGGGAATAAGCTGGAAAGTGACTTTGCTTCATTTTTATTCCAGATGTCAATGAATGCTCAATAAATAATGGTGGATGCTCTCATATCTGCAAAGACCTAGTTATAGGCTACGAGTGTGACTGTGCAGCTGGGTTTGAACTGATAGATAGGAAAACCTGTGGAGGTGAGTGGCAGAAGAAAACCTGACCTTTAGGGGATGGATATTTTAGGAAAGGGCAGTGTACATCTAGTAGGGTCTAGGAAACAGCAAGACTAATTCTAATTTCCCTCCTAGATATTGACGAATGCCAAAATCCAGGAATCTGCAGCCAAATTTGTATCAACTTAAAAGGCGGTTACAAGTGTGAATGTAGTCGTGGCTATCAAATGGATCTTGCCACTGGCGTGTGCAAAGCAGTAGGTAAATGAACTTGGACTGGTGTTGCTCTGGTACCTTTATGAGTAAGTGCTTATAAAAGGTACAGCCAGTAATTGCAACAGTCAAAGCAAATATACAATTAAGTAGTACTCAAGAGCAATGCTACTAAACTCCTAGCACACTAAAGATTGATGTAATAGCTCATCTTCCAACACATCTGCTTTGGTCATTCCTTTTGCATAGTTACGATTTAAGTACTTCCTAAATTTGCTTACTTTCTGCTTCTGAAACTGGGTGCAACTCAAATAAGTCACTTGTTTACCAGCCAGCTTGTTTTTGGAATGCTGCAACCCAAGGATTACCTTTCTAAACAGTGCAAACACTTGCAGGTCTCAGGGGCAGGAGCTCTGGGCCAGACATTCCACAGTGCCTTTACTTTCATAGTGTTCCTCTATGGAGAAGTGACTTCATTAGAGCAAAACTAAGTCTACCTGACTCATGTTTTGCAGGTAAAGAGCCAAGTCTGATCTTCACTAATAGAAGAGACATCAGGAAGATTGGCTTAGAAAGGAAAGAATACATCCAACTAGTTGAACAACTAAGAAATACTGTGGCTCTTGATGCTGACATTGCTGCGCAGAAACTATTCTGGGCTGACCTAAGTCAAAAGGCCATCTTCAGGTAACTTTTGGTTCCATTTCTGGTACTCTGGTATGATTTACTGCAACTTGGCCTGGGGAAAGATTTCGAGGTGTTTCTCTTGTTTCTAACTCTAATCCAGGATCTCATTCGTTGGGAGTATTAAGCCTATATTGATTCTTTAGCTATGAAATTACTGTCCATTGCTAATTAGAAATTAACTGTTTCTTTGAAGGAAAATATGGTTACAGCTATAAGATGGTAGCAGATTACATCTTTTTTTTTTTTTTTTTTTTTTTTGCCAGTCCTGGGCCTTGGACTTAGGGCCTGAGCACTGTCCTTGGCTTCCTTTTGCTCAAGGCTAGCACTCTGCCACTTGAGCCACAGCGCCACTTCTGGCCGTTTTCTATATATGTGGTGCTGGGGAATTGAACCCAGGGCTTCATGTATACGAGGCAAGCACTTTTGCCACTAGGCCATATCCCCAGCCCTTTTTTTTTTTTTTTCTTTTTCTTTTTTTTGCCAGTTCTGGGCTTTTGGATTCAGGGCCTGAGTACTGTCCCTGGTTTCTTTTTGCTCAAAGTTAGCACTCTGCCACTTGAGCCACAGTGCCACTTCTGGCCATTTTCTGGATATGTGGTACTGGGGAATTGAACCCAGGGCTTCATGTATGGGAGGCAAGCACTCTTGCCACTAGGCCACATCCCCAGCCCTGCAGATTACATCTTAATTCCTCCTTTTTTCCCTCTTCCCTGTACAGTTAATTAAGAATTATTCATTGTTGTTACATATAGAAATAGGAATCATGTTTCTTAATGGTTTCACTTAGAACTTAGCTGGGCTGGTACACACAATCCACACCAACAGCTATATAACCTGCAGTCCTAATTTAGCAGCAGTGAACAGCCATGGTTGGATTATTTGAATGGTGAATTATGGTATGATGAGAGTCCTTTCTCCATAAAGTCCTTGACCATTTTATAAGCAGAAAGTCCATTCTCTGGGTTCTCACGTTCTCACCGTGACAAACTCTTAAATTTCTTGTGACCTATTCTGTTTCAGTGCCTCAATTGATGACAAGGTTGGTAGACATGTTAAAATGATCGACAATGTCTATAATCCTGCAGCCATTGCTGTTGATTGGGTGTACAAGACCATCTACTGGACTGATGCAGCTTCTAAGACTATTTCAGTTGCTACCCTAGATGGAACCAAGAGGAAGTTCCTGTTTAATTCTGACTTGAGAGAGCCTGCCTCCATAGCTGTGGACCCGCTGTCTGGGTTTGTTTTCTATCAACTTAGCTTTTTGGATGCTATTTGCATGGGTTAGGAGCTTTACTAACAGAATTATCCAGTGCAAGATGTCAGTGGTGTGATGTTGGGGCAACCTTAGAATAGCTTCCTATGAACGACAGACTCTCCATGTATGCTTCCTGCATGTCTGACTCTTTGTTGTCCTGGATGAAATGATATTCTGGTTTTATATATCACATATACCAAAAGTTGTATATGAATCATTTCTGTGCAAATGATTTTTTTGTTGTTATTCTGAATAGTTTGTTGGGTTGAGTATCTCTGGATACTCAAATCTAAATACTAAAATAAAATGAAATAATGTTGCTCAAGTTTCCATCTAAAAGTGAAAGTTATCTGAAAGTACAATTGAAATAAAGGAAGCTTTCTAGAAATATTGCACTAGGGAATTTCTCTAAGTTGCCAGCAAAGTAAGTAACCTGGCCAGCTTAGGACGATGACTCTGTAGTAATCATAGTTATCACCCATTGATTCTCATTAATTAACAAACCTCTACTATAAAACTTAAAAGTCACTCTCCCTTCACTCCTCCAAAACCATTTGCCACTTATAAAGGAAAGATATAACTTTATGAGTTTGGACTGAAATGTGAAGGTCAGACTGATATAGATTAATACAGTTAATAAAGAGCTTGTAGGCCTTGTTTTTTTGTGGTGCTGAGGATCAAACTTAGGGCCTCCCAAATGCTAAACAGGCAATTGACCACCAAGTTATACCCCTACTTTTGTAAATTCTAGGTGTAATTTTATGAACCCAGAAGGTAGATCACACCCCTAAGCATCACTGTATTTGCCTCTAAAACATCAAACCCAAGTTTTTCCATTCCCTTTTTTAAACTTTGGTTTCAAGCAACAGTTTTATTCCTTCTAAACCACTGAGACAGATTTCCAATTTAATTCTTCCTAGCTTTGTTTACTGGTCAGACTGGGGTGAACCAGCTAAAATAGAAAAAGCAGGAATGAATGGATTTGATAGGCGTCCACTGGTAACTTTGGATATCCAATGGCCGAATGGAATTACACTTGGTATGTATGCTCTTCTTCCTTCCCTATTGATTTAGTTGTTTTCCTAGTGCTTTTATGGTATCCATAGCAAATTCCTTTGATTCCTTCTATAGGAGGGACTTGGAAGAGAATCACTAAACAACACAAATGGAATGGTGAAATTAACAATCACATGTGCTTGTTGTCTCTTGGGCTTACTTTGTGACATGAACTCAGTGAATATTTGAGGCCTTAGGGATTTTCATACAGAATATGCCTACCATAGATGCCTTAGCATTTCACAAATTATAGGCTCATGAAAGATTGTTTGTTTGGTTTGTTTGGTTGTTTTTTTTTCTTACCCAGATGCAACAACAAAATGGCAATTGATTCTAACAATTTCTATAATATAGCATATTTTTAAACAGTTACTTTGAGAATCTTAGAAACACCATTAGTCCTCAAAAATAAAATGTAGATATATATTCTATATGCTGCTTCACAAGTTTTGTGGAATCTGCATTAGGAACCCAGCTGGAGAAGGCACAACAATTAAGTTGCACAGATACTGTTAATTTACATTTTAAATTGTTTTTATTAGCAATGATTAGTTGTACATGGAGGGGGGATACTTTAACATATCCATTTATGTATATAATGCATCTTGCTCACAGTCACACCCTCCATCGTTCTTCTTCCTCCCTTCTCCTCCTTCCTTTATATATGCCCAAAGGATGGCATAGAGTAGTTCCGTGTGTAGTTTACTGTGGAACCTTCAAACTGATTTCCATACTAGATTCCACAAATAGTTTAAATGCAAATCAGAGCAGTAATGGCTCATCATACAATGTCAATTCTTTTTCTGCCTAGATCTTATAAAAAGCCGCCTCTATTGGCTTGATTCCAAATTACACATGCTATCTAGCGTGGACTTGAATGGCCAAGATCGTAGGATAGTACTAAAATCTCTGGAGTTTCTGGCTCATCCCCTTGCATTAACAATATTTGAGGTAAGATGTGCTTCACAGTAGTATACTGTTGAGTTACTATGTGGAGAAAGAATGGGTATGGGAACAGAAAGGAAGGGCATAGGACAACTGGACAAACAGCTTTACCCAAAGCCTGGACACTGATTTCTTAAAGTACTTCAAGAAACCTTAGCATGCTTCTCTTACAGTTTTACATCTGCTTCCCTGAGAAGCATCTAGTAATTTAGTCCATTAAATAACCAGTAAATAGGGCTGGGAATGTGGCTTAGCAGTAGAGTGCTTGCCTAGCATGCCAAAGCCCTGGGTTCAATTCCTCAGCACCACATAAACAGAAAAGGCTGGAAGTGGTGCTGTGGTACAAGTGGTAGAGTGCTAGCCTTGAGCAAAAAGAAGCCAGGGACAGTGCTCAGGCCCTGAGACCCAAGCCCCAGGACTGGAAAAAAAATTAAATAAAATAATGACTTTAGACACTGACTTGTGTTAATCTTGGCTGTACATGCTAATTGTTACTCTGTTTTAGGATCGTGTCTACTGGATAGATGGGGAAAATGAAGCTGTGTATGGTGCCAATAAATTCACTGGATCTGAACTGGCTACTCTTGTCAACAATCTTAATGATGCTCAAGACATCATTGTCTATCATGAACTTGTACAACCATCAGGTAGCATAGAGAAGCTGATTTTAATAGCCAATTTGGGGTGGGGTGAGGGGGTCATGGGGCTTAAACTCAGAACCTGGGCACTATCCCTGGGCTTTTCTGGTTCAAGGCTCTACCAGTTTGCCTATAGCACCACTTCTGGTTTTCTGGTGGTTAACTGGAAATAAGAGTCTCCAAGATTTTCTAAGACTTTCCTGCCGAGGCTGGCTTTGAACCATTGTCCTCAGATCTCAGCCTCCTGAGTTGCTAGGATTACAGACATGAGCCACCAGTGCCCAGCTTAATAGCCAAGTTTAAAGGCAGCAGCATGACTTAGAATCTTCTAGATGTCAGTAGCTTTTTAGCTATTCAACTTTCTTCAAGATGGACCTTTTGCCCTCTTGATCCTGCTCCAAATACTTTACCATTTAAGTTTGATATCTCATTTTTGCTGTCTTAGCAAGATGGCATCAGAACATCAAATCTTAACTTCCTTTCAACTGTCACTGTCAGAGCTTTTATTTCTGTTTCTTCCATGTATCTCTGGCTCTCAGTTCCTCTTGCGATGCCTGTTACATCAGCCTGCACAGTAGCTTTAGGGCCACAAATATTCCCTACAATTAGTTTTCTAGGGTTGCCATAGCAAAGTACCATGAAGTATGTGCCTTAAACAGGGACTTATTGTCTCACAATTCAGAAAGCAAAAAAAGGTCCAAAATCAAAGCATTGGCAAGGTGTGTTCCTTCTGAGGGCCATGAGATAATAATATGTCCCAGCTTTCTAGATAACCACCTTATCATCATCTTCTTCCTGTGTCTTTTGCAACTTCTATCTCTCCCTTTGTCTCTCTATTTGTTCTTCTCTGTTTCTATCTAGCTGTCTGTCTGTCTATCTGTTGGCCAGTCAATTGCACATGTCTCTATCTCTATCTGTCTATATCTATGTGGATAAATATAGATACAGATATGAATATACTTTGTATTCAGAGTTCCTCTTCTAAAGACACTAATCATGTGGCTTAGGGCCTATTTTAATTACTTCATTTTAACTTTTCTCTATGAAGACTATCTCCAAAAAAGATCATTCTCTGAAATATTGGTGTAGTCAGCACTTCCATGTATGAATTTTGTACACAGTATAACCCATAATGCTTGCCTTCTTGCATAACATATCTGGGAGACAGGATTGTGTGACTCTCCAAATGCTCTTTGTCAGTATGCTCAACTGTCCGAACTCCATGAAACCTTCACATCTCCGTGTAGTGGAGATCTTAGTGGAGATCTTTACTATTTTGTAGCAGTAGCTATGGTAAGGCCAAGAAAACACTATTGTTCTCCTTCTGAACCATCACTTTAACACTTGGATTAACCTTCTTCACTGGCACCTGTCTGTTGAAGACAAATTTCTTTTCTATTTATTTTGAGGTATTTTTTTAAATTTTGCTTTTATTCAAAGAAATATCTTTGAATCTGATATCCTTCTAGCATGCTGCTGGCACCTTGATACTTCTTTTTCATTGATGTTTGTCTTACCCGAAGGTCTGACAGAGTAGCCAAGCTTTGGCTCCCTAGAATCAAAAGGCATTTTATATAAGCCAGGCATTGGACTCATGCCTGTGATCCTAGCTACACTGGAGACTGAGATCTGAGGATCACAGTTCAAAGCCAGCTCAGGCAGGAAAGACCATGAGATGCTTTTCTCCAATAAACTACTCAGAAAAAGCTGGGAATGGTGCTGTGACTCAAGTGGTAGAGCAAAAGAAGCTCAAGGACAGTGCCCAGGCCCAGAGTTCAACCCCCAAACCAGCACAGACACAACACACACACACATGCACACACAAACAGCTTTATATATAATCAGCACCAAAATACCTATTTTAACAAATCTTTTTTTCTGCCTAGGTAAAAATTGGTGCGAAGAAGACATGGAGAATGGAGGGTGTGAATACCTCTGCCTGCCAGCTCCACAGATTAATGATCACTCTCCAAAATATACCTGTTCCTGTCCCAATGGGTACAATCTAGAAGAAAACGGGAGAGGGTGCCAAAGTAAGACTTTTTTGCATTCCAAACACAAACAAGACATATGATAGTCAGTAGAAGACACTAGCTATAAAAATCTGGCCTGGGATTTAGAAATTCTATTTCAGCTAATTTTGGAAATAGATTTCAGAACATATTGGTTCATTTGGTGCTTATGGTTGCATGCCAGGTGTTCCTATAAATACTTCAGAACTGACTTGCAACCCATTTTAACATAGGTGATTAAAGTGTCATTGGGCCTCATACTAATTTATAATCAGGTAGACCTATAATAGCACTGAGCTAGCCAACTTGTAGGTAATTAAATAAAAGTTAACATTTCCCTCTATTGAGCAGAGTCTGAATTCATGCTTGCAGGGGGTAATGCTTATAAGAAATGTCATGACCTCCATGGGGGAACACAGCTTTAAATCCAGATTTAAACAATACCTACATTTGAATCTTTTCTTCTTAACTTTTTTTATTATTCAGGAGGAAAATAAACTTGCTTCTTGTAAACAAGCAAGTCCTATGGTGAAGCTTTTATTAGCTTAACTCTAGGTCATGACAGACTTGCTCAATTTGCTAAGAGAGTAATTGCTAGCCATCTGGTAGGCCTGGTACATGGAGCATCTTGAGAAGATTTCTTGTAACTTCTAGGAGACCAGAAAATTGTTGAAAAGGCTTAAGTGTGGCTGTACCTTTTGGTTTGCCAATTTTCACATGCTGACTTCTCTGTCTGAAGTTTCCTGTGTATAACTGCCATTTCTTTCCATTTGAAGCGTCCACCACCTGGGTGACAGTGGTTTGTCTGCTTCACCTGGTATTAAAATAACCCTTTGCATGGCTTGTCTGGACTAAACAGCTAGCCTCTTAAGAACCTTGGCATTAACCAGGTTCTTGGTTTTTACGATCCAGGTCCTACAACTACTGTGGCTTACAGTGAAACAAAAGATACCAACACAACAGAAATTCCAGCAACTAGTGGACTAGTTCCTGGAGGTATTGGTTTCAAAACTGCCAACTTAATCTCCACTAACAGCCACAATTTCATAGC
This sequence comes from Perognathus longimembris pacificus, assembly GCF_023159225.1. NCBI lineage: Eukaryota > Metazoa > Chordata > Mammalia > Rodentia > Heteromyidae > Perognathus > Perognathus longimembris. Next base: position 100,434,976 of record NC_063161.1, read on the forward strand.
ATAAACAATTAATGAAACCTTTAACTACTAGTTCTTCCCTGATTGGTAACCTATATGTAAACTCCAAGGGTTTAGATTTTATACCCTATGTTGATCTGACCTACTAAAGTTTCTATTACAAAACTGTTAGTGAAATGGCTATAAGAGCATGTCATTCAAACACCTCTGTGGGAGTTGCTCCTGGTATACAGTGGTAAGAGATACTGAAGATGGATATTGGGTACAAGGATGTGATACTCTGTGCTTAATGAGTAGCTAGTGCTAAATCTGAATTGATTCATTCTCAACTGATTCCTTTTATTCCCCCCTAGGAATCAATGTGACCACAGCAGTCTCAGAAGTCAGTGTTCCCCCAAAAGGGACTTCTGCTGCCTGGGCCATCCTTCCTCTCTGTAAGTAAATTCCTCTCACATGTGGATATCAGATGGACATTTCTAGTTCATCCATAACTACCTTTCCATCTTATATATCACCACTGCACTAGCGACGATGTATTATATTTACTCCCTCATTCATATGATATGCTAATCACCCATATTTCTCTTCAGGGGTACCCTTAACATGGCAAGAGGCAGTGGTTTATGTGTATTAATTATATGATAGATGCTAAGTGCTTTCTATTTTAGAACTATTAGCCAGCCTCACCCATTTATACTAACATGTTTCTGTTCTTCCCTCCCCCCCACCCCCGGGAAATGTGTGTGCTGTTTCTTGAAGAGGAGAGACACAAATGTTAGTATGTTTTCTAGAAGTTACAGGACTTGTCGAGGATATATGAAAAGTAGTTTGGGAATTTTCAAACCCAGGGACAATGGCATCTATGGTCATTATTAGACAAGGAAATTCTAATTCTGTGTTAATGATTTCTGTGTCCTAAACTACTGAAGTCTTGGCTTAACCCAGAACACCAGAACCACCTATATAGCACTCCAGAACCTTCTGTAGTTTTAATTCCCTCCATCTAGTGCTGGGGCTAAGAATACTACACCTTCCCAAATGGATATGGCTAGCTAGGTTGGCTTTCATGCAACAATGACAGAGCCAGTTGGTAAGCTGAGCTTCCTCCAGGCTCTGTAGCCTATCTTCTGTGGTGAATTGTGGATCCCTAAAACATTACTTTTTTGTATGTTATGTAAATAGACCCCACTTACTCAGTCACCCTCTGGCTTTTCCAGTGCTGTTAGTGATGGCAGCAGTAGGTGGCTACTTGATGTGGCGAAACTGGCAACACAAGAACATGAAAAGTATGAATTTTGACAATCCTGTGTACTTGAAGACGACTGAAGAGGACCTCTCCATAGACATTGGTAGACACAGTGCTTCTGTGGGACACACATACCCAGCAGTAAGTCAGCTTTATGTCTTTATCTACCATGGCAGTGGGGTAAGACTTTGTGGAAAGGAAATCATTAATTCAGTCTATACTTACTTGTGCTAGCAAGAGCTATTTGGATCATGGAGTCACCAAACACTTTATCAACTGCCTGGATATTGGATATCCAGCCTGTCAGGACATATGTCAGCCAGTTCATATGCACCTCGCCCACATAAAGATAGGAAGTACTTAACATAGTACTTAATATAATCACTGTATGCACCACTTGAAATAGTTGGATTGTAGAAACAACATATAAATAGCAAGCTATAAATTATCATAAGCCAAGTAACTTCTTTTGAGACTGTTAAATCTCTCATCTACTGGATACCTAAAAGTAAATCAGCATACAGCTATTGTATATTGGGGAGTCAGCTAAAGGTCAATGTGTTGAGTAAGATTTACTTAGCCAAAAGTACTAAATGCTTTACTTGGGTAAGGACCATAGCCTACCCGACCCAGTATACATAGCTTTCCTTTCAGCAGTGGAAACAAGTATCTGCCCTTTAAATGTACTCCAAATCCCTATTTGGCCTCCCCAGGCTGAGAAAATTTCAAGCTGAGGTTTTGCTTTTTTTTAACCTTACAAACTCTCTGGTTAAAAGTAGAATGGGCCGGGTGCCAGTGGCTCATGCCTGTAATCCTAGCTACTTAGGAGGCTGAAATCTGAGGATCATGGTTCAAAGCCACTCTGGGCAAGAAAGTCCATGAAACTCTTATCTCCAATTAACCACCAGAAAACTAGAAGTGTCACTGTGGCTCAAAGTGGTAGAGTGCTAGCCTTGAACTGAAGAGCTCATGGACAGTGCCCAGGCCCTGAGTTCAAGCCCCACATCTGACAAAAAAAAAAAAAAAGAAGAAGAATAGTGTTAATTCATGGCACATGGACACAAGAATCTTTTCACATATTTATCCAAGGTTAATGATCCTTAAAGTAGAACAGGTAAAATCAGTCACAGAATTTTCACTATACCAAGTTAGTCCAGGTATCCCTTATCCAAAATATTTGAGACCAGAAGCATCCCAGATTTGGGAGCTTGGGGGGATTTATAATATCTGCATATGCATAATGAGGTATGTTGGGGATCTGATTAAGACTAATCACAAATTCATTTATATTCTATGTACACCTTATTCAGAGTCTGGAGGTAATTGTGTGTCATAATTTTAACATGCATTTGTTCTGACTACAACCTACATGGGGTCAAGGTGTAAAAATTTTCACTTATAGTGTTATGTTGATTCTCATAAAGTTTCAGAACTTGGAATTTTTAAGACTTCAGATTAGGGAGGTAAGTTCTAGTTAAATGCATGAATACTGCAACTCAATACTGACTTTCCATGTGAACACTTTGGGTCTTTGAATAACCAATTTCAAAGCAAAATCCATTTTAGTGACTAGAGTTGCCAGCAGTAAGTGATCACCCCAACTCATCCTAATTTTTTTTTCTTTTCCACAGATATCAGTCGTCAGCACAGACGATGATCTAGCTTGACCTCAGAGGCAATCTTGACCTTTGAGGTCTAAATCAATAATACCCCAGTTGGGAATGGTAACCGAGCCAGCGCTGAAGTCTCTTTCTTCCTCCCATTTGGAAGAACGTCAAGATATATTTGCATGGATCAAGCTTATGTACTTGACCAGTTTTTTATATTACTTTTGTAAATATTCTTGTCCACATTCTACTTCAGCTTTGGATGTGGTTACCAACTATGTGTAATCCTTGAATTTTTAGACAGTATTGCCACCTCTGGCCAAATATGCACTTTCCCTAGAAAGCCATATTCCAGCAATGAAAATTGTGCTATAGTGTACACCACCTGTACATACCTGTATAGGCCCCCTGTAAATACCCCAGAGAACAATCACTATTCTTAAGCACTTTGAAAATATTTCTATGTAAATTATTGTAAACTTTTTTTCAATGGTTGGGACAATGGCAATAGGATAAAACGGGTTACTAAGATAAAATTGCCAAAAAATTTGTAAACTAATTTTGTACGTATGAATGAAACCTTTAACCTCAATGGAGGTTTGCAAAGACTGAGTGTTCAAACTACTGTACATTTTTTTCAAGTGCTAAAAAAAAAAAAAAGAAAATTAAACCAAGCCGCTTATCAATGGTTTGTGCTTGTTTCTCCAAGATGAACTGCCATGATGGGCTGAGCAGAATCCAATGTGTTGACTAAGTGTGTCAATGACGGCAACTGATACTGGAAAGCTAAGTCTATAATCAGGGTAGTTTCTCTTCCAACCAAGTACTGACTAAAGTGCAAAGTAACATTTAGCATTTGTTCTACAAGTATTTAATTTTCAAAAGAAGCTGCCTTCGTCTTTACCCAGAATTCCTATGGCTTACAGATGATTCCTTGTCTCATTTATTTCCTGATCTAGAAGTATGTGCTAAGATTTCTATGAAGTTTCCTACTTCATACTTGTGTCAGTGTTCTGTGATTATAGGTAGGTCAAAGAAAAGTGCCTTCTCTTATTATTATCATCATCATTATCATCATCATCACCATTATTATTATATTTAAGTAGCTATACAAACAAATTGCCATTTAACAAAGCAGCTTATGAATAATACATGCATCTTGATCAGTGTCAGTTCTTTCTCTATTCTCATCCATCCCTCCTAAGCCTTCCCAACCCACATCACCCATCACTTTTCTTAATTGTATAGGATATGCACCGAATAATTGACTGCATCCCTCCTCCTTCTCTTCTTCATCTGTCTACCCCCTCCTCCTTGACAGGACAAGTGCCTTCTAAGATGGTGGAAGGGCTTTCCTCTTATAAAATTCTAGACTAACTTACCAAGAAGATGAAAAACAAAGATTAAAACATGTAGAGAGGGCTTGGTGGCTCATGCCTACAATTCTGGCTACTCAGGAGGTTGAGATCAGAGGATAATCAGCCTGAACAGACAAATTAATAAGACTCTTAGCTCCAATTAACCAGTAAAAAGCTGGAAGTGGATGTATGGCTCAAGTGGTAGAATACCCAGCCTTGAGTGAATATGCCAGAAAAAAGTGCAAGGTACTGAGTCCAAGTTCCAGCGCTGGCATTAAAAAAAAAAAGTTGATTCATCATTGAATAAACTTAGATGGTGTTTCACAATTTGTTTGTGGAATCCCAGTACCTGGAATCAGCTGGAAAAATGATAGATGTGTAGACCATAGCCCTGGCCCTAGTCTTACTGAATGAGAAATCCTGTAGGTAAGGCCCAGAAATCTTAACTTTCCAGAAGCCTTGTAGGTGATACTGACATAACTAACCTAAAGTTTGTAGAACACTGGTCTAATGTGACTTCATGTTACATCTTAAATGTAATGTCTTCAAAATGATCAGCCTCGCTGGATGAGGAGGGCTGATTCCTTCTGTGGGTCACTTTGGAAATTTTAGGATGTAAAAGAGATAAAGAGTTTTAGTAGAAGAAAAAAAGGTGGCATGGGTCTGATCAGCATTTCCTTAAAGATGTCAAGAACACTCCTGGAAACAAAGGAAGACGCTGGGCTTGAACATTGAAAGGATGCTGCAAGTCCAACAAGAGATGGGAAGAAGGCTGGAAGGTTTAGTGATATTTCTGGGATGGCTTGACTAGTGAAGCAGCAAGAGGTTGAAAAAGAAGATACTTCAGTAAGCCGAATGGACTGATACTGACTGAGCCATATTTCACTGGTGTATGGGATATAACACAGTGAACATCTTGCTTTTTGGTGTAAGCAGAAAGATCCATAATTATAGAATAAGGATAAGTTGGTTCTCATCTCACAGACACTCTGATGTGATTTTGGTCAAATGGATGAAAGAGAAAGGATGGGTTTAGACCTTGTTCTGTGTGAAGCATGGAGGAGGTCAAGCATGCAGAAGGAAAAGGCTGTCATTATGAAGGTGGGACTTGCTGCTATCCACGTGTTTTCTACTCTACACGTAGCCTCCCTAATGAACAAGTGACCATACTGAACGTGGTCTATTGATCAGAGGTAACAGAAGTGACTATTTGGTAAGTAGATCAGCATTTGCCACATCTCAGCTTTGAAGCCCATTTGTTTGGTCCTTTGACCCACCTATAATGCAAAAAAAAAAAAAATACTGATTTATTTTTAAACTTGAAGCAATACAGAATTCTCATTAGCTTAACGATACCATGTTTTCTCCTTTCATAAGGATTTAGAGCATCTGCCAACTAAAAGGTTCAAACTTAGGTTTGCAATTTGCAAATAAAATAAAGGATCCATCATCTTTAAGATTCCAATCCCTAGTATATTCTTTCAGATTCTAGATTTGAATTTCTTTTTTTTTTTAATTTCTTTACCCTTTGTCTTGTATATAAGTTCATCTGCTTTGTGGAAGAGTAATCACAGAAACAGTGTGACAATTCAACAATAATACTCACTAGACACCCATATAATTTCTTCATTTTAGAATCTCTAAGATATTTTTAAATTAAATTTTATTGACAAGGTGTTGTGCAAAGGGGGTACAGTTACACAATAAAGCAGTGAATACATTTCTTATGTTATCTTACACCCTCATTTTTCTTTCCCTTACCTAGATCTAATCTTTAAAAAGTCATCTCATTTTTCCAACTGTATCTTCCTCTATAAAAATGTAATAATAGCTTATTATACCAAAGGTAAGAGGTGCAAACTCATTTGAAAAAGTGAAGTAGCTGCATGTTTCTATTGAGGTTAGAATTGCATTGCTGGACTGCTAGTCAATTTAGCATGTCAAAATAGATCACAAAAGACTAGAACTGGCCTTTATCACCCAAACAAGAACTTAAAGAATCCTATGTGAAATTTGTTGACATAAATTTGCTGTGTCTCTAAAGTTTAATGTAGGAGAAATACATTAAGAGGTAAAATAGGAATCTTATCAAATACTAATAGGATATTTAGAGTAAAAGGAGTCTGTTAAATGAGACAACTGAAAGTGGGACCTCTGAGATTTTAAGGATGGATGAATCAACGGATCTGTGGTTTCTAATAAAAACATCCAGTCAAGTCTGTGAATCCAAATTTTTAAGTGGCTTTTTCAAGCTATAAGCTATTTGGTAAGAAGTAATCCTAGTTGATTCCTGGCTCTCTTAACACAGTCTTAGAACTATTTTAAAGCCTTGATACCATTTCTAAGACTTCAAGTCGTGATGAACATAAGGCTTTTTTTTTTCCTTGTATGAATTGGCACTTCAGAACTCAATTTTATTTTTTACTAAGGCCTCAACTTTGGCGCTTGATTTTATTCCGTTTACCATTGGAAGACAAAACTCCTTCCCAGAAGTAATGAGGCCAAACTAAAGAAGGGATACTCTTTTGTTTAGAACACTAAAAATTCAAGATCAACCTAAAGTATAGCTTTTAGCTGTCTATCCCAAACCAAAAGATTATAGTGGATTTCTCACTATGTGTTCTAACTAGATTTTTGTTTTCAGAATTCTTTTTTGTTTTTGAATGTACTTTAATTTTATTTAGGGAAAGGCTATTGATTATTTGAATAACCATATTATCAAGTATAACATAAGTTATTTTTTTTCTTTTTCCTAGTGGAACATCGCATTGCTTTAAACCCAAATGTGTGTTTCTACCCTTTCTTGTCTTTCTTTCTTTCCTTTTTCTTTGCAGTGCTCTAGATGGAACCTAGGGCCTTGAACATGCTAGGCAAGTGTTCTACCACCATGCTATGCCCTTTAGCCTCTGCTTATTCCTCATTTTAATGGTTGGAACACTTACACACACACACACACACACACACACACACACACACAGATCTTTTTGTTAACTTGGATTCAAGAACAAGTAATGCACCCTGCAAATCACAATCCCTATGCTTGGATCAATTCTTACTCTTTGGAAAGATTAAGAATTGTATTTCCCCTATTTTAGCGATCGTATAAGTTCTAAACTGTGGGAGTCCTGTAATATACAAAATTGAAAAAAAAATCTAGTTTTCAAATAGAGGTAAAAGGATATTGAAGCTGAAACAATATTGATTAGTTTTTTTTAATGTGCTCTTTATTTCTCTAAAATGCAGCATTGGGGTTTTAAGCACAATATAGTTTCATGTGAAGGATAATTCACTGTGTATAGACTTGATTCATACCTCTCTGCACAAGTGAGAAGCTATATATAAAATAGCAGTGAGTCCCGGGTGTAAAGTTTGGTATCTATCCATGCATCCCATCACACGTGGTGTTTCCTTAATCTGTTTAGTGTTTATCATCAGCCTGTGTGCCATGGGTCCCTGTGTGGGACCACTACTGCAGTGTCCCCTCTATAGCTTCCTCCCTCTAGAGACACTGAGGCAATAATAAGACAGGCTGGAGGTAGAGGGGATGGGCTTTGAGATTTCCCTGAAGTATGACAAACAACGGCTCCTGCCTTTAATCCTAGCTACTCAGGAAGCTGTTATTGGGAAGGATTATAGTCTAAGGCTAGCCAAAGAAACAGGCAAGACTCTAAATGAAAATAACTGCAGCAAAAAGGCTGGTTGAATTTTTTTTTTATTCACAAGAATGAGAAAAAGGGAAAAGAAAAGACCTAAGTGGTAGAATCCCTGAGTTCAAAACTTCATACTTCTAAAAAAAAAAAAAAGTAGTTTTCTACTTCACTGTGCTTAAGGAGAAGTCAGACTGAACACTGGTGGTTCTATTAGAGGCCCTAGACAGGATGTCAACAGCACAGATATCTGTGGCATCTCGTATGTGGTAGCTTGGGGAACATACTGATCACCTTTGTAAAATGGATATGACAGGGGCTATCTCACTGGGACAGGCAAAGATTAAGACAGAAGCACTCTAAGAACTCAGCAATGCCTGGCATTTTGTATGAGCTGGGCAAACATTACAACAATGGTGTCTAGCCTCTCTGCATTTACAGTAACACTGTCTAGGTACTGGTTACTTTACCAATTACAGGTGGCTTTTAAGTGTGATGTTCATTTTGGCCCTGAATCAGAGGTTCTCTACCACTCCATTAGAATGAGATTAATTCTGAAATCTAGGTAATGAAATTACTTCCTGTAGCTCAGAATACTTAAGGGCTTACATGATTTGTAGCCCTAGCATCTTGAATGGGATTTGTCTGTCTCAATCTTTTCACTTCACTGCCTGAGACATGAAAGCAAACATTTGGGGCCTGTGTAGTCTTCAGATGGCCACTGAAACACCTTAGATCACCCTTCTCTTCTTACTATAGGCTTAACATTATGCTAAAATGATGTTATCATGTCTTTAATTAGATCTTCACAGCAATGCTCTTTTCTTCTGTATGTGTGCCAATACTGGGACATGAACTTAGGGCCTGGGGCATTGTCCCTTAGCTTTTTTGCTCAAGACTGACACTCTACCACTTGAGTCACCATTCCAATTCTAGCTTTTTGGTGGTTGATTGAAAATAAGACTCCCATGGACTTTTTCTTACAGGGCTGGACTCAAACTGTGATACTCAGATCTCAGATTCCTGAGTATCTAGGATTACAGGTTGAGCCACTAATGCCTGGATCACAACAATCTAAATTGGCAAGTATTACCTGTATTTTACAGATATAAGAGATGTTACAAACCATGTGAGCTTACCACCATCTCTACTTAAAAGAGATGAACCATGCAAAGGTTAAGCTGATATGATATCATATTGGGTGTTTGCTGAGTCTCCTTTTCTCCTGATTTTGGGGTGCTTCCACTTCTTGGGTGTAAAGCTAACACTAATACATCAGGAAAGCACAAAATAATTAGGTTATGTCTTTCCTTCAATATGCCAGACATTCCAGAATTATTTTCCTTGGCCCGGTAAGTAGAAATAGATGATTGGATTGAAAAGAAAAAGATAAAATTCTCAAACAGACATTTGTAGATGGATAATATCATTACTAAATGTCAGATATTCAAGAAAACGAGCTGGAACACAATCTTTTAATTTTTGAGGATTTCTTACAGGGAGAAATATGCCAAGAATACAGGAAGAATTGTGGCTTTGGGCCTGAATTGATGATGCCATCATTCCAGAATCGGATCTTGGTTATTCTAGAGTCTACTCAATTATTTGTGTTTTCTTAACATGTATGCACAGGGAGAAAATGATTTTTTAAAAATGACTAGTCTTGACAAATCTAGATTGCCCTTTGAAAACTGCACTTGAAAATTGCACTTGAAACTGAAGTGTGATTTCAGAGCCTGTGATCCCTCAGGAGCCCAGTGCCTCCAACCAAATTCTTATACTCAGGATCTCAGAATTCATTCTAAGGCACATGTTGGAATGCATCCAGTCTTTCTGACCTGTAGATAAAAAACATTTTTCTTCTATTAATGAACTGTATTCTTATCTTAAATAAAAGTTTATTTTTGAGATAGTTCTTGCCAGTCTTTCTTTTCTCTAGAGATCTTTGATAGCGCTCAGTTCTTTTCTCCTTTTCTCAGCTGAATTTCTGAAGATAACTTCATCACCCATTCCAGAGATATAACTGGAATCATTCATGTCTGAACATGTTGGGGGGTGAGAGAAATGTCCCTGTCTCATCATACTTAGGATGTTTATTGTTACTGTGTTAATTTCTCTACCTGCCCCTACTTTCAACCCCTCCTGTGAAAAATACAAAAGTCAATGCCACTATTACTGAGGAAGACAAGCCCTGATCTACCTTACTGGGATGACTGAGAACAGGCTGAACCACTGGGCTACAGACAGCATGCCTCAGAGGCAGACAAGACATATCTTGACAAGCAAAGAAAAGCTGTGGGGTGTGTGTGTGTGTGTGTGTGTGTGTGTGTGTGTGTGTGTGTGTGTGTGTGTGTGTGTGTGTGTATCCTGGGCTTGAACACAGGGCCTGGATACTGCCCCTGAGCTTTTGTGCTCAAGATTAGCATTCTAGCACTTGAGCCACAGCTCCACTTTCAACTTTTTGAGTCAATTGAAGATAAAAGTCTTATGTACTTTCTTGCCTAGGTTGGCTTTGAACCATAATTCTCAGATCTCAGTCTCCTGAATAGTTGGAATTATAGTCATGAGCCACCAGTGCCATACAAGGAAAATATTTTGATGCTTTCCCCTTATCAACTCTTACAAGGTCTATGTCAAGTTCATTTATGATGAGGCTAAATCTTTATGAGCCTTGGAATTGTTCTCCCTAAAACATTTTGAAGCAATGGCCTCATATTGTTTGAGTTATATTGAGTGGAAAACCTGTAAATTGACTAAAGAGCCAAACGATAAATGGAAGAAAATAAGCAATGTAGGAAAGGGAAACTGTCACAGATTATTTATAGACAGACAGATAGATAGATGATAGGAGAGAAAGAAGGGAAGGAAGAAAGGGATGGGAAAGGAAAGGAAGGGGAGAGCAAGATAGGAAAGAGTAAAGAAGAGGGGAGGGGAGAGCAAGAGAGGGAAGAGGAGTTGAGAAGAGGAAAGAAAGGAAAGGGGAGTAGAGGAGAAGGGAGGGGAGGGGAGGGGAAAGGAGGGGAAGGAAAGGAAAGGAAGGAAGGAAGGAAGGAAGGAAGGAAGGAAGGAAGGAAGGAAGGAAGGAAGGAAGGAAGGATAAGAAAGTAAAGAATTTTGTTTTTGTACCAGTACTCAGGCTTGAACTCAGGGCCTCCTGCTTTTGTTTGGCTTTTGTGCTTAGTGTTAGCACTCTACCACTTGAGTCATACCTCCACTTCTGGCTTTCTGCTAGTTAGAGATAAAAATTTCTCTGATTTGTCTATGCAGTCTGGCTTCTAACCTTGATCGTCAAATCTCAGCCTTCTGAGTAGCTAGGATTACAGGTGTGAGTCCCTAGTGCTCAGCAATAAATAGAGTTTGAAAGCTTACAACTTGACTCAGTAGCCAGTTCTTAGTGCATGGTGTGCTAAGCTCACACACAGCCTTGACATGAGGTAGAAGTACATGTAGAGGGTCCTTGACTACTTAACCAGCTGTGGCCATAGGTATGTTCCTCCCCATTTCTGAAAATGACACTTTTATAATCCTTCACAGGAATTGTATAAGAGAATGAAGAAATACGTTTAAAGTGATTGACCAAATTACTACTATTTCTCTAGCTTCAGAAAATTATGATTCATATTTTTAAAGTAGTTCAAATCTTTTATATTCATTTGAAAATCTTACTTTGATCTGCACTGTTGGTTTAATATTCTGCTTGCGAATGTTCCTCGTTAAGCCTTTCCTTGAAATTCTAATTGATGTTCTTTTTTTTTTAATTCAAAAAAAATCAAGATGAAGAATTGTCCTGCCCCTACTAGCTATGCAGAAAGACTCAGGTGTGTGACCTTCTACTGATTTGTACAGGCAATTGACTTGAGTTCACCAATTATACAGAGAGATCCTTTTAATCAGTGGAGGAAGATGGGCTGTACTTTGTACCACTCAAGAAGTTGAGATAGCAGAGTCTTTGGATTTATTGTCCCTAGCACATATGGTTAGCCCATAATCTAGTAAATGGGAAGCACTATGAGACCTGAATAGTTAATGCTGTAGTAGCTAATGCTGAAGCAAAGTGTAGGTTTAAACCCTTAGTCATTGTTTATGTTTCCCTAAATTCATCCACTCACTTATGCAATTTGCTAAAGATTAAGTCTTTAACACTGAAAGGAAATTCATCATTTAGTCTTATCCCAAATGAGTAGGCCTATGGTTTCTTGAAAGGGACTTCCAGATGCTAGAGATGACTCAATAGTAATTGATATTTCTCCCCAGGCTTCAGAGGACTGACAGCAAATGTCTCTAAAAAGGTTCTGAGAATGTTTTATAATAGAAGTAGGCAAGGCAGAACATTAAGAGAGCATGCAAAATCCTTCCATTTTTAATGAAGTTGGGCAAGGATATATGGATTAACCTCTTCATGTACACATGCACACAGATACACACACACACACACACACACACACACACCATAGTTGGTATCTGCTTCTGCTTCATTGCTTCATTCATTTGTTCAGCCAGTCCTATGCCCCAGGGCATTATGCTGAATTCCAGGGAACCACAGAAAACAAGACAAGGCAAAGCTCCATCCTTTGTGGTGCTCATTGTAGCTGGTTTCTAGGTACTGATGAGACATTAATATTTCAGACAGCAAAAACAATGAAGCAAAATACAAAACAAAGCTGATTATACAGAATTGTAGACCATGATACTTAAGATATCATGGTCCAGTGAGTTCTAAGAGGAGGAGACCTGAGCAGAGAATCTGAAGACAGCACAGGGCTGGGTCCATGGAGGGAGTAGCCAGGCCAAGTCCCAAGTCAGGGGCATGCTGACTTTGTAGCAAACTCAAAGTACATGTAGCTGCAGGTGGCAAAGGCAGACTCGGAGGGGAGAAAGGAGTATATTGAGATTAAGTGCACTGACTGCAAAAGCAGCGTTTTGGGACTCAGGAGTTAATTTTAAGTGATAGGACAACTTTAGAGTACTTATAGTAGCAGAGTGATAGCCATTTTTCAAAGACTCTCACTGGCTGCTTCATTAGGAGACTGTAGAAAGGCAAAGTAAAAAACAAAAAGTTAGGTGATCCTGCTACCTGGCCAGGCAGATGGATATGTCTTGAAATGGGTTGGTGGGGCTGCAAGAAACATGAGGAGAGCATATGTTAAACTAAAGTGTGTCCCTGGAATGAAGAATGTGGCACAATAGCTATCTCCTCACCTTGAGGTATCTAATGGGTTCTTATCTGAGCTGTGACCTTTCTCTGCAAAATCCAGTTTGGCTGCTTTTTTCTGATTGGGCAGAGATGGCTGTCAGAACCCAAGAATAAGTGAAAAAACACAGCAAAACTTTATGGCAACTCAGCCAGTTCCCCCCTAACCTAAAGCAGTCAGATGGAGAAGAAAAGACTTGAAGCAACAATCCCCATCCACAATTGTGCAAGGGCTTAAATCTTTCCATCCTTTGCTAGCCTCCAGATGAAGCCTTTCCACTAACACATCTTGCCAGAGCCATTTGGGTTGGATCAGAGCTCTTAAGCAATTATCTTTTCAAGGATTTTTTCTAGGGATGATAGTTTTTTATAATGTACCAGCTGTAGACAAGATATGGCATTTTTTGTCTATCCAACTGCTTTATATTTCTCTGCTACCTATTAGATCCACCAAAACATTGGAGAACCACCAAAATTACTGTCCCTAAGAAACTTCACAATCTTGACATTTCTAAGGTAAGGAAGACCCTAAGCTCATAGAATACTTTCCCTAGTAGAGAAGGTGATGGCCCCAGTCGAGGAACCAGGTAATGGTGGGCTAAAGTCATGCAGCCAGGAGCCCATTCATTAGACAGCACCTCAGTATGACTTTCATCAAAAGCTCAATGACAGCTTGTGATATTTTGTTGTTGCTGTTGATTATGGGGCTACTCAGGGCCTGAGTGCTGTCCCTAAGGTCTTTCCCTTGAGGCTAGCACTCTACTACTTTGAGCCACAGCTCCACTTCCAGTTTTCTAGTGGTTAATTGGAGATAAGAGTCTCACAGATTTTCCTGCTGAGCTGGCTTTGGACCAAGATCCTCTGATCTCAGCCTCCTGAATAGCTAGGATTGCAGCATCCAGCCAGCTCTTGACTCTTTAACAAAACAGAAAAGGCTATGATTGTTCTGGACAAATACTTCTGGGACCAAGTATTTAAGAGAAGGATTTATTTTTAAGGTGCTAATAAATGAGGTGATTTTTCTGAACCACATCTGTGCGTGTCACAGAAGAGAAACCAAATGAAGCAGAAAACAACCTCTTCCCACACATTAACCCTGGTACCTGTTTGCACTCAGAAGAGCAAGTGTGCCTCCCATATCTCTGGATCTGGCAACCTCCAGGAAGGACAGTGCTGAGAACAGAGGCTACGTGCAGTTCTTCTCATGGCCCCTCCCCTGCAGCAGACACTGTGTTCCCAACACTCTGTGAACTCTCTCCACCAGGGGACAGATCAAGATTTCATTGGGCCTAATTAACAGTGTCAACTTGCCAGAAGCAGCATGTGAGTGTGTGTGTGTGCGCCACCTCAGGCTCTCAGAAATCCAGAGAAATTAAGGTAGACTATTTAAAATCCAAACAAACTATTCGTTCTTTCCTGGGCAACAGCTATGAGAATGTCCATAGGGAAAGACAATTTCTATATTGCCATGAGGGAAGGAAAAATGTCTTTGAGTTTGCTAGAAGAGATCCTCAGCTAAGTTTGGAGAGTGGGCTATAGACAGCTAAACCCATCTTCATTTTATAAAGAATCACATCAGGAAGAATATCTGATGCATATCCCATGAAACTAGGAAAATTGAGGGGAGAAGCGGGGTTAGAAGGGATAAGGGAGAATGATGAAAGGGCTGACGTTGATCGAGATGCACTGTACTTATAAACTGACATTTTGAATGGTAACCCCTTTTGCAGACCTACATTTTAAAAAATACTGAAAAAGCTGGGAGCCTGTGGCTCGCATCTATAATCCTAGCTACTCAGGAAGCTGAGATCTGAGGATTGTGGTTCATGGTTCAAAGTGGTAGAGTGCAAATCCTGAGCAAAAGAGTTCAGGGACAGTGCCCAGGCCCTGAGTACAAGCTCCATGACCAACAACAAAACAAAAGAAATCAGGTCAGTGGTAGAGAAGAGAGTGGAGCCAAAGGGTATGCAGTGGAAGACTGGATCCAAGTTAAGAGACAACAGGACTATCTCCCACAATTTTGGATGACATATATTCTGTACCCTGAGCCCTTTTTCCTCTCTGCTATATCAGTGAAAGCTTGGTGCCTACTAACAGTTTTTATGCATAGCCTTTGATGAATAAGAAGTCCAGTTCTACATCTAGGTTAACATTTCAGCAGAAAAGGGAAAAGATTTACAGAGCATCCCAATCAGACCCTGCAAGCACAAGCATTCCAGGGAGTCTTTGACCTCTATGAGGGACATGGGGCTTTCTAAATGATGTGGAATGATCTGTTCAGCACATATTATTTGGAACTGAAAGAACACAGATGACATCTCACGTTTTTAAATGAACAAGATAGGATCTGGTGGCCTTAGATGGTATGCACACAGCTTATTTGTCAATGTATAGAACTTACTACAGCAGAGAACATAGGAACATTTAAATATACCAAACCACAGGCTCATCTTTCTAAAGTGCAAACAGGACTATATCTGTCATTTCCTATGTTAGAAGACTTTCCCTTGCCCACAGAGTGATGGCCAAGGTCCTTAGGTACAAGATTAAGAGCAGTATGACTTCATCTGTGGGACCCAGTCCTCCTGCATTCTGCATTTCTCCATCCCACATATAACTCGGCTGTTTATAACTTGCCCTTCCCCGCCCCCACTGCTGCCGCCTATATAATAACATCCTATATAATAATATGCCATTTCTCCTGCTCTTCCTTCTAACAGAAAATTCCCTTCTAATCTTTCTTACCCTACCTCTTACTTGGCTCAATACCATCTCCTAGAGACTTCCCGATAGCCCAAATTTGGGTCCTTATCTCTTATTTATCTAGCATATGATTGTATAATAATGTAAATATCACTATGTTGAGGTTGTGCATAGCTTCCTGGCAATACAATTTTCTTTAATGCAAGAATTTATCCTTGGTCATTGCTGTTTCTCTAGTGCATACGCACTAGTGCTCAAATACCAATCACAAGAACATACACGGTTTATGCAAGTACTACCTCATTTTATAAAAGGAACTTGACGATCCTCAGAGTTTTGTTTCTATAGGGGTCCTGGAACCAATTTCCAGTGGATACCAAAGGACACCTGTACTCAGAAATTCACATTTAATTTCAAGGATGCTTGTATCTCCTGACACTAATCTGTAGTGCCTAAAGATGTCCTTAATCTCAGGTTAGAATTCTCTGATTTGTACATTTAAATAAATCTCTGTTTATCCCTAAGACTCCATATAAAAAATTATCTGAAATAACATCATGACTAAATTAAAGAATAAATTAAAGAATTGTCTTATTTTAAAACAAAATACAAAAGTTCTTTATGGATTTATAACATTCATAAGTTTATTGACAAAGCAGTCGATTCCAGAGGTATAATACCAGTTGTGTTTCTTCACATTTTTTTTTTTGTATGTTTGTTTTTTTTGGCCAGTCCTGGGCCTTGGACTCAAGGCCTGAGCACTGTCCCTGGCTTCTCTTTGCTCAAGGCTAGCACTCTGCCACTTGGGTCACAGCGCCACTTCTGGCCATTTTCTGTATATGTGGTGCTGGGGAATTGAAGCCAGGGCTTCATGTATACGAGGCAAGCTCTCTTGCCACTAGGCCACATCCCCAGCCCTTCACATTTGTTTTATTTATATAAAATAAAATTTATTCATCTACCCCACTCCCCTTGACTCCCCTCATACCCTTTAAGTACTAGTTTCCTGGTATTCATTTTTTTGGATTGTTCATTTTTCTAAGGACTTTCACTGTTTGAGTTCTCACAGGCAAATAACATACACAGTTAATACATTTGTGTTTATTTTGATCCTCCAAATTAGAGATCATTTTATCCCCATACCTGTGTCTTTACTCTGGAGACATATGGTGCTATATAATGAGGAAAGCGTGAGAGTTAAAAAGCTTTGAGTCCTAATCTTGGTTTCTACTTCCATGCTCTCTAATGCCTTCCATTCTAAACCTTCATTTCTCCAGCTTAAAATCAACCAATGATAAAATGTGACTAGGTTACGTCACACGGCTTTTATGAGGACCATATGGGGAAACAGATGTGTACTATTCACATGCGAGGCTTTCTTTTATTTTTCTCCAGAGCTGTTTGAATGAAAGACACTCACCATGTGTCTCACCATTTTGCAGGTTCACGTCCCATAGGAATTTTTATTGAAGTCTGACATCATGAACTTTAGGTTTACATTGACAATCATCATGCAGGATGTTCTGTGGTTAAAATGTCATCTATATTGACAATGCAAAGTCATCGACACTAATGCCAATAAGAACCGTTTCCTAATCCATTAGATCTTCCACTGATGTTCACAATGCTGCATTATATTAGGAAGGTGTGCGTGCTGTGTTTAAGCTGTAGAGCAAAAGGAAATGACAACAGATCCTCTTACCAATGTTATATTTGGGGAAATATTTTCATGAACTGTAAAGGGCTCATAAAATGTAATGGTTAAATCTTAAAATCAAGACCATGTAATATTTACAGTTTGAGCTGCTAAGCTTTTTGCTTGGCTCTGTTCTATCCTGAGAGCTGATGCAACGCAGTGAAACTCCGAGTCTGTGGACATGGTAATCAGATAGATCAAATTGCATAACTGTTCTCTAAAATAATAAACAGTACAGAAGGAAATGCATCAGATATGATGCCCAGAAAAGGAGATTGTGCTCATTCAAAATGACAAATCTCCAGGATAATGAGAAGCTAGCAGCTTTACAGAGTTCTGTTACAAGTAACTCCTTCTGATTTCTGTTTCTCTTTACAACTGTTTAGACATATATAGAAAATAAAATCTAAAATGATCTTCTAAAAAGAAAATTCCAGTCATTGAAAATACTTCAATCTAATTCGAGCCTTAGTGTTTCATAGAGCAAGTATTGAGCCGGGCTGGATTTATTTAGGTAAATTAGAAATCCTAGTCTCCAGGAATCTTTTTTTTTTTTTTTTTTCAGACCATGGCTGCAGTTTCCTCATAGCTTTTCTGTGAAGAAATCCTTCTTGCAGAACTACTTGCAGTTTTCATCAGAAAGGCTTTCTCTTCCCTATTAGGAATTCTCCCAAGACTTCAAAAAAAAAAAAATTAAACAGAAGCCTTATCAGCAGGAACCTAGAATATTAGAATATAATGATTTTTTTTTCAAAATTTACCCGTTCCTCACTGATCACAGCTGTCAGATTTATCTTCTTAAAACAAATTTTGCAAGCATCATCTTTTATGCTGTGGGAAATACTGGTGGCTGCTGGTGTCCAAGCTTTTAAACCTGGCACAATTTGAATTTACCAAATATTTATGAAAAATGTATATTTATTCTTATCCAGAAAAATTGAAGATCATGGATTCTTGCCAACTGTTTCAAGGGATCAGCACTATTCTGATGCCAAAACTGCTTAACACATTGCAAGAAAATAGAATCATATTTCTCATGATCATAAATATAAAATATCTTGGTTTCTTTTTTTCAATTTTGGTGGCATTGGGGTTTGAACTCATGGTTTCATGCTTTCTAGTGAGGAACTGTCAGCACCTAGCCAACTTTCAGCCCTGACTTCTGCTGGTTATTTTTGAGATAACCAGTTTCCTGCCAGAGAGAATATCTGACCACTATCTAGCATGATGCAGGTAGATAGGCTCAAAGGTGTACAACATTTCATTCAGTTATTTGTTGAGAGGGGGTTCTTGCAAACATTTTTTTCTGCCTAGGCTAGCTTTGAACCATCATCTCAGTACTCTCAATTTCCCGAATACCTAGGATTACAGGTACGTGCTCCCAGTGCCCAGCTAAACATTCATAACTAAAAAATTTTAACTAAAATTAGCAAATGAAATCCAAAAATATGTACATACACACATATGTACACATATATATGAGAGAGATGGAGAGGGAGAGAAAAGGAGGATTTATGCTGAGAATGTAAGATTGGTTTTAAAACTTGAAAATTAACCAATGTAAAGATATGCACCAGTGGCTCAAGCCTATAATCCTAGTTACTATGGAGGCTGAGATTTGAAGATCGCAGTTCAACGCTAGCCTGAGCAGGAAAGTCCATGAGAGACTTTTATCTCCAATTAAGCACACACACACACACACACACACACACACACACACACACACACACACACACAGTGGAAGAACTCCAGCCTTGAGCAAAAATGGCTAAGAAATAGTGTCCATGCCCAGAACTTGAGTTCTAGCCCCCAGGACTGGCATTGATAAAAAGGAACAAAGGGAGAAGGGGAGGGAGGGTAAAGAAAAAGAGAGAGAGACAGAGAGAAGAAAAACAAAGGAAGAAAGGAAGGGAGGGAGGGAGGGAGGGAGGGAGGGAGAGAGGGAGGGAGGGAGAGAGAGAGAAAGAGACAGACAGACAGACAGACATTGGTGACTCACACGTATAATCCTAGCTACTTAGGAGGTTGAGATCTGAGGATCATGGTTCAAAGCCAGTCCAGTCAGGAAATCAATGAGACTCTAATCTCCAGTTAACCACCAGAAAACTGGAAGAGGATCTGTGGTTCAATGGGGTAGAGCACTAACCTTGAGCAAAAGAGCTCAGGGACAGCACCGATGCCCCAAATTCAAGTCCCAGGACCAAAAAAAAAAAAAAGAAGAAAGAAAGAAAATTACCCACTGTAACCAGTCACATTAATAGATTTTTATAAGTGGGCATCTCAATAGATGTAGAAATAACATTTGATGAAATAAAGCACTTGTTCCTGATTTTTAGAAAGTATTCTCAACAAATTGAAAATAGGAAGGGTCTTTCTTAACATCAAAAAGAACATTTACAAAATGTTTACAATTATCACATTTAATAGTCAAAGACCAAATGCTTCTCTCATACCATATATCCTGCTGTAAAAAAAGGAAGGAAGAAGGGAGGGAGGGAGGGAGGGGGAGGGAGGGAGGGAGGGAGGGAGGGAGGAGGAAGGAAGGAAGGAAGGAAGGAAGGAAGAAAGAAAGAGAGAAAGAAAGAAAGAAAGAAAGAAAGAAAGAAAGAAAGAAAGAAAGAAAGAAAGAAAGAAAGAAAGAAAGAAAGAAAGAAAGGAAGGAAGGAAGGAAGAAAGAAAGAGAGAGAGAAAGAAAGAAAGATTTCTCTCACTATTTCAGTATTGCATTGGGGATTCGGCCAGTGCAGTGGAACAAGAAAAAAAACAAATGAAGTACATCCAAATTGGAAACGTAGAAGTAAACTAACTTGAGTCACAGACAATGTTATTGTTTGAAAAAGTGTCAGACAAAAGTCCATATGTTAGAGGCTTGGTCACCAAGGTGAAGCTGTTGGAAGGGGCTGGAGTGAGCATTTAGGACAAAGAGCCAAGTGGGAGGCCTTTAGATCATTGGGATTAGGCAGTGAGGTGAGACAGTTGCTCCCAACCATGGACATCCAGCATGTCTACCAGAGACCCAAATAAATGGATCTATAGACCTTGAATTGAAGTTGCCAAAGCTATAAGCAAAATAAACTTTCTTTTCTAAGTAAAATATCTCATGAATTTTTTGTGATGGTCACAAATAATCTATCACAAATATTAGGAAATCTACAAAAGAAACCCTCCAAATTTAAGGAGATGGTTTAGCAGTTATAGAGCACAAATAATCATTTTTTCTATAGTCAGCCACAATTTGAAACTGTAATAAAATGACAATAGCTTTTGTGACATTAAAAATGCAGAAAATAAATCTAGTAAATGATAAGAGGACTTGAACACAAGAATATAGTCTGTCTTTATAAATGCCACATGTGTAACTTTAAAAGTATTCTGTTATTGATGAATGGAGTGTTTCATAAATATCAACAAGGTTGATAGTGCTGTTAGTATTGTTATATCCTTGCATATTTTCTGTCTACTTGTTTATTTAGTTACTGAGAAAGAAGTATTGAAATCTCTAACTATAAATTTGGGTTGTCTATTGCATCTCTGCTTGTAGCTAGAATAATCTTGTGCCATACCTGAGAGGGATAGCTTGCATACATGCACAATCATAACACACACACACACACACACACACACACACACACAGCTACAAATCATTGTCGTTCATTGATACAAATGGAAAAGAAAAATTCCAACTCCAATGCTAGCAAATCAAATTCGAAGATATCACTAAGAACATAACCCATGAAGGATAAGTCATAAATCTCAGGCTCTGACAGAAACATTTAATAATAGCAATTGAATATAGCATATCAATAGATCAAATAAGACAAAGGTTATAATTTCTTCAAAAGGCCTCAAAGGTATTCTGCAAAATTCAATAGGCCATTTTAAATGAAAACTCTATTAAAATCCAGATTACAAGAATATTTTTCATGCTAAACATGTATAGCAGTCATCAGCAATTTCTTTATATAATAAAATACACTAGAAGCCTTCCTTATGAGACCCTCAATAAAATTGTAAAAAGCTTATTTATCCAAAGACATTTCTAACTTATTTACTTTTTATTCTTCACATTATATCAACAGCCTAGCTCTTTGAATTACCCCAGTTCAATGCCACAGATAGTTGCTGCAGAATACTAGAATATCTGATAAAAGAAGATTCACACTTCATTTTTGAATCTGGCCAAAGAATCAAAAGGATGCCTTCTATGAGTCACACTGATTAAACATAGAAATTGAAAGGCCAAATTAATTGGAAAAATGATTTCCTTTATAGTTTTACCAAATGGGATAAGGTTTTTTAGAAGTCAATCTTTTTAAATTTTTTAAAGAAATCTGTCATCTAGCTTATCTTAATATAACCTTTGTCTCTGTCTCAAGCTTTAAATATTTATAGAGATGCAATATTACCATGAACTTTGAGATATTTTTAACAAATATATTACACATATTTATAGTAATACTGTATTATACATATTGTAAACATTTAGTCCTGTACAATATTATGACATTTATAATCTAACACTGTGACATTTTCCTGTGTTGCCTATGTTTATCTAAATATTTATTTATAGTTTGTTAACATAATCTTGTTTTTTTTGTGGGCATCCCTTCTGCCTCTAAGTTTTCCAAACTTGGCATTTTAAGGAATACTTCCCCCCATTCCCATCAACATAGCAAACAGAAAGTCCCTCAGATTTTCCTCATAACCAGACCACTCTTTCCCTAATTGTAACAAAAGATTTCACAAATACATTCTAGAAGAAATAAGCAGTTGACCCTAGGATGAAAACTGCATGATCAGATTGGGCATCAATATTAATGTTCAGAATCCCAGTTCCTTAAGCTCTCAGCAAGCAAAGCTTCAGCCAGGCTGTTATCCCATCTATAAACACCTGGAGGATTAGATGCTTTGCTAGGACTAAGCAAACGACGTCAGCAAGCTATGCTCACACAAAGTTCTAATCATTGTTGAAGTCCCTCTCTCTTAACCATTAGCAGAAGAGAATTCAATATTTTTAAAGTCTTCCAGCATAAAAACTAGACTAAGGGAAACTTCAGAAGATTCCACATTAATCGAGGAAACAGAGGAAATGTCCAAAATAATTTCTAGCTTTAAGATACAAGAGACTGATTATATAAAACAGAAACAGGCTACTATAGAAAAAAGGAAAATTCAGAGAATGAGAAAATTCTTTAAAACTTGAAAACACTCTTATCAAAAATGGAAAGGTCATTAACACAGTTCAGAAACAAAATTGCAAAAACTAAAGTAAATTCTGAAAAGTAAGAACAAAAGATAAAATAGGAGTCAATATCTAATTACTAGAGGATTAATCTAAGAGAGTCAATATTCAAAGAGAGACTTCCAGAAAGAGTTGAGTGTCATCAAAGAAATCATGTGAAAATCTGGGTGCTGGTGGCTCATGCCTATAATCCTAGCTACTCAGGAGGCTGGGGTCTGAGGATTACGTTGCAAAAGTCCATGAAATTCTTATCTCCAATTAACCATCAGAAAACGGAGAGTGGCTCTGTGTCTCAAAGTGGTAGAGCACTAGCCTTGAGCGAAATTGCTCAGGGACCAAGCCCAGGCCTCGAGTTTGAGCTCTACCACCAACCCCCCCCCCCAAAAAAAAAATCATGTGAGAATGTACTGGAAATGAAAGAAAAGTTGCTAGATTGAAAAGGAACAATAATAATTACATCACCATCCCCACCCCTCCACCAAGACATATCATCACAACACTTCAGGAAGCCAAGAACAAAATTAATACAAGTAATAAAGTATTATTGAACTATTCAACAAAATCAGACATTAGAGGGCTGGGGATATAACCTAGTGGCAAGAGTGCCTGCCTCGGATACACGAGGGCCCTAGGTTTGATTCCCCAGCACCACATATACAGAAAACGGCCAGAAGCGGCGCTGTGGCTCAAGTGGCAGAGTGCTAGCCTTGAGCGGGAAGAAGCCAGGGACAGTGCTCAGGCCCTGAGTCCAAGGCCCAGGACTGGCCAAAAAATAAAAAAATAAAAAAATAAAAATCAGACATTAGAAAATGGAATAATGGTGTTAATATTTAATATTCTTAAATATTTAATATTTAAGATTAGTATAACCTAGTATATCATAGCCTGTCAACCTATTAATCAAGTGTATGTGGTGGGTAACAAATACATTTTCATATATTCAAGGTCTTAGAAAGACTTGCCAAAAAGACTTTAGAGATGACAGGATTATTATTTCTAAGGAAATAAAAAAATGGGCTCTTCCCAGTACCACTACAGGGCTGGGTGGTGGGGAGGGAACAGCAATCAAGAGTAAGACTTAAATTGTGGTAAACATGGAACCATAGAACCTAAACATGCATTCATAGAACCTAAACTTGTGTAAAAGAAAGATATAGAAAGGGAGCATTAGGGGTAGAGAGTTGGGAATTTTAAGTGGGTAAAATTCCAGTATTTCATTGTAATGAGGCAATTGATAATATCAAGCTCAATTTAAAGACAACAATAACATTAAATCACTTATAGAGGGAAGTAAACTATTAGCAAGAAAAGCAGTAAATGTTAATAGTATTCATTTCTGGGTAGTCAGGATTGAGGTGGGAACAGGGTGAGAGGAAACGACTGGTTTTCATTATAATCTTGACTTTAAAAAATAGTGTCTACTTGTTTTGCTTTAGAAAGAAAGCATGGTGCATGAGTTCCAACAATATGAACACATAGGGTTGAGAAACTTCCTATATGCTTTAGTAGAAGGAAAATAAAACAATGTTCCAAGAAACAGTTGGACTCTGAATCCCACTATACACGGAGGAATGTGTAGACTGCCTCAGCAATGCCAGCGGTACAAGGAAAGAAACTTGAGCTCTTGCTCAAATCACTGCACAGAGGCTTCCCAAATACATACCTTTATCAAGAACTGCTTTCTCTCTGGGAACTGTTAAGTCCAGCCAGAGAGGACTCCATCTTTCAGAGATACAGGATGCAGATCAGAGGACCATGTTTTGGTGAAGTGGTAAAGGATAATGGGAAAGGTGGGAAGGTATAAAGATGGGAAAGAAAGTAACAGGGACTGAATTTATTGCCTGTGTCAGGTACTGGGCTGATCACTTTGTATTTACAGTAATGTTTATTTTACTTTCACTTCATAATAACTATTTCTCTGTTGTCCATCTACCAATGAGAATCCTGGAACTGCACTAGCTCAAAGCTCAACCACTGGGGGAGATGTGGCTGGGATTTCAGCCACATCTGTCTGAAAAGTCTTTTGTGACATGACAAAAGCAAAAGGAAAATAAAGATGAATTTTCCTTTGCTTCTTGGGCTGGAATACACATTACAGAAAATCGATCATTTTAACCATTTCTAAGTATACAAGTTAGTGATATTAAAAAGCATTTACAGGGGCTGTGGATATGGCCTAGTGGCAAGAGAGCTTGCCTCGTATACATGAGGCCCTGGGTTCGATTCCCCAGCACCACATATACAGAAAACGGCCAGAAGTGGCGCTGTGGCTCAAGTGGCAGAGTGCTAGCCTTGAGCAAAAGGAAGCCAGGGACAGTGCTCAGGCCCTGAGTCCAAGGCCCAGGACTGGCCAAAAAAAAAAAAAAGCATTTGCAATCTTGTACAACTGTCACCACTACTCATTTCCAGAACTGTTTCATTATGCAAAATGGAAAATTTATACACGTTAAACAATAAATCTCCATACTTATTTTTCCAGTCCTGGTAAGGTCTTATTTTGCTCTCTACAAATTTATCTATCTATTTTCTTCACATAAATAAAATCTCACAACATTTTCCTTATATGTCTGGCTTACTAAGCAAAATGTTTTCAGGGTTTATCCATGTTGTAGCAGGTACCAGAATTTCATTTCTTTAAAGGCTAGTTTTCCATAGTATGTACTTAACACAGCTTGTGCATTTATCTGTTGCTAAGCATTTGGATTATTTCCTTCATTTGGCTACTGTGAATAAAGCTGTTATGAACTCTGAGGTACAATATCTGCTTTCAGTTCTTTGGGAGTGTTCGTTTTTATTTTTTTTTCTTCAAGGCTCTACCTCTTGAGCCACAGCTCTACTTTCTGGCTCTTTGTGGTGTTTAATTGAACGTGGGTTTCATGAACTTCCTGACCAAGCTGGCTTCAAGCTGCCATCCTCAGTCTCCTGAGAAGAAAGGATTAGAGGTGTGAGCCAATGGTGCCCCACCTACTATTTATTTTTTTAAGTCCAAGTTTTTTAAAATTCTCTTCCCAATTCATTATTCTATCCCTTCTCTGTACTTCAAATCCCTTCAGCTTGTGGAGAAGAGAAAAAAATCACATCTTTTCCAACAGTTCTCGGTATTCTCTGGAACTTCTAAATAATGACCAGCACATTTGCCTCTTTTTTGCTCATTTTTTAACTCATTCAACAACAACAACAAAAAATAGTTCCTTTTTTAATGTCTGACAATGTTCTAAGAACTTGAGATGCTTCTCTTTAGCACCAAGGTCTCTGACATCATTAAATTTACATTCTACCAGTTGCACTTTTTAGTTCATTCGACTTTACCAGAGTATTTCCAAATCACAATTGGCTTTTATAGGACAGGCGAAGATACAGAATATGTCATTCAAGAATGCAACTCTGGTCAGGCACTGGTGACTTACGCCTGTAATACTAGCTACTCAGGAGGCTGAGAGCTGAGGATCACAGTTCAAAGTCAGCCCAGGCAGGAAAGTTCATGAGATTTATCTACAACTGACAGCCAAAAACCTGCAAGTGGCTCTGTGCCTCAAAGTGTTGGAGTGCTGGCCTTGAACAAAAGAGATCAGGGACAGCATGCAGGCCATGAGTTCAAGACCCATGCCAAAAAAGAAAAAAAAAAAAGGAATGCAATTCTTAATGTCTTCAAAATTGAAAAAATAGAAACCCTAGCCCTTCCGTAGAGATTCAGAACCCTTCAGAAGACTGTCAATGATTGTTTGATGCTCCTTACCCCCTGCAATCTCAGAAAGAAGAGCAACAGGAGAAAGAAGCAGGAGGAGAAAGCAAGAGTTGGTTCCACTATGAGTATTCCTGCTTTGGTAAGTCCCAATTCAAGGGCAAAGTCTGAGGGCATTCAACACCTTTTATTCCGACACTTGAAAGCTGGATTTCCTGGCTGGCACTTTCACTAACTGTTACAACAGATGAGAGACAAACTTGTCTGCTGAATTCAAAGCCCACTGAGGACACTAAAGGGAGTCTGGAATCTTTATAAGTTGGAAAAGATGACTCATGTAAGTTTATGTCATATAAAGCACGGCCTACTACATTTTCTTAGATTACAGGGTTTTTTATTTAATTGATTTATTTTTTCCTCTCCTGGGGCTTGAACTCAATGCCTGGGCATTGTCCCTGGCTTTTTTTTGCTCAAGGCTAGCACTCTACCACTTGAGCCACAGAACCACTTCTGGCTTTTTTCTATATATGTGGTGCTGAGGAATTGAACCCAGGGCTTCATGTATATGAGGCAAGCTCTCTACCACTAGGTCATATTCCCAGTAGATTACATTTTTTGAATTCTGGTATCACTGGATACTGCATGCTGCTGAATCTGCAAAGCATTTTAGAAAGAGCACTAACTGTCTTGACTCAGTGCCATTACCAACTGGAACATTATGTTTTCCCCAAAAGGCATGGCTTTGAGGGTCAGTAACTGGCATCATCTCAAAATAAAATCTTGGTTGAATGTAACGCTAGCTGCCCTGTGAAGAACTCAGTACTGGGGTCCCTAGACAGTTTTAGGGCACTAGATAGAATTGAGTCACAAGCAAACAAATATACTTCCTAGGTCAAAATTAAAGAAGAAAGAGGAAAAGAAGAAGGATAATCCTGACTAGGATGAGTTAGAGTTGAAAATGGATGTATTTAATTGATACTACAATATGATCTTAAAAATACGTGCTTCTCCATTTTAGAGAAGGGTCAGGATAAAAGACGGGTAATATTTAGTGACACATTCTGGTGTGTCACTAAAAGCCCATCAGGGCTGCCAGTCAGCACTTATATTCTAATTTAACCTAAACAACTTGATGGTAAATTAACCTTGGCAAGTAAGTGGAAACAAGTTTATCAATATAACACAGCTCAAAACATCTATTGAAATTATCTGGAGTCCAGCAACCAGTTAGAATATGGTCTCCTTGGGTCTTTTGTCTTTTTCCTTCAGCCTTCTAGATTCTCTAATGTAGAAAACCTCTGTAGCCTTAATTTTCTAGGACAAATGATGCTCTTTAGGAAACCAAGTTAGCAGAAGGTCCTCAGACAGGTAAGTAACAATGAATTCATATGCAAATAATTGTTAAAGCCTGGACTATCCTTGAGAAAACTGACAATGTAAATGTTCAAATAACACTCTCTCTTTGTAAGAAGGAATACACTATATAAAACTTGAAAAGAGGAAAGTGAGGAACCCCTTCAGTCACAGAAAGTTCTGTAAAGATGATTGTTTTCATTATACTGTATGGACCCAATTATTCTTTTCAGCCATTCTGGGCATTTAAACTAAGATAACAAACTCATGTTCATACTCTACAGCCAGCATTGGCCCTGTTGTAAAGAATACCCTAGGGCTGGGGATATAGCCTAGTGGCAAGAGTGCCTGCCTCGGATACACGAGGCCCTAGGTTCGATTCCCCAGCACCACATATACAGAAAAAACGGCCAGAAGCGGCGCTGTGGCTCAAGTGGCAGAGTGCTAGCCTTGAGCGGGAAGAAGCCAGGGACAGTGCTCAGGCCCTGAGTCCAAGGCCCAGGACTGGCCAAAAAAATAAAAAAAAAGAATATCCTAGAGTCTTCTGCTCTCTTTGTAATCTTTATTCCTATCTTCTAAAATAGAATGAAATGTACCCTGAATTATTGTCTCCAATCAGTGTCTTTACAATGGAGACAGGCTTTGTATCTATGGAAAGCTTTTATACTCTTGTAATATGAAATTTCCACTTGTTCAAACCTAAAAGAAATAGGAGGAAGGCTAGTGTGTGAGGAGAAGACTTGACAAGGAAGAGGAAAAGTAAGTAAATTAAATAATATTGATTATAGGATCAAGAAGGCTAAGATATCCCATGATCAGAAATGTCTTGACCATATAATTCAGTGGAAAGGATTTTTTTTTTTTTTGCTGAAACTAGTAGAACTTGCCAATCAGGGTTTGAAAGATTCTTTTTAGAAGAATCATTTAGTAGCTCTGTTTTTCTATACCACATACATATGTGGCTTTGGAGGATGTACGCTTTGTGTTCTGTTCTGCTTTTTATAAGCAAAGATTGTTCTGGAATTAGAGCAGTGTTGTGTACACCTGTTCACAAAATCGTGTAAAATTTCAATGAAGCTAAAAGGGAATTTTGAAGAAGACAAGTGTTTTCTGTCATCTCCTGTCAAAATCCAAAGCATATGTGTATGTGTATGTGCTTGTGTGCACTTGTGTGTGTGATGTGTTTGAGCTTGAGAAAAATGCTATGTTGAGGCAGAGATGAACTGTATGAAGCAGTATTATCCAGCAATTAACAAATATTGACAGGTCTAATAATAGTTTATCCTCAGCTAATCCTATAATTTGTTCCCATAATGCTATAGCTAATCACACAGAGGCCTGAACCTCTAGTACTGGACTTCATTCTATGGGTAGATCTGAGTAAATACCGAAATGGAATTTCAGTCTTTTTAAGATAAGGACACAGCTGTGGGTGCTTTGTCTGTATTTGTTGAATTGATTATGAATGCCAGAATCTGGCTCTTCCCAAAAATTTGATATACACATGGGAATAGGTTGCTTTGCCTATGACCTTAAAGGAAAAATATAAAATAAAAAATTTTAAAGTCAATGTAACCAATTAAATACAAAGCCAATAAAACCCATTTTAAACAAGAAATATTTTACTAGGACCATTCCCACAAATATCTTTGCAAAACTGCTAATTGCTCCACATGGCTTATAAAGTTCATGATGATTATACGTAGTCTAAGATCAGTAACAGATTGTGTAATAGATTTTGCTTGTTAAATTTTTTCATAATGTCAGAAAGGGCAAGAAAATGCATCTATTTTTTTTTTACCATTGAGCTCCAAGTTATAACCAATGAAGACTCTAGTTTTCACCAGTCTAGTACTTACTGTTGTTGTGCTTTTGGCCATAAGTAAGAAAAAATTAACTTAGTTGTCTGAATTATATATTAAAACTAAATCATTTCATTTCACAGAAAATTCAGAGGGAAAACTGCTCTAGTTAGTTGCCTCCTAAATTTTGTGGGCATCATAGAGTCAGATTTACCATAGTTTTCACTCTGCCATTCTAACCAGGTGTGATGAGACTACGTGCTTTACTACAGAGCTAGTGTGGTGACCACTGCTCTGGCTTTTACAGAAACAAACAACATAGATTTCTCAGGGAAATACTAAAATTTTATAAAGACAAGGACAAGAAGAAGACTTAATGGTTTACTTTCTACCCTTTGGCATATTTTTCAATTTTGTATAACAAATGAATTTAGAATTGCAGTGAGATAATTTAGAAAGTCACTAAGTACATTAAGGCATTCTGTCTTCTCTGTGCTATACTTCTCCCCAAACTGACCTCACTTTCCATTCCTGCACTAGATAGGCAAACTCGAGAGGTGCCTACTCCTCTTATCCAGGTAGGAGCTGGAAGAAGGTAGGGGAATGGGAAAGACATCAGGGAACTAAAATATAGCTTCTGGAAACAGCTGAATGCACTGACATCCCCAGATTACTGGGAGAGCATGAAACTTGGGCCAGCCTGCAGGTTTCCAAACAGTCACCAGGCTGTACAGGCAGAAGGAAGGTGAGGGTGAGACTGACTCTGAAGTAGAGGAAGCCTGGAAAGCTTCCTCTTCCCTCTCCTTTCTGCTTAGTATAACAGGGATGATCACTTCCCACTGCATCTTGGCCAACTGTTGGAGGGAGACCACCATATCCTCTGTTATTCTCATATACCTCTCTCATACCCTCACCCTCAATTCCAGTTAAGTAGCTGAACTCCTATGAGCTGCAAAGAAAACTCACCAGATCCTGAGGCAGCTCAACTGTCACAGAGAGAAAATAAAAAGAGATCAGAGAAGGTCCCTAGGAAAATAAACATGGCTGTAGTAGAGAAAGGGAAACAATAACAACAACAAAAAGACTGTAGTACCTCCTTACCCACTGGAGATATGTTTTAAACCATTCTGCAGACTTCTGGAACTACACACAATATCAAACTCTCTGTATACATTGTGTGTGTGTGTGTGTGTGTGTGTGTGTGTGTGTGTGTGCGCGCGCATGTGTGCAGGCTGGGGTGAGGGAGAAGCTAATTGTGCTGGTAATAATAACACTTAAGAAGATTCAAGTTCAGCACATGAAAAGATGTCCTAGTCCACCTGCTTTCATGTAAAAGACATCAGTAGATGAATTCAAGATTACTGTTGGACTCAAATTCAGTGGCCTGGAAGATCAAAAGATTAGTAATCATAGGGAAAAGATAAGAAGCTTAGACTATAGACCCAGGAAACAATCATATAAATAATGAAATCTTAGAAAAAGTAAAAGAAAGGGGCGAACAAGCAGGAGCAGGAAAGAATGATACAGAAAACACACACACACACACACACACACACACACACACACACACACCACCACCACCACCACAACAACAAAAGTACCCTGAAAAACAAATTGAGTTTTGAGAGCAAAAGCATCTAAATGAATTTTAGATTATGTTACTTGAAGAAGAGATAGCTTCTTTACCTATATTCTGACAAAGTGTCCAAACTTTAAGAATAAACAGAAAAATCTTAAAACCTTCTAGGTTAAGAGAACATTTACTTTAAAGGGAAAGAAAGTTCTAGAAACTTGAAATATCTTCATCTTAATAATATTTCAAACAAAAATTTAAAAAGCCAACCTCCTCTATCAATAGAAACTAAAATACAGCAAATTCAGGCAGGCATTTAAAACAATCATTAAAATACTTACATGGAAAAGTACAGATCTAAGGGAAACATATAAGAAAACAAAACAGGGCTGGGGATATGGCCTAGTGGCAAGAGTTCTTGCCTCCTATACATGAAGACCTGGGTTCAATTCCCCAGTACCACATATATAGAAAATGGCCAGAAGTGGCACTGTGGCTCAAGTGGCAGAGTGCTAGTCTTGAGCAAAAGGAAGCCAGGGACAGTGCTCAGGCCTTGAGTCCAAGCCCCAGGAATGGCCAAAAAAAAAAAGAAAAAAAAAGAGATTAGTAAACTGTCTACAGTATAATTAAAACGACTTTAAAGTGTATAGATATATATAGGAGTAATATTGGATTATAATAGTTAAGTTAAAATAGAAACAGAATTGTTAGGGACTTTTCCCTTTCTGGTTCATAAGCTTTCTGTAATATAGTGATAATATTTGTTAAGTAATGGGAAATGTAAATTTATTTTTTAAGGAGTTAAGTTTTTTGTTTTGTTTTGTTTTTGTGCCGGTACTGGAGCTTGAACTCAGGGCCTGTGTGCTGTCCCTTGGGATTTTTGCTAAAGCCACAGCTTTAGTTCCAACTGTTTGGTGGTTAATTGGAAATATGAGTCTCGGAGACTTTCCTTTCTGGGGTGGCTTTAAACCACAATTCTCAGATGTCATGCCTGATTATAGGTATGAGCTCCTAACACCCACCTCAAAAGGAGATATAGATGATAGACAGACAGACACAGAACATGAAAAAGTCCTACATGTAACCTGCAAGTGCTATAGAAATTATCCCATAGAACATGAGTCTGGAGAATGGACAATTCAAGGCTCCAGCTTTTTTTTTTTTTTTTTTTTTTTTGGCCAGTCCTGGGCCTTGGACTCAGGGCCTGAGCACTGTCCCTGGCTTCTTCCCGCTCAAGGCTAGCACTCTGCCACTTGAGCCACAGCGCCGCTTCTGGCCGTTTTCTGTATATGTGGTGCTGGGGAATCGAACCTAGGGCCTCGTGTATCCGAGGCAAGCACTCTTGCCACTAGGCTATATCCCCAGCCCAAGGCTCCAGCTTTAATATATCTGTACCACTTACTGAGATTGATGCTTCCTGAAGCAAAGGGTTTGCCCTAAAACTTTTGAGAGATTAAATTATTTCCACATTACATG
Organism: Perognathus longimembris pacificus; assembly: GCF_023159225.1. Lineage (NCBI taxonomy): Eukaryota > Metazoa > Chordata > Mammalia > Rodentia > Heteromyidae > Perognathus > Perognathus longimembris. Next base: position 100,467,510 of record NC_063161.1, read on the forward strand.
GAATAGAAGAGGCCTCAATGCCCTCATATCCATTAAAGGCATTGTGCCCTTGAGCACAATGCCAAAGTTTTACAGTAAAATCATGTTCTCCTTAGAAGGATATTTCTTCCTCCTTATCATCATCAAGAGGCCTTCTCATCCTGATTAGACTTCTCAATACATAGACTGTGAGCAGAATATAGTTCCTGACCATTCAGAGGCTAGCCAGGCTCAAGCAGGAAGGTCTTGGTGCCAGTAGAAGGTCAAGTGAGAATTATTGTGATAACATAAGACAAAACAAAGCCATGATTTTAGTTGCACACACACACACACAAAATAAAATCCCTGTGAACCTACCTGTCAGAGGAACTGCAGCTTTTTATCAATCACAGCTTTAGGATATTTCATCCCCTTTGTCTTCCTGATCAAAGTTTAAATAAACCACCAGAATTGCCTGGAGTCCTGATAATACTGAATCCAGAGCAAGCTCTTGCTACAGTCTCCTCAAATCATCTAATGAAAGCTCTAGTCCTGTCTCATGAACTTCAAAGAGCCTCTTCCACTGCTTCCTGAAAATTCAGCTCCCTCAAAGTAACAAGTCAAAACCTAATTCACTTTGAGTCCAGTTGTATTCACCATGGCCTTTGGCTTTAGACCATTAATGAATGGAAAACCACCTTTGTTATTGGCTCTGATCACCATTAGGACCAGAGACCAAAATTTAGCTGGCAATCCAGAATGGCTTGTAGGATCTTGCCCTTGCCAAAACTCATTGCTCATTGATATTCAGTAATTATCAACACTTAATTCATCAATCACTATTTACTATTAACCCAAGCCCAGTTGAACTGTTGAAAGCATGTATCATCCCTCTCTTCCAAGATCTCTAAAATCCATCACTTCATTCAAGGAAACCAGCAAAAAATTTTGGGTCTGAATCTTTGGTTCGTTTCTGTGATGGCTTTTAGATACAAGGTGTCCCCCATACAAGACTCATGTGTGAAGACTCGGTTCCCATTACAGTGCCACTCATGGGTGGGGCTTTGGAGAAGTGATTAAATGCTCTGACTGCAACAATGGGTTAATCTCTTAAAGAGTTCATAATTTGCTAGCATTATTTAGAGGTGGTGATAAGTAGATCACGGGGCCTATTAGAAGGAAGGAAGTGACTGCGAAATGCCTTGGAAAGATTTACCTCATGCCTGGCCACATGCTATCTCTGTTTCTGCTTCTTGGCTGCCATGAGGTAAGCAACTGTGCCTCACTGTACCTTTCTGCCATACACCTTCTTACTGCAGACGATTACACAGAGCCAACAATTAAGGATGGAAACTTCTGTATCCATAAGCCAAAATAGTTTTCCTCCATTAAATCGCTTCTTCCAGATATTAGATACTGCAATGTAAAGCTTAAAAACCATCTGTGGAACTTCCCTTACTGAATTAAACTTTTGTATAAAGCCATGAGAACTTTCATGGAATCTCATCACCATCGGCATTCTGAAGACACCATTCATTAGTTGAAAGCAGTTTTAGCATGCTCAGGAGATGTGTGTTTCTTTGACAATACCAAGAGTAGTTACCATCTCCTAAGCAATCAGTTTCCATTTTATACACAGTGTGAATTGTAAAGCTTCCATTTTCAGATGGTTTCTTGAAAAGTGAGCCAAATCTCTGGCAAGATTAGTCAGCTTTCAGATGTTTTGGTTTTTTGTTTTTCTTGTTCCTAGCTTCATTTTGTATCTTTTGTTGTTGTTTTGCTTTTCCCCTGTATTGAATTAGGCTATCTCGCTACATTTTATGTACTTTTGCAAGCTGCTTGAAAGTTTTTATTGAGTAGATTGTAAAAAAGAGAAGGACAAAAAACTTGATCCTGAAATTGTGTGGCACAAATTATAAAGCAGAGTGAGTATTAAGAAGTAGGAAATAAGACTGGGGCTATAGTCAGGAGCTAGTTCTTAGCTGAGTAGGTAGAAGACAAAGAAGGAGACCCTACATTAGAGGAGTAGAGAATATGCAGAAAATAAGACACTAAGGTCATATTAAGTTCAGGCCAGAGATAAGCCTTCTGATACAGAGCAGGAGGGAGACTTGGAAAGGGATGCAGAAAACAAGGGACAGGAATTTAGGCTTAAGGTGGATCAACTTTGGCCTTTTTATACCTGACAAACACAACTGCTCTGTTTCAACACTCAGGAGTCCAGAGTAGTGGTAAGAGTACTACAGCAATCTCCTCAGGATACCATAGACTAGGTGGCCTAAACAATAGAAATGTATGTTTTCACAGAGGAGGACAGAGGTCGGAAATCAAGATTTCAGCAAAGTTGATGTCTTCTGAGGCCTGTCCCCTGGCTTTGTAGATGGCTATCTTCTCCTCTTTGTTCATGGAATCTTCTTCCTTCTTTTTGTGCCTGTATCCTAACTTCCCTTTTTATAATTTGTCAATCATATTCCATTAGTATACACTTAGTGACTCCATTTTACTTCATGTCTTTAGCGTCCTACCGATGATAATCCCACAATTCACAATCCAAAGCAAAATAACTCCAAATCTTGAAATCCTTAAAGTCTAAAATCACTAATGTTTAGTATATTTAAAGTCTAGACTCAAGAAAATTACAATCTCCTCCCCCTAAATTAATGTTCTAAATATTGAAAGTGGAAATCACTCCAAGCCCATTTCCCATACAGGAAGGGAGCAGCAAAATAAGAGAGTGTTATAAAGAAGGATTCTAGGGAATTCTAGAATAATTCATGGTTTTCATACACTGTAACAGCCATGGAAACTTCAGGTTAAAATGTATATGCATTGGCATTCCTTTCACTGCTGTAATTTCAGGATTTTTGTTGTTGCTGTTGCTGTTTAATGGGTTAAAGGCACACATGTCTGAGTAAATCAGTAAAGTCATGGTCTGGTTTGAAAATTATTATGTGCATGGCAGAAGAAGATGACACCCATATAACTGAGTTTCAGTTATGTGGGTGCAATCCTTCACCAGTATTATGTCTGCCCAATCTGTGATCTGCATAAGAGTGCATGTGCAATGTGTTTCTCTGACCCAAAGCAACACAGCAGCAGAGTAGGGAAGATGCGGAAATGTAATAGGGAATTTTGTGCTGGAGTATATAATTTCAAAAAGAACAGTGGCATGAAAATGAACATAAGTTCATTCCTTAAGAAAAAAATATATGTCCTGCTGGGAGAAATAAGAAACAACTGTTCTTCATGATGCAAGATTTCGAAATGTGGTTAATGATCAGGAAAGCTGGCCAACTCGTATAGACAAACCCCATGCAAGTACCTACCACCTGTCCCCTAAAATTTTAAATTGTCAGCTTTATGTTTAATTATGTGCTGTGATGTATATTTCATCTTCACATCATTTCCAAGACTAGCAGTATAAACTGTTACATTTATTTATTCATTCACTCATTTATTTTGTGCTGTTGCCGGGGCTTGAACTCAGGGCCTTATATTCTTACTTACCATGTTCTTCTCAAGGCTGGTGCTCTCCCACTTGAACCACCTCACTACTTACCTAGAGGTATAAATTGAGAAAGATATTCAGAGAATTCAAATTCATTCTATGTGGTTTTGTTTTTTTTAACTGTGTAAATGTACGTCATCAAAGGTGGAGATCTGCTCAGTGTTAGAGATCTTCTTTAGCAAGCTTAAAGCCCTGCACCAAAAAAACAAAAAAGAAAGAGAGAAAGAAAGAAAGAAAGAAAGAAAGAAAGAAAGAAAGAAAGAAAGAAAGAAAAAAGTGAACAAACCAAAAGCATTATCACAATGATGACAAAGGATCGTATATGTATTTTTAAAAGTTGAAGACCCATGAAACTGCCTCAAGAAATGAAGAAATGTTCTTTCTAATCATATATATATGTGAAAAATAAAAGGAGAATGAGTGAATACAGTCATAATACTCAATGTATATCTGTGAAAATTAAACTAGGAAAGTTGAGGGAATGGTTGAGGATGGGAGAGGTTAGAGAAAATGATGAAAGGGGTAGCATTGATCTAGATGTCCTTGAGGATGTGCTGAATTGAACTTCCTTGCACAACTACTTAAAGATAATAATAATGTTTCTTAAAGTCTTAGCTCTTTGTATGATTGCTCTTAATGTGGTAACTCATAGCAGTTTTTGGTAGATCTCATGAAAGATTTAGCTTGTCTGTCAGGATAGTTCAGATGGTTGTAGTTATAAATCTGGGCCCTAAAAATTAATGCCAATTGTGATATGGACTGATATAATTCCCTTTTTGACCTATTTCATAACTAATACATTTTATCTGTTCCTAATTAATATTCACATGCTCTCGTCATTAATAAAGCTGTGTGTTGGGCTGGGGATATAGCCTAGTGGCAAGAGTGCCTGCCTCGGATACACGAGGCCCTAGGTTCGATTCCCCAGCACCACATATACAGAAAACGGCCAGAAGCGGCACTGTGGCTCAAGTGACAGAGTGCTAGCCTTGAGTGGGAAGAAGCCAGGGACAGTGCTCAGGCCCTGAGTCCAAGGCCCAGGACTGGCCAAAAAAAAAAAAAAAAAAAAACTGTGTGTTGATGTTTCCAGAAATATGTATCTGTCCTTTCATTGTGTGATAGCCTCTGAAGAGTTCTGCCATGAGGTTGTACATTTCTCAAGTCCTCTTTTGAAAATATAAATTGATATCTTTTAAAAAAATATTTTTCCTGAATTTGACTTTCATGGTTTTGATCTTTGGGGATTTTAGACTTTAATGATTTTGATCTTTGGGTATTTCAACATTCAAGATTGTATTTGGGGGGATTATAGCCCAAGCTTCTTTAAAGACTGTCTCTAAATGTAGCCAGAGTCCTACCTCAGTATTGAGGGTTACAACTTCAGAACATAAATTCTAAAGAGATGTAGTCCATTCCATAGAAAATGTTTATAGTATCCTGTGGAAACAACACAAAGCAGCACTAATTCATATTAGCATCATGATGGAAAAATGCAATTTTGGCTCTGTGAGATGTGACAATTCCTAACAGAAAGAGGCTAGGATAGTGAGCTTTTTGAAAACACCACAGCCAACTCCCCTTGGTTCTCTAAAACTCAGGTAGAATGCACCTTTACCAATAGTCCTAACCAACATCAAGGATTAATTTTATGGCTAATGATGCTGACAAACTTTACTGAGAGGAATCATGATAGCAGAGTAGTGACAAGGACTAACTGAAGTTACCTCAGTTCAAACAGAAGAACAGGGCCGTTAGCACAGAACTTCACTTCAAGGAACCACATGAAACAATTAGAAATAATAAAAGTCTGGCATCAACCAAAGAGATTCAAATTTAAGCATCAACAAGAGGTGAAACAAACACAGAGATACTCAAACAGGTGTCCAGCCCAGCTGTGCTAAAGCCACAGGCTATAGCCAGAAAGCCATTCTGATTGGTTTTTTTCCCTCTGACTCTTCCTGTATCCCCCTCACTACCTTCCAGCAACTCCCTACTTTCCAGCAACTCATCTTCACCAACTGGCAACAACAACAGCATACCTGGGATCCAGAAGCTGAATCTGAAAATTGGATATGGTAGCAACAGCAGAGCTCAGAGAAAAAGTGACTCCAGGCAGGTAACTGCAAAAGTCTAGGAATGGATTCTCCTAATGCTACAATGGATACAGTGGGGTCTCTAATGCCAAAATGGCAAGGTCTCTAAAGCCAGCAGGTCTCTAACACTGGAGGAATGAGGAAGCCTCTTTATTATCTCCCAAGGTGTTGCTGGACCTTAGGACCTCTAATGCCTCCTGAATGGACTCAGCAGGACTCTATTGACAGCAAACAGACACTGCTGGAGCCACTAAAAGCCTGTACATCCATCCCCATACATAGCTGGTACACTGCTGGGAGTCTGCACCCAGCCTAGCCCATCCATGTATCCCCAAGTGGTCCATCCAACCTCAGCACCAGGCATCTGCACACAATTGGGCCCCAAAGCCCACCATTGCATTTCCTGGGAAAGCTACCAGCCACCTAAGTACAGGATGGGGGGAGTCTTTATTCAGCCCATTCAAAAGCCTCACCCCCACTCAAGGTACTTCACCCACAGCATCAAGTGTTGCACCCAGATAGCCCCCAAAGTCCTCTGAGGCATTCCATAGAGGCAAGGGAACTCCAACCCATAGCTACTGGGGTCTTTGCCTAGTTGATCCCCGAAAGCCTAGCTGTGGCTTACAGTGCGGGATGATGCCCTCACTCACAGTGTCTCGGAGTCTATGCCCAGCTAGCCCCAGAAGCCCATCTGAACATCTTTGCATAGGACAGTGCCAACAGCCCACAGCACCATGCCTCCCACCTAACTGGGCCCAAAAGCCCATCAGTACATTCAGCCCTACCACAGGTAGTGCCAGAGACAGCACTCAGCTGGACCCAAAGGTCTGCCCACACGTCTCTATGAACACCAATAGTACAATGTCCTCAAGAAAAGCAGAAAACTACAGCCTGTTGCCATTGAGCCTAATACCTAATCTTAACAGTCTCTACAAATGCGGAACTCAAATGCATAAATCACAGCAAAAGAGCACAAAATTCGTGAACATCCAAGACAACATGCCACTCTCAAAAACCAGCAACTCCAGAAACGACTGTAGTGAGAGCAAGGAAGAAGAGAGGGAGAAAAATAATTATTAAAGCAATGATAAGAGAATTGGCCAACAAAATTTAAAAAAAAAAAAAGCAGATCCACAGAGAAATAGAAGAACTCAGGGAGTAAATAATGAAGAAAATTCAGGCCATCCAAGATGGCATCAACAAGAAGAAACTTTACACACCTCAATTAAGGAAATGAAAGATGAAATTAACAAGAAGATAGACACCATAAGAACTGACATCAACAAGGAGCTAAGAGATATAAAAGGCCCTATTACAAAGCACAGCTGAAAGCATAGGCAATAGAATAAATTAAATGGAAAATAGGGTAGTAGAAATTGTGGATTCAGCGGAAGAATTAAAACAAAAAATAATCAAAGGCATGGAAAAAACACTTAGAATGTACCAAAGGGACATTCATTCAAGATGGCAGATTTGGTTAAAAGATATATATATATATATATATATATATATATATATATATATGATATATATATATATTTGGATGGATGAGGGAGAAGCCTTCAAAACTAAAGACTTTGGAAACTATTTAACAAAATAATGACAGAAAATTTCCCCAAATCTCAAACTCTCTCTCCCTGAGAGAGGCATACAGAACTCTTAGCAGACAGAATCTGAGAAGAAATACTTCTAGACATATTGTGAAAACCTTGGACTTAAAAAACAAGGAATTAATTTTAAGTGCAACAAAATCAGAGAGGGAATTTTATTACAATGAAAAGATTATAATTAGTATAGACTTCTCAACACAAACTGAATGCCAAGAGAGCCTGGAGTAGAATAGTTCAAGCTCTGAGTGACAAAAATTACCAAGCTAAACTAATGTACCTATTGAAGCTCACATTCACAATTGATGAAGAAACTAAAAGCTTCCATGAAAAACAAAAACTAAAGCAATTCATGAGCACTAAACCAACACTAAGTGAAGGAAACACAGCATCGAATAAAAATCACTAGAAGCCTAGTTTAGTCAACACAAGATGAGGAAATAAGCTACAGGAAAACAAACAACAAAATGGCAGGAAACATGACATATTTCTCCATTGTAAAGGTAAACATCAACTAAAAGATGTGGAGCAGCAGATTGGATCACAAAATAAGATCCAACCATTTGTTGTCTCCAAGAAACATATCACACAGCCAAAGATAAACACAAATTCCAAGTGAAGGGATAGAAAAAGATCTTTCATGCAAATATATCCTACAAGAAGGGAGGAGTTGCCACACTGTTAATTGATAAAACAGATTTCTCATTAAAATCAGTTAAAAGAGATAAGGAAAGACAGTATATTAATAAAGAGAACGATCCACAATGAGGAAATTAATGGTGATTAATAAATATGCAGTAAACAATGGAATACTTAAATACATTAAACAAAGATTCCTTTACTTACAGAACATGACAGTCCCCAACATAATAATAGTGGAAAACTTTAACACTCCACTTTCACAAAAAGGCAGGTAAACCAAACAAAGGAACAGCAAACAAACCTCTGAATTAAATGACATAATAAGATAAAAGGACTCAATAGTCATCTACATCATATTTCACCCAACAATGACATAATTCATGTTCTCAGCATCCCAGGGAATATTTTCCAAAATTGATTATGTCCTAGGACTTCCAAGCCTGAGTAAAATGATGAAGATAACTCTTTGGTTCCTAGCTTCTCACAATTGAATTAAAGTAACTAACAAAATATAACACAGAAAACAAACAGATGGAGACTGATAAACATACTGCTGAACAACAAGGTGGGTCACTGAAGAAAAGAAGGAAATCAGAAAGTTTTAACAATGAAAATGAAAGTACATCATACTAGAACCTATGACATTAAGTAAAAGTGGTACTGAGAAGAAAGTTCATAAGGGCACACATTTAAAAAGAAATCAGAAATAGCTCAAGTAAATAACCACACACTGCAACTAAAGCTTCTAGAAAAAAACAACAAACTAAACTCAAAACTACCAGATGGAGATATTAAAAGTAGGACAGACGGGGCTGGGAATATGGCCTAGTGGCAAGAGTACTCACCTTGTATACATGAAGCCCTGGGTTTGATTCCTCAGCACCACATGTATAGAAAATGGTCAGAAGTGGCACTGTGGCTCAAGTGGCAGAGTTCTAGCCTTGAGCAAAAAAGAAGCCAGAGACAGTGCTCAGGCCCTGAGTTCAAGGCCAGCCAAAAAAATATAGGACAGACATCAGTTGAACTACAGTCTAAAAATATGTACATGAGATCAATGAAACAAAAAGCTGGTTCTTTGAAACAAACAAATCCAACACACTACTACCTAAACTGATGAGAGAAAGGAGAGAAGAGACTCAAATCAACAAAATTAGAGATGCCAGAGAAAATATTAAAAGAAATATTCAAGAAAGCCAAAAGATTATGAAGGACTACTTTCAAAATGTGTACTCAAATAAGATGGAAAATCTAGTGGAAATAGATACATTCCTAGAGAGTTACAAACTCCCTTAGGAGAACCAAGAAGATACAAACTACCTAAACAGGCCAATAGCAAGCAATGAGATTAAGGAACTAATTCAAAGTCTTCCAACAAGGAATAGCTCAGGTATGTATTGGCAGATGAATTCTATATGACCTTTAAAGTTGAAATAATACTGGCACTCCCCAAACTTTTCTGTGAAATAGAAACTGAAGTATCAATTCCCAACTCATTTTTTGAAGCCAACATCACACTCATCCCCAAATCAGGTAGGGAACCTGTGAAAAGAGAGAACTGTAGACCAATCTCTCTGATGAACATAGATGCAAAACTCTTCAATAAGACACTTGCCAACAGAATTCAGCCACTAATCAAAAAAAATTATGCATTGTGATCAAGTGGGTTTTATTCCAGAAGTTCAAAGCTGGTTTAACATATATAAATCAGTGAGTGTAATACATCACATTAGGAGAGACAAAGACAAGAACCAATTGATTCAATCAATTGAAGAATCAATTGATTCAATAAAAGTCTTTAACAAAATCCAACACTCCTTCATGTTACAAGCTCTAGGGAAGCTAGAAATAGAAGGAACATACCTCATAAAAGCTATATATGAGAGACTAATAGCCAATATCACACTGAACAGTGAAAAAATAAAACCATTTCCTTTTAAAATCAGATACAAGGCAAGGAAGTCCACTCTACTCCTCTTCAATATAGTTCTAAAATTTGCAATCAGAGCAATAAGGCAGGAAAAAGACATAAAAGGAATTTACATAGGGAAAGAAGTCAAACTATCCCTATTTACAGATGACATAATCTTATATCTATCTAAAGGACAAAAAAAAAACCAATCTATCCCCAGGCTCTTAGAGCTTATCAGTAACTTTGGCAAAATAGCAGGATATAAAATTAACCCACAACAATCAGTAACCTGTCTGTACACCAACAATGTACAAACAGAGAGGGTAATCAGGAAAGCAACTTCATTTGCAATAGCCACAAAAAAATAAAATATCTGGGAATAAACCTAACCAATGAAGCAAAATATCTTTTTAGCAAAATCTATAAAAAATTGAAGAACTCAAGACCTTCCACGTTTATGGGCAGGTAGAATTAATATTGCGAAAAATGGCCATACTGCCAAAAATAATCTGCAAGAGGGAGTAGGAGAAACAATAGAACTTATAGGCATAGACAGAAGCATTTTGAAAAGAGTCCCATTGGAACACTAGATAGGAGAGAGACTTGACAAAGAGACCACATCAAAAGTAAAGTACATAAAAAGTAAAGGACATAGTTACTTAGCCAGAAAGACAACTAGTAGACTGGGCGACTTTTACCAGCAATACATAAGAAAAAACGCCTAATATCTAAAATATACAAGGAGCTCAAGAAATTAACCCCTCCCAAAACTAATAAACCAAGCACTAACTGGGCAAAGGAGCTAAGGAGAGACTTCTCAGAATAAGAGGTAAGAATGGCAAATGTTGAGGAAATGCTCAACATCCTGGTCGTAAAGGAAATGCAAATCAAAACAACTCAGATTCCATCTCACCTCAGACTGGACAACATAATGAATACAAACAACAACAAATGTTGGCTGGGATTGGAGAAAAAGAGAGCTCTGTTGCACTGTTAGTGGGAAGGTAAACTAATACAACCACTCTGGACAGCAGTCTGAAGGTTCTTCAAAAAACTAAACATAGACCTTCCCTACAACCCAGCTATACCAGTCCTGGACATCTACCCAGAACATCACAAGCCAGGATACCATAAATGTGCAGGATAGACCTGCACATTCATATTCATTGCTGCACTATTCACAATAGCCAAGTTATAGAAATAGCTCAGATGCCCTACAATAGATGAGGGAATCTTGAAAATGTGGTACCAATGGAATTTTACACAGCTATTTTTTTCAAATTTTTATTATCAAACTGATGTACAGAGAGGTTACAGTTTCATACATTATGCATTGGATACATTACTTGTACTGTTTGTTACCTCGTCCCTCATGCCCCACTCCCCCCACTCCCTTTCCCTTTCCCCCCATGAGGTGTTCCATTCACTTAGACCAAACAGTTTTGCAAGTATTGCTTTTGTAGTTGTTTTTCTTTTTTTACCCTGAGTCTCTCAATTTTGGTATTCCCTTTCAATTTCCTAGTTCTAATACCAGTATACATGGTTTCCAATATATTCAGATAATGTTACAGAGATAGTGTAGGTACAACCACAGGAAGGTGATACAAGAACATCATCTATAATAGATGCTACAGATACACATGGTACGTTGAAAGTAATTACAACTGTGATATAACAATCATTTCCAAAACATGGAGTTCATTTCACTTAGCATCATCTTATGTGTTCATAAGGGTATAGCTAATGGGCTCTTGTGATCCTCTGCTGTAACTTGCCTAAACCTGTACTAATTACTCCCAATAAGGGAGACCATAAAGTCCATGTTTCTTTGGGTCTGGCTCACTTCACTTAGTATAATTTTTTCCAAGTCTTTCCATTTCCTTACAAATGGGGCAATGTCATTCTTTCTGATAGAGGCATAAAATTCCATTGTTACACAGCTATTAGAAAGGATAATATTATTTCATTTGCAGGGAAATGGATGGATCTAAAATAAATCATGTTAAGTGAGGTAAGCCAAGCTCAGAGAGACCAGTAGTGCATATTTTCTCTCAACGTGTGAAATCTAGACCTAAAATACATGGGGAGATGATAAATTATAGAGGACTCTAGGCATCACACACAGTGAGACCAAAGGAAGATACCACTTATATGAGGATCCCAAAGGTGATGCCTCTGGTCATATAAAATAATATTTATCACAATGAATTCCAGGATATAAAAACAAGAGGGCTTTTTGTTTTTACTTTTGTCTTGTTTGTTCATTTATTTGGCTTTGGGGGGACAAGAAGGTGACATCGAAATGGAGGGACAAAGGCCAAACAAATGCAGCAGTGGTACTCAGTAAACCCTAGGTCAAAAATGAACTATACAACTTGTGGGTGAGGGTAGGAGGGAGAGAACAAAGAAAGAGGTAACATTGTCCAAAAAAGAAATGTACTTATTTCCTGACTTAAGAAATAGTAACCTCTCTGTCTATTACCTTTATAATAACAATTTTAAAGATCTTTGCCAACCATGATTGTAATGAAAACTACATGCAATTAATGGTTTATTCCTAACCACAATGAGTGGTAAAGGACATGCAGTGGTTTGTCATAGCAAGCTGAGTCTCTCATTGCTGGTGGTAAGACAAAATAAGTTTGACTGGAAATATCACTTTCTGATTGTATGCTCTCTTCTATAAAGACTTGACTTCCTACCTATGAAATCCTATTCTCACTTTAAAGAATGAGGTTCTAAAGAGCAAAATTGGGGTTTGTGGCATGCTTAGCATACTTCACCACTAAACTTCACTCCAGTCTCTAAGTCTCTTTTTGATTTTCAGATTTCTATTCAGAAGAAATTCATATATTTTGCTAACGTACCATTCCAATGTCTCCCATTAAAAGTATACCAGTCGAACTTGGTGAAAGTGACTATGCTTTATTCTCAGCAATCTTAATGAAAACTGATGGCTGCTCCTTACATGATCCCAGTTCACCTTGAGCTAGTCAGTGTGAGGCTGGGTCCTCTTCCTGGCTAACCTGAGATTCAGGTTGGTTTTGGCAGCTGAGTGTGACTCATAGAAACAGCAGTCTGTCCATGAAAAAAACACCATTTCTAGGAAAATCCCCAAACTCCAGCTGGCAATGTATATGGAAAGGAAATATTATGTCCTTTTGAACAGAATTAGTTCCCATTGTGCACATGAAAAATAAAACCTTCACTAGAAAGAAGTATACATGTCTGTGACATTTTCTGTGCTACCTATTAAATATTCTCTTCTCAATAATAACTCGTGATGTTACTGAGCCACTTTAATGCTGGGTTTTTAGACTAACATGTAAATTATCTTCCTGCTTTTACTGTAATCTCTCCAGGTAGATTTTTGCCTTTCTGTAATACCTCACCCAGGCAACATTTAATGAGCTGACTGCCGTTCTTCTAAGTTATACCCATTCTACTTTTCATTGGTTGAGGGTTCCCGCTATTATTTGAAATGGAAGTTTTCTTGTAAGATAGGATCATTATATGGATGTAAAAATATCCAGTCCAACTTAAGAAGGCTTGAACTTGAGAAATAAGAACATAGTTGACAACTATAAAGTAGTAAGAATGATGGCTGTAGCATACAGATAAGCTAAGTCTAGAAAGAGCTGGAAAGGTGAGGCTGGCTGGGGGGACATTTGTGGTAACTCAGACCAAATTGATAATTCACGTTCTTGGACTCCTAAAACTGAGAAAAATAGAAGAACTGTAGGAACAAAGGATCTTAGAAAATGATCATGGTTAAAAGAAAAGGAAGACAGACAGACAAATAGTAGATGGATAGACAGATCGAAAAGATAGAACTGTTGAGAAAATTTATATATTCAGGTTTTGTGCTAGAAAGAAATTTAAGACTTAATAGACTACAGTACCTTTTTAGGTTTAGATAAGGACTCAGACTTTAGAAGTGAGTTTGGTGTCAGAAAGATCCTTGCCTCCAAAACTCTTTTTCTGTCCTGTCCTCTCACCTGATTAAGCTTTCTAGTTTGCCCCCACATTGGCACTGATGGAGTGAAAAACCGTGATTTATGCTGCCATTGAAACTGCTCAGTTTCACCCCCTTGCTCTCCTCACTGCCTCGGTGGCACTGATTTAGTGATATTGCACTTGTTGATGGGAAAAAGCAACTACCAGAAGTCTGAAGTCAGATATAAACGTCAATAATCTCCCTTCTAAGGAAGAGAGTAGGGCAAGAGAAGAAATATACACTAAAGTATTTCACCCCTCACATCCTCTCTTACATGTTACCAAGAAATAAACACCTTGCTTCTGGGAAAGTCTTTAGAGCCTTCTGTATAAGGTCAGATTTGGCACTGAGAGTGAGGGGAGATGAGGAGAATAGTTTGGCTGACAGGCAAGCTAAAGGAGACTGTACAGCCTGCATTCAAATTCAAGCACTATGGTTTTCTGGCTATGACTTTGGCTGCAGTGTAACTTCTCTGAGATTCAGTTTCCTCATCTACCAAAAAAATAAAAATAAAAACCAGAATCGTAATGGTTCTTTACAAGTTGAATGGAAAGTGAAATGACAATTCTGACATATGACTGAGTACCAGGAGACTCTTATCAGTGGCAACCGACTGGTCCACCATAGCCTATATCTCACACTCACTAGTCAGCTACAGGAAGGCTCAGTGTACAGTTTATGCTGGTACTGTGGTTTAAAGTCAGGGCCCCATGGCTGGTGCTCTACTACTTGATCTATGCCTCTACTTTCTCATAATGATTCTTTACAAGTTGTATGGGAAATGTAATTACAATTCTGACAACATAAAATGCTTTATACATAATCATCATCGTCATTAACAGGTGTAATATTTCAAAATAAACGATTTGATCATACAACATCAACCATGATCTTTGGGTCAAGCAATATTCAAGTGTAGTTGACATACGTTCCTTTAGTCAATTTTCATGTTTTGCTTCATGCAATAGATTTTATTATCCTTGCTCAGATAAGTACTTCAATTAGCCAAAAGTCCTTCAACTAACAACAGCTGACCACAGCTGTCATCTCCAGCCTTGTTTTTCTCTAAGGCTTAGATGACAGAATTAACAATGTTTCAATAGCCCAGGCCAGGGCAATGTTCTAGGAATATTGTTATTTCCCTAGACTTTTATGACTTTTCCATTAACTGCCTGGTTCTGTGAAGCTGTTGCTTTGAAGAGGGTGTAGGTCACTCTAGGTCACTGTGTATTTTCAGGTGTCCTTTAGAGGGAATTAAACAAGTATTTATATGAAGTTCAGCTCTTCTGACACTGGGAGAAACAACATCCTACTTTCAAGTTTGGTTAAGAAATCTGCATGCCTGGATCTATTTTAATCTTCCTTTGTGGAATGCCTTTCCCTTACAGGAAGGGGTAGATTATGTAAGAAAAATTTAGAAGTTCATTGTATTAGACTATGAAACTTGTAGAGTGGTTAGAAATAGATGTTAGGCAGGTTAAATAAAAGCCTTCTGATTTTTTTATTGCTCCTTACTCATTGCTGGATTTATAGTATATATCTAATAAATAATAGTGTACCTTGGTAGAACACTATATTTTTAAGAAACATTTACATTTATGATCTTCAGTTTTACAAAAATTCAAGAGATAAATGGTATCTCCTGTCAACTTACAGAGGATATAAATTGAGGTTTAGGAAATTTTAGTGATGTGCTTCAAGTCACTAAATTATGTAATATCTGGTGAAATTATAATGAAAACAAAAGAAATCTGCAAGCTTTTTGTGGTTCAGGTTGGCCTGGATCTTATTTAAAAAATAACAAAAGCAGAAAGGGAAGAAAGGGGAATCACAAGGCATGAGTTATTTAACCCCTGTTAAGGATGTACACAAAGAACTCTGGAAAATAAAAAGAGGAATCAGTTTATATCATTTTTAAGTTGCATAGAATCCATCTAAAAATTATATAATTTAAGGTACACTGCCTTCCAAATCAGTGCATATGCCACAAATATACATCTTCTAGAAGTGACATAGAGCCTACCTAGCCATTCAAGGTCCTGAGTTCAAACCCATTTCCACAAAAGAAAACCCAAATTTGGAGCTTTCTGGAATATAACATTAGTTTTTTGTTTTGTTTTGTTTTGTTTTGTATGCTGACTTAATGTCACAAGTAAAAAAGTCCATGCCATGTGACTTTGCTCCATCATTAGAGCTAAGAAATATTCAACTTGTTTTGTGTTGCAATTCATTTAACATTTCCCTATTAGTGAAATGGAATGAATAACACCTACCTCAAAACATGGTTATGGGGGCTGGGGATATGGCCTAGTGGCAAGAGTGCTTGCCTCGTATACATGAGGCCCTGGGTTCAATTCCCCAGCACCACATATACAGAAAATGGCCAGAAGTGGCGCTGTGGCTCAAGTGGCAGAGTGCTAGCCTTGAGCAAAAAGAAGCCAGGGACGGTGCTCAGACCCTGAGTCCAAGCCCCAGGACTGGCAAAAAAAAAAAAAAAAAAAAAAAAAATTGTTATGATAGTTAAGCTACAACATAGGGAAAGCATCTAGTCCAGTGTGAAACCCATCATAATACTCCACTTATGTGGATTCTTTTCTTTTATCCAACACCAATAGTCCCATTACACTTCTTGAGTTCAGCTACACAGCTGAGCAAGGCAGGGGCTAAGTGGGATATTTCCTACTTAAAAGTAGTATCACAATATGTACAGATTTGTAGCATTCAACAGGTACATCATAAATAAATATTCAAGAAAATTAAATTCAATAGCTAAAACCCAAAGAAACAATAAAAAGTGTTCTAGGTTGGGAAGGTACTTGATACAGATATCAGGCACTCTTGATCTCTAGGGAACATAAATAATATTTGTTGTTGATAAAGCAAGTGTGTGTAGTTCACTTGATTTTATTCCAGAATTAAGCTATGTTTTTCAGCTGCCTTTTTATGTGCAGTTTTACTGTCTCTAACAACTTAAGCTAGAGGGAAATTGGTGTTTGGGGGACCATCTATCATAAAGAAAATGCAGTCATTGGTATAAGAAACAGATTCATAGGGCACAAGTTGCTTAATCCTCAGATGAGTAGGTATACAATGAAATCTGGAAAATGAAAATAGGCATTAATTGAACTCATTTCATCTTTAAGGTTGCAAAATGTCCATATAAGAGTGATCATCTAATCATGTAATTTGAATTACACCAATTTTAAAGTTAGGGCATAAAACTTCATGCCACAAATACACAACTTCTAGAATCACACAGTGATTTCATTTATATTTTGATGAGTTAAGTGAAGAAGACAGCCAATAAAGGAAGCAGAAAAGAAAATGGCAAGTAGAAAAGGGGGAAGAGGAGAGGAGAGAGGAAAGGAGAGAGAAAAGATATAGTTTGAGATGATTCCTGGCACAAAATGGTTGGTTGGTTCCAAGGCAAGTAAAACAATGAAATGCCTGTCACATTCTGCTGTTAATTTTGTCAGCACCATCTGGAATACAACAGATCTTTTATTCCTGCAAGCTATATGTCAGGTAAAATGGACATCATTTATTAAGAAAGACGTGTCCCAACTTCAAGATGGAGGTCATAGAAATGCAGAAACCAGAAAAGAAAAGTGACTCCAAGACTTAACAGCTGAGTCTGAACCAGGCTCCCAATAGGCAACCAGAGCTCTGGGGAACCTACAAGGCTAAAATAGTGATAGTCTACACCAGTCTTTTTGTCCAGATGGAAATCCTTAACAT
The DNA here is from genome assembly GCF_023159225.1 of Perognathus longimembris pacificus. NCBI lineage: Eukaryota > Metazoa > Chordata > Mammalia > Rodentia > Heteromyidae > Perognathus > Perognathus longimembris. Next base: position 100,484,962 of record NC_063161.1, read on the forward strand.
CATGAAGAACCACTGTTCCTGGGCAGGGCAGCAGTAGCAAGACCAGAGGCAGAGTGGCCACCCAGCACATCACAGAGAGCAGACTGGCCATGGGTTTGGGCAGGAGTGGGGGGTGGGGTGGGGAGGGGAGGAGGTGGGATCTGAAGCAGTGGTTAAATGGCAAAGAGCAAGCAAGCAACCTTCAGGTCGTCTGATAATCCTCTTAGCAAGTTCCTAGAGCTATAATTCTGTGAGAAAAAAAAAACCCAAATAATAATAAACAAAATGATAGTGTGCTTTTTTGGTTATCATTTCTTTCAGGGTCATGGATTTGTATCATTGTGAAGACAGGATTTTAGAATTCCTCAAGAGAGCCATTTCACATGTGGAAAAATCTGTTTATTAATGGCTTTGTATCCTCTTGCCTTCCTGGTCAAATGTGGATTCCAAACTCACATTCCAGAGCTGTGGTAAGACAAATGAGAATAGAAACCAAGAGCTAAGCCATCTGTTCCAAGGTTTATACTCACACAAAAACCCACTGAGCTTGCTGAGTGCTGGTGGTTTGCACCTATAATCTTAGCTGCACAGGAGGCTGAGATCTGTGAAGCATGGTTTGAAGACAGCTTAGGCAGACAGGTCAATTCATTAGCCTAGGGAAGACAAATGTATTCACCTTGGGCAAATAAATCCATCCATCCCAGAAAAGACAACTCCTTGAGAAAGCAAAAACAGATCAAGTAGTAGAGCACCAACCATAGGGCCCTGACTTCAACCCCCAGTACCAGCATAAACTGTACACTGCGCCTTCCTATAGCTGACTAGTTAGTGTGAGATGTAGCTATGGTGGATGAGTGGATTGCCACAGATAAAGTCTCCTGGTACACAGTCATGTGAACAAGCACATCTCAACCTCTTTAGCTGCAGATCACTAAATTGCCATTTTCTGTACTGCTACATAGTACCTTATGAGGTCATATGCATTCCATATATCCTAGTAACTTATTTTGAAACAATAAAACAGCACAGCATGGATATACATAGCTCAGCTGCAGAAGTTTTCATTCAGAACTCACTATTGTGCAATAGCCTCTATTTTATATCTGGTACAAACTGAGAAGTGGGAACAGGTTCCAGACTGCACAGAAAATAACTTTTAGTGGGTACAGACATTGGCAGGCTTGATCTTAGAACTTCAAAACCACCACAAGATTCTTACCAGTTGCAAGTGGGGGAGGTGGGTGGTGGGTGGGCGGGGAGGGGACGGGTCATGGAAGTGAAGGGTCCAGATTCCTGGCAATTCTAACAAAGAATTGAATGAAAACACATAGACAAATGTAAAGGGCCAAAATATAGAGAGAGGACAGACAGACAGACAGAGAAACTGACACCATTTAGGCAAACAGCCAGCGGTGGCTAGGTGGCTCAGGAGCAAACTATGGTTAAGAAATTTCAGTTTTCTAGTATTTGAAATATGGGAGGAGTTCATGGTAATTATGGTGGGCTCCTCTTAAGGAAATGAAGGGTCATGACTTGGCATCATTTTGGAAGAAATCTGCATATGTACAAGGTTGCCATCTTATGTATTTAAGTACATATGTATGAGATGCAGTGCATAAACATGAAGCCTTACGTAGGAGTTTGTCTGGAAAAGGTCAGACTTAAGCTGAAGACTCAGGTTTGGTTAGAACTAGCTAGGAATTTTACTGTCCCTAGAGAGAAGCTGTAACTGCAAACTAACCACTAATTACCCTAAGGAAGAGTTGCTAGGAGAGGTTCTAGGAAGGAAACTGAACTCATTGGCTGTCTCCTAGGACATGACAAGAAGAAGGGGTTGTTTTCAACCTTCTTTCACTACAGCTGACTCGGCTCAGGATCTGAGTGTTATGTATCCATGTCACAGGTGTGTGTGTGTGTGTGTGTGTGTGTGTGTGTGTGTGTGTGTGTGTTCTTCACCTTTTATCACCTTCTTAGCAAAGGGTGAGCTTCAGACCTTTATCCACAATTTTCCTCATTTCCCAAGACCTCCTCAGGTCAATAGCTTTGTTGCCCTTTCTCTTCCTTGACACTGAGTGGGACCTCGCTGCTCAAATACAGTCCAACTCAGCAGTTCTTGCACCCTACCATGCAAAGACAGCACAGGAGAGATCAACACACTGAGATTCTATCATGAAAATAGTGTCCTCTAGCATCAATCACATAACTGCCTGGGGGCCTGAGTTGAAAGGATAATAATGCAAATCACCTCTAGAAATCATTCACTTCTATTTTCATGAAATGGCTGAACAGCAGAGTTGACAGTGATTTGCAACTGGCTTGCTACTGTTGTTCTATAAACTATTCTGTTCACAGGATTTCTGGAAAAGACAGAGTGGGTAATAGGAAAAGAAAGTAAAACATTCCAACAACCTACTTATTCCCCCAAATCAGTAGTGCTACTGCCTTCGCTTACTTAGTACACCTTCCATTTTGAGCTGTAAATTTGCTCTGGGGAGCCTTTCAAAATGCAGATTCTCAGGATCAAGTCAGAGCTCAAGTATAAGAATCCTCTAGGAGTAGTCCAGGAATTGGAATTTGATTGACTCACTTTCATTAATTGCTTCTAATGCAGCTCCATCACCCCAGGAACCAGTTGCCTTAAAAGACTTTGGCCACAGGGACAATGTTCTACAACATAGAAAGTCGTCTGCAATTTACATCAGGGATCCTTGCTGTGTGAAATACTTCTGGAAGGTCTGAAAACTGTAGGACACCCTGTGCTCCTGCATATGTCACCTGTCACCAAGTCATGAGCGCTTTTGGTTTCGTTCCTGACATCTTTTTCTGTGTAGGGAAATGCTAGTAATTTTGTCATGTAATATTTCTATTTGTATTCTGGACCACAAAGGCAAGCAGTTTTCTGCTGATAGATATACACACCAGCCACATCTCCATGGAAATACACTAAGGGAACAAGAGATCTCAGAGCTGGTTTATCCCCAAGCTCCTCTCAATAAGCATACTTAGTGTCTCAGCTGATGGTTCAACCCAAGAGATGAATGACACAAGGACAGACAGCAGTTTAATTCACTTCTTATTTCCAAAGCTGAGCTTCTGCTCAAGTAAGCAGAGACTTCTGGCTGGCTCTTTTTTGCCCAGGAGTTATGTCAAGCAACATTTACATAGCAATTCACCTTCCAAATAACTTTTCCTCTCATTACTCTTTCGTCTAACCATAAGAATAACCCAGAATAGTAAGAATTGTTTCCTCCATTGAACACAAAGAGGATGAAGTGCAGGTCAATGTTTGGCTCAAGGTCAGTCACAGCTACAAAGTGAAGAGATATGAGTTAGGTCGTTGGGCTTTATGATGTCTTTCATGCAGGAGAGCATGTTGTATTGGAGCTGGAAGTCAGGGCCTTCGACTTGCTAGGCCGAGACTTGACCACTTCAGCCATGTTCCCGGTCTTTTGCATTTCTGTTAATTTATTTTGGTGTTGTTCGATTTTGTTTTAGATGGGATCTTCTACCTTTTTGCCCAAATTTGCCTGTGGTAAACATCCTCCTTTCTTTGTTTCCAGAGTAGCTGGGATTTCAGGCACATACCACCATGCCTGACCTCTACTTCCAGTCCTCTTAATACAATTGTCCTACATTTATAAGGACCTAATAAATATTATTGAATGAATAAATAAGCTAACGAATAAGAAGAAAGATTATTTTTATAAGGGAAACACTAATAAAGGAAAGGAAAGAAACACTGATAAAAAATTGAGATTTACCTTAGTAGTATATGCTATTGGATATAACCAAGAAAGCTTTTAAATATCTAAAAAAAACTCATCAGAAATAGACTGTCAAATAGAAACTGAAATTAGATGGTCTTTTTAAAGTACAACATTTGTTAGAACTCTATCTTCTGAGTTGTCATACAAGATGCATAATGTGAAATTTAGAATTTCGGTACCATTAGTAGGGGTCCGGTGGTTCAAACCAATAATCTTAGCTACTGGGGAGGGGGACAGGGTGTGGGAGATCTGAAGCTTGCAGTTTGAGGCCAGCTCAGGCAGAAAGTCCATGGGATTCTGGTCTCCAATTAATCACTGGTAGAATACCAGCCTTGAGTGCAAAAGCTAAGAGACCCAAGACCCTGCGTTCAAGTACTAATACTAGTACACACACACACACACACACACACACACACACACACACACACACACAGAGTATGGTGCCAGATAGCCTGAATCTGAATTCCAGATCTACAACTTTGTACCCTTGCAATCAAGTGGACCTTAAGGTATTTGTGCTTCAGAATAGTAATTTACAAAACTCACATTACTGTTTGAGCATTAAAGATGTTAAAGATCTGTTATATATTTTAAATTGTATCTGGGTAAAGTAAGGAGTAGGAGAAACACTTGGGCTCCTTGGAACAGGACGGAACTTCCTTAACAAAGACCCAAAAATGCTACAAATCAAAGAAAGGTTGGACAAATGGGACTGCATCAAACTGCAGAGCTTTTGCAAGGCAAAGGAGATAGCTCGCAAGACAAACATAAAGCCCACAGATTGGGAAAAGATCTTTACCGGCCATACAATGGACAAAGGCCTCATATCTAAAATATATGCAGAACTAAAAAAATTACATTCCTCCAAAAAAAAACCACAAAGAACCAATAGCCCTCTCAACAAGTAGGCTAAAGACTTAAAAAGAGACTTCTCTGATGAGGAAATGAGAACGGCCAAGAGATATATGAAAAAATGCTCTACATCACTGGCCATAAAAGAAATGCAAATCAAAACAACATTGAGATTCCATCTCACCACAGTAAGAATGTCCCTATATCAAGAAAACTAACAATTACAAATGTTGGAGGGGATGTGGCCAAAAGGGAATCCGGCTTCATTGTTAGTGGAAATGTAAACTGGTTCAGCCACTCTGGAAAATGGTATGGAGATTCCTCAGAAGGCTAAACATAGAGCTACCCTATGACACAGCAGCCCCACTTTTGGGCATCTACCCAAAAGACCACAAACAAGAACACACTAAAGCCACCAGCACAACAATGTTCATCGCAGCACAATTTGTCATAGCTAGAATTTAGAACCAACCCAGATGCCCCTCAGTAGACGAATGGATCAGGAAAATGTGGTACATATACACAATGGAATTTTATGCCTCTATCAGAAAGAATGACGTTGCCCCATTCGTAAGGAAATGGAAAGACTTGGAAAAAATTATACTAAGTGAAGTGAGCCAGACCCAAAGCAACATGGACTCTATGGTGTCCCTCATAGGGAATAATTAGTACAGGTTTAGGCAAGTCACAGCAGAGGATCACAACAGCCAAATATCCCTTATGAACATATAAGATGATGAACTCCATGTTATGGAAACGACTGTCATATCACTGTTGTAACTACTTTCTTTTTTTTTCAAAATTTTATTATCAAACTGATGTGCAGAGAGGTTACAGTTTCATATGTTAGGCATTAGATACATTTCTTGTGCTGTTTGTTACCTTGTCCCTCATGCCCCCCTCCCTCCTCCCCCTATCCCTTTCCACCTGAGGTGTCCAGTTCACTTACACCAAACAGTTTTGCAAGTATTGCTTTTGTACTTGTTTGTCTTTTTTTACCCTGTGTCTCTCAATTTTGGTATTCCCTTTCAATTTCCTAGTTCCAATACCAGTATACATGGTTTCCAATATACTCAGCTAAGATACAGAGATAGTGTAGTTGCAACCACAGGAAGGTGATAAAAGAACATCATCAATAATAGAAGCTACAGATATACATGGGACATTGAAAGTAGTTACAACTGTGATTTAACAATTGTCTCCATAACATGGAGTTCCTTTCACTTAGCATCATCTTATGTGTTCATAAGGGTATAGCTATTGGGCCTTGTGATGCTCTGCTATGACTTGCCTAAACCTGTACTAATTATTCCCAATAAGGGAGACCATAGAGTCCATGTTTCTTTGGGTCTGGCTCACTTCACTTAGTATAATTTTTTCCAAATCCTTCCATTTCCTTACAAATGGGACAATGTCATTCTTTCTGATAGAGGCATAAAATTCCATTGTGTATATGTACCACATTTTCCTGATCCATTCGTCTATAGAGGGGCATCTGGGTTGGTTCCAGATTCTCACTATGACAAATTGCACTGCAATAAACATTGTTGTGCTGGTGGCATTACTGTGATTTTGTTTTTGGTCTTTTGGATAGATACCCAAAAGTGGGGCTGCTGGGTCATAGGGGAATTCTATATTTAGCCTTCTGAGGAATCTCCATACTGCTTGCCAGAGTGGCTGAACCAGTTTACATTCCCACCAACAATGAAGTAGGGTTCCCTTTTGGCCACATCCCCTCCAACAATTGTTACTGTTAGTTTTCTTGATATATGACATTCTTACTGTGGTGAGATGGAATCTCAATGTTGTTTTGATTTGCATTTCTTTTATGGCCAGTGATGTAGAGCATTTTTTCATATGTCTCTTGGCCATTCTCATTTCCTCATCAGAGAAGTCTCTTTGTAAGTCTTTAGCCCACTTGATGAGAGGGCTATTGGTTCTTTGAAGTTTTGTTTTGGAAGAACATAATTTTTTTAGTTCTGCATATATTTTAGATATGAGGCCTTTGTCTGTTGAATGGCCAGTAAAGATCTTCTCCCAGTCTGTGGGCTTTCTGTTTATCTTGTGAGCTATGTCCTTTGCTGTGCAGAAGCTCTGAAGTTTGATGCAGTCCCATTTGTCCAACCTTTCTTTGATTTGTAGCCTTTCTGGGTCTTTGTTAAGGAAGTTCCGTCCTGCGCCAAGGAGCCCAAGTGTTTCTCCTACTCCTTCCTTTAGTGTTTTCAGGGTTTCTGTTTTGATTTCGAGGTCTTTAATCCATTTGGAATTGATTTTGGTGCAGGGTGATATATAAGGATCTAGTTTTAGTTTGTTGCATGTGTTGAGCCAGTTTTTCCAGCACCATTTGTTAAAGAGGCTATCTTTCTTCCATACTATTGTTTTAGCTCCTTTATCAAAGATTAAGTAGGCATAGTTCTGTGGGTTCATTTCTGGGTCTTCAATTCTGTTCCATTGGTCTTCAGGCCTGTTCTGGTGCCAATACCAAGCTGTTTTTATTACTATAGCTTTATAATACAGCTTGAAGTTGGGTATTGTAATTCCTCCAGCACTGTTCTTTCTGCTTAGGATTGTTTTTGCTATTCTAGGTCTTTTATTGTTCCATATGAATTTCTGGATTGCTTCCTCTATTTCATTAAAAAATGGTGTTGGGATATTAATGGGTATTGCATTGAATTTGTAGATAGCCTTTGGCAATATTGCCATTTTGGTTATATTAATCCTCCCAGGAGCATGGGAGGTGTTTCCATTTCCTTAGTTCTGACTTAATTTTGTTTTTCAAGCTTTTAAAGTTCTCATCAAAGAGTTCTTTCACTTCTTTGGTTAAGGTTATTCCTAGGTATTTTATGTTTTGGGGGGTTATTGCAAAATAACTTTGCCAAAGTTTTGGATCAGCTCTAGTAACTTGGGGGTAGAGTCTATGGGATTCTTTAGGTTTAGGATCATGTTACCTGCGAAGAGAGAAAGTTTAACTTCATCTTTTCCTATTTGGATCCCCTTTATATTTTCTTCTTGCCTAATTGCTCTGGCTAGGAATTCTAGTACTATGTTGAAGAGCAGGGGAGAGAGTGGACATCCCTGCCTTGTTCCTGATTTTAAAGGAAATGGCTTTAGTTTTTCACCATTTACAGTTATGCTTGCTGTTGGTTTGTCATAAACTGCCTTGATTATATTCAGGAATGTTCCCTGGAATCCCAGTTTTTCCAGGGCTTTTAGCATAAATGGGTGCTGGATTTTATCAAATGCTTTTTCCGCATCCAGAGATAAAACCATGTGGTTCTTTACCTTGCTCCAGTTGATGTGGTGGATTACATTAATTGACTTGCGTATATTAAACCAACTTTGCATCCCTGGGATGAATCCAGTTTGATCGTGGTGTATGATTTTTTTGATGACCTGTTGAAGTCGATTGGCCAGAATTTTGTTGAGAATTTTTGCGTCTATGTTCATCAGGAAAATCGGTCTATAGTCCTCTCTCCGTGATGAGTCCCTGCCTGGTTTTGGGATGAGGGTTATACTGGCTTCATAGAATGAGTCTGGTAGTGAACATTCTCTTTCAATTTCATTGAAGAGTTTGAGAAATATTGGTGTGAGTTCTGTTTTGAAGGCCTTGTAGAATTCTGCAGTGAATCCGTCTGGACCTGGGCTTTTCTTGGATGGGAGATCATTTATTGCCATTTCTATTTCAATACTGGATATGGGTCTGTTTAGAAGGTTTAAATCTTCATGTTTAAGTTTGGGGATATGAATTTTTTCTAGGAAATCATCCATTTCTTCCAAGTTCTCGAATTTGTTGGCATAAAGGTTTGCAAAATAGTCCCTTATTATTTTCTGAATTTCGGTTATTTCTGTGGTGATGTTACCTGTTTCATCTCTTATCTTGCTTATTTGAGTATGCTGCCTTCATTTTTTGGTCAGGTTTGCCAGGGGTCTGTCTATCTTGTTGTTTTTTCCGATGGTTTTTTTTTTTATCTCTAATTGATTTAATTCTGATTTGATTTTAATTATTTGCTTCCGTCTATTGTCTTGGGGTTTGGCTTGTAGTTCTCTCTCAAGGAAATTAAGGTGCTTGTAATTACTTTCAACATGCAATGTGAAACCGTAGCTTCTATTATTGATGATCCTCTTGTATCCCCTTCCTATGGTTGTACCTGCACTGTCTGTGTATCTTATCTGAGTACATTGGAAACCGTGTATACTGGTATTAGAACTAGGAAATTGAAAGGGAATACCAAAATCAAGAGACACAGGGTAAAAAAGACAAATGACTACAAAAGCAATACTGCAAAACTGTTTGGTATAAAGAACTAAACAACTCATGGGGGGGGAAGGGAAAGGAGGAGGGGGGAGGGGAGAATGAGGGAGGAGGTAACAAACAGTACAAGAAATGTATCCAATGCCTAATGTATGAAAGTGTAACCTCTCTGTACCTCAGTTTGACAATAACAATTTAACAAAAATAAATAAATAAATAGATAGATAGATAAATAGATAGATAAATAAATAAATAAATAAATTGTATCTGGGGATGGGAATGTGGCTCAGTGGTCAAGTGTTCACTTAGTATCTATGAGGTAGTGGGTTGGATCCTTACCACTGCTACCACTGCTAAAACAGATATTATACCTGACATACAGCAAATTAGCATAAGTCATGTTAGTTTAAATATCTTTGCTCATAAATAATCACCGATGCTAGGTGAGCACTTGACCACTGAGCCCTAGCCCTAGCCCATGTGTAATCAATCACTTGTCAATATGTGAGTTGTTTACTAGGTTTTAAGTTTTAGTTAAGGCTGGTTTGGTCCTTTTCACACACAGAGATCTGCTCCCCTGACATTCAAATGCCTTTCGGGAAGGAGAAAGGAACTCACATTATTGGAGAAAGTACCATAATGCTATACTTTATATGTGCCATCTTATTTAATTATCTTAAAGCCATCTTCAAGAAATTGTTATTGTCCCTGTTTCACAGATGCAAAACAATTTAAGGCTCAAAATTAATTAAATCCTTGTTGGTAAGTGGGAAAGGGAAGATTACACACAAACCTTTCTCTTTTTTCAGTCCTTGTTCTTTCAAACTGTCCCTTATTTAGTAAGGATATGAATATAATTCTAGAATTTTAACCACATGCCTTTCTTCCAAATCATTGCCATCTGTTACAATCCAAGAACAGCCCCAGGAAATGCCAGCTGACTTGTAGGAATCACTTTTGGAGAAACCAAAGGGCACAGGAGTGTTGACCATAAGATCAAGTCACCATCAAACCAGCAATTTTATGGAATGACAAATGCATGGAGTACAATGTTGTGCAAAGTGTCAGATAGTAACAACACTCAACAGAGAAGTTGGTTATGATGATGATTTTGTGTTCTAACAACCCTCATCATATCCATCAGCCTGTACAAAGTTTAAGAGAGTGAAGTTGATTAGAAGATAATAAGTTTAAAATAAATAAGAATAAAAAGACGGTGGACAAGTTAACAAACAGTACAAGAAATGTATCCAATGCCTAACATATGAAACTGTAATGTCTCTGTACATCAGTTTGATAATAAAAATTGGAAAAAAAAAGACGGTGGAGTTGGAAGACAGAATCTATGTGTACATTTTGACTGTGTCATTAATGATGAGACTGAGAAAGCTTTTAAATCTTTCTGGGTGCTCACCTGGAACCTGGAGATAGCCATGAGACCTATCTCAGAGAGTTTTATATTTCCTTTTGTTTCCATACTATACAGAGTGAACTCGGGACCTTGATCATGATAGACAAGCTATCACTTCAGCTAGACCCTCAGCCCTATTGTTTTTGTTTTTAAGATACGGTTCCCAGGGGCTGGGGATATAGCCTAGTGGCAAGAGTGCCTGCCTCGGGTACACGAGGCCCTAGGTTTGATTCCCCAGCACCACATATACAGAAAACGGCCAGAAACGGCGCTGTGGCTCAAGTGGCAGAGTGCTAGCCTTGAGCGGGAAGAAGCCAGGGACAGTGCTCAGGCCCTGAGTCCAAGGCCCAGGACTGGCCAAAAAAAAAAAAAAAAAAGATACGGTTTCCAGGCTGGGTGCCTGTGGTTCATGCCTATAATCATAGATACTCAGGAGGCTGAGAACTGAGGATCACAGTTCAAAGGCAGCCTGGGCAACCCTTCTCTCCAATTAACCACCCAAAAACCAGAAATGGAGTTGTGCCTCAAAGTGGTAGAGCTCTAGCCTTGAGCAGAAAAGCTCAGAGACAGTGCCCAGACCCTTAGTTTAAGCCCCACAACTGGCCTAAATAAGTAAGTAAGTAAGTAAATAAATAACTTTCCACTTTTCAACTTTGGTAGGAGATGACTTGTCATTCCCTGATTGGTGGACTAGCCTTTCCTCTTGATGGTTAAATTACACATCTTAGCTCTCAATCTGTTTCCCCCCCTTTAGGATTAGCCAATTTTGAAATCAGCATCACAGTCCTCCTTAGAGATTAAGCATTCAGTTTTTCCTCTATACTAGAGTGTTTTCTAGGCTCATTCCAGCTGTTTATGGGTCTCTTATCCTGCTTATAAGCTTTTACAACACTGTCGAGCATGTCTGCACAACTTCCCTGTGAACCCCTGTCCCTCATCCTGCCTGACTAGATTTTGGTTCTATCTCACTGTGAAGATTAGAAAAACTGATGTAACTGATGTAAATGAAGCCTGAGAGCAGTACATAGAACTTAATGACTGCTATGTTGCTGTTCTTATTTTTAACAAAATTGAGGCTCACTGAGGGAAGCAATAGGTGAAATGCAGACAAACAGGCATTTACCATGCATTATGGGTGAGTATCTTGGTGTAACTTTATCAATTCATGCAAAGAATATAAGTTACAAATATACCAATGTGTGTGTGTGTGTGTGTGTGTGTGTGTGTGTGTATGTATGGGGAGGGGTGTTGAAGAAAAAAAACAAGCAAGAAAGAGCTATCCTAATAAAAAATATGTCTCAGAAACCTAAGAAATAAAAATCTTAAAATCCCCTTAAAATCAGGAATGGAAGAAAGAAACCCATTATCATTTCTTCCAGTGAATATTATTCTGAAGATTAAGCCTCTACATTATGAAAAGGAAAATAAAAGATTGGAAAGAAACAAAGCTGCCAATAAGTACATATAAAATGATTGTCTATACAAAATTCAATTTGTAGAAAATGTAATGCACTGCTGTTGAGATTAAGAAAGCTTAACAAGCTAGCTAAAGGAAAGAGAAAAATCCATTTCTCTATATAAACAGAAAACAAAATTTTAAAGGATGAGTTAGTAGGAAGCAGGGATTGGGAGGATCATGAAATGAGGCTAGCCTGGGTAAAAAGTTACCACACTCCTTCTCCAATAACAGGCTAGGAATGATGGTACATTACTGTCATCCCAGCTACATAGGAGGCCACAGGTAGGAGGATCATGGTGTGAAGATGGCCCAAGCAAAAAACGTGAAGCCACACCTGAAAAAATAACTAAAAGCTGAGAATATCTGGAAGCATAGCTCAGGTGATAGAATTCCTGCCTAGCAAGTTCAAATCCTAATAGCACTACAAAGGAGGGAGGAATGTAACTGCAAGTTCTTTTTTTTTTTTTAATGCCAATCCTGGGGCTTGAACTCTGGGCCTGGGGCTGTCCTGGAGCTTCTTGTTGCTCAAAGCTAGTGCTCTACACTTGAGCCACAACACCACTTCCAGCTTTTTCTAAGTCATTTATTAGAGGTAAGAGTGTCATGGACTGCGTAGGCTGGCTTCAGATGGGGATCATCAGATCTCAGCCTCCTGAGTAGCTAGAATTACAGGTGTGAGTCACCGTGTCCAGTTGCAAGTTATTCTGGTAACAAATTATCTTAAAATTTGTTGGCTTGAAACAGCACACATTGTTTTACAGAGTTCTTGAGAGCTGAGAATCCAAGAATGACTCATCTAAATAGTTCTGGCTCAGAGTCTCTTATGAAATTGCAGGTACTTCTCAGTAGGGGCTGTAGTCATATGCATACTTAACTGACATGACCCACTTGTGGCTAGAGATTGCAGGCCCAATCCTTGCTCATTATTAGCCAGTCTCATTTCTCTACTTGGACCCCTATAGGGCTGTTTTACTGTCCTCATAATATGAAGCTGCCTTCCTGCAGAGAGAATGATTTGAGGAGCTGCTTTTTATGACCCAACCTCTGACTTGTGCTTTTATTCCTCAGGAGCTAGTTACTTAGTACAAACTGAGTTCATCCCACTTGTACTGGTAGGAGAATTAAGCTCAATCTTTGAAAAGAAAGAACTTCAAAGAACATATGTACACATTTAAAAACTACCAAGAGATTCCACAAACAATAGCAGCAAAAACTTAAGTTCTTTAGAAATGTATATAATGATCTATGTTCAAATGTTCAGGGAAAGACACTAAAGTAACCTTAAATAAATGCAGAGATATGCAATATATTGTCTAATACCAAGTCTCCCGGACAGGTATATGAAGTTAATTCAATTCTAGTCTAACAAACCAACTGTTCAGGTTTTTGTTTGTGCTTCTTCTGGGGCTTGAACTTGAGCTTTGTGAGCTGTCTTTGAGGTTTTGTCCCTTGAGCCACACTTCTACCTGTAGCTTTTTTACTGTTCAATTGGACATAAGAATCTCGTGGACTTTCCTGCCCAGTTCGACTTCAAGCCAGTATCTTCATCTCTCAAGACTCATGAGTAGCCATGATAACAGATGTGAGCCACTGGGTATTTTGAAAACATAGATTCTGAACTCATGTAGAAATAACTCAAAGGGAAAAGATACACACACACACACACACACTCTCTCTCTCGTGCGCGAAGAAGAAGAAGAAGAAGAAGAAGAAGAAGAAGAAGAAGAAGAAGAAGAAGAAGAAGAAGAAGAAGAAGAAGGAAAATGACTAGACTCAAAAGACCATGTCCCGTGTGTGTGCTTGTGTGTGTGTGTATGTGTGTGTGTGTATGTATCAAGATTTCTTACAAAGTTTGGTATTAGCAGCCGTTAAAATAGTATGGGATTATCTCTGAAACACACAATTGATGAAGGCCTAGGACAGACAGCCCATATCTAGCCTATATAACTATGGAAACATCACATAACACTACAAACCATTTGAGGAAGGATATACTACTTAGTAAATATTACTAAAAAGTAATATAATTAAAAAGTAATTGTAAGCTTATCTTAAGACATATCAATGAGTTTTAAATATAAACATAAAAAGTAAAACTCTAACAGTAACAAAAGAAATTGTAGTGATTTAACTTGGTGAACTTATGACATGGAAAGACTTTTTAAACAGACAAAATTATTATAAGCTTAACATTATTAAGATTAATAAGACGGAACCAGGCACCAGCGGTACATGCCTGTAATCCTAGCTACTTAGGAGGCTGACATCTCAGGATCTCAGTTTAAAGTCAGGACCAGCTGAAAAGTCCATGAGGTTTGCATCTCAATAAACTGCTGAGTACTGGCAAAAGCTGGAAGTAGAGCTGTGGCTCAAGTGGTAGAGTGCTAGCCTGAGAAAAATAAGTTCAGAGACAGTGCCCAATCCCTGAGTTCAAGCCCCAGAACTGGCACGCATGCACACACGCACACACACAAAATAGGCTGGCGTCAGTGACTCAGGCCTTGTAAATCCTAGCTACTAGAGAGGCTGACATCTGAGGACTGCAGTTCAAAGCCAGCAGGGGAAGAAAATTCCATGAGACTCTGACCTCCAATTAACCACCAGAAAACCAGAAATGGAGCTGTGGCTCCAAGTGGTAGAGTGCTAGCCTTTCTGAGTAGAATTGCTCAGGGATGGCATCCAGGCCGAGAATTCAACCCCCACAACCAATAACAACAACAAAAATGTCTTTAAATTGAGGTATTGGTCATAGTTTTGGTGCTATTACATAAGCAGGAGCTATTATTGATTTTTACCAAGGTAATTTTAGAAGAATTAAGATGAAGTTATGACAAGGCATATCATTACCTTTCTTTTATAAAATTTTTTTTCAAATTTTTATTATCAAACTGATGTACAGAAAGGTTACAGTTTCATACGTTAGGCACTGGATACATTTCTTGTACTGTTTGTTACCTTGTCCCTCATACCCCCCTCCCCCCTCCCCCTTACGCTTTACCCCTGAGGTGTTCAGTTCACTTACACCAAACAGTTTTGCAAGTATTGCTATTGTAGTTGTTTGTCTTTTTTTACCCTGTGTCTCTCAATTTTGCTATTCCCTTTCAATTTCCTAGTTCCAATACCAGTATACATGGTTTCCAATATACTCAGATAAGATTACAGAGATAGTGTAGGTACAACCACAGGAAGGTGATACAAGAACATCATCAATAGTAGAAGCTCCAGATACACATGGGATGTTGAAAGTAGTTACAACTGTAATATAACAATTGTCTCCATAACATGGAGTTCATAAAAATTTAATTTTTATTACTCCCTTTAATTAGTTGTACAAAAGGTCTTCAATTCAACAGGCCAGTTTGGGAGTGTAATGCATCTCGATCAGTGTCACCCCTTTTGTTATCTTCCTTGGAAAAAAAATAAGCTACTCATTAATTACAAGCCCTTGAGTATCACCCAGCACAGAGTTACATACCAAAAGCTTCTGTGTCAATTACAATCACTTTTATCTCAGAGCCTTTTGTGGCAATGTTAGCTAATTGTCTCAGGTTAGTCTTCCATCCAGAAAACTGACTCTTCTTATGAAATTCTCTGAAATCAGCTATATTGCTCCAAAATTTAATCTGTGGCAACCCAAGAACAATATAGCCACAATATATCTACCTTTTGCCTTTTTGCCTTTCACTATGTCTAACTCCCACACATTCATCACTTAAGAACTACCCCTTCTGTTCTGATTTTACAAATAGCCTCACAATGTAGAACACCTCTTTTTGCGAGCTACAGGAAGAATATCACTACATAATTTTGCCACGACTGACAACTGATGACCTGCACAAAACAATTAACTCAGAAGTAAAGCTACATAGAAAAGTTGCATAATAGCAGCAAGTCACCATCAATCATTTGCAATCATGTCTCTTCACCATATCTATTAATCCTTAAAAGATTTTCGGAGAATGGTTGGATTTCAGCGTTCTTCGTGTGCCATCTGTTCAAGCACATTCCCTATATTCTTACTAGATTTTACAGATGCCACTTTTCAAATCAGTAAATCTCCTCAGGAGCATCATCTGGCTCCCATTCCCCTGCTTCAGGGAGCCTCTTGTCGTTAGCATAATGCCAGGATCAGAGCAGATGTTCCTTATTCGTTGGCGTATTTCCCTTCCTGAATAGAATTTCTGAATGCAAATTTTGAGATGGGCAAAAAAAAAAAAAATCTACTTTCCTGCAAATGTATTTCCTGCAAAAGTATTTCCTGCAAATGCTTTCTCTCTGCATGGTAGGCAGCATATAGTAGCTCATTTCTGCTCCTCTGAAGTCTTGGTCAGAAGGCGCCTTTTTGCTCAGAGTTAGAAGTGTAGAAATAGATACTAATAAAACCCAGGAAAGAACATTAGAAAACTAAAAGGAGTTAGAAATGTCAAGCTTTGGTGGCTCACACCTGTAGTGATAGCACTTGATTTGATCAAGAAAGCCCAGGCCCTGAGTTTAAGCCCCATGACTAATACCTTAAACAAACAAACAAAGTCATACATGTCTAAGACTAATCATTGTTATAAAAGAAAAACAACTTAGTTTTCTATCACAATCACCCTAAGTAGCTTGTTTATTTGTTTTTGGTATTAGGGTTTGAACGAAGGGCCTCAAGCTCTCATTGTGCTTGCTTACTCAACTGGTATTCCACCACTTAAGCCCCACCCCTAGCCCAGCTTTTTGCTGGTCAACTTGGAGATAGAGTCTCAAAGATTTTTCTGTCCAAGCTGACTTTGAGCTGCTACTTCCACATCTCAGCCTCTTGAATAGCTTGTATTACTGCACCCTAAGATATTAAAACTCCTCTAAGGCATGTGGCTCACTGGACAAGGCCAGCTGTAGTGTATAGTATTCCACCACTCATGCTAATAACAGCTATCCATATGATAAACAGAGATGGGTAGATACTTGCTTGTATGTCAAAAATATTCCTGGAAGGATAGCCAGAAAATAGTAATCTGTGTTGTTTCCTTAGCAATGTGAGACATACTTTCCACTGCTTTATATTCTTTGATTTCTTTTATCATGAGCGTATATTCAAAATAAATTGGAAAAAAAAGTCAGTTCCCTGCTTCAAATAAATTCATTCCTCATCTCATCTACACCTGTTTATCTGTCTTGTTCTTTTGTCCATGCATATTTGAATCCAAACAAAATCAGCAGCTCCATCAGTGCTACAACTGTACCTCTGCATTTTCCTCTCCAGCATTACCTCCTCTCAATCTTATAGCACATGTTCATTTCCAGTGATGCTTGAAAGGACAAAGGAACCCTTTTTGGAAGTCTGACCACTTTTAAACAAGGCCCTAAAAATTCACTTGCAACCAATGGTGGGATTTTTATCTTGAAAAACTTCCTTATCTTGTAAGAGAAAGGAAAGAAGGGGAAAATAAGCTGCAAAAGACTGCTCTCCAGAATAGTGGTGTTAATGAGAACCCATGTGGGGAAACTCGTGTAGTCCTGAGAATGGATAGGAAGCAGATTGTTTAAGATCTTTCCGAATCTAAAGGAAGAGTTAGACAGAGAAGGAAACTGACTGTGAAGTCAGCTCTCAGAGGCCTCCATTTCAAGTCATTAATAGAGAAGCCATATGTAACCATATTCTATAGTTAATGCCCTCGATTTCTACCTTAGCAGACACACCCGAGGCACTTCCAAAGGGCAAGGTTAACTGACACTTTTATTAGCAATAAGCTCTGCCTTCTTTTGATTATCTGGAGATTTAAGGCCACATAATCACCCTCCTCCACATCACAGAGTGGAGGGGGGAGGGAGAGAGAGGGAACGGGCTAAGAGGCCCAAATCCCTTCTAACACTTGCTTCTTCCCTATCAGCAAGATTAAGAGTGGTCAGCAGCGCCCTGCGGGTTGCATTTAGACCTCCAGCTAGTGCACGGTGCCTGGGTTCCCAGGGAAGACCATCCGTTCCCGCGCACAATGCCGGGGACACGAAGGACACTGGGCTCTCGGGGACAAGGCAGAACACCTGATCCCTTCTCCCAGGGGCTGTGAGAAGCTAGAAAGCCTAGCCCAGTCAGGAGGGACATACAAGGGGTCCCATTCTAGCCGCCATGCTGAAACAGAGCAGTGAGAGAAGACGATCTTGGAGCTACAAACCCTGGGGCAATCCGGAGGCTGAGGAGATACCCAACACCACTTCAAGCAGCCAGCACCGCAGGAGCATCTGTTCTCTGGGGGCTCGAACTAGCTCCCAGGCCAGCATCCTGCCATGGCCGGAGGGCAACTACAACTACTACATTGAAGAGGATGAGGATGACAGGGATGAGGAGGAGTGGAAGGACGAGCTTGCGGAGGAGGAGGATCTGCAGCTGAAAGAGATCACCAGTGCCCAGCCCCACGGCGGCTCTGACACTCCAGTCCAACTATCCACGCTGAAAGTGAACGTGGGAGGCCACACCTACCACCTGGATTACAGCGAGCTGGCTTGCTACCCCAAGACTCGCTTGGGTCGCCTGGCCACCTCCACCAGCCGCAGTCGCCAACTGGGCCTGTGTGATGACTACGAAGCCCAGAGTGATGAATACTTTTTTGACCGCGATCCTGCCGTCTTCCAGCTCATCTACAACTTCTACACGTCTGGGGTGCTGTTGGTACGTGACGAGCTGTGTCCTCGGTGCTTCCTGGAGGAGCTGGGCTACTGGGGCGTGCGGCTCAAGTACACACCCCGCTGCTGTCGCATCTGCTTCGAGGAGCGGAGGGATGAGCTGAGCGATCAACTCAAGATCCAGCGGGAGCTGCGCGCCCAGGCGCAGGCCGAGGAGGCGGAGGAGCTCTTCCGAGACATGCGCTTCTACGGCCCGCAGCGCCGTTGCCTCTGGAACCTCATGGAGAAGCCCTTTTCCTCCGTGGCTGCCAAGGCTATGGGGGTGGCTTCCAACCTCTTCGTGCTCATCTCGGTGGTGGCGCTGGCGCTCAACACGGTGGAGGAGATGCAGCATCAGGCGGAGCAGGGCAAAGGGGGAGGCGACCCACGGCCCATCCTGGAGCACGTGGAGATGATGTGTGTGGCTTTCTTCACGCTGGAGTTCTTGCTGCGCCTCGCCTCCACCCCGGATCTGAGACGCTTTGCCCGCAGCGCCCTCAATCTGGTGGATCTGGTGGCCATTCTGCCCTTCTACCTGCAGCTGCTGCTCGAGTGCTTCACGGGGGAGGACCAGCGACATGGCCAGGGCTCATCCCTGGAGCACGATCTGGAGACAGTGGGCCGCGTGGGCAAGGTGGGCCAGGTGCTGCGCATCATGCGTCTCATGCGCATCTTCCGCATCCTCAAGCTGGCACGCCACTCCACAGGACTGCGCGCCTTCGGCTTCACGCTGCGCCAGTGCTACCAGCAAGTGGGCTGCCTCATGCTCTTCATCACCATGGGCATCTTTGCCTTCTCCGCGGCTGTCTACTCCGTGGAGCACGATGTGCCTGGCACCAACTTCACCAGCATCCTGCACGCCTGGTGGTGGGCTGCGGTGAGTACAAAATGGGCTTTACTTTCCACATCCACTTGCCCAGACATACAGTTTTCCCCCTCCTCTATATCCAAATCACCAGCCTTCTAGCTTGCCTCCTGATCCTCCCCAGGGTTTGCAAATGGACCCTACTCGCTTCCTCCCTGTGGGTGGCTCATGATTGCAATCCTAGCGCCTCAGGAGGCTGAGATCTGAGGATCACGATTCAAAGCCAGCCTGGACAGTAAAGTTCATGAGACTCATAGATGCAATTAACCACCAAAAGGCCAGATGTGGAGCTATGACTCAAGCGGTAGCCTCGAGTGAAACAAGTGAAGGGACAGCACTCAGGCCTTGAGTTCAAGCTCCAGTACTGGCAGGCATGTGTCCTGAACACACACACACACACACACACACACACAGTCACTGCTCCAGCTAACAAATGGAGGCAGATGTTAAAGAGTTAGAATAGATACTGTGGTCTATGAAATAATTGTGACTTGGCTCTTAGAATCTTCAAATTCAGATTTAGTCTCAATACCTCTGTAAGGCAGATTTTAAGAAAGATTTATTGTTGGTGATGTGGAATAATTCATCATTATTATCATTATCAACTTTCACTTCTTGGACAGCTAGTGTCCTAAGTGGTTTAGAAAGCTTCTTTCATTGAAGTATACTAACCCTGTGAGAGAGATATGATCCCATTTTGTCCAAGATGACAAGCAGGAAATGGCTTTGTGTTTTGAAGGACACCTAAATTTGTGGAGGTAATGAGGTAAGATGATCCTAGGGAAAAAAAAAAAAAAACCTGCCTCTGATTGTAGGTAAATCTGGTGTAGAAAGAATTGACTATGGTTATCTAATGGAGTTAAGCTAATTCTTACATTAAAGTTCTTTCAGGACTGGTTATGATTGTCCTACATTATAGCCAGACAAACTGAGATAGAGAATTTGAGTGTAGACACATAGCTAGATAGAGTAGATCTCAGATGAAAATCCAAGTCTGTTCAGCTCCACAGTCCATTTCCTGTCCACATTCCAGTGTCGGGGTCCTTTGCCCCAAGCGCTCTCCTGGCCAGCGGGAGAGGTGGAGAGTGTACCCCACAGGCGAGCCAAGATGAGGTAGAGTCGCAAACCGCCCACGCCCAGCCCCCCCCCCCCCCCCCTTTATCAGAGGACAATTAGGCGGCTCAGGAGGTTTCAGGCAGTCTCGGCTTATTCAGGGAGGAATCACATTTTTAAAGGCCAGATGGTGGCAGGAAGGGTAGGGGTGTAGCGCACCTAGCTAGGCACTATGATTGGCTGCCTGGGATGTCCGTCAGGGGTGGAGGGCCAAGGGACCTCCCTAAGGGGCGGTCAAGATCTACATCACAGCACACAGGACCCCCTCCGGGTTCACCACCAGCGGCCATCTTGGCTCCCAAGGCTGGGAGGCGGGGACAGTTATACCTGCCTTTCCAGTTCCAGACCGGAAGGCAGGCGGGGCTAACAGCCACGTGGCTCCAGGGCTGGGAAAACAGGCGGGCCAGCTAGAACCGCCCCTTAATGGTGCAAGGCATCTGGGTGGGCATGCCCCACATTCCAACACTGGTCCTTCAAGCTTTTACATACCTTGCCTGATGTGTGCAGTTAATATAATAGTTATTTATGTCATTGTTTGCTCTTTTACAATCATGTAGGATATATTACTCAAATACCTACATTTCTGGTATATTAAATGAATCCCTGGAAGTAAAAGTTAACTGGGTCCTCTCAGATCAATGAATCAGCTGACATATAGAGGAAAGAATTGGTTGTATTCTTTCTTTATTTTTTAAAGTTACTTGTATTGACTTTAAATGCATTAAGCAAATACAAAAAGGAAGCAGACATTTATATGTCAGAACCCATAGTCTGGTAGGAAATTCTGATATAAACCAACCCAAGACTACTTAAAGTGTAGTGCACATGAGAGCACTTGGGTCTAGTATAAGATTGCTCTGAATAAATAATTGATTATGAAACTTGACTCCATCCTTTTCTGTACTCAGTTTCCATATCTCCTAAAGAGCAGGTCGGATTGTCCAGCTTTTTACTCAATGAATCTTCTTTCCTGTGAAAGCAGAGCTCCTATGTACAGAAGGACTTGGGAGCTTTCTTCAATGACAGGCTGACATGAGGCTCTTCCAAATGAGCTAGCCAAATGCCTCTCCTCTGATCATATTCCAAGTGACAAAAGGTCATCGCCATAGTAGATAAACCATGTGTACAGATGGAGCTCCTGGAGGATGATTTGTCCCCAGCAAATGACATTTACTTTGGAGGTGACTTAAGCAGGAAGGCAAATGAGCAAATCCGCATGCTGATGATATAATAAAGTTTTAGAGTCAAAACTTTTATGTATCCAAATGTATTAAAAGACTAGCATATGCAGGCATTGGACCTAGTGGTTGGACTCTTTTATGCTTGTTTTTAACAGATAGCACTTCTTTTAACCTGTAGTATACTAAGGATAACTATATTTATCAGAATTGTTATCAAAATATTTCTAGAAGTTAGTGACCACTGATCTACTTTATTTCCTGAGCTATTCAATTGCAGTGAATTTGACAACTTTCAAGTTGTTCCTTTTGTCTGCTGTCATCTTTTAATCAAAATCAAAGTTTATAATGAAATCCATAGAATAAATTCCACCACACAAGTTAAGTCACCATTCTTTTTTACCTATAACAAATTTTACCAGGGATGGGTTTTTACCAGTGTGAGGGTTTTCACTTTGCTTTAGTAGCTATTATCTCTGTTAAACACTGTTTTCATAGACTAGATTTGCATTTTCTAGCTCTTTCACTGACTTTTGTTCACTGCATTCTGAGATTTAGCAGAATCACTATGAAGTAGATAAATGGTGGTAACTTGTTGGTTTTCTAAGCAAATGCATGTACATAAAAGAAGCAATACTCCCTTGAATATGCCAAAACTCTTCTAGCTCTCACAATTGGTATTCTTCATCCAGATCTTCTCTGTACTTACATTTATATTGTATACTGGAGCATCTTAGGAAGGTATTTTGTCACAGAGTCACATCCTCACTCCAGAACTGTGATAAAATGATGAAAAGAAACTGATCTGAATGCACAAGACTAAACACACATTAGAATCTGAGAAATGGAATCCTAAAACTCTGGAGCCCATGGTATCCAAGTCTTATATTAATCATATACATCATAAGTATTTTCTTTTAGTATAAACCCAAGATAAATGTGTATTTAAGCTAGGAGCCAGTGGCTTATGCCTGTAGTTCTAATCACTGAGGTAGCAGAGATCCAGGTAATCACAGTTTGAGCTAGCCTTCGAATAAAGGTCTACTATACTCCATCTCTAAAATAACCAGCAAAAGGCAGGGCTGGAGATGTGGCTTAAGTAATAGAGCTCTACCTGAGCAAGCAGCTAGGTAAGTACAATAAGGCCCTAAGTTCAAGTTCCAATATCACCCTTAAAAAGTATATTTTGTGCTTTGTAAATAATTTGTAAGTTATTTACTAACACAATCATGGTCACAAACCTCTCCAAAACTCAGTGGCATAGAATACCAAACAATCATTTTAGCACATGAGTATAAAAGTGAGTAGTTGAGTCTGACTTTAACTGGAAAGTTGTTCTTGTTGGCTGTCAGTCATTCTCTTTACAGAAGGTCAGCTAGATAGCATGTGGAATGAGGGGGGTTAGACACTGGGCTCCATGTCCCTCAACTTGCTACAGGTATGGCTGTGGTGAGAAAAAGAGAATAAGCCTAATCATTGAAGCACCATATTCCTTCTGTCTGTATTTGCTTAACTCCAAAGCAAATCACATCATCACACCCAATCAAGAGTTTAGACATGTCAGCTCATTTGCAACAGGCAAACACTGTTAGTTCTATGCCAAATACCTTGACAACATAAAGAATTAAGTTCAGTAATACAGTTACTCTACTGTAGAAATATATTTTTGCTCAAATATGTAATACCCACCAGTAAATTCAGATCATTTCAAGATAATGTAAGAAAAATTACTATCTCTCTTCATCTCTCTCTCTATCACACTCATACACACAGAACACACACACACGCACACACTTTTATTATTTTATTTTATTTTTGCCATACTGGGATTTGAATCTAAGGCCTCAAACATACTAAGCAAGTACTGTTTCTTGAGCCATGACCTAAGCCCTTTTGTTTACAGTTTTTGTTTTTAGATACAGTACTACTAACTTTGCATAGGCTGGCCTCAAATTTCCAATCCTCCTGCCTCTGACTCCTGAATAGCTGGGATTACAACCATGCCCAGTCATACAAATACCATTCCAGAGCTGTAGCCCCTGTGGAATATACTCCCATACAAGAAAGAAACTCCCCAATCACTCTCCTGTGAACTATTAGCCCGTTAAAGACAACTTCAAATTTGACTTGCTTTTAATAATCTTCCTTCCCTTTATACCAAAAGTTCCTCTGTCATATGTTCTAAATACAAAGTCATTTTCATTATTGTGAAATCTATGGCTGCAAAAAGAGTCCCTGAGGGACACTCCCTTCCCCAAAATTTTTAAGTGTGCATGCTGGTACTTGGGCTTGAATACAGGGCCTTGTACTGTCCTTTAGCTTTTTCACTCATTGGCATTCTACCACTTGAACCATGCCACTACTTCCAGCCTTTTGATGCCTAATTGAACATTAGAATCTCATAGATTTTCCTTTCTGGGTTGGCTTTGAACCAAGATTCTCAGTAGCTAAGGTTACAGGTATGAGCCACAAGATCTCTGCTAGACCTGTCTTATTCATCTGCCAAACAGATTATTTGCAGGCACTGATGTAATAAGAAATCTGTAAAACACTAGCCTATAGTAAGTCTGAAGTACGTAGAACCCACAATAACTGACTCGTTGATGATCTTTATCACGTGGAAGCAATACTGTTGCCTCCAGATTCATTTTGGTGGACATTAATCAGAAGTGATTTCTTCTCTAATGGGGAAAATGTTTTTAAAAGATCTTGAGTTTGAGGCTGCCCTGGACTACATAGAGAGACCCTCTCAGAAAGAAAGAAGGAAAGAAGGAGGGAAGGAGGGAAGGAAAGAAGGAAGGAAGGAAGAAAAATGAGTTAGACCTCGTGTGTGTGTGTGTGTGTGTGTGTGTGTGTGTGTGTGTGTGACATCTTTCGTCTGTCATTAACATAATCCATTACAACCAATAGGAGGGGCTTCAACTAAGAGCCTGGACAGTGTCTCTAAGCTCTTTTGCTGAAGGCTAGTACTCTACAACTTTGAGCCACAGCCTCAAACTCAAGAACTGCCTACTTCTACCCACCCAGAGTTGAGACTACAGGTGTATAGCATTGCGCACGCACATACGTGCACACACCTGATTCTTTCACTTTTGTTGTACCCAGTGACAACACAGTCACACACGTAAGTACATGCAGACATTGAGATTAACACAGATATAACTTCTTCACAACCTCTCCTCACCCTTTCAACTAGAAGGGAAGAAAAGGACATTCTCTGCCTAAACCATCAAGTTGACTCAGCCTTTCTTCTCCAGTATTTCATAGCACTGGGGACAGACTTGTTCTAGCATCTCTGTGTCACATAATGTATGTTAAGTTCCCATTGGAGTGTGTGCTCAGTAAATGTTGGACTTTGCTTCCCTTCTGCTAGGGCCATCTTTAAGAGAAAGGCCCTTGGGGTTTTCCCTGCATGATTCATGCACTTAATGTTATGGCTTCTTCCCCCTATGCCGGGCATTCCTTCCATTCCTGTAACAACCTCTCCAGACAGTTACTGTTATTCTCCTCCTATATAAAAAATAGAAACAGAGGCAAAGAGAATTCTTAAGGACTTGCACAACTCACATGGCTAGGAAGCAGAACCAGACTTGGAATACAGTGTGGGACCACACTCCTGTCACTTCTGTGCTTTGTTCTTTTCTTCTGTTCCTCCACTGCAGGAAAATTGCAGCTCCTCAATCCCCCCCCCCATGTTTTTTGTATTTTTTTTTTTTTTTGCCAGTCCTGGGGCTTGAACTCAGGGCCTAGGCACTCTCGCTGAGCTTCTTTTGCTCAAAGCCAGCACTCAACCACTTGAGCCACAGTGCCACTTCTACCTTCTTGTTTATATGGTGTTGAGGAATCGAACCCACTGCTTCATGCATGCTAGGCAAGCACTTTACCACTAAGCCACATTCCCAGCCCTGCCACCCCACCCGACCCCACCCCCATATTTTTTGCCAGGGATCAGGGATGGAGCAGTGAGCCATGGTAGCCTCACCAGCAAAAAAGGAAGTACACCTTCCCCTTTTTATGGGCTGGTTGGATCTGTGATATTTATCCACACCACCAGATTTGCCCAGCTGGCTCATTTCTCCATTTCATTCTAATCAACCATTCATGCACATTCAAACCAATTCTTGTATCAGGGAAACAAGTGTTTCCGTTTCTGAGCAAGAGGTCACCTAAGTAATGTCTAGGGGTGACTCTATATGACTACTGCCATCTGCTGAAGGATTGTGGCAATAACCATAATAATTCATGGAGCAATGATTGCCCCCTAGAGTTGTGCCATGCAAACTATTGACAAGTATAAACAACTGCTCTGCTTCAGAAGCTTCTAGCTACTAAGCCAATAATCTAGGGACCAGGTTTGTTTTTTTTTCTATAAAGCATAACAGTCCCCAAGAGTATTCTTAGGGTTTGTTCTGGTTGTGATAACTAATAACTAGTCCCTTGGGTATCTGCGTTCTAAAACAGAAGGTTAACCTAAATAAATCTCTCATTAGTGGGATTTAAAGAAGTGTGACAAGAATGATGGAAATAATTTCATACAGGTTGTAGTTATGTTTGGTTAACGAGGCCATCAACAAGTCCCTTTAACAAAATTAGGAAAGTGTGTTTTTGCAGACATTTGCAATTATACACTCTTCACAAAAAAAAAAAATCTCATTTGAACCATAACAACTCTGAGAAGGGTTATAATTGGCCCCCTTTTAAAGATGAGAGGAAAAGAATGCAGGAGTTTAATATCTCTGTGGGTGTGCTTGTCTTGAGTGTTTTATAATCCTTTTAAAATATTCTTCACAAGAATCCTGAGACTTATGGGGCAATCTACTATTTCAAATGAAGAAACAAAGGCTTTGAGGTTATACGTGGGCTTTGGGGTTGTTTTGCCGAAGGTCTCCCAGCTGGAAAGGGCCAGAGTGTAGACTTGAACTTTGTTCTGACTGTTTCTAAACCTGAGGTTTGGCTACTACATACAGGGTGCAGGAGAATACAGGGAGCCCTTGATCTGACACTGGTTTCAGCTGGGAGCAGGTGAGGAGATAAAGACCAAAATTTACTGAGCACATTCTAATACCAGGAACTCAACATATATTATCATGTGTTCTTTACATCAATCCTTTAAAGTAGGTACTTTTCATTTACTTTATTGTTGTTATAGATGTGGTGTACAGAGGGATTACAATTATGTGAGTCAGGTAATGAGTACATTTCCTTTCCTTTTGTCCAGTGTCTTCTGTTCCTTCACGTTCTCCCAGGCCCTCCCTACTGCTACCACCCACAAGTATAGTCCACGTGCATCATTGTCCAGTGAGCTCCATGGCTGCGCTTTTTCACCCTTTTCCCCTCGAGTTCTATGCCCTCCCTCTCCCTCCCCAAGATGTACTCTTGAATATACCATATATAAGGTAAAGATGACAGAATCACCAGAAACTCACTAAAAAAGAAAGAAGAAAAAAAGAAAGGTGTGGGGGGGATCCCTTGCTTCCATATCTTTGTTTCAGTATGTATATAATTTATTTCTCCTGTGTTGTATATAAGAACATTGATGAATCATACTCAGGATGTAAACCAAAGCCTTTCAGCTTTACTGCTTACACCATTTCCTTGACACAGTTCTCCAGGGAGACTTTCTAGTATGTTCTAAAGCTGGCTTCCCAGGCAATGTCACTCTTGTCCTGTGCACCTGCAAGGAGAAAGAGGCCACTTTCCAACCTGCTCCTCTCCTTTTGTCCTCCTTGTGTACTGACTCTCCACCTTGCTCTCTCTCTTGTGCAGGTGAGCATCTCTACTGTGGGCTATGGAGACATGTATCCAGAGACCCACCTGGGCAGGCTTTTTGCCTTCTTCTGCATTGCTTTCGGGATCATTCTCAATGGCATGCCCATTTCCATCCTCTACAACAAGTTCTCCGATTACTACAGCAAGCTCAAAGCTTACGAATATACTGCCATACGTAGAGAGAGGGGAAAGGTGAACTTCACACAGAGAGCTAGAAAGAAAATGGCTGAGTGTCTGGCTCGAAGCAACACACAGTCTAGCACAAGGCGAGAGAATTGATCTTCAAGGAGCATGTAGGTTCTGATGGAACCCAAAAACTTCAAGGCTTTAGTGCTCCCTTAAAAAAAAAAAAGGCATTAACACCGGCATCAATGGCTCATGTTACTACTTGCTACCCAAAAGGCAGAGACCATTTCGAGGATAGCCCAGCAGAATATGTTCATAGGATCTCCATCTCAACCGATAAAAAGTTGTATGGGATGGGATGAATCTTTCTTCCTAGCTATGTGGGAGGTATAAAAAGGAACACTGTGGTCCAGACCAGCCTGGTCATAAGCCTGAAAATGTATTTCAAAAAATAATGAAAGGGCTTGGGAATGTGGCTTAGTGGTGGAGTGCTTGCCTAGCATGCATGAAGCCCTGGGTTTAATTCCTCAGCACCACATAAACAGAAAAAGCTGGAAGTGGCACTGTGGCTCAAGTAGTAGGGTACTAGCCTTGGGCAAAAGAAGCTCAGGGAGAGTGCCTAGGCCCTGAGTTCAAGCCTCAGGACTTGCAAAAGAATAATAAAAGGGCTAGGAGCATGGTTCAAAAGGTAGAACACCTGTCTAGCAAGTATAAGTCCCTGAGTTAAAACCCTAATGCTACCAGAAAAAATATTGTTTCACATCAAGCAGCAAAAGGATCGTGAAGCAGCAATACACAAAGGGAACTCACTTCACAAAATTCTTCCTTTAGAAATGTGCATTTGGGGCCCAAATCAGAATAGCTTGTATAACACGTTTGTGCATATTAGTTCTGAAAAATACCTTCACTGGAACATCTTTGATTTCTCATATAGCTTCTGTGGTGGCTGGCTCAATACACAATTCTGGACTTGAGTTAAGGTGAGAAGAGTTCCCTTCATTTGAGAGAGAAAAGAATCCTAACTGTCCAAAGAGACAGAGTGCTTCCTAAGGCAGGAGCTTGTGTGAACTCTGGAGTTGGGCAAACTTCTCACTCAGAATCAAAAGTGCACTGATTATATGGTTTGAAGCTGGTTACTATGATCCTCTGAGCCTCAATTTCCTCCATTTTAAAATATGGGTCATAATACCTACCCATAATATGAATATGGACACCAGACATAATATTTGTACATCTCAATAAATGATAGCTGTTACAATTGTTTGGCTATTATCTAACAAGTTTTTCTGGACCAATTATTCTCAACCATGTGCATTTTGTTCCCCAAGGGACAATTGGCAATGACTTTTTGATTGTCACTACTATGAGGAGGAAAAGCAGAAGGGGGCTCCTGGCATCTGGTAGCAGAGGCCTTAAATGTTGCTGTACAGAACAGCCCCCAAACAGCAAATTCTCTGACCCCAAATGTGGGTAATGTCCAAGTTGACGAACTTTGGTCTAGACACAGTATAGGATCCTTAGCTTGACTTATAGCATGGGCCCTGTGCCCTATCTCTCTTCTTTCTACCAAGAGGGGAAATATTCAAACCTGCCTTTTGAAGGACTGCTCTGTGCCACATACTGAACAAAAGCCCTCACTCTGGGCTGAGGGCTAGGAAGCCAATGTCCCAGGGAAATGGGTCATATCTCTCCCTGCATCTTTTCCTCTTCATTCCTTTCTCCCTTCAGAGGGCTATTGAAAATTGAGGTTTTGAAATGAAAGGCTCCTTTCACACTGAGTACTGAGGATTTGCCTCTCTTGGAGCTGATTCTCAAATTCATGTTAGGGCGTGACAGGACCCTTACTTCTGTCATAAACAAGAGTAACCATTGAAGCCAGGTGCCAGCGGGTCACACCTGCAATCCTAGCTCCTCTGGAGGCTGCGACTTCAGAATCTCAATTTGAAGCCAGTTCTGGTAGAAAACTCTCTAAGATTCATATCTCCAGTTAATCACCAAAAAACAAGCCAGAAGTAGAGTTGTGGCTTACGTGATAGAAGCCAGCCTCAAGGGAAAAAAGCTATGGAACAGCACCAAAAAAGCAATGAGCCAAGTACTGGTGGCTTTCACGTGGAATCCTAGTTACTCAAGAGACTGAGATCTGATGATGGAGGTTCAAAGCCAGTCTGGGGAGGAAAAGCCATGAGATTGTTATTTCCAAATAACCACCTGAAAAACAGAAGTAGAGCTGTGGCTCAAAGTAGTTGAGCACTAGTCTTAAGAGCTCAGGGACATGAGGGACGAGGTAACAAACAGTACGAGTAATGTATCCAATGCCTAACGTATGAAACTGTAACCTCTCTTTACATCAGTTTGATAATAAAAATTTGAAGAAAAAAAAAGAGCTCAGGGACAGCACTCAGGCATTAAGTTCAAGCCCCACAACTGACCAAAAAGAAAATAAAAGCTAAGGGACCGAGTTCAAGCCCTAGTATTAGAACATACACACACATACAAAAAAAAAACCTGCCTATTGATGGGCATTGTGGAGTGTGTGTATAGTACATAACTTCAGTGAATCCTCAATACATCCTAAGTGAGGTGATATATTCCTGCTTTTGGTTTTGGAAAAAATGGAGACTTAGAAAAATTAGTAATTCAGCTATATTCACCCAGTCCAGGGTATGGCTGAGCATCAGACCCAGGTCTCTGTGACCCCCAAGGCGGTTGCTCCGAGTCTAGAGTTTTGGCTGTCAGATTCCAACAGCACCACCCATGAGGCTGTCCTCAGGTACCTGAGTCAGTAGGTCTGGTGAAATGTGAGGATTTGTACTGCCACTGAGCTCTGCTGGTCGCAGGCTGGGGCTGGGAGCACATTTTGAGAGCCACAGTTTATATCATTTAACTCTGCCTCTCCTGTGAGGAGGTCAAGTGATGAAACCACGCTCATCTGGCTCAGGGTCTCCCTCCCTGGACCCCTATAGTTGCAAGGTTGCTAAATAAAATCGAGGAAGCCAAGTTAGCTTATCTGCTTTATGCTGCTGTGCCAGAATGCTACAAAGTGGGTAATGTATATAGAACAGAAATTCATATTCCACATAGTTCTAGAGGCTGGGATTTTAAGATCACAATGCCGGCATATTGGGTGTAAGCCATTCTCTGTTGTCAAATAGTACCCTATGGCTGTATTCTCCAGAGGAAAAGATGAGTTGGTGAAGGGCAAGCTCACTGAACACCACTGAAACCTTTTTTTAGGGGCCTTGGTTCCATTCACAAGAGAGAAACCTCAAGGCCTAATTGTCTCTCAAATTTCCCACTCCTTACTACTACCACATTGCCACCCTTGTGTTTGGGAAAGGATCCATTTAAATTATACCAACAGGAAACACTGAATTTCAAATCACCAATAACTTCTAGTATATAAAAAAATCATTGCTTATCTGAAATTCAAATTTATCTACTCCTACGTTTTCCTTTGCTAAATCTGGCAATCCCATATAATTGCTTTCTAAAGGCATTGTTTGCTTGGATGGATGGAAATGACTTCCATGTCCTAAAACCCCACCCATCCCCAATAACAGGCCCTCAACCATGGTAAAACTTTTCTTTTGCCAAATAAAAGAGGAGGAAAGCCAGGGGCCAGGGGCTCACACCTGTAATCCTGGCTACTCAGGAGGTTGAGATCTCAAGATCAAGGTTCAAAGCCAGCGCTGGCAGGAAAGTCCATGAGATTCTTATCTCCAATTGACCACCAGGAAACTAGAAGTGGCACTGTGCCTCAAAGTAGTAGAGCACTAACCTTGAGCAGAAGAGCTCAGGGATGGGTCCCATGTTCAAGCCCCTTGACCAACAAAAAAGAAGGAAGAGGAAGAGGGGGAGGAGGAAGTGGAGGAGAGGGAGAAAGAGGATGAGAAGGAGGAGGGAAGGGGAGGAGGAAGAGGAGGCGGAGGAGAAGGAATTCTCAAGCCAATAGAATCATGTAGAGTTACACAATGACCCAGAGTACAGGTCATGTAGCCAATGACCTACCTAACACAGCAGCCACTCCTCCTATTCACCGGCAGCCTTTCTACTCCTTCTAATACCTCACATCCATTGATGAAGTGTAACTTCTGGACCTGCACAGGGAATAGGAGGGGCTAGTGTTCATCATTCTTCCCAGGGCTCACAGGCTGGAGAGAATGGCCCACACCTTCTCTCTCAAAAGGAGAGACAGGAGCGAGGATGAGCAAGTCTACCGAGAGGGCTCTGTGAGGTCTTGATAACAGAGATGGAGTCTTCCAGGTTCCTGGAGAGGAATGTAGTAAAATGGCCACAGGCCTCCTCCTTTGGATCTCACTGGCCACATCTGCTCTAACAGCTGTGCCTTGTCTCCCTGGCCTGTACAGCTGGCATATAGAATGAAGTTAAACCACAAAGAACATTTCCTGAGCCTCACTGTGCACCAGAACTAACATTTCATCAAATCCTCCAATTGCCTCTGGTTTCCAGGTGGTCACTTATAGAGGTCTAGCTATGTTGCTCTTGGTCTGGATTTTAAACCTGGCTCTGCCACTTACTGTGACATTGAACTAGGTGAACTGATTGTCATTTTCATCCAAAGCAGCCGAATTCTGGAAATGGTAGTTATGTAAGCACAATGACTCTGCACCTGCTTCTGCATTGTTAATGTGGAAATGATCATGGCCTCTCCCTCTGGATGGCAACAGTAATTAAATAACATGTTATATCTATATGAAACTTTAAGCACAGTGTTTGGCATATGCAAAGTACTGAAGAGATTTCTTTAGTGATGTAAATATCCTCTGATATTTGGCTACGATTAGCCACCAGCCTGGGTGGCTATTGGGCACTGGAAGTACAAAGACTATTACTCAGGAGCATATTTTTTATGTATGTAACTTTAATGAGTTTCATTTTCCATTTAAATGGGCTCATGTAGCTAGAGGCACTCTGTTAGGCACTGTAGCTATGACAGTCTCTCTTTTGTCTTCATAGAAGTAGCTGCTTCTAGGGCCAGAGGTGTTTGTCTTTAGGAGAGGGAGAGAGGGTAGAAGCAAGAAGATAAGAAGTAAGAAGATTGCCTGTTCTGACTGGAGGCTCAGATGAGTTTTCAGACTACCACAGAAATCCATTTGGTCAGTATGATGGTGTGCTGGAAAGGCCTCCTTTGTTAGAGAGGAAAGAAACTAAAACCCTCCAAAGTAGGAGCAACCACCACCACAAACTCTGAAAGGACCATTGTGGTATCCCTCACTTGTGCCAGGCCCTTCTTTTTCTTCTTCTACTTCTCTACCACCTCCTCCTCCTCTTCCTTCTCCTTCCCTTCTTCCTCATCTTCTCTTCCTCCCCTACCTTCTTCTCTTCTTCCTCCTCATCTTCTTCTATTCCTCCCCCTCTTCTTTTCTTCCTCCTCTTCCTCTTCTCCTTCTCTTTCTGCTCCTTCTTTCCTCCCGCTCCTCCTCCTCCTCCTCCTCCTCCTCCTCCTCCTCCTCCTCCTCCTCCTCCTCCTCCTCCTCCTCCTCCTCCCTTCTTTCTCATTCTTCATGTCCCAATGTCACTATGCAGGCTGGTTTCAACCTAGGAATCCTCTTGCCTCCACCTCCAGAGTGCTGGAATTCTATGTATAAGCCTCCACACTCAGCTCACACATCTTAAAGCTCTAACCCAAGTTAGGTGAAAAAAATACTGCTTTTGTTTAACTTCAAGGGTAAAAAATAATGTGTTCAAAGAAATCTTTCCATAATTGTATCATTATCTAGACAAAAACAAAAAGAAACATGTTTCCAAAGATGCAAGGTCTAGAAAAGTTGGGCTTAAATTCTACTGAGCTTCAAATTTCCTTATCCTGGTCTAGATTCATGATCCCCAAAGAAAGATGAACATGGACCCTCTATCCTAGTGTTTCTTTCCCTCTGTTCTCCAGTGAGATATTTCCTGAAGTGCATGTGAATTCCGCATTCTGCTTTTAGTCTATTCTTATGTGCTGAGCCTTCTCCATCTGTCCTGTTGAGCCATTACTCACCTTGCCCTGCCTAGCTGTGTGTTCCAAGGGATCTGTCCCCACTCTGTCCCAGTCAGGATCCAAGCTTCTTGGAAGAAATCAAAGACAAGAGGAGGGGATAGTCTGTGCATTTTCTTCTCACTGTCTCTGTATCCAATGGTTGTCTAGGAAGCAAGTGAGTTCCTCGAGTTCTGGTTCAGGTAAGCAACTTTCTTCCTTGATGACAGAATTCACAGGTCTCCAGAATGCCTTGCCTTACAGCTATCTCTCATACCTGAGAGTGAATATACCCACTACTGTTGCTCATCCCTGAATACTTCGTCATTCTGTTCCTCTCCATTCTGACCACATTTCCCTAAGTACAATCTTTGCTCAATATCTCCTATCACATCTCCTATGACACATCTAGAGTGTGTCATATTTTTCCTGGTGGGAGTTCAAATAATACAAGTTGTATATTTTAAGAAAATAAATATTGTATATATTCCCCTCAGATTGCCACCAAAAAGCTGGCATATGGCTATCTGACAGTATACCTTCCTACCCTATCACTCCACACCAAGAAAGACAATCCTCAAGTTTAGAGATTAAGAGGCACACCAACTTCATAGATGATTTGGTAGGGAAGCAACGATTCACACACAAAAAAGTGCTGATAAATGATTTATCCTTTCTGTCAAAGGCTTCCAGCTATGCCTTCCACAGAAACAGTTTTCAATTATTTAGTCAGTTGGGTTCCCTTACTCAAGCCCCTTCCACACATACAAATGGATTGTCATGGATATATATGATGGTATACGGTGTATAAAATCAGTTGGGAAATATGGCATTAGAAGGAAAATATTTGACCCCCTCAGAAAATATCATGAAATTATCTTGTCCCAGTACCAGTGGCTCATGACTGTAATTCTAGATAATCAGGAAGCTATCTGAAGATGGTGGTTCAAAGCCAACTCAGGCAGAAAAGTCCATGGCAATCTTATCTCCGATTAACCACCAGAAAATAGGAAGTAGTGCTGTGGCTCAAAGTGGTACAGTGCTAGCATTGAGCACAAGAGCTCAGGGACAGCCCTTAGACCCTGAGTTTAAAGTCCATAACTGATGAAAGAAAGAAAGAAAGAAAGAAAGAAAGAAAGAGAGAGAGAGAGAGAGAGAGAGAAAGAAAGAAAGAAAGAAAGAAAGAAGAAAGAAAGAAAGAAAGAAAGAAAGAAAGAAAGAAAGAAAGAAAGAAAGAAAGAAAGAAAGAAAGAAAAAGAAAGAAAGAAAGAAAGAGGCAGGGAGGGAGGGGGAGGGAGGGAGGGGGAGAGGGAGAGAGGGAGGGAGGAAGGAAGGAAGGAAGGAAGGAAGGAAGGAAGGAAGGAAGGAAGGAAGGGAGGGAGGGAGGGAGGGAGGGAGGGAGGGAGGGAGGGAGGGAGGGAGGGAAAGAAATAGAGAGAGAGAAAGAAAAAAAAGAAAGAAAGAAAGAAAGAAAGAAAGAAAGAGAGAGAGAGAGAGAGAAAGAAATCATCTTGGCTAGACTCCTACTTTAATTCAGGTACCTTGTTTTGAAGGTGATGAAACTGCAACCCAGGGAAGAAAAATGCTTTGAGATGTACCCATGCTGTTGCCTATGCCCATAGTACAGACATTATTAATCAATCACATTCCTCTTTCTAATTGGAAAGTCTTCTCCTCTTGGCATAGCTGTCTAGAAACGAAAACAAATCTGTCAGAGTTGACATCCAAGATCTATTTTCCATCCTGTCAGGTGTGCTCAGACTTTAAAAATTAGGAAGAAGTGGTAGAAATATTTTGTCTCCGTGTGTGTCCTGTTCTTTGGGAAAGACTTTCTTATAAATTAAAAAATAAAATAAAAACTATGTGGACTATGATTATGCCATCATTAGTTCCTTAGAAGTTTCAGTATGTGAAACTCAGTTTCCACATTATAATATGAAGGTAGTATTGACCTCCTCAATGGCAGGATTAACTGACATATGAATGCAATGTTCTATTTTATAATCTAAGCCTGAGCTAGTTGTGATGATTGATGCCTATAATCCCAACATAGGAAGCTGAGACAGAATAACAAGTTAGAGGCTAGAGCCTTGACTGCATAGGGAGAACTTGTTCTAAAACAAAACAAAATAGACAACCCTGTGAGACTCTTCTAATTCATAATATCTCTTGCTAATATTTATAAATAGAGTATTAATCATCGAGAATGCACCCTTCTGTGATGATCACTTGGATCCACCTGTCATTCATGTTTCAAATCCTGTCATTGTCCTGGAATATATGCATGACAGAAGACATCTCTCCCATTACACCAAGGTTCTCTGTGGCCATGGGGCTTGCTTTGGCCAACCAAAAGTGAACAAAAGAGATTTGAATTACTTCTCAGTAGAAGCATGTAACAGTTGCTCCTCTACTCCAGCTCCTCACTGAGGCTTTGTCATTATGCAAATAGATGTCAAGATGAAATACATATCATACAAAGACTCTGGATGACAAGATTAAGTAGAACCCCAGGGAGACCGCTGTTGGGAATGTACAATAAGTGAGGTAGAAGGACTGGGATTTTGAAGTTTGTTGCCTCTATGGCCAGGTGTTCATCGATCTCAGTGAATGCTCTTCTTTCTGCATCTTGGTATTTGGATGCATCTTTAATATAGTTTTCTCTGCATTCAAAGGAAGTTGAAATATCTCTGTCTGACCACAGAGAAGTGACCCAAAGCATCAATTGTGTATCTTCAATGATCATGTTCCCTGAAGTAATTGACTCTGTCTCCTACAGAGTGCTGGGTAATAACGCTACTTAAAATGTTATCAAATGTCCATCATAAGTCAAGCATTTCCTTATACACGATACAGGGTAATATATGCAATTAGCTATAGGCCTGGAATATAGTAAGTGTTCAATTACAGGTACACCACCATCATCGTTACTGTGCAGCACCGTCATGGGCAGTTTTTAATGACAACACAGTGTATAGAGACCATTCATATCTCCATTTGATGGTAAAGGAAACCAAGGTATAAAGTAGTTGTGCCATATACTTAAGATTTCAAAGGCAAGCCAGGCACTGGTAGCTCATGTGTGTATTACGCTACTCAGAAGGCTGAGATCTGAGGGTCATGGTTTAAAGCCAGCCTGGGCAGGAAAGTCCCTGAGACTCTTATCTCCAATAAACTACTCAGTAAAAGCCAGAAGTGGTGCTGTGGTTCAAATGGTAGAGTGCTAGCCTTGAGTACAGCAGCTCAGAGATAGTGCCCAGGCCTTGACTTCAAGTCCCAGGACTGTTACAGGGTTCAAGGGAGGAGATTCCATGTCCCTCCAAGAGTCCACCACTCAGAGACAGTCTCAAGCAAAAGGACAGCTTTATTGGGGAAGCAAAAGGCAAACTGACCAACCAGGGACGCAGCACAGACTCGAGAGCTGAAACTGTGACAGTGAAAAGCGGGCTGACCAGCCAGGGACACAGGGCAAACTCGACCCTGAGCAGTCCTCAAATTGGGGTTTATAAAGGGAAAAGCGTAGCACAGATATAGGAGGTTGACATAGGGGGTAGAGCAAGCAACAAACGAGCAAGCGTGGTACGGATGTAGGAGGTTGACACAGGGGGTAGAGCAAATAACAAGTTAAGCAAGCCATTTACAGAAGCAGAATTTTGGGGTCAGGTTAACCTAATATACTCCCCCAACATTTCCTACCTTGTTTCCCTAGTCAAAATGGAGTCAGCTCTGCTCCCTACAACAAGGACCAGATAAAAAGTAAAGAAATATTTCAGAGCCATAAAATAATAGTCCTAAGTATGTATGTCTGCAACCAAAGTCTTTGTTCTATACACATTATTATACAGACTTTCTAATTTAAAAAAAAATAACAGCCAACATGTATACAGCACACTTTGTGGGCAGCTCTACATCCTGCTGGTCAGGTAGATGCCACAACACCAGAACTATTGCTCATCTTTCACCATCTGCAGCTGTGACACTAATGATGAGATGAGAGAGAACTCAGACTCCCCCAAGCCAACTTGTCAGTGGAAATTAAAACTTGACACTCAGAAAAGCGGATTATGTTTCTCTATCAGCTCCAAGATTTAGTACCAAGAAGGATTTCTCTATCTCTCCTTCCTTCATTTTCTTCAAAATCGCTAGGCTCCACCATCATTTATTTCTGTTTGGTAAGTCACATGGGACAAGGGGCCAGAGAAAAGACTGTCCTGCCCGGCTCATCCCCCTATAGCTGCAGAGTTCAGACAGGCAGGGAGAAGGGGAGCCCAGACCCAGACAGACCCACAAACGATAGCTTCCTCCTGGCCATTTACTTCATTAAAGCACAGGGTGCTCAAGGGAACTCCAAGCGAAGGGACAATTTCATTATTCCTATGCCTTGGAAATTAAACAATTTTCCCCAAAATATAATAATTTTCTTCATTCTTTGAGAAGGCTAAAGGGAGGATAAAAGAGGTCAAGGGAGTGGAAGATAGGAAATGAGAAAAGGGTGTGGGGTAGGAAGGGAAGGAAGGGAATAAAGAAAGATATGGAAGAGGGGAAGAGAGAAGTTAAGATGGAAAAGAAAGAAAGGATAAGGACAAAGACAAAAGACTCTTTCCTTTATTAGGAATTCATTTGGAATTTTTTGTTGGTGGTGGTGGTCCTGGGGCTTGAAATCAGAGCCTGGGCACTGTCTTTGAGCTTCTTTTGCTTCAGCTAGCACTTGAACCACTTGAACCACAGCACCACTTGTGACTTTTTCTGTTTGATAGTAAGGAATCGAACCCAGGGCTTCATGCATGCTAGGCAAGCACTCTACCGCTAAGTCATCTTTCCCAGCTCATCTGGATTTTTTTTTAAATCTTGTTTCATAATTCTTATTGGTGCTCTACTGACACCATCAACACATTGTACAAGGTATTTTGCGGAGTCCTTTTCTTTCTCTTCTTGAGTTCCCTAGGCTTCCCTTAAGAGCCAGAGAGTGGTACACATTGAACTTACCAACATAAAACCATGGTTTATTTCCAGAAATGAGATCACAAGGTTTAAGGATACATGGATCAGATGAATGTAAATGTGAATTTCAAGATGGGTATGGGCCTGACACACAGCTTCCCTTCAATTGCCCCATAGAGTGAGGAAGTTCCGAAGACCCCTCAACAGCAGGTGGAAATAGACTCTTGTGGAAAAGGTCCTTGAGCTGTTTCCATGAGGAAGCTGGGCTCTTTCTGGGAACCCAGCAGGCAGTACTTACATAAAACATGGAATAAAATGAAGCAAATCACTTCCCCATCCACAAAAATGAGAATAAACTATTTCCTCCAAGCATGGTAGCAGACAAAGTTTGGGTGAGAAAATGTTTTGCAGACTATAAACACTAACATAATGATAAATCTGATGATGACAATAAAGCAAGAATATAACTAAAGTCCTTGCTGGGCTGGCAGCACAGGGGGAACAAATGCTGGGTTTTCTTTCTATTACCATGTGCATCTCCAGGAAGATGATAAAAAAAGAAGCAAATGAAATGATAGAAGCAGTGCTAATGTAATCTAGCCAGTGTCCAGATGCCACCTTCTTCCCATCAATGGCCTGAAGTCGCCATCCCACCCCAGAGTTCACCCAGTGGGAACCAGAGGCCACTCAATCATCCTGCAGGTAAGACATAGATTACAGAGTGGTGCACTGGAGCTACAGATCAAAAGGGTTTGACAATGTCCTTTCCATGGAATCTGAGGACACAGGACAGCCTACAGGCATGGAGAAGAGTAATCACAAACTGGAAGGCAGAGGAAACACAAGTATCTTTTCATTCCTAGGCTTAGAGTCTAGGTACTGAGATCAGTCTAAACATGGATTAAAGGGGCTAGAGTGCACACATCAGAAAAGAGCTATGATTCTCTAGCCTTTAAGTAAAAACTACACCTTAGGTCTGTACGAGGCTGAAATGTGTCTCCCTACGAGATGTTGCTGGACACAACTGGCTCACACTTGTAATCCTAGCTACTCAAGGCTGAGATCTGAGAATCATGATTCAAAGCCAGATGGGGCAAGAAAATCCAGAAGACTTATCTCCAACTAAGCATCAAAAAAAATCTGGAAATGGAACTGTGGTTCAAGTGGTAGAACAACAAAGCTCAGGGACAGTGCCCATGCCCTAAGTTCAAGGCCCAGGATTGGCCATAGTTCTTTAATCATCTTTATTAGCATATGTTAATTATAAAAAGGGGGGCTGGGAATATGGTCTAGTGGCAAGAGGGCTTGCCTTGTATACATGAAGCCCTAGGTTCGATTCCTCAGCACCACATATATAGAAAAGGCCAGAAGCAGCGCTGTGGCTTAAGTTGGCAGAGTGCTAGCCTTGAGCAAAAAGAAGCCAGGGACAGTGCTCAGGCCCTGAGTTCAAGCTCCAGGATTGGCCAAAAAAAAAAAAAGAGAGGGGTTTCTTTGTTAGTGCTTCCATACATGTAGACAACAGGTTTTGAACAGAATCCTGTTACTCTTTCTAATCCTCCCTACCACACCATTTTTTGTTTAAAATTGTCTTGCAAATTTTTAATGTTATTTATTATGATACTTTTATATGCACACACAATAAGCTTTGACCATGTTTTACTTTCTTTTCTCCTTCTTCCTGGTTTAACTCCCCAAACAGTATCCTTCTTAAGTATGTGCCTCTTTTTACTTTTAGCTCTAGAATCTTCATGTAAGAGAAAGCACATGATGTTGGTCTTTTTTGAGTCTTCATTATTTCATACAAAACAATACTCTCCAGTTCATTCATTGTCTTGTAAATGACATAATTTCATTCTTCTCTGTGGCCAAATGATATTCCATTGTGTGTGTGTGTGTGTGTGTGTGTGTGTGTGTGTATTCATCTGTTGATAGGCACCTAGTCTAGTTCAACAACTTGGTTCGTGCTGCTATAAACATAGGCATGCAAGCCTCTGGCATGTTGATTTATACCTCAAAATTAAGCTATTAGGGTTGATTAGTCCTAACCAACATGGCTGTCTTCTATAACAATAGAAAGCAAACAATCAGGTATTCCTGGTGAAAATATTACATGAATAGGTCAGGTGACACATCAGTGGGCCAAGGAATAGCAATGATTGCCAGCCAACTCCCAGAAGCTAGGGGACTCCTGAAACACATCCTTTCTTTGCTGCCCTGAAAGGATCTCCTGCTGACACATTGATCTCAAAGTTCAGCTTCAGAACTGGAGGGCAAATTTCTATGTCTGGGGCCAGCCAGTTTGTGGTACTTGTTACAGCATCCCTAACAATACAAGGTCAGTGGATCTCATCAGCACAAAATCATGGGATTTTACAACTGATTTGCTCTTTGGCACTGCCACTTTCTAGCAGTAGAACTCTGGGCCACTCATTTGCACTATTTAAGCTTCAAGTCCTTTTCCTTTAAAATGGAAAATCATGCTGGATGCCAGTGGCTCACACCTATAATCCTAGCTACTCGGGAGGCTGAGGATCACATTTTGAAGCCACTCCAGGGCAGGAAAGTCTGTCAGAGTCTTATCCCTACAAGCCACAAAATCTCACCTCTAAAGGTTTGCCTCTTACAATGATTTTGGGTGCATGCTGAAGATACAAGTTAGTAGAAACATTCATACAAAACCCTGTGCTCCAGACATATAAATCGTTAGTTTACACTTGTTTGGCACCAAAGCTCAAGGATAGGCTCTTTATCTCCAAGAGAAATGCATGGAAGTTTCCTTTTCCACTGAATATGCCACAAACATGATAGGTAGGTAGATAGATAGACAGATAGATAGATAGAGATAGATGGACACACATATGTGCATATATGTGCATGTATAAATATAGTGCATGTGAGAGAGAATATATATACATATTATATCATGTATGAATAGATCTTATACATATATAAATATTCTGTTATAGTGAATATACATATACAGAAAGAAATGATAGATGACAAGTTTCTCATTTGATAACAGTAGGACAGTGTACAGTGATTATTACATTGTCTGCCAAGAATCAGTGTGCAGAATTTTCCCTTGACAATGTTATTTTATGTCTAGGTTTTGTTTTATTTTTTTGAGACAAGGTCTCACTATATACACTAGACTGCCTAGCACTTGTGATCTTCCCACTTCAGACTCCCAAGGAATGCTGGGATGCCAGCATGTGCCACCAACTTCAGCTTCCCTCCAGACTTTACATTCAAATACTTAAAACATGCCACACAAGGCATTGTTGGCTCATGTCTGTAATCCTATCTACTCAAGTGGCTGATATTTGAGGATCACAGTTCAAAGCCAGCCTGGGCAGAAAAGTCCATGAGACTCTTACCCCCAATTAGTCACCAAAAGACAGAAAGTGGAGCAGTGCCTCAAGTGGTAGAGATCTAACCTTGAGCAAACAAACAAACAAAAAACAACTAAAGAACAGCATCCTGAGTTCAAACTACAGGCACAAATACCCCAAACTAATTATTGTTTCTAGTACCTTCTGGGGAGAAGGTCTTACCTCCACAAACCCACATTTAGATACCATACCATGTTGTACGTGTCTGACAGGGCATCACTAGCTGTTTAAGATCGTTTAACTTGACGTGAGTTTGCTTTTTATTTCAGGTCTCACGAAGCAGCTATCAGATCCCAAATCAACTTTTAGTGTGGTTTTCCTACAGTGAGAGGATGCATGCACCAACAGATGCTAACCATGTAAGGGTAGAGACCCCATTTGTCTTGTTCACTTCTGTATTGGCAACATCTGGTGCATAGCAGCCACTTGATGAAAATCGCCACTTAGGGACCGACCCCAAGCTTCCATCTGCTTGAGAGCTCCTCATTCATGACATGAATCAGTAAATTGCCAGGGTTTTTGCATGAGCTTGGTTAACTCTCACTTTTTCTTCTGTGTCTCTGTGTCTCTGTCTGGCTCTCTTTCATGTCTGTCTGTCTGTGTGTCTTTGTTTCTGTCTTTCTGTCTTCCTCCCTCCCCCTAACCCCCTCTCACTCTCCTCACCTGCAAAACACAATTATGACTCATGATTTATAATGAAGTTCCATGACTTGGCTCCTACCTTGAGCCCAGATTTGTCTCTGGCTGATAACCCTCCACAGGCTTTTAGTGTTATGTTGAGGGGGAGGGGTTTTTTTTTTTTTTATTTAATCTTGCCTTATTCCTCTAACTGCTAGGCAAGGCTCCAAATGCTATGGTCACTCCTTTGTACATAACAGAATCATTGATTTGGATCATTTTAACTGATTCTCACTAATGCAGGGGACAGGAGATGGAGCAATATTTTTTATGACCTCTTGTTGCATTTTGGTTTGAGTACATTTGATTTTGCTGCATGAGTGGGTTCTTTTATTTTATTTTTTTGACTGTAGTAGTATTTTTTGAGAGAGAGAGAGAGAGAGAGAGAGAGAGAGAGAGAGAGAGAGAGACAAAAATTGTGCCAAGTTGGGAAGGGGAATGAAAGCTGGTAATTTGAGTTAAAGAGGCAAAACTGGTGTTGTCTGATGGGGAGGTAATAATCCCAGATCCCGAGGGAGGACAAATCCCTCAGTCCTTAATAGAAGACACTGGTTGGGTGTGTATTATGGGGTATACACTCTAAGCAGAGCTCCTGTAAAAGCAGAACTAAAGATCAGAGTGACACAAACACTGGTAGTGTCTCTCTGCACCCTCTAGGGACTGTCATCTGCCAGATGCCCAGGACTGGGCCTGACAGCATCATTTGCAATGATGGTGGCCACCACATAGGTGGGAACATTTTCCATCATTCATCTGGTACCACATTCATTAAATATTCCTCTTTGGAATGCTCTGAAAATCCCAGAGCATTCATAAGGACTGATGCTAAACTTCTTGCCTAATGTGATAAAGGATTGTTTTTTTCTGCTCAAGCATCAAAGTAAAGATACAGCATACATGAATTCTCTGCACAGGAGAGTGAGTGGGTTTTGGAAGGGGACACTTCTCAAGATTATTGTGCTTTATGGACATTGGGAATGTCAATCAAGAAAAATGGAGTTAATGTGGCATTAACTTCCAGAAACTTAGTTATGCATCATCAACTCCTCCTACATGTAGGAAAGGGAAGCTCTTAACCTTGGTTAAATTAGGACTGTCATTTTTCACAGACCAGCAGGGGAATTTTGGATTAGAAAGTCCTTTTCCTCCTTCACCTTCTCCTCTTTTACCTCCTCCTCCTCCTCTTCCTCCTCTGGCCCTTCCTTTGGCCAGTCCCCCTCCTTTCCCGCCATTACCGTTATATAAACCCCCTCCCAATTAAATCCTGTGAGACCTGTTCAACCATCAGGCTGTCTCCCCGGAATTTTCTTCCTGCGTCGGACACATGAGGGGGGCTGACGGGGAAGGGGATTTCGGCATTTCTCCTCAACTCAGCAGAGTCCACAAAGATACGCCTTAT
Organism: Perognathus longimembris pacificus; assembly: GCF_023159225.1. Classification (NCBI taxonomy): domain Eukaryota; kingdom Metazoa; phylum Chordata; class Mammalia; order Rodentia; family Heteromyidae; genus Perognathus; species Perognathus longimembris. Next base: position 100,528,762 of record NC_063161.1, read on the forward strand.
TCCTTCTGCCGGTGGGAGGGGTAGGGCTGAGTGTCTTTTATAGTTTGGGTTCAGGCATTTCCCCCGGGAGATAGAAGAAAAGGGGGTCCAGAGCCCCCCAACAAGGAGGAGTCAACATGATGTAATGACAGAGCCATGGTCAGCAAGCTCAGAGGTGTGGAAGCTCCCTTGTCTGGGTGATGATAGGTGTGTATATTTCACACATATAAATATATATACATTATGATTTTCTGAAAGTCATTTAGCTCCCATAATGGTATTCCCATTTCATGAGTGACTTTTAAATTAATTTGTTTTAAACTTATAAATCCATTGTAAAACCCTGTTCCTGAAAGTCTACTTCAAATTAGGGAGGAATTATAGCATAGGCAAAGTCAAGATCATGACCCCTTTCCCTTCCTTGAAACTTTAGGAATAACTAGTGAATTCTAAACAAACCTTATAGACAAAGCACTGATAAGGGCACTAACTAATCTTATTCATTGTAAATTACCAACATTAAATTGCCAACCAAAAAATTAAGTCAATATTTTATCTCTTCTCCTTTCCTTTCCATAGAAGCAGGGAATGGAAAGAGGTTTAAAGTGATTGGGAAGTAGCTAATTACTGTGCTTATCAGTAGACATTGTTTCATTAAGGCTTGTCTAAAAGGCAAAAACAATTCTACTAGACCTAAAGTTCCTTTGTTCTGTGTCTAGTCAAATACTTTCACTAGTACAGTTGTCTATTAAAATCAAATGAAATCTGGCATGGTGGTGCAGTCCCAGCCACTCAGGAGACAGAGCTTTGAGGATTAGGAGTTGGAGGCCAGATCCTATCTGAAAACATAAAAACAAAAGGATTTGGTTTGTGTCTCAAGAGATAGAGTACTCAGCTTGCATGTTCAAGGCCTTGGGTTCAATCTCTAGTACTGCCAGTAAGGAAGGGAGGGAGGGAGGGAGAGGGGAGGGAGGGGGAGGGGGGAGGGGGGGAGGGGGGGGAGAGAAGGGAGGGAGGGAGGGAGGAAGGAAGGAAGGAAGAAAAACTTAATGAGTTCAGCAAATCAATTTGGCTTCTTTCCTTTTCCTTGTGATGTTAAATGAGTGAAGTAAACCATTTTATCATTAATGGATGACAAATCTGTTGATTTCATCTCCCACATTTTATAAGAAGCCTTCAGATGTTACTAACAGTACCTTACCTGTATGTATTTCTCAATTCACAAACACCTGCATGTACATTATCTCATTGCCTTTGAAACATAACTCTGAGATATAGCCATGGAAGACATTTCTACATATCAGATGATAAAAGGAAGACTGTGGGGTTAAAGTGGTTTTTCCAGACACATAGACTCAGTGGCCTACATAGGGAGGCATAAATAGTATGAATAATCATCATAAATATGAAAAGCTAACTCAAGGAAGAAACTACAGTCTTATCAAAGAAGAATCCTACCTAAAATATGACCCCATTGGAGGGTGAATCCTTCAAGAGAAATAACTGAAAGTATGGTTATATGAAATGTTAAAAGGTTGTAGTCATAGTTGGAAATTCATAAGCTAGATTGTGCTGACTGGGTAAAAGCATTTGGGCCAAGAAAAAGAAAAAAAGAAATCTAAAATCTACCTGTGGAAGTATGCTTTTGTTATCAAAATATGACAAAAGGGCTGGATATGGTAGCTCATCCTATAATCCCAACTTGGGAGGGAGATTGGGAAGACTGTAGTTCAAGGCAAACTCAGATAAAGTCAGCAAGATCCCATCTCAATAAATAAGCCAGGCACAGTGGCACATGCCTGTCATCTCAACTACACAAGAGAACATTAAGTAGGAGGACCATAATCTGGGGCTGGCCCTGGCCAAAAATATACAAGACCTGAAATACTATTTTTCAAAAAGATTGCTGGGGATAGTAAAGGAGGTATGGTTCAAGTGGCAGACAATCTGTCTAGGAAGTTCAAGTTCAAACCCCAATAGTTCAAAAAAAAATTTAAGCTACAGAAAATACTATTAGAGAGAGAAATAAAGCTAAAAATTGAAGAAAGATCAGGGGCAAAAAACCACTCCTTTCTCTAAATAAAGCAGACACAGACCTGGAGAACCATATGAAATTACAAACCTGTTGAAACAAAAATAGATCATCAGCAACACAAAACTGAAAATAACAAAGACTAAATTCCAGATCCAATTGCTTCTGACCTCTCCCATTTTACACACACACACACACACACACACACACACACACACACACACACACCCCTGTGATGTTGAAGATAGACCACCAGGTATGGTATTGCATGCATACAATTCTAGCAGTCAGGAGCCTGAGTCAGAAGGGTCACAAGTTCAAGCTTAAGAATTATCAGATATTGGAACTTCAGAACCCACTACAGTGATTGTTTGTGGCTGTCCTAGAGTTATAGGGTTAGTATTTCTCATCTTAAACCCTCATTCTCTGTTTGACATCTGTTTTACGCAAAGAGGCTGTTCCATTTCGATTAGTCTGAGCATGAGTATGTTGCCATTTTCTGTTCAAATGGGGTAGGGATAGGAAATGGAGATGTATTATTATTCTGTATTTTCCTCATCTCAGACTTCATTTATTAAGATTCTCCATAGTTTCCTTGGTATTTTAGCAAAATCAAAGGCCAGCATAGGTTTCATTTTGTTTTGTTTTGTTTTTTTTTTGCCAGTTCTGGGGCTTGTACTCAGGGCCTGAGCACTGTCCCTGGCTTCCTTTTGCTCAAGGCTAGCACTCTACCTCTTGAGCCACAAGGCCACTTCTGGCTTTTTCTGTGTATGTGGTGCTGAGGAATCAAACCCAGGGCTTCATGCATGCAAGGCAAGCACTTTACCACTAAACCACATTCCCAGCCCCCTAGGTTTTTTTCCCCCCAAGTCTAAAGCAGAAAACCTTTCATGTAGAGTTCTAAATGATTGTCTGTTTAAAGACCAATATTTTTAGGGGGGAAATGGAAGAATTTTACTAAGTTTAATTTGGAATTTTAGTGCCCAGTTTGAGAAAACTTGAAGTTAGATAAAATAGTCTATCTTAGAGGTATTCTTGAAAAGAGGATATAAAAACCTCCTCAAAATAATTGGCATACAGATGTTTCTAAAAGATATAATGATACTGTAATTCTCCCTAAAAGAATCTTTACAGTGCCTGTAATCCTAGGTACTCAGGAAGCTGAGATATGAGAATCATAGTTCAAAACCAGCAGGGGCAGAAAAGTCCATGAGACTCTTATCTCTAAATAACCACCAAAAATCCAGGAGTGTAGCCATGACTGAAGTGGTAGAGTGCTAGCTTTGAACAAATAAGCTAAGGAAAAGTGCCCAGGCCTTAAGTTCAAGTCCCAGTTCTGGCACAAAAAAGAAGAATAAAGAGACAAATTAGAGGCTGGGAATATGGCCTAGTGGCAAGAGAGCTTGCTCCGTATGCATGAAGCCCTGGGTTAAATTCCCCAGTACCACATATATGGAAAATGGCCAGAAGTGGCGCTGTGGCTCAAGTGGCAGAGTGCTAGCCTTGAGCAAAAGGAAGCCAGGGACAGTGCTCAGGCCCTGAGTCCAAGGCCCAGGACTGGCAAAAAAAAAAAAAAAGAGAGAGAGAGAGACAAATTAGAGACTAGGTAACTCAAGATGTGGGACTGCTGACAGACCATATTCCTTTATCACCACAAGTGAAAATAAAACTAGGAGGTAAATGTCTACAACAAAAGGTTGGTGAAAGCTGGCAAAGAGTGCTGGTAAAATGACAGAGAGTCACTAAAGAAATTAGAAAATCGTCAGGCACTAAATCTACAGAAGGGAGACAGTTAACTGCTATGTTGATCTACTCCATACCAGAGCTTCTTTTGTTTGTTTTTTAAAAATGTCTCTTTCCTTCTCTATTCTACTTTCTTCACAAGGAAATATATTAAATAGCTACATTCAAATAAACTGGAAATCATAGAAGAGATTGATACATTTCTGGATTCATGTGACTTACCAAAATGCAACCAAAAGGTTATAAAGCACTTCCACAGACATATCAGTAATGAGATGGAGGAAATAACAAATAAGAAGTTTCCTAACAAAGAAAAATGTAGAATCTGATGGATTCACTGATGAATTCTATCAGACTTCTGAAGAAGGGTTAAAGCTAATACTCAACAAATTTTTCCATGAACTAGAAAGGTAAGGAATACTATCAAACTCATTCTATGAAGCTAGAATTAGACCCCTCCCAAAACTGGACAAAGATGTAACAAACATAGAGAATTATAGACCAGTCTCTTGTTGAACACAAATACAAAATTCTCACTCAAATACTTACAAACAAAATTCAACAGATCATTAAAAAGGTCATATACCATACTAAGTTGCATACATGACAAGCCTGAAAGGATGGTTTATACCTAAATCAGGGCTAGAAATGTGGCCTAGTGGTAGAGTGTTTGCCTAGCATGCATAAAGCCCTGGTTTCGATTCCTCAGTACCACATGAACAGAAAAAGCTGGAAGTAGTAGAGTGCTAGCCTTGAGCAAAAAGAAGCTCAGGACAGTGCCCAGGCCCTGAGTTCAAGACCCAGGACTGACAAAAAGAAAAAGAAAGAAAAGAAAAACAAAGATACCTAAATCAATAAATGTAAAACAGCACATAAACAGAATCAAAGATCAGAATCATGAGATCATTTCAATTGATATAGAAAAGGCTTTGACATAATTTCATTACAAATGCTCTGAAGAGACTAGAAACAGAAGAAACAAATCTCAGCACAATAGTGGCTAAGTAAACCTATACCATTATTCAAAGGAAAACTGAAAATCTTTTTTCTAATGTCAGGAAAAAGATAGAATGTCCACTCTCATTATTCTTATTCAATATAATACAGAAATATAGCCAGAACACTAAGGCAAAATAAAAAATAAAAGGTATCTAACAGGAAATGAAGAGATCAAAATATTCCTATATATGGGTGATATGTGCCTATATTTATGAGATTCTAAAGATTCCAAATAAAAACTCATAGATATGATAAACACTTTAAACAACATAGCAGGATTATCCTTTTCATAATAACCTAAAACAAAACAACAAAACCCAAAGAAATGAAAGGCCTCTACAACTAAAACTATAAAGCCTTGAAGAAAGAAAGTGGGGACGGGGAGGGGATCAGAAGATGGGAAGACCTCCCGTGTTCATAGATTGAAAGAATTAATATGATGTGGATGGCATCTAGACATAGATTCAATATAGTTCCTATCAAAGTCATAAGGTCATTCACAGAAAGAGAAAATTTAATCCTAAAATTTGTATAGAATCACAAAAGACCCTGAGCAACTAAATCAATTTTTTTTCTGACAATCATGGGGCTTGAACTCTGGGCCTGGGTGATGTCCCTGAGCTCTTCAGCTCAAGGCTAGTGCTCTTCCACTTGAACCACAGCACCTCTTCCAGTTTTCTGGTGGTTAATTAGAGATAAAAGTCTCATGGACTTTCCTGCCCAGGCTGGCTTTGAACCACCATCCTCAGATCTCATCCTCCTGAGTAGTCACTGGCATCCAGCTTAAATCAATCTTGAGGTTTATTTATTTTTAAAAAAGCAATGCTACAGGTATCAAACTCTAGAATTTCAGAACTGTATTAATAAAAACCTACATGGCATGTCAGGTTCTTTAGCCCTCCCCTCCCCCGACCTGCGGGAGAGACGGGGAAAGGCACGCCCCCACCTGGCCAGCCAAGCAAGGAAAGGGTAGGCAGGCAGCCCGCACCCAGCCCTCCCTCACCAGAGGACAATCAGACGGCCTGGGAGTCAAGTTGGTGCAAGATCTCGTTTATTGGGGAAGTACGTGCCACTAATATAAGGCACAGGAGCTAATCAGGTCTAAGATGGCAGGAAGGGGAGGGATGAGCTGTCCATCAAGGGCGGAAGAGCCGGGGCCTCACAGCCCACAGAACCGCCTCCGGATTATAACCAAAGACACTTGTAGCAGCTGCGCGTTGTTGTTAGGTGCCGCCATCTTAGCCACACGTGGCCCCAAGACTGAGAAACAGGCGGGGCCAGCTAGTTGACTTCCAGGTTTGCCCCACAATGACACAGAAACAGAAAACCAGTGAAACACAATATAAGATACAGAAATGAATCTATGCAGCTACAGCCATCTGATTTTTGTTAATGCAGCCCAAAAATATGCATTGAAGAAAAAACAACAAATGGCTTGCCATATAGAACGTGCAGCAAATGGTCAACAAATGGTTCAACAAATGGTTCTAGGAAAACTTGGTATCTACATATAGAAGACCAAAACTATATCCTTGCTTATCTCCCTGCACCAATATTAATTCAAAGTAGACCAAAGATCTTTCAACATAAAACTGAATCAACAAGAAAGAAGGGGAGATTGATGGGGCTGGGGATATAGCCTAGTGGCAAGAGTGCCTGCCTCGGATACACGAGGCCCTAGGTTCGATTCCCCAGCACCACATATACAGAAAACGGCCAGAAGCGGCGCTGTGGCTCAAGTGGCAGAGTGCTAGCCTTGAGCAGGAAGAAGCCAGGGACAGTGCTCAGGCCCTGAGTCCAAGGCCCAGGACTGGCCAAAAAAAAAAAAAAAAAAGAAAGAAGGGGGGAAAACACTGTAACAACATAGGCTTTGGCAATAACTTCTTAAATAATAATCTAAGAGTACAGATGACAAAATGGCATTGCCTATAACTGAAAGATTATGTACAGCAAAGGAAATAATTACTAAATTCATGAAGTAATATACTGAATGGAACAATATCCAGCTATACATCCAACAAGGGATTAATAATCAGAACACACAAAACTCAAAAACTGAAATCACAACAAGTCAAAAACCCAGACAAAAGTGGACAAAAGAACTGACCAGACAATTCTCAGACAAGAGAAAAGTGCAAATAATCAATAAATACACATAAAGGAAATTCAGGATATATTGCTTAAATGGTAGAGCACCAGCCACGAATGAAAAAGCCAAGCAAGAGTGTGAGGCCTGAGTTTAAGCTCCAGTACCAGCCAGCACACACACACACACACACACACACACACACACACACACACGAAGAAAATACAAATCAAAATGTCATTGAGACTTCATTTCAGTCCAGTCATCAAAAACACAAACAACAACAAGTACGGGTGAGGCTGCAGAAAAAAGTGAAACAAGTGACACACTGCTGATGATAATACAACCTACTAGAGTAACTATGGAAATCAATGTGGAGACTGCCCAGATCCACACAAAAACACCTACCTAAAAATAGAAATTCCATCATGATCCAGCTGTAATACTCCTGCACACAGGTCCTAGGGAATACACATCAGAATAAATAGGGGAGAGGGAATAATCCATGGCTAAATCTGATGAGTGAAGTGGATCCATCTGTGAAATACTGTGGTGAGACAGACATGTTTGAAAAATCGACATGCACCTAAAAATGAACAGGGGAAATACTACACGTTCTGTATGGCAAATGGGGGCTACTAAAGGGAGAAGGGAAAGTGAATGGAGAGGGTGAATAATCAAAGTACTCTATACACATCTATGAAACAGCAGTAAAACTTGTTGAAATAAGCCAGGTGTTGGTGGCTCACGCCTAGCAACCCAGGAGGCTGAGATCTGAGTATCAAGGTTCAAAGCCAGGCCAAGCAGGAAAGTCCATTGTAGGGATCTGATGGATCCCTATGTCGGGGGGTTCCGGACCCCCTTCTCCCCCAATCTTCTGGTGAAGAATGTGTCAGGCCTCTGAGGACCCTTTCCCCTTCATCTTCTGGGGAAATGCCTGAGCCATTACCAGACTGCTGTAAGCTGGAGTGGGATGCTGAAGTCCTCTTCATCGCCAGCCCCGACTGACTCAGGAAGAAGACTTCAGGGGAACGCCGCGATGGTGGGATGCGTCTCAGCCCCCAGAGGGCGGGCCAGCGAAATTTATTACGATGACAAAGGCGGAAGGGGAAGGACTTGGGGTGACTGACTGATTGGCTGACTGGGCTGCCCCTCAAGTGGTGTCATGGAACTTCCTTTGTGGGCTGGACAACCCTATCATGGTGGCATGCACGTGTTCGCCTCTTGAGGGGTGGGGGGCTTCTTTTCCGGTTGAGGCCGAAAGGTGGGAGGGGCTCCCTCCCACACTGTCTCAGGGCTGGGGGAAGGGCAGCATCTCGCTCTTGGCACCCTTCCTTCACCAAGGCCAAAACAGTCCCCAACAGTCCATGAGACTCTTATCTCCAATTAACCATCAGAAAACTGGAAGTAGCGCTGTGGCTCAAGTGGTAGAGTGCTAGGCTTAAGCTGTAGAGCTCAGGGACAGTGCCCAGGCCCCCCAAAAAGAAAAATTGTTGAAATAGTTTTTAAGGAAGGGCAGAGCAATAGTCACACAGGAGTTAAATCTGCTCAGGGTCCATTGCAAGTAATATGGAAACACCCTTGTGAAACTACTAGATGCAAATTAAAAAAAAAAAAATTAAGGTCACCTGAGGGCCATTCCCTCATACATGGAGCCCTAGCTACTCGGGAGGCTGAGGATCATGATCTGAAGCCAGCCTGGGCAAGAGAGCCTCTAAGACTCTTATCTATGATTAACTACCAAACAATCCTGAAGTAGAGCTATGGCTGAAGAGGTACAGTGATACCTTTGAGCCAAAGAGCTTAGGGATAGTGCCCAGGCACTGAGTTCAACCCCCAGGACCAGCAAAAGAGAGAAAAAAAACTAAAAACTAAACTTCAGACATATTCAGTAGACACCTTCATTGATCTCTCATTTCCTCTCTACCTTTTCTTTCCTAATTGTTTTGAATCCACTTACCTCTTTGATCTTTTGCCCTTCTTCCTGAACCTTAAGCCTCAGATACCCCTTAAAGCAATGAACGTAGGGTAGCAGACTTAGCAGAATTTGGTTTCAAGGCAAAAGAAGATCAAACTATTTATACAGATGAGATTATAGTAGGTCAAAATGTCCATAGTCCAAGAATCCTTGATTTGTATTAATTTGTACTTTCTACAGTCCATCCTGGATATGCTAATAAAATGTTTCAAAAATAGAACTGGAAGGATCTCACTAGAGATTTTGAAGATCCTACCAAATATGCCCTTAAGGATAGAATCTTTTAAATATCTGGAAAATAGGACATGTAGTTCTTGAGGCTATTCTTGAGCTCTATCCTTTAAGAATAGATTGGGTCATATTTCAGTCTTACAAAAGAAAAATGGGAGACTCTGCTATGGGCTATCATAGAAATACTTAAATAGCACTATATTCTTAGTGGCTAATGGGATGAAATGGTCTTGTTATCTCATTATTGTTAATGGGGAACATATAGAAGTAAATAAGTTATTGAAGAAATATAAACTAGAAGAGACAGTGACTTCTTCAAAGGGTTACAATGTTTAGTATAACAATTTAGAGAGAACCCTGGGATAGGAAAGAAACCATCTTCGTGCACACTTATGGCCTTACATTTACAACAATTTCAAGTGTGTGTGTGTGTGTGTGTGTGTGTGTGTGTGTGTGTGTTTGCCCATACTGGGCCTTAAACTCAGGCTTCACACTCTTGCTGTCTTTTTTCACTCAAGGCTGGTACTCTACCACTTGAACTACACTTTCACTTCCATTCAAGATCCTTGACCTAACTTGAAAACACATATTCCTTATAACTCTTTGGACAAAAAGACTTGTCATTGCAAACAGAAGGGACATTGGATAAAGGATTTCTTTATTATACCATCATCTCCACATCTCCTCACCATGAAGGGAAGACTCTTGACCTCCCACTTCTCCTGATAACTGTCAATTCTATTGGGTCTCCAAGGAATCCTCTGGAAAACTACTGTAAGTAATTGCTCTAAGTCAACAAGAAGAAACTAAGTTAAACAGAGAAGTTTGCACTGTTTTGGTAGATGCTAAGCAGTTTACTTTATTCCAGACCTTTTTATGATAGACTCAGGAAATAATAATAATAATAAAACAATAAATAATAATAAATCAGTTGTGTGAGTTACCATTCAAATGAAAAGAATAAAACCCCCATGACCCTGTCTCTGAAGGCTATGTTTTTCTACAAATGTGATGCTGCTTTATGGATACTGTAGGCAAAGATCTGTTTTCTACATTAGGAGGCCAAATAACATTTTACCCAGGAGAAATAACTATAGAAATTCCAAATGTACCTAACATTGAAACATAATGTACAAGTCAGGTTCAAATTCATTATCCTAATGAGATTATTAAATTCCATAAAAACATAAGTAGTATAAATCTGATGTCCCTGGGTACTCTATGGTAAAAAGAATTTTAAAAATGCTGGACCTACTGAACTTAGATTGACCTTTATAAAACCACTTTTTAGGTTCCTTAGAACTCAAAATATAAATCCATATAAAAGCTCATCTTATAGCAGAAAACTACAGTTAATCAGAGGCTTTTTATTCCTTGTAACCAGTCTTTGGAACAATGCTAGCCTACTCTTAAAATCCATCAGGACAACAATGGAGATTCATGTGAAGTCTTAAGAGTTATAAATAGGGACTGGGAATATGGCCTAGGGGTAGAGTGCTTGCCTTGTATACATGAAGCCCTGGGTTCGATTCCTCAGTACCACATAAACAGAAAAAGCCAGAAGTGGTTCTATGACTCTAGTGGTAGAGTGCTAGCCTTGAGCAAAATGAAGCCAGGGACAGTGTTCAGGCCCTGAGTTCAAGCCCCAGGACTGGCAAAAAACAAAAAGAATTATAAATAAAAGTTATCCTAAGATTTCTTGTGGTATCTTATGCTAACACCCATTGGCAAATACACTAGCTGAAACCAAATGACTTGCAGCACAGGACTTCTGTTCTCTTTAGCATTCCTGTATGGAAAGGGAAACAAGAACAAATACATTTGCTTTCACTTGGGAAAATCAGCAATAAACTTGGATTGTAATGACTCGGAATGTGCTGAGTCTCCTGGTATTTTGCGAAAGTTTTGCATCAGGATTTTAAAGCCCTGCAATTTCCCAGAAGGTCTACCCTGATTCAATATGTAGATGATTTGCTTCTTTGCTTTTCAACCAAAGAGGTCTCTGAAATTGATCCAATATATTACTGCAACAAATGGCTTTCAAAGGCCATAAAGCTTCCTGAGATAAACTTCAATTCTCACAAATAGTAGTGCACTATGGAGGTCATGCTTTAGCCTCAAAAGGACTCTTTGTATATCAGGAAAGAATAAATGTTACACAGACTCTCAGACTAGTGACTACCTTGAAAGAAAAAAAAATACTGTAGGTCTTAGGACCCCAGATTTTCCTCAATTGATCTCTTCACTCTATGGCCTAACTAAACTCAGCACCTGGAAACCTCTTCCTTAGAAAACAGATATGAAAAGCTTTCAACTAAATTCAAACAGTTTTCCAAAGCCCTCTTACATTAGGGCTTCCCAATTACTCCAAATCTCCCATATGACAATATTTTAAGTATCCTCATTCAAAAACACAGTTACAAAATAGATGTTTAGCTTGTAACAGCCTATAATTGGATCCACTAGTTAGGACATATCCAAACTGTCTAAAAACAATCACAGCAGATGCAAAAATTATAAAAATCAATCCTTTCTGGAGCTCATTCAATGAAATCATTTATGTCTGCAGTTTCCTTGTGGTTTAGAAAGTTATTAAATACTGAAGTTTCTGACTATTTTTTTAGTTAGTAGACTAACATCTTAAGAGATTCTGCTTTGAGCCCTTTCAAAGTTACATCTCAGCCGGTGCTGATATTTCATGCCTATAATATCCCTAGCTGTTCAGGAGTCTGAGATCTGAAAAATGTGGTTTAAAGCCAGTTGGAAAGACAAGGAACTCTTATCTCCAAGAAACTCTTATATCCAGCAAAATGCTGGAACTAGAGGCATGGCTCAGAAGGTAGAGTGCCAGCCATGAATGAAAAAGATGCGTGAGAGCATGAGGTCCTGAGTTTAAGCCACAGCATGCGCGCGCGCATACACACACACACACACACACACACACACACACACACACTTTACATCTTATTCACTGTAATTCTAAATGTTGTTACTCTCTGAGCTTCAATCAACAAAGGTAAGAGTCATAATTGTTTCAAATTGGCTTCCCCAAATCTGACTCAGATTAGATTGACAAGCACAGATCAGATTCACAATCATATCATTCATTGTTCACTCAGAATTGGTGCCCTATGTATAGTTTCTATACCAAAAATTCAAAAGGAAAATACCAAGCAAGGTATGATTTTACAACACAGCATCAGTTAGTAGAAATAGAACTACTTCTTCCTTACCTTAATCCAACCCAAAATGTAGGCCTATTTACTTTTACTCAAGCCTGTGAAATAGTTACAGGTAATACTATAAATAGCAAGTATGCTTTCAAAATGGTCCGTGAACATGAGATTTTTTTTAAATGTCTATTAAAAACATGCTACCCTACCATGTTATTACAGCCTTCATAAATTGGCATCATATAATCTGAAGCTTATGCTCATAAAGCAGAAAATCAAGGAAATGTGATGGGTGATGTTCATGTTTAGACTGACACTCAAGAAGTACCTAGTGTATCCACAACTCTATAACTTAAAGGAACCCCATAAAGCTGTGTTTCAAATCAATAGCCTAGAACAGTTTGGTTAATAATGAGTAACATGCTCCTGAAGTAGAGTAACATGAATAGTAATAACAAAACATGTAAAGTGAATACAAAATGAAGACTCATGGATAGCCAGATGTTTCCTTGGAATTTCCACAGTCCTTGAAATGTTCATTGTAAAAGGCCTTGAGCGCGTGATGTGATTGATAAAATGACAGAAATCATGAAAAACCACTGGTGGGGTGATTTCTAGACAATAGCCACTTGAACATTTTTAGATAGATTTATTTCAGTTACTCATGCTTAGAGGCTATTAATATACACTTTTATATGCGTACCAGTCCTGGAGCCTAGGGGCTGCTCCTGAGTGTTTGTGCTCAAGGCTAGTGCACTACCATAGGAGCCACAGTCCCCATTTCAGGCCATACCCTGATGAAATTGCTGTAAAAAATAATGTTAAATGTTTTTTTTTAACTTTAGACAAATCCTAATCAAATTTTCTGGTGGTAGACTAATTTTGCTGATTAACACCACAGAGATTGTTGCTAGAGGAATCCACTCCCTTAGTAATACAATTCTACGTCCATCCAGTTATTGTAAACTCTTTCATAACACAATATTGCAAAGCACCAATTCCACATTCCAAGTTCTATGTACAATAAGCAAAGAAGCTTTTGGAGACCCTCTGATTTTTGTGCCTTATTTATTAGAGCCCAATATCTGGATATTCTACTGCACTTGAACTCCACCAAATAGGACCTGCTAAGGTTTATTTAGTCTCTCATAGAGCACTTAAATTTCATAGTTTCTATATCTTTGAACTGAAGATAACTCCTCAGACTCTTAGATTGTCAGCCTACAGCTTATTTAAAGTTATCTGAGGAAAAGCTTTCCCCAGGAGTAGATGACAACACACACGGATGACTTTGGTCTGAGGACACAGCAGCAAGTCTCACTGGATTCCCTTTTATATTTCTAGAACTCATCCTTACTTCCAGTAAATAATAATGTGAGTGAACAGCATGACAGAAACCTAAATTATCAAAAAAAATAATAATAACATTGGAATTCTAGAATACAACCATTGAATGATCTTGAGAAAAGAAAAAGGACTGAAAGTAACACTCTAGTTGTAACACTCACATTATCAGGTCAACTGAGAAATGGAGCAAAAGGGAAAGTAAGACTTCTTAAAAGTAAACTGTTTTGGAAGCCATAGTTTAAATATACCCCTAAAACAAATATCCATAAGCACATATATCCCAAACTTAAAACTGTCCTTCTCTGCAGCAACACAAACTCTAACCAAAACAATAGTCAAGCTTTTCAAGATCAGCTTGAACCTTAAAGTTCTTAGCCAAGCAGCTATAAACCAGAAAGCTTATGTAACAAATAAAATTACTCCATTTGGAATTAAGTTTCAAGCAGTCATTCCTGATAGGGAACAATGGTCACTTGTGCTTTCTAAGCTGCAATTGCTATGTACTGAATTTCTTACCATTGTTGAGGTTTCCCCAAATACAATCTGGTTTTTTCCTTAGTGTATGACATAAACTACTAATTTTTTCTAGCTTGATCTCAAAGTTAAATCTGAATTCAGGCATTGTCGGAAACTGCTCCTAACTTAAATGAAGTCATGAAGATAAATGTCTTTCCCTCTTTCCTGGGCTCTACTTTCCTATATGTGATCTCATTCAACAGTAACTCAAAGCATTTCTGAGAGCAGCCTTGTAATCTGCTGGGGAAAGAGCTCCTTTGCCTTCATCCCAACACTTCTGCAAGGAAAAGAAAAAGATCCAGTCACTTTGATAAGGGGAAAAGAATGCTCTGATTTTTCAATCCTGGGTTATGGTCAATTACTACACACAGACCAGGAAAGGAGGGAAGTGGTTAGCCAAGGACAAGGTACCTGGAGGAAGGGGGATGGACACTGGGAATCCAAAGACAACAAATACCCACCAGGTGCATTTATTTGCTCTGTGAAAATGACTGCGAAATTACATTTCAGCTAAAACAAATGTCCTCATAGGGTGCTTAATTTAATAGACATAGAATATCAAGTTAAGTAATGTAACATCTATACAGTAATTGTTTAATCACTCCTGAAATATTGCACTTGGGATCTGGCCCTGTACTTTGTCAGAGATTTTAAATATCCCAGACTAATAGAGGTTGTCCTAAAACCATGTATGTAGAGGAATTTATGAACACCAGGTGAAAGGATCAAGGGAGGGCTGCCCAACAATCAGATGTATTGACTCTTAAGTCGGTGAATTTGCTGTCACAAAAAAATGTCCATCCAGGGTTGGATTAAAAAACAACATGAGCTGGGCACTGGTGGCTCACACCTGTAATCCTAACTACTGGGAGAGGCTGAGATCTGAGGATTGACATTCAAAGCCAGTCCAAGCAGAAAAATCCATGAGATGCTATCTCCCATTAAATAGCAAAGATCTAGAAGTGAAGGTGTTTTTCAAGTGGGATAGCACTAGCTGTGAGTGAGAATTAAAGGAGAACATCAGGACATGAGTTCTTGCCCGTCACACACACACACACACACACACACACACACACACACACACACACACAAAGAGAGAGAGAGAGAGGGAAAAGATAAAGAAAAGAAAGAGAAATAAGAAATATGTGGAATGTGAGTCTATATTATCTTAAAAATGCCTGTGATTCCCAAACTTCTGTTGTTTTTTTAAGCAGAGAACCAAAGAAAGTTAAAACTTTCACCTTGATCCCCGAAGGCAGTATTAAACAATTTTCTCTTTCACTGTATCGCTTTTTGGATTTATGTTCAAAAGATACCAGAAAAATGGAATACGGAATCATGCAGTTTCATATTGCTTACATAGAGTAGCTAAGGTCTCATGTCCACAGGAAGCCCTGGCCAGCTAAGGAGAAAACCCAGCACTCTCAGGATATGGCCTGAGAGACACTTCCCCCTCCCCACACAAGATAAGCATGCCCATGCCCCTGGCTGAAAGGTTAAGCAAGACTTCCCTTTCTTTTCTTACAGAGAATTGTGAAGTAAAGATACCCACTGTCCATTCCATGGAACTGCACGGGGTAGGGCAATCTACCCAGAAGATATTGCAGAGACTCAAGGACAATGCATTATGTTTCTAGTCCCTTTAGGAGGAGATCTCACAGCAGCAAGCACTCTTCTCAAATAGGACAGCTATTCAAATGGCAGCCTTAGATATGAGGTCCTGATCCCTTGACACAGAAAAGCAGAGAAGGAATTCCCAGAGAAGAGAACTGTAAGCAAAGTTGGAAGATATAGGGGATTTTGTCAGCAGAGTATAAAGAATAAATTTCTGAATGAAGGGTCCCATACCTGTAGGGACAGGACAGTATTTACATGGGCAAGGAGTAAGGCCACCAGATGACACACAGGGGTCCCTGCAGGTCTGACACTGCCATTCTAACCTGATTGTACCTTCAAAATAAAAACCATGGGAAACAATCTCACGTACAGAGCCTTTTACTTACTTTTTCTTACTGCTGCTATTTCTCAACAATACATCCCACTAGAGTACCCCTTACATGTTATTTAGGGTGGTTCAGGGAGTTGTTGGAATTACTGGGATGCTGTTTAAATTCATTAGTTAGTGCTAATTAAAATGATCTGTTTTGCTGTCACCAAGGAAAAATCTTGCTAGGGAAACTCATGAGCTACAGCAAGGAGCTCTCCACAGCAAGCTGGGAGCAGATGTATTTACAGCCCCACACATCTTTTGCTACTGACCATGAATTAACCTGACATTGCACCCAGCTTCGAGCAAGTTTTGCACTATCTGAAAGGCTCTCCACTGGACAACAGACTTACCTGTGAGTCTTTCGTGTAGCTAGCTTTAGGGCAGCCACCTCACCTCTCTGAGTTGGGTTAGATGCATGTCAGTCTCAACAAAGGAAGTTAGGGACCAAGCTGGGTATCCAAGTGTCTCTTCTATTAAATAAGAATTCCTGGAGGGAGGGGCCAGGCATGCACATTTTCATGTTATTCAGATATTTCCAATGTACAGGTGGAACTGATTTATGACTGTATTTAACAGTCTCTATGGTGGCTTCCCATTCAGCTTTCCTGTACTCCAGAGCTGAGGACAGCCTGTTGACAGCTCCATTTTCAGAGCTCATGAGTAATGGAAAAGCTTTGGTTCATTTCAACACTCCTTGGCCAATATTGGTGTTCATTCTGGTGCAACTGAATTCCACACTATCAGCTAGTCATTAAGTCTGCTCTTGCTTATTGTTGCATCTGCCTAGCCCATACTAGGTGCTCTGTATTCATCTGATAAGTGGACAACTCAGTTTGCAGTTCACTTTAGCTTTTTGCCTCACTTGGTCTAGGATGGAAACTATTTTGACCTCTTTGTCATTCACCAGAACCAGGAGAGTGAGTTGCACATTTTAACAATGTATTAGACCCATTTGTTAAATTCAAAAAAGCATGCCAAAATAAAAACAGAAAACCTCACCTTTGACAGTATGGTCCTTGGTCCAATATCATATCACCTGGGAATTTGTTAAAATGTAAACACTTGGGCTTTGGGCCAGATCCACTCAATCAAAAGCTTTGGTGGTGGGGCACAGAAATCTGTTTTAGCAAACCCTCCTGGTGATTCTAGAACCAATGCTCTAAAACCACATAAAAGCAAGGCAGTCTGAGGCTAGGACAACAAATTCATGAGGTTGTCAGAGACCCGGGCTGCCTCCTGCTCACCACTTTCCCCTGGAGGAAATGACCCTGGGAAAATGGCTGACTATGGCTATTGGAGTTCCAGGAGAACCAGCTATTGGAAGATGGACGAGGGAAGTCACTCTCCTTCAGAAGGACATCCTGTCAGAGGGCAACATGTATGCTTGCTTGTCTTGTCAAGAAAACAAAACAAGCCAAGAAACTTTTGTGAAGAAAGCTGAACCATTACTACTGGCTAGATACATGGTAACCCATCTAAATATTGAGGTTCCATTTTTGAGGTTTTGAGATAATAAACCACTTGTTTCTGTTATAACTAGTTTCCCAAAAATGGTAAAAAGGAAAGTTAACTTTCGAGCATTTTTTATGTCAGACACTGTTAAATTCTACTGCCTGGTAGTAATATTTATTTTTGTTCTATCATATGATGTGAGGCACCGTCATCAATAAGCCTATTGTAAGCTACAATGAATGAGCTGTTAAAATGTTTTCTTCTTTTCTTTTCTTTTGATGGTACTGGGATTGGAACTTGGCATCTCAAGTTGCTAAGTGCTCTACCACTTGAGCCACTCTGCTAGCCCCTTTCTGGGATATAGGGTCTTACTAGGAAAATAAATCTGGTTCTGATGTGCAAATGGAGAGGGTGATTGAGAGCAAATATAGTGGAAGAAAAGGGAAAAGGAAGAGAAACAGAGAGGATGAGCTTCATTGGGACACATTATTAACATATGTGGAGATATCCATGGAACACGAATGTGTCCTCCCTTAGCTTGTAAATCCCCTCTTAAAAAATAAGGCCATGATAGATTATAAAAGACTCTAGACATTTTCACACAGTGAG
Organism: Perognathus longimembris pacificus; assembly: GCF_023159225.1. Taxonomy (NCBI): domain Eukaryota; kingdom Metazoa; phylum Chordata; class Mammalia; order Rodentia; family Heteromyidae; genus Perognathus; species Perognathus longimembris. The sequence continues at coordinate 100,546,897 of NC_063161.1, forward strand.
ACCAAGGGAGAATATTCTTAGGCGAGGATCACAAAGGCTCAATAGGTACATGCATATAATCATATAAAATGGTATTTATCAAAATAAACTCCAAGAAATGGAATCAAGAGGGTTTTTTTGTAGTTCATTTTGTAGTCTCCTTTGTGGCTGCTTTTGTTTTCTATACTTTTTGCCTTGTATATATGTTAATGTACTTTGGAGAGGGTAAGGGGGAGCACAGAAATGGTGGGACAAAGGGCAAACAAATGTAGCAGCAATAATCACTAGAATCTGCTGAAAATGAACTATACAACTCATGAGTGGGTGGGGTCTGGGGGAAAAACTGAGAAAGTAAATGCAGTAAAGGCACTGTTCAAGAAGAAATGTACTCATTACCTGACTTATGTAACAGTAACCCCTCAGCTTTACAATAACTAAAAAATGAAAGATAAAAAAATATCTTGGGCACTCTGCTTGCCTAGCATGCATGAAGCACTGGGTTCCATTCCTCACCACCACATAAACAGAAAAAGATGGAAGTGATGCTGTGGCTCAACTAGTAGAGTGCTAGCCTTGAGCAAAAGAAGCCCAGGAACAGTGCTCCCCAGGACTGGCAAAAAATAAATAAAGGCTTGCTTTATACCCTGCTAGTCTGGACTGTGAACAGATTTGTGCTTCCTTTTGTTTCTGGAATGCCCAGGCATTGTGTTTTCCCATAGCTAAGGACAACAGAAATAAGCTGTCATACCCAGTAGCCATAACACAATCCTGTGAACCTATTGTGTCTGGGCTGACTTTAAACTTCAATCTCTACCTCCCAAGGTGCTAGGATTATAGGCTTGAGCCATCACACCCAGCTACTTTGTTACTGTTAAAGCTCAAAATTATTATTTTAAGAATCCTCTTTTTTCTACGCTAGTCTGCAAAACGCCTCTCTCACCTATCTCAAATGTAGTATTTGCTTGGCACCAGTGGCTCATGCCTATAATCATAATCTACTCAGGAGGCTGGGATCTGAGGATCATGGGCCTAAGCCAGCCCAGGCAGGACAGTCTGTGACACTTACCTCCAGTAAACTACCCAGAAAAAGCTGGAAAAAGTGCTGTGGCTCAAGTGGTAGAATACTAGCCTTGAGCAAAACTACTCTAGATGGTGTCCAGGCTCTCAGCTGAAGCTACAGAACTGGCACACATGTGTACCCCCCCCCCCCGCCACACACACACATACACCCACAAGGTAGTATTTATTAGCACATCAGACTCAAGTCACAAGATATTATGCAGTTTGGGGTAGGGAAAGAAGAAGAAGAGAGGTGGCCACTCTCTCCGCTTATGTCATAGGACGTTCCTATCCTGAACTGCCAGTCTACTGACCCCCTTCAGCCCATTCTTCCCCAATGGCTAAGTCTCTGACCCACCTGAAGGAAGGTGAGAGGCAGAGGAGAGAGGGGGAGGGCGTCACAACATGAAATACAGGCTCCAGGATCTCTAAGCTATCACAACAAAATCCACAGATGCTCAAAATCCTTATATGAAAGAGTGAGTTCTAACAGAGCCAAAGCACATCTTCCTGTGGAGTTTAAATCACCTGAAATTACTTATAATAGCTAGTGTGAATGTTATATAACTAAATATTATATTGTAATATTTATGACAGGGTGAGGAACAGCTAGCCTCTGGGCCATGTAAAGCTCCAGAAATAATTTTTTCTGGCCATGCGAAGACAACTGCAGGTGAGATTCAAGATTCCATGAATCTAGGAGCTTTGTAAATAGCAACATAGATTAAGAGAATAAAAAAGGGCTGGGGATATAGCCTAGTGGCAAGAGTGCCTGCCTCGGTATACCCGAGGCCCTAGGTTCGATTCCCCAGCACCACATATACAGAAAATGGCCAGAAGCGGCGCTGTGGCTCAAGTGGCAGAGTGCTAGCCTTGAGCGGGAAGAAGCCAGGGACAGTGCTCAGGCCCTGAGTCCAAGGCCCAGGACTGGCCAAAAAAAAAAAAAAAAGAGAATAAAAAAGATAACATGAAGTTTGAGGCACAAGCAAGGGCCATTAATTATGAGATAGACAGGACACATGTAAGTACATGACAGGACAAACACATATGCCTTTTGTTGGCTGCCCGAAGCCCATATGTCTGTACTGTAGTGATTCAGAGGACAGTCAGTGCCAGGCAGGCTGAGAGTATACATATTGCAGCAGTGTTAATGCACTGTGGCACAACTTCAGAGGTCTCATGATGAAGAGAAGAGATGGGAGAGTTCCTCATAATGTTCATGATCTTGCCTTCAGTGATCCACAGTGATGTCTTCAACTTCTTTGTCATCACAGATGACAAGTTCAGCTTTTATCCATTCAGTCTCACAAAAACCGAATCTCAGGTGAGAATTAAAGGAATTACAGTACACAGGAGAGAACACAGAGCTGAATGATATGGTATGTTCCAAATCTAACATGTAGGGTTAGAACAGGCATCAAAGGAAAAGGTTGTTAGTGACACATACACATTGGATAGTTATTAAAACTGAAGTGGTCTAACATCCTAAAAAGTGGAGATGACAAAGAAAAGTTAATGTAGAATGGTGATCTTTTCAAGAGTAATAGATAATTATTTTTTGGGGGGTGTAGTCAAAGGCAAACCTCTGTGCTTATGTTCATGGCATTGTGCTAATGGTAAAGAAAAAAAGTCAATCTAGGATGCCATTACAGCTCCAAAGATGCTTAAGTCACTGAATTGGGATGCCAGATGGATTTAGATAAAATCAGTACTCTTCAGTGAAGTTTGAAATCACAGCATGCTGCTTCACTAGGCCTCACAGTCAACATTATTTAGGTGAGTTATGTTATCGAGCCAGCTGAGCATAAAGCAGCTGAGCCTCATCTAGAGAGAAAGTTTGTGGAATAAGAATGGTGGCTACAGAATACTTTTTTTTTTTTTTTGGTCTCTTTTTTTGGTACTGGGGATCAAACCCAGGATGTTGCATTTGCAAGACAAGCACTTTGCCACTGAGCTACCTCCCAGACCTTACTGAAGACTTTTTTTTAACATCAAATTAAAATTGTCTCAGGGCATTATTTTTGTCGGGGAGACCATCTCAGATCTGATTACTGATGTAACACAAGCTATTGAAAAACAAAACAAACAAGCATTGAATTCAGCAGTTTTCCAGTTTTTCTGTACAGCTTGTGATAAGACAATATGCATAACTAATGTTGCCCAGTCAGCCATTTTGGTCATGGGTAACTGCAGTGGGGGGTTAACACTCAAGATGAACTGCTGTCAAGGGAACCATGAATGGCAGTACAGAGATGAAGACTTCTTTGAGAGACTTGTGTTTTATCAATGAAAAAGCTTGAGCTGAAGTTCAAAAAGTAGCCTTACTATAAAAGTCATGGTTGACTTGACAAAAGTACTTATTGAACTTGTTAGGACAAAACTATCACCCATCAGTCTTGAATCAAGTGGTTTCACCAAGAAAGCTCCTTTACAGTCTCAACGATATGTCAGCAGTAATGTCATACATAAGTTATCTCAAAAGCAGAATGAATGATCTGAATGATCTTGACTCTGAGGGTGGTGATCTTGTTTATCCCTGTAAAGTGTGGTGGCTGCATTATAGGAAAATGCTTATGAGGTTTTAGATACTGCAAGATGAAATCAAGCTGGCCAGGTGCTGGTGGCTCATACCTGTGATCTTAGCTACTCAGGAGGCTGAGATCTGAGGATCCCAGTTTGAAGCCAGCACCAGAAGGAAAGCCTGTGAGACACTTATCTCCAATTAACTATCAGAAAACCAGAAGTAGAGCTGTGGCTCTGTGGCTCTACTTAGTGGTAGAGCACTAGCCTGAGCAGAAAAACTCAGAGATAGCATCTAGGTTGAGTTCATGCACCACACACACACACACACACACACACACACACACACACACACACACACACACACACACACACACACAAATGAAGTCAAGCAATTCTGAAAGGAAGACCCAGTCAGGGAACTCAATGAACAGGTATATATGTGGTCTAGCATTCATGGTGGACATTACCAAATACCTAACAGAGCTGAACATAACGCTGAACACTGAAACTAAATTAACACTGTGAAAAATGCCCTTTGCAAATAACAAAATACATTTCCAAAGTTTGAAGGGATATGTGATCATGCTGGCGAATGTGTTCAATGAATGTAATGGCATTTAATGAAAGACTGAAGGATGTGGAAAGTAAGCAGATGGAATTGAACATCCTTGCTACACCATTCACTGTGGAACCAGGAGATCTGCCTGATAACCTACAACATGAAATCATTCAGCCATAAAGCAGGGATGAGCTGAAAACTGAATGCAGCCACCTCCCACTGCTCCAGTTCTACAAAGGTTACATAAGCATCGATGAATTTCCCACATTGAAAAATTCAGGTATGCTTCATAAAGCTAATGGCTGTGAGCAGTTCTTTTCAAATCTTACCATGGCAAAGAGTTGGCAATGCTCTGGAATAACAGGTAAAAATCTGGAAACACAATGAAGAAAGACACCATCACAACCAGCTACCATCACACACTACCTCAAAGAGAAGCAGTTCCTGACATCACATTAGGGGGAAGCTAATGAAATGTCTGACAAAATGTAGCAGGCTGATTTTTAAGATGATCGTTTTTTATAGCCCTTGAGTGATATTGCAAATATCTAAATGGCCCTTGAAAAATAAAAAGTTTCCCATTCCTGGTTTAGGGAGTAATGACAAGTACAAAGGTCTGTACATGTTCTGTTTAAACCATGGTTGTTGTTTTTTTTTTTTTTTGTGCTATTCCTGGGGCTTGATCTCAGGGCCTAGACACTGTCTCTGAGCTTTTTTTGCTCAAGGCTAGTGCTCTATCACTTGAGCCACAGCTCCACTTCTTTTTTTCCTGAGTAGCTTATTGGAGATAAAGATTCTCACAGTTTCCTGCCCAGTCTGGCTTTGAATCACAATCCTCAGATATCAGCCTCCTGAGTAGCTAGGATTACAGGCTTGAGCACCAGCATTCAGCTTAATGATATTTTTGATCCATGGTTTGCTAAATCTACAAATACAGAGGATGCCACCTTATGACGATTTTCTTTTCTCTCCTTTTTCTTTCTGGGTAGTACCAGGGGCTTAAAAGGAGTTGAATTTGAGCTTAGTGGCTTTACTTGCTCACAGCTGACACATAAGCAATACCTCCAGCTTGGCTTCCTGCTGGTGAATTAGAGATGGAGTCTCACAGACTTTTCTATCTGGGTTAATGGATCTCTACAATTATAATCATGAGACACTGGTATCTTGAAGATGCTTAACAAAATATCACATGTAAATATGTGTTTTCTTTTCTATCTTCAATGATCGTAAGTATGGGCTGTAAACTAATTCCTCCCCACTCGCATTGCATGTCTTTTTCTGCCTATGCTCTATCCTCAGAAGAACTTTACCTTAAGAAACTTTTGCAGAGAGACATTTTAGTTCAATGCTCATTTTCATAGAAGTAGCACTGCTTTCTCTCTAACTGGAGTCTTGCAATAAATCTTCCCTGTATGTTGTTGACTGCTATTTCTTTCAAGGGTTTTCTTCATTCAAACAATTCTTGAGAAATTGTATATAGGCAAAAAGGCCTGATTTAGAACCTCATTGGTTAATGAGAGTGGAAAAATTTTCCAGCACTGTTGCTGTCCTCAATTTCACTTAGAATAAGCAGGTAAGGAGCCTTTAATGTTACTCAGTAGCTAAAACTGCAAATCTCCAATGTTCCCTTCAAAACAAACTAAAGTTAAAACGGAATTTGAATGTAACAGAATGGTTTTCTATAGAAGAGTCACATCAAGGCTACAGGTGATAACAGAACAGCAACTAGGAACTTTGTTTCTCTCTGGGCAAGGGGCTTGCCTGGGTGCTGCCTCTTAGGCATAAATGCATTTCCTAGGTTCTGTTTATAAAAAGGTTATAAAATACCATGATTGCACTTAAATCACTATAGAGAAACAATGAAAAGTAATGTCCAAAGGATTATTTTCAGACCATTAACTGATTCACATACAGTCATACAATGAATGAATGGAAGATTTATGTAACTCACCAATGAGAAAACAAGGGGGAATGGAAGAATGGAAAAGCCAATTAAAAAAAAAAGTACAGCAGACCTGAATATGTGAGATTCCAGTCTTTTCACTGACGATACTGGAAAATACTGCAGTTAGGTCAACATCAAGTAATATTCAGTTGACCAATAAAACTGTAATCTTGGGAACAGTTCTATGATTGGGAAGATCATTTAAAACTTACAGATTTTCAGTACCTTATTTTCCAGCTTTCTAGAGTCAGAGCCCTAATGAATGGAACAGTATATCAGTCTCTCACTCTCTCTCTCTCTCTCTCTCTCTCTCACACACACACACACACACACACACACACACACACACACACACACACACACACACACACACACACACACACACACACACACACAGTCTACCACCCCAAGTGGCTTTGTAGGCATTGCTACAGCATGCCTTTGGATGGGATCTATTTCTAGATCCTGTTTACTTTTGCCTAACAGTAGTAGCTTTTGTTACTGTTTCTTTTGCTTTAATCTGTTAAACTACAACTACAACCCTCTGTAAATTCAGGGACCTCAAGAAAAGTATTTGGCTCTACAGATGAAGGAACGGAGGACCGAGGTGTCTTGCTCAGGGAGTTGACAAGACTCCAAATAGTATCTACATTCTCCAAGTGTATTTCCTCTAAAAGTAACTACCTGGAGTTGGCCCTCTTTGTTCCCTGGGGACAACCCTAAGGATCTCTGGACATCAAGACCACTGTGCTACTAGAAGACCCCAGTCCTTGGCTGCATCCACTGCTATGGGGCAAGAAAAGGGACCTCAGTTCACCCCTGTTTTTGTTCCCCACAGAAGCAGCCTCTCTCTCTAGCATATGTAAGTCATCATCTTCTACTTAAGCAAGCTGACAGACTTCACAAGGTGTTGTGACAGGCACCAGCAAAAGGTACTATTCCTATCAAGGTTATTTGCATTTTAAAAAGAGCGTATTTGTGCTCAAGTGCTTCTTTCACTAAGGGCTTCTTAACCTGCAGAAAGAAGTAAAAGGCCTGAAAACACTTATCCCAGAAACTAGCACAAACCAGCACAGCCTCATTCCCTTGGAATACTATGTTGGTAGGGGCCCCAGCTGCTGAAATTCTGTGTGAAACATATGAATAGTGTCTTTTTTTGTTGCTTGTTTTGTACAGGTAATGTGGACTTGAACTCAGGGCTTGGGTGCTGTCCCTTAGCTTTTTTGCTCAAGGCTAGCACTCTACCTCTCGAGCCACAGTTCCACTTCTGGCGTTAGTATATCTTTACTGGTAGATGTACCAATTTAGAAAAGGTTTTAATGCAATATTCTATCTAAAAGGAAAGTCTGTTTTCAGGCATCTGGAAGTCATTTAATATATCTAAATTATTCATTCTGCTTAATTGTAGTCATTAAGAGCAGTCAGATGATTCTCATGACCTTACAAAATACTCATCACCTATTCAAGTAGCTGTCAAATGTCAGGTTGAGAGCTAATCATTTCTTCCCATGATGCAATTAATCTTCCAAGAACAAGAAAGCATGGAGCAAAATTTCCCATTCCTACACTTTGGTGGTTCTATGGCTCTATCTACCAACTTCCATTCGGTAATGGGCATGAATCTTTGCTCACAACATTCTTAAAAAGGTTTCATTTTTTAATGTAAGATTCCAAACACCATTGTTTTACAGGAACATGAGTGGAGGTATCTGCAGTGTCTCGCCTAGTTTTGTCTTGGGTGAATCATGTACACAGCATGTAGTGTCTGTGTGCTCACACTTGGAATACACAACTGCCATTTATTTACTATTCATCAAAAGCAGGCAATTGAAATGCACAGTTATCTCCTGGGTGAGGATCTTCATCTAACATCTTAAAATTAACCTAGGAAAATCTTCAGAGCTTTGGGGCACTTTGGTTATTTTTAAGGTAGATATTTTATGTCTCAGGCTGTGATATTATGCTTCCCTGTGTTGCTAGGGATGAGGTGAGAGCAACTGTGCCTACCTTTTGTGTTCCCCCGCCCAGTGTATTCCACTGTGCCCAATGACTGAGATGGAACCTCCTCTCCCGAATTTTTATGCCTGGGCTGGGCTCAAACTGTGATCCTCTGATCTCTGCCTCCCAAGTTTAAGCCACTACAATGGTGGGTGGTATTTTAACTGTTGCAAGGACAGGACTACTGTTTCAACTGTAGTGTTCTAGTTTTGTGTGGCTCAGTAGTTTCAGCCTTGAAACAGATGATAGTAGTGGCTCTATTCTAACTGCTGCCCTGAGACTTTGTGTTCTCTTCGCCTTTATCCCAAATATCTACCTTTAATCTGTGCAAGACTTACTCCTTAAAGAGATGAGCCTGCTATAATTAAGATGCAGCCTTTACAAAATCCCAGCAAAAATGCACAGTACCAACCCTTGTCTTAAAGAGCAATCCAAGTTAGGTCATGCAGGAAGCACGTCCTCTAAGAGACCATTATTCCCTTATATAAATGCTTAGTACACATTTAAGGGAAAATGGGGTTCTTTCTTGTGGACATCTGGTTCCTGGAAAAGCATGGAACTGATGCAAAGTGAAAACTACAAACAGCTGCATTTTCTAACTATCCTATAAGTTTGTCCATGGCAAATAAGCCCTCCATTAAACCATGTCTGTAGATTGGGGCTTAAAAAAAATGACTGTAGGCTGATGCTCAACAGTAGTGTATTGTCAAGGTTCCCTCTGTTCCTTCCAGAGCAGTTGATACAAGGCTAAAAAGAGTGAAAATGGTATAAGCCCACAGGGAGAAGAAAAGGAGCCATTAGTGGGTGAACAAAAGCACCTAACAGCAGGTGAAAGGTGGAGAGAGGGTTGAAGACCCAGTGTAAGCAGAGGTATGGTTCTGTTATCACTAGGCTATGCCTGGAACTGAAGAAATGAGGTGCTACATCCCAGGGAAGGCTTGAGTAAGCCTTGGAAAGAAAGTAAGGGGGGACTGGTGCTACCTTCATGACCACTACCCCACCCTAGCAGAAGGCAATTCTCCACAAGCACAGTACTACAAGTCAGTTCTGAAAAACCTGAGGACTGGAAGGATACTGCAGGGAGACTGCTCTCTAGAGGCAAGTAAACGAAGCCTATAGATACTGACACCTAGAGGACTTCAGGGAAACAGCAGGATCTACACAATCACTGTGAGCAAGCAGCAGAGCATGAAAGCTTGCCTCCTTTCTCATTCCAGGTGTCTGCAATATACAAGGTGAACCACAAACCTCTCAAGGAAAAACACCAATCCCCAAGGTGCTTTTCTATTGCAGGGAGTACATCGTTGTTCTTCCTCAAATATGAGAAGCCTGGGCATTTTTTTTAATGCTACAAATTTAAAGTGTATGTGGTCCATCCCTATATTCCTAGCAACTACTCATGGGGTTGAGACCTGGAAGATCATAGAATAAAGCCAGTTTGACCAGGAAGCTCTATGAGGCTCCATCAACAATTAACCAGCAAAAACGTTAGTGACGGCATGGTTCACATGGTAGAGCTCCCAACCTGAGTTTGAGCCTGGGTGAGTTCAAGCCCTAGTACCAATACATACACAAACCCTCTATTAATTTAGAGAAGTCTATTCTCACTTGCTCCCATCCCAGACTGAGGTAAAGATGACATTGAACTTCCATTTCAACCTTGCACATTAAAGGCATTGGCCAATACTGCCAAAATCTGAGGCCAATAAATCCTATACCCAGGTAAACTAGGTATCTGGGTGTCAAAATAAATAGGCATTCAGTCGTGCAAGCATTTTACAATTTTATCTTATTTATTTTCATAGAAAGCATATTATAACCCATTCAAATAAGGGTGTTAGGCAAGGAGAAATGCAGGGAATAAGAAAAATGGACTTTCCTTAACAGTGAAAGGAAGATGCAGAATGATGTGGCAGTGCAGTTTAAAGTTTCCAGAAAACCAGGAGGGATATCTCCAGAAGGAAGTGGAATGTGAACTGACCTGATATATTTATTGGACAGATAATGTGGACATTAGTATTCACTGAGTCAAGTCAACATACTTTTGATTGTAGGTTTCTGAAGACCCAATTCACAATGACCTAACCAAACATGAGGGTCTATTTTTTCCAAATAACTAGAAACCCAAGGTTAGAGCTAGTCTTCTTGATTGATACAGTATCCTCATTTCTAGATTCCTTCTCCCTCTTGCTCAGTCACCCTTAGAACATTTGCTATCTTCTCTCTGAAAGATGGTCTAACACCTCCTAGAATCAAACCAGTTGGAGGGAAGTGAAGGAACTACAGGCTTGTCATTTCAGAAACCTTTCCCAGAAATACCCATCAATCTTCCAATGCTTACTGGCTGCGGTCCTGCTAAGCCCATCATTGGACTTCAGAAATGGTCCCTGGTGGTTAGTTCACACTAGCATGCATCGATACACTAGACCTGAAGATAATAACATATGGCTGAGTAATCTCTCTGAGGAACCACTTGAGATTCACTCGGCAAAAGAATTATACCATTCACGATATGTGAACACATGGGAAGTACACACCAGAATACCATGAGAGCCTAACTAGACTGAAAAAAAGGATGAAAATTGTGGAGTATTTGCTAATAGAGGCTACAAGAAGCTAAATAGTCTGGCAAAAAAATGGAGAAAAATTAATAATCACACTGTATTTTCTACACTACGAAAAGAGAATATTTAGAAATTTGAAGAAGTTAAGAATAACTGGTAAGGCAGGGATAAAGGCAAGGGAGGCTGATTTTTGTTACAAGCTTCACAAAGGTACTTTTCAATATTAAGAGCATGTTATTTTATTCTTTTGGGGTTCAAAAATGGAACTAATAGCAAGGCCTTTTCATAGTCTTTCTGAATGGGTCCTTTATATGGAGAACACAAATCACAAAGTATTAGTCAAACAAAGGAGAGCTCTAATGTTGTCTTTGCCCCATTCATCTCTGCCTAGTTCCCCCACCCACACCCCAAGACTCAGTTGGGGCAAAGTCAGAAGAAGAATCAGCTCTTTTGCTCTTTGGGAGAGTGGGAGTGCTGGCAGCTATAGGGTGGGAACAGTCCTGGGACCCTGTAGTTTAGACAGGAAAGGCAGAGTCAGTTCTCCCACGGGTCTCACTACAGTGGGACTTGAGTGGGTGTCCTATCACATTAGGCTATTTGGAGAAAGGACCCAATTCTCTGAATTGCAAGCAGCATGGCAACAGGAGCCTGAATGATCTACAACTCCTCTAAGCTGAGCTAAAAGTCAGCCCCAGTTTATTCAAATATCCTACTTGCACCCAAAACTTCTGCACTGTAACAAATTTACACCTTCCTTTTTCCTCAAATTCATTGATCTTCAACAATTTTGGTGACAGCCCCTAGGGAGAATGCCTAAACCAAAGACCTACTTTATTTACATGGATTGGAAAGAAAAAAAAACCAGAGACAAAGACATTTTTCCTGTGACCCTGACCTAAACACTGAGAACCACTGCAATCTCATTCATCTAGGGTATTTCTTTTTCACCAGGAGCTAAACTTTCTGGATTTGATTTCAAACAAAACCTAACACAGAATTCACTGTATAGAACAGCTAAAAAGCTAGCTGCCTTCTTCGCAAGGTGCCCCCATCAAAGTCTCTGCAATTCAGCCCAGATCCATTCATTTTCATCTTACTGTGCCTACCCAAGACTCCTCTTGGCTTTTTTCCATATCCTGCCTTTAAGCTCTGCCTCTTCCAGGAAGCCTTCTCAAACTACTGTTGTCTAGAGGCATGAACTCATTCAACCTCTCTGTATGTATTTTACCCCAGTATACATGATTGACAAGCCTTTCACATTACTGCCTCACACTGTGATTTGCTTGGAATCCAATGACAGAAACAGCAGGGATTAAAAAAAAAATAGACATCTTTACAAACCATTTTTATAAATAGATTCATATATAAAGAAGAAACACATGTACAGAGCTCCCCTCACCCCTTTGCTGCACTGGGAAAGCAGAACAGAGAACCAGGGAACAACAAAACTGGTTCTATCTTGCTCTGAACTGGTTCCATCTAGGCGGTCAGTTTCTCAAGCAGAGTCTCTATTCCTTTGCTGCTGTTTTTGTTTTTTTCCAGTGTGGGAATCAAGCATTTCAGTCCAGCTTTGACTTTATTTGCAACTTCTTGGTCAGAACTCTGTAGAAGGCTAAAGAGGGGGAAAAAAGGTAACCAATATTAAGTTACATAACAAGGCCTAGATAATCTTCACTACTTCTACCCAAAGAATTTACTGATTTAACTCCTGTAAACAGAGTGTACACTAAAACTAAAAAAAAAAAAAAAAAAAAAAAAAAAATCCAACTGAATTAGGAAGGGCAATATACTATATTCTAAAATCACATAAAAAAAAATTTTTTTTTTGGCTAGTCCTGGGGGCTTGGACTCAGGGCCTGAGCACCGTCCCTGGCTTCTTCCCGCTCAAGGCTAGCACTCTGCCACTTGAGCCACAGCGCCCCTTCTGGCCATTTTCCATATATGTGGTGCTGGGGAATCGAACCGAGAGCCTCATGTGTAGGAGGCAAGCACTCTTGCCACTAGGCCATATTCCCAGCCCATAAAAATGTTTTATAATCCTGAAGATGAAGTCACTCAAGCAAAGGCTTGACTAACTTTTGATTATCTTAGAACTACATCCTGCCTTAAAATAACTACACAGAGTAGCTTTACTTCCCTATCCAGATTATAAGCAAGAGCAGACACCTGTGCTTTCTTTTCTTTATTCATGGCACCACTTGACTAGAGCAGGTGGCGCAAGAAAAAATCCCTTAATACTTATTTTACCCAAGTGAATGGGTGCAGAGAAGAATGGTGTGAAGCTAAAAGCTAGGCATGACACTTTTTTCTTCTACTGGTAACAACAGAACCAAGGCTCCCTCACAGAGAAGTTATGGTAGGTGAACTGAACCCAAGGCCTCGAGAAAGCTAAGCATCCGCTGGCTCTACTACTGAGCTATACCTTCAGCCTCCAGACATTTTCTGTGACACTCAAATGATCTGGTATCTGAAGGCAGGCCCTAACAGTAAGCACTCAACAAATGTTAGCTATTAGACAAAATAATCCTAGCTGTTGCTTTCCACAACCTTGCCCAAGCAGCAGCAGCCTACCACTACAGTTCATAAGACCCTGGAGACTAACAGCTGGCCTGAATTTCCTGTTCTCTCTCCTAATTCTTCAGACCATGTGTAAATGCTGACCTATTATTTCTAGAAGGAAGTCTCGTGGCCTTTCCAAGTCCTCAGTCCTGATATCATCTATCTTGTCAATGAAGAAAAGGATAGGTTATCAGCCACATGCAGCATTCTACTGCTTAAGAGAGGCAATATTCTATAGCCTGCCATCTCAGAACTGAGAGAGGTAGCTGGTAAAGTGCCCTTTTAATGGATTTCTGATTCATATTTAAAATTTTTATGCAACTTGGCTAAGCACACAGTTATGTAACGTATAACACTAATTCTAATAAATGTTTAGTGAGCACATGCCATATGCTTACTTTTCACAACCACTTTAGGATTGTTAACCATGCTTCTTCTACAAATACAAAAAACTACAGGAGTTCAAGAATTTTCCCAGGGATAGAAAGTAAATTGGGACTGAAATTCAGGCAATGTGTCTAGAGCCAGTGCTGCTAGATTCTATTATATTCTGTTTCCCTAAGCCCTTTTTAAGACATTATACCAGGCTGACTTTCTTTTCATTCTTTCTTTTCCATTACTGTAAAAAGATCAAGTGAGAGCTGGAAATATGGCCACATGGCAAGAGTGCTTGCCTTGTATTCATGAAGCCCTGGGTTTGATTCCTCAGTACCACATATATACACAAAACCAGAAGTAGCGCTGTGGCTCAAGTGGCAGAATGCTAGCCTTGAGCAAAAAATAAGCCAGGGACAGTACTCAGGCCCTGAATTTAAGGCCCAGGACTGGCAAAAAAAAAAAAAAAAAAAAAAAAAAAAAAAAATCAAGTAAAACAGACAACAGAAACAAATACATTAAAAAAAAGTCAAAAAGGAAACCTGAGTTTTAAGTAAAACTTCAGTAAAGCAGGTAATTTTACCTACGAAGTCAGACACACTATTCGAAAAAACAAATATGACTAAATTTTAAACACAAAATAGTTCAATTTCTGCTCAGAATATCAAGTATTTCATATGTTCCTATAGTAGTTCCACACAGTGCCGCAAAACAAAGTTAAAAACAATTAACCTATAAACTATCCTTACATCAGAGATCTACCCAAGGGGAGTTCTGATAGAGCTTCATGAATTAATTTTCATGGCATCACTGAATTTTCTACTTAAATGAGGATAAGAAAAGAATCTGTCAGAAGGTATTAGCATTCCAAAGGCCGAATAAAGAAACTTACGACAAAAAGTTAATTTTAGATAATGGATTATGGCCACTCAATATCTACTGAAAAATTAACAACTTTTAATTAGATGTGAATAAAAGGATCTGTATGAAGACCTTGATCCAAAGAAAAATAAAAATGTTCTCGAGTATCTGTGTGCATGCATACTAGCTCACGCTATACAATGAAGAAATATTTAACCTAACATTTGCAAACCATATATCTAAACTTATATTAGCAAGTTGCAAGTGAAATGTGGTGGGAAAACCAAACTTGGATTTGCATTTGTTTTCTGAAACCTTGGTAACACAGCAGGGGAAGAAAATCAAGTAACTGCTCAAAGCAGCACACAAATCTTTCAAAATGAATGTTCTTAACAGAAGGGGCTTATCTGAGCATAAAATGCAAGGAAATTTCAATGACCTGCAAATTATAAAACTCAATATAGTCCAGAGGACAATTTCTAAGAGGGACCCCAGTTCTCACCAGTTTCCATTCATTTTACATTAGAAACAGACAATGAACGTACAGATTTTAAGAATTTGTCTTGAATTCTTAAAAGTCACTATAGTGATTTCAAGAAAATTACACATAAAAAATAATTTGTCATAGTTTTCATGGGGTCAGAATTTATCCATGAACAAAAAAATATTGCTGGGTGCCAGTGGCTCACATCTGTGATCTCAGCTACTCAGAAGGCTGAGATCTGAGAATTGAGGTTCAAAGACAGCCACGCAGACAAAATCTCAAAACTCTTATTGCCAAGTAACCAGCAAAAACCAGAATGGAAACATAGCTCAGTTGCAGAACATTAGCTATGAGCAAGTCAAGCAAGAACTCCAGGCTGAATTGAAGCTCTGGAATAGGGGTATCATATACATTTATGCTTTTAACTATAAATGCATCACATGATACCCTGCTTATGTCCTAATTCTGTGATCTTTGACACTTAAAAGTTGACAATTAAAAGAAATCCTGAGAACTAATTTTTTGAAGGAACTGTATGCGGTGGACATGTGTGGACCATAGACCAGGAAAGAGAGAAATATCAAATTATTGGGAAAAATACTATATTCGAGACATAAATGGGAAGGAATTCTATTTTTTGCATAATCAGAGAAAGACATACATTATACACACCTGGAAAGAACAATGGCACCTCGATTTACACTAGCCCAGGACTTCAGGTTTTTCATACCAACATGTTCTACAAGTGTTTTTGCAAAGCAACCTGTAAATTACACGCAAAATTAATGAACACCATTGGCAAACCTTTTCCTCTTCCTTACCACCTTTAAGCTTGCAAAAGTTTTAATAAATACCAATAATTCCTGTGCGAGTTTGTATATTATATTAACACAGCCTTTTTTGTTGTTGGTCCTTTGTTGTTGAACTTTTGCTCAAGGCTAGCACTCTTCTACTTTGAGCCACAGCTCCATTTCAGTTTTCCTGTGGCTAATTGGAGATAAGAGTCTCATGGACTTTCCTAGCTGGGCTGGCTTTGGACCACAATCCTCAGATCTCTGTCTCTTGAGTAGCTAGAAATACAGGTGTGAGCCATCAACACCTTGCCAATTCATTTCTTTTAACTGTGATCTCAAAACCCCTGTTTAGCAGTAATTCCTGAAGAAAAACAAATCCTTGGTCATATATGCATTTCTTTATACAGTATTTACTGATTGCACACTAGCTGATCTGATAGTTATTCAGGAAGCAAATGTTTGACAGCTGCACCTAGTGACTGGATGAAATCATTCATCTTCACTCTAGTATGTACTCAAGAACTCAAGTTCAAGAGTCTCAAGTTCTATGTTATCTATGTCATACAAGTGTGACTCATTCTTTGACAAAGAAGAATTCCAATTTAGTACAGATGGAAGAAGGGATGGCTTATCTTACATGCAAACATTTTGGTTGGGTAGCATGTACAATTCAAAGACAACCAAAAGTAAAAGTCCCTGTAAGAGCCACAGGACCTATGGCTATCCAGTCTCCCATGCACTTGCTTACAGATGGACAGAGATCAGCTAGTGGGGCAACTTGTTTCCAAAAAGTGACCACAGCAACATCTTCTGTGCGGAATACACTTCTAGAATACTGCACTTCCCCATGTAGTAATGGGATCTAGGTCTTCTGTTAAATCTAGGTAGTAGGCATGATTGCCTTGAAAGCAGATCATGGTGAGGACACCAGACAACTCCTGAGGATAAGTCATGAAAGTACTATCTTGTTATTTCCTTGGATATTGATTCTAAAGAACTAAACCAGGGGGCTGGGAATATGGCCTAGTGGCAAGAGCGCTTGCCTCCTATACATGAAGCTCTCGGTTCGATTCCCCAGCACCACATATATGGAAAACGGCCAGAAGGGGCGCTGTGGCTCAGGTGGCAGAGTGCTAGCCTTGAGCGGGAAGAAGCCAGGGATGGTGCTCAGGCCATGAGTCCAAGGCCCAGGACTGGCCAAAAAAAAAAAAAAAAAAAAAAAAAAAAGAACTAAACCAGGGTGAGGAAGCTCAAGAGCCTAGGAAGAACTGAAACTATCGTTTCCTGGCCAACACCCAGTACCAACTTGCCAGCCTAACAGTGAGCTGCTATAGTGGTGAATACTCCAATATGAAACTGAGCAACTCCAAGACAGAGGCAAGCTCCACCAAACTTGGGGGCAAATGATTGCTTTGGAAACCACTGAGTTTTGAGGTGGCTTGTGACACAGCAATGATAAAAATGGCTAGACACAATCATTTGGTACTACTTGACAATGAAAAACACATCAGGACCACACAGGCATAGGAATATCAGAACATTCCTTTCCTTCCCTTTGTTTCCCTCTTTATATTTTCTTGTCTCTTCCCTTAGCCTTTCCTTCTCTATTCATATTCTCATTAAGAAAAATCACTAGAATACTTCTTGGGTTTTAACAATTCCTCTGGCACAATCAACTTCATATCATTGTTTTTAATAATGAGAAAGATACTTTATTACATGCCTTTTCTTCAATACAAGCTGCTTTTTTTATTTTAAAAAATCGCAATGAAGAAATAGTCCTATGCGGAATGGTAGAGTGAGGAATAACAGCTCTACTATTATATTCCTGGCCTAACAACTTCAGCTTGCCTACAATTCATGAATTCTTATCTCTCACCTTTTTTTTTTTGGCCACAGTAATAAAAAGCTGAAACAGACTTAACCCTGTGGGGAAAACCTCATTAGTGGCTCATATATCCAACAGAGTTAGAATTTAACATGGTTAAAGAAAAGTCTGAAAGAAGAATGGTACTTGAATAGAAGATGGTGTCCAAGCTGCAGAGCTGAGCTGAGATTCTTCAGAGCAATTTGTCTTATAGAAAGAACCGAGGACTGGCTTGCTCTGCAATCACATGTATCTCAATGCCAAACAAACGGGCACCTGTGCAAAATTCTAATGAGGGTAATTTTGTTTTGCTTATACCTTTCTCCAAACCAAAGATAAAATCACACCTTTCAATCAGGGGCAATGTTACACCATCCTCAAGGAACAGAATGGCATTTTAGGTAACTGACCAAATACACGTAAAAGTCTGAAGTAGTTGAAAGGGAGAAGAAAAGGGAGAATAAGAAAGCCAAATGCAAAACAAAAAAACTAACCTTAAAGGAATCTTGGACACAAGTTCCCCTAGGGAAAATGCACCATTCCTAATCACTAGGTCATTTCTTATATTTCTTATATATGAGTTTTAAGCATTTGACAAACATCATATGTGGACTCAAAAGACAGTGAAAATTCCATGGGTGCCAGGAATTGCAGAAATTCTACGTAAGATATAAGAAAAGGTACAACCTACCTTCTCTTCCATTTTCTTTCATCTTTTTATCTTGCTCTATTAACCACTTCAGAACCAGATGTCCTGCAGGATGCTCAGCAACATGAAGCTATGATGAATCAAGAACATGTTCATTCAAAAGCTGCTTTCATCCATCTCTGGCCCACAATTCCATCTCTATCACCACATACTGATAAGAAGTCAGCCAACTTTAAAGGCTTAAAAGGTCTTTATCTAGAATGCACAGCATTCTAGAAACCAGACATTTTTGCTACTTGCTAGGTCAAAATGAATGTGCTTACACAAGAGACTGCAGTCCCTACAAAGCTGTTCAGACTTGCCTTGGTGAATTTCAACACCACAAATCTCATCTAAAGTCACACTCATTGAGCACTTTTCAGGTGGTAACCAGAATTCTGAAGTACAAAGAAACCCGAGATGTAATATTTAAAGATATATAATTATAATGATCTGAGAATCCAGGAAAAAAATGCTGTAGCACAACCTCCCTGCTTTCTAAGGGCCATGTCAATCATCCCATAGTACCTGGGTTGGGGGGAGTTAGGCTGGGTGAGATAGCTCTCTTTATCCAGTATAGACCAATCATGAATAACAGAAGCACAGGATTTTGGTTTTACTGTGGTAATATGAACTCTCTACTTTTTTTTTTCTTTTCATTTTTAGTGGTACTGATATTTGAGCCCAGGGCCTCACACTTACTAGGCTGGTACTCTAACACTTGAACCACACCTTCAGTCTTGTGAACTTTCCTGAACTAAGATTTTCTTGATCTCACATCCTGAGCGTAAGCCACCAGCATCTGGGTAAAAGGATAACATTTTGATAATTTTTATGATGTCAGTTAATTACTATTAAAGGTCTTTCAGAGAAGCGATTTCTCTGATGGCAGTTTTTATACCCTTGGTGGTTTTCTTATCATCTTCTAACAGTATACTACCTCGCCATCCTTGCCTCCAGGATGCAGTTCCGTTGCTGCCAAGTTGGCAATGGCATCCATGGCAGGCTGAACGTCACCAATGGCAGATCCCAGAATGTCAGACACCAGCACACATGCAGACTTATCAAGCACCACCTCGTGGGCATGTCCTTGCAAGTAGCTTAACAATGCTGGAGAAATGGATTCCAGGAGCTCTCGACGGCGCAGCTCTGTATCCTTCTTACTGTCGGAATATGTTGAATGAAGTGGTACATTGAGATAAATGGCAAAGGACAGAGGGTGATCTCATTATCACAAAATCCTGAAAAGCTTATCACAGTCTGGGTCACCTTCTATTAATAGTTGTCTACCTTCACATTAAGCTTGTAGACAAATGAGTAATATCAGGGTAGGTTCCTTTTTTCTTTGTATCCCCCGGATCTGAATAGTGCCTACATACACAAGCATTTAATAAATGAAGTATGGCTTATGAAATAAAACACACACACTCCAAACCAATCTAAAACCACACACAATAAATTTTCCCACAAGAAAGCACATGTTTACAATACTTTTGTTTGGACCCTCTTCTCTAGAATACTCAAAACACATGATACCAGTAGCTTGGAAAATAAAGAGGAACAAAAGAAACTAGATCCCATAACTGAGTGCCGGCTACGTGTTAATAACTCAGATTTTTTTTTCTTTTTTGGCATGCATATTTTACATCCTCTGAGAACTTAATCTGTCAAAACTAGAGGCTTAAAAACAGAATTCATTTTCCGATAGAGGGAAGGAAGAAGTGAGAGTTTGCATATGTGTGTAAGTGAGCCCATTTCTGAAAGCATATACTTCTTAGAATTAGCGAGCAGTCAAGAGTAGAGAAATATGAGTCAAGTCATTTACTGGCTTTACCTATGTGCATTGCCATCTCCTTTTTGTAGAACTTCAATGATTTCCCGGACCGTGTGGGAAGGATCTCTGGGACTCAGTAGATACAACAGGACCTTTCTTCCATATTTATCACTTATTATGTTAGGCAAGGAACTAATAATTTCCTATAAAGTTACACACACAAAAAAGTGAACTGTTAGCTACATTCTTCATGTATGCTTGGACATGAATAGTAATGAAGAATATATACTTAACTATTATACTTAATGGCAAAGATGGAGTTAATTGTTTGGAAAACATCTCAGTAAGGCACAAAGAGATTTACATTTAGAACACAGTCAATACAGTGCCAGGTATTACTGAATCACCCACTGATAGTCACTGACCAAGCCCAAGGACTTAAGGAGTTTTATCTTCATGCACTACGGCCACTATTACTAGAGACTGCACTGGTTGGGATCACTGAGCAGATATAGCTCATCTGCAGCTGAGCCCAGTGATAGACATGCTTCTTTTAATGAAAGTTTGACTACTGTAATGAAAACCGAGAAGTGTGTAGAGGAGGGCAGATGTCCCCATGAAGTTACCAATCTCTGTATGGCCTTTTCCTCCACATACCCAGGAATGAGACCCTCCCTTCCTAGTGGTTGAACCAAGTGACAAAAGCAATGCGGCCTGGATCCTATTAAGTTTCCACATCAAACTGAGGTTTCTACAGAGAATCACTGCTTATAAAAACTGCTTTATTTTAAATAAAGGAAACACAAAGAAAAAAATCATCAAAATTTCCACTACTATCTTTCTATTTTCTTATAACAAACTTTATAGCACCATAGATTCTTCTTAACTAGGTTGGGGTCACAGAAAGAATTTAGTTCAACTGGCCAGGTTTACAGGGGAGAAGTTCAGAAAGGAGAGGACACAGTGTAATGAGGGGCAGGGTTCTCCAAATCTCTCTAAAACAAATAAAACCTACATAACTTCTGAAGGATAGTAATACTCTGTGATGACATATTCAGGTCTGCTTTACTTAAAAATGTCTATTTTTTGGGATAACATTAGTAACTTAGTGCTAGAAGCCAATATATAAACTAAGTCATCCATCAACCATAGAATCAACATTCATAAAAATTCAGGATCTCAAGCTGAGGATATGGCCCCGCAGCAAGAGTGCTTGCCTTGTATACATGAAGACCTGGGTTCGATTCCCCAGCACCACGTATACAGAAAATGGCCAGAAGTGGTGCTGTGGCTCAAGTGGCAGAGTGCTAGCCTTGAGCAAAAAGAACAGGGACAGTGCTCAGGCCCTGAGTCCAAGGCCCAGGACTGGCCAAAAAAAAAAAAAAAAAAAAAAAAAATTCAGGATCTCACAGTTGATGCTGTAGCACCAGATCCTTCCACATCATGTTTCTTTTTGCAAACTCCTAAGCCTCCTTAAGTTTTTGCACAAAACCCTATGTACTTCTGATAATCAGCAACAGTAGCTAACATTCATTAAGTGCTTACTTGGCACAAACACTACTGAGAGTTGTGTGTCTGCCATGTTAAATGATCTTCACACCACCAGTGTCCTTTTCCCAGGACTCTACCCTCCCACCGCCCCCCCCCCCCCCCAGTTCTCTTGAATACTTTTGAAGAAGTTAAAGTCAGCATAATGATTTCCACATAAAAAAGTTTTCAGGAAAGACTCAACAGCTCTAACCACCTCAAAATGTATATAGCATTTTACCCTCCCAGGAAAAAGAATTTAAAATTTCAGTAGTCCAAAGGAAGACAGAAAAGGAGAATTGAAAAAGGTACACAATTTACTGTACAGAATCAAGCTCAGTCTAAAAGTATATATTTGTAACATGTGTTTTAAAGAGGTTGAGGTTGGTACTAGAGTTTGAACTCAGGGTTTCAACCTTGCTTGCCCACTCTCTCAGCTCTGCTTTTTGCTTGTTATTTTTGTTTTTGTCAGTCCTGGGGCTTGAACTCAGGGCCTGAACACTGGCCCTGGCTTCTTTTTGCTCAAGGCTAGCACTGTACCACCTAAGCCCCACACAACTTGTGGCCTTTTCTGTATGTGTGGTGCTGAGGGATCAAACCCAGGGCTTCATGTATATGAGGCAAGTACTCTACTACTAAGTCATATTCCCAGCCCCTGCTTATTTGTGATATAAGGTTTTATGAACTTTTCTGCCAAGGATGGTCTTCTGCTCTCAACCTTCCAAGTAACTAGGATTATAAGCATGAGCTACTGCATCTTGTTACATGTGTTTTTGATAGTGCGGTGTTTAGTGTCACAAATATAGGGGATCAATGTTGTGTCTTTAGTGAACCAAAAGTTCACAAGACCATCATCTCAACCAATATAAAACAGTGCAGCCCAGCTATGTAGGAAGAGTAATTAAGAGGATCCTGAAGACTATGCAAATAATAAAAGCAAAAAGAGTTAGCTAGCACCATGGGTGTAAGGCAAATTCAACTTCCAGTATACCACTACCAAAATAAAAAGGGCACTGGAAGGTAGGTAAAGTGTTACAAGCCTCTAGTGCCAATACTTGGGAGCTGAGATAGGAGGATCCTGGGTTTGAGGCTAGCCTGCATTACACAGCAGACCCTTTCTCAAAAACTGAAAATCTGCACATAATGCTTTCAGGGCGAGTCCCCAGGTACCCCGAACTTCACTGCCACAGGCTGAAGAATTTCAAACTCTAAACTCAAATTTTTTCAAGTTAAAAATTTTAAATGTGTACAACATTTATAAACAACCTTATTAAACTTAAAAAACATAAACAGATGCCATGTTGAGCAGCACTACTCTCTTTTAACTTCTTTTACAGAGAAAAGGGATAGAAATTCTAGATTATTATCTGGAGAGAACAATTCCTTTAACATCTGCAAACAGGTAAGAGCCATCTATTGATGGCAGATGATTATGTACTGACTTTGGCAAGTTTGAAAATCCTCCATGCTCCAGGCACTTCAGCTTCCTCATCTGTACAGGAAATGACACGCCAGCCTGACCGACAGGCTATTCCCATCAGCAAACCAGAAAATGCACACAAACTCAACACTGCCATAAAGTCATTGTTTTCCTACTGAACACAGGCCAGTCACTCTATAGCAACCTTAAATGTGGAGATTAAATAATGCTGGCAGTCATGAGCTTTCTCCCTTATGAGAAACAGTACCAATAATGATTACATTTTTAATTTTGTCTTAGTTTACTCACGAAGAACAAACTAAGAACCATGAGGCCCTTTATTGCAATTTTGTCTTTTAGAGTAGGCACGTGAACAAAACAGAAGCATGGGAGGAATGGTCTCCCTCTGAAGATATCTCTGGTCAGCTCTGGCCTCCTGGTGTTGAACTCCTGCCAGATGCTGTGGCATATTCTTTGCCAACCTTCTTCAAAGAGGCCAGGTAAAGGTCAAATCAGACACACACAGGAAATAAACAGAGCAAACAGATTTTCCACAGAAGACAGAAATACAAGAACCAGCCAAAGTGCATGTACAGGGATAAAAATATAAATGATGTTAGCTATAAGAAGCTAAGATCTAGAAAATGGATGAGTTAATGGAATGTTAAAAAAATATAAGGAATTTAAATGATGGATAATAACAGAAACATTAAAAGAAGGTTGGAGTACCATACAGCCTCATGCTTTTAAAAATAACATGGGTATTTTAGGGATGAGTGTAGTGGCAGATACCTCAAGTAGGAGGACTTAAGTTTTCAAAGTTTGAGACTAACCCAGGAGAAAGTTAGTCCCAGATTCTACCTAAAAAAACTGAAAGCAATCTGAAAATCTGAAAGCAAAAGGGGTAAATTAAGTACTAGTGTGCATATTTTCTAATATGTTTATTTTAGAAAGTAAAACAAAAGAGAAACAGTTTGTATCCACTTTGAAAGGGAGAAAGGCTCAGCTGACCAGGCTGCAATCTCAACATCAGGTAATCTGGGTACCCTGAATCTTTGCAACACTAAACTTCTCCTGTTTTTCTTTTTCTTTCTTTTTTTTTTTTTAAAGGCACAGTGCAATAGGTTTTTGTGGTGAATGGGTGGGAAAAGCAAGAGCAATTAGCATTCCACAGTTTTATCACTAGCTACATAGTTTAATAATATACAGAACCTGTGGAGCATTTGTCAATGAGAGGCAGATGAAAGGCAGGATTGGCAGATTCAGCCATTCCAGGAAAGCTGTCTTAAATAAGAGTCTTTAAGAATGTGGGTTAAATAGTTGTTGTCTTTGAGCTGATAAGCACAGGAATTGAAACTGTTTTGACAGAAACTTTAAGTGGAAGAAATCTTTGGGAAAAATTAATCTAACACATAATTCTGGGGAATCTAGAAGGAAATTTGAATCCATTTGGAACAGTTATGCAAATTGCAGTTGTTGTAAATATATTCAACAAAAGCAAACTTTCAATAGCCCAGCCTGCTTCCATTTCTGTGAAACAATTTTATTCATTAGCCAATTCTATGGCCTCTCATCTCTGTCACAGGAATGAAAAACAGTCACTATTGATTGGAGTCAAAGGGTAATAGAGTCACACAGAAAATGTCAAAATACTGGATCTGTGACATGCAAGTCTCGCCAGCTGGTTTCTTCCCACAATCCTATCCCAAGGAAAGTCATCATAATCTTAAAATAGTAAAGAATGAAGCTAGAAAATGACAGCAAGGGCATGAGAAATTCACACTATGAACTGATAGCTGGCGTTTAGGAAAACAAATCTTCCTTCTATTACCCTCATAAACTTGCTACCAACACCAAACAATACTAGTCCACAGCATGGGCTACAGGGGGGCCACAGCACAACCACCTGACAACAGGTAGATTTTCCAGATTCATCCATGGTACCATCTGTCACCAAGACTTTCCAAGGGCTACATTCACTAGTGTAGCCTATTTAATCTTCAGATGAACAAAATGTATTTTATAGATTATGTGATTTTCAAGATATTACAATTCTGGTCTACCAAGACTGAAATTGTTTATTGCCACCCTTGCATTCTCCACCATCTTGTCAACATCATTAGAGTACTAAAAGTAACAGGAGAGAGAGATCATAGAATCAGTCAGAAAAAGGGACAATCATTGCAGGATAAAGGAAAGACCAATAGTTCAGAATATAATGTCTCCTTAGGAACAGTTTTCTGAGACGACAACTATTTCAGTTTTTCTGAAAGGTAAGTTCATTAGCAAGCTACTTGACAGCAGCATTTGCAACTTTACGGACACTATACCAGACTTGAATGAATTGCTGAAATGTAAAAGGAAGTTAGTTCTTTAATTCTAGTAGGAACTTTTATTTTGGCGCTACAAAAGCTTTCACGATGGCTCTAGAAAGCTCCACAACTGAATTCTATGAGCCTTTCTTCACCAGCTCAGCCCAGCCCAGCCCAGACGCACTGTAAGTGAGGAACTACAGAGGTGGAGAGAATGTCAAGTGAAGAATTGCTACGCAAACCAACTTTTGAATGAATCTCAACACTGCTCCACTAATCTTCCATTTTTTAGTATTTCTAACAGTGTGAAATACTATGTATGGTATCTACTCCAAAATAAAGGCAATGAGTCTTAATTTAACCAGTCTTTTAAATATCTTAAACAGTTATTAGTACTAAGTTGCAAGGCTATGATTTCCATAGGATTAGGGAAACTCCAAAATAATGCTTAACTGAGAACTAAAACTTAACAGAAAAAGCTGGTAAGAAACACAGGGAAGCCTTTACACAGCATATGTGAAATCAAATTTATGCATCCACTACTGAGGCAGAATGAAACTTGAATCCAAAACCTGTAAGAAATACTTACTGATATGATTATCTGTTTCACAAGCTTAGTATCATCAATACAATCAAATGCTGCCAGCAACACCAAGTGAGAGTACTGGCCCTATAAGTGGAAGTCAGAGAGGTGAGAAATATTGCAAAGGTTTTGCCTCTTATCCTTCCTACAGTCACTGTATAAAGGTTACTGACATTGACAACTTGTCCAACATAATGTAAACAAAAGTGAATAAAAGCCATACAAATGAACTTTCTGTTTTATCAGGACCTAGTTAATTATATTCTAGAGATAAGATTGACTTTAAAAAAAAGGAAAAAGGAAACAGGCATTCTTTATTACTATTACATCCTGGTCAGACCAAGAACCACCAATGTTTGGAAATTAAATAATACTTCTAAGCAACTAATGATTCAAATCCATCGGTTTTTGCAGATTATTGTCCTTTTCAGAAGTCACTCTTACTGATTAGAAAATACAAACTTCAACCACTGTTGAATTTCCTGACATAAGCAAAGTCTAAAATTAAGGCAATCTAATTAATTTAATTACTTTAAAATGTCTATTCATACAGTTTAGAACTTTCTATTAGCATTCTATTTTTACTCATTTCAAAGTTTAAAATTAACAGTGGAATCATAAAATACACTCAGACTTCAAAAGCAGCTCATGACAGAACATTACATTTTACTTTGTTCCAGCAAAGCTAGCTGCCTGTTCAATGGTTTCATACGAGCTCCTCTAATCCCCAGCACTGCAGAACAAAACAGATGAGTATACAACCACATAGAATCAATTTTATCTTAATTTGAATTAGCATTTGCTCTATTAGGCATTGTTAGTAGTTTCCACGGAGTGTTTTTTGTAGGAATAAGTTGTTGACTATGAAATTATTTCCAGATAATCTAAATCATCAAAGTAATACAAAAATTAAGATTATATTTAAATCCTTTATATCTAAATACATATAAGCACTATTGTTGAGGCCATTAGTCCTCAGGAAAAAATATCTTTTGTACCCAGTAACTCCATTAAAAGCTATTATATCATCTCCAAAGGAATAAAGGAGGAGCTAAATAACTAGTTAAATTTTTCACTTCGACTTATCATAAGAAAAAGAGACACTTTTTAACTTGCTATGGTTTAGTAGTAATAAAAAATTATATCAGTTTTAGCATATGTGTGATACATACTCTTATAGCCACACAAAAGAGGAAAGTAAAGAACATATGAACCTAATTTTATGTAAACAATAGGAAAACAGAGGCATATGCATAGACTACAACAAATTATATCAATTTTCTTTTTGCCAATTTTCTGAATTATCCAATTTCCTATAAGACATGAACTCATTTACTATTTAAAATAATAAAGTATGTCCTTCCACTGTACTTACATTTGCCACTTTTTCAATATAAGTCTTCATTGTTTTCACAATCACTTTTCTGTCCTTGAAAAAGGAAAAATTGCCCCCATGAACTTTTATAGATTAAGCTTATTTCATAGGTAAAAGAACCATATTAGACAATATTTAACTTTAATAACTGTCATATTTTTATTAGTAAAAATAATAGCTAAGGAGTCAGGATGTAAAAATTGAAATATGTTTATATAATTCCTATGTAATCAAATATGAAACCATAAATTTCAAGTTACAAAGCAAAGCTAGTGAAACTACCACTTACAACAGTGAAACATCAGAGTACTCTTTCCAGTGTCTGACATGTCTTCAAACATACAAGTCTAGTAAACAGATACTATCCAATCTTGTACTCACTGAATAAAATTTAAACTTCAATAAGGAAAACGTATAACACAACAGTTTCTGAAAGAGGAGCTACAGTGAGGAAAATTCACTTGTTAAAATTTAGTTATCAATAGCAAACTTAACCTTTCTCCCCCAAAAGTTATCAGTGAAGCATAAGTATGACCAACTCATTATTATTTCCTACCCCCAACCAATATGATCATTAAGTGAGAAATAAACCTATCAAGTTTATTTGCTTGACTAATCTCTTCTGTTTCAATAAAGCCTAAAGATATTATTAAGGCAGAGAAGAGATGCTTGGCCCAAAGAAAACAGCAAATTCTCATGAAACCCTGAGGCATGAATTTGAGGCATGAATATCGTCTATGCATAATTGGGGAAAGACCAAAGTGTGGCAAGTGCAGGCAGAAGACGGTGAGTGCTGACACACTGACCTTAGGTGTGCCATGCCACAGGCAGTGCATGGCTACTCTGGCACCATCGTGTGTGTGTGCAAGGTATACCACTGCTTCGCGGATGGCTTCAATCAGTTCCTAGGGGGGAAAATGGTAGGTTATATGTTTATTTAGGTTCTTTTTTCTTTCTTTATGCTGCCATATCTGTCTATAGGAAAGCTGTCAGGTACAGAGAATGAAGAGCGCACAGGCAGCAAAGAATTTTTAAATCAGTACAGAAACAAATACAATCTCTTTTGATAGTCTTTTTTATCACAAACTGCTGGTAGGCAATTTCTATCAAACAACATTAGACTTTTACCAATTGCTACTTTAAAAAGGTCACAGGCTATATGTATAATATTCTAAATGATTTTTTAGAACAAGAAGTTGAAGTGCTAAGAAGCAAGTTTTTTTTCTTAACACATGAGCTAGCTAAAGTAAAAAGTAAGTAAAGCAAATGCTCTTCTCTAAGAGACAACTATGTCATAAATTGTTTCTAGGGGAGATTCCTATTTAGTTTGTCAGTGGATTATCTCCACAAATTATATTAACTCTTTACAAAGAACCACTCAAGGAACATTTACCAAGGAATCTCTGTATTAGCATTTTGGCTTAGCCTTCACCTATAAATAACCTCTTTGTTAAAAATAACAATTCCCAGGCTGGGAATATGGCCTAGTGGCAAGAGTGCTTGCCCCCTACACATGAAGCTCTCGGTTCGATTCCCCAGCACCACATATATGGAAAACGGCCAGAAGGGGCACTGTGGCTCAGGTGGCAGAGTGCTAGCCTTGAGCGGGAAGAAGCTAGGGATGGTGCTCAGGCCCTGAGTCCAAGGCCCAGGACTGGCCAAAAAAAAAAAAAATTTCCTACTAGCTTAACTTAATATAATTTTTCTCCTTCATTTTCAACATACATAGTTTCCTATTTTCAAAGTGTAAGTAAGCACACAGGATGTAAATGAGTTCTGGCAGATAATAGTTACAGAAACCCATTTATTCTGTCCCCAATTAAAAATTTTACATTAGGTCTGGAAAGAGAAAAGTAGCTATCTAATTTCATCAATAAGGAACAAACAATTTCATCCCTAAATGTCTTATAATCCTTTGCCAGCATACATCTCAAGAATGTATTTCGGACAACATACCTTGACTTACAAATTTCTTTAAAGCTATCTAGTTATAGCTATGGATATATTCTAATTATATTCCCAGTTTTTTCTTAATCTCTTTTGAAAATGTCCCTCAGTGTCAGACAAGATTATTGGATTACAAATGTTGGGATTTTTTTTCTTTCACTTGTTTGTTTTTGCTGTAAGAACACATTCAACACCAAAAAGATAAAATACTCTGTATCACTGAATATATTCAAATGAACACTTTGTCAGGACATACAGATCTGCCTAAGGCTATCTAGAAGTGTAAGATACTCAGTAGTGCAAGAAAAGAGAAATTCTCCAAGAGGAGGTGCTGCTCAAGTCACTGGACCGACCATAAATTCAGATAGGGGGAAGTGGACCAACCATAAATTCAGATGGGGGGGGGTACTTCTGAGAGATTATTTTGCAAGCTAATACTGAAAATGAGGATGGATGGACAAGGTGTTCACAGCATGATGAGGCAGCAAAGTTCACAGACCTCTATGAATTCCCATTTGTACTTTATCACTCACTTGAAGGGCAGTGCAATTTACTACATTCTCCATTCCTTCTTCTAAGGTCCATTTAGCTTTACATTAAATATCTTCCCCTAACCTTTGACATAGGCATGATTGTTATTATTGTTATTACTATTACTATTGTTTTGCATTGGCATATTTTAATTTAAAACTACATGGATACTGAATATTCATATGTTACTTTGGATTATAATTAAAATATAAAATTCCAACGGCATTAACAAAATTATAGGAATCTCTATTGTTTCCTGTATTTTAAAAAAAAAGCTGAACAGGGCTGGGAATATGGCCTAGTGGTAAAGTGCTTGTCTCGTATGCATGCAGCCCTGGGTTCGATTCCTCAGCACCATGTATAAAGAAAAAGCCGGAAGTGGTGCCGTGGCTCAAGTGGTAGAGTGCTAGCCTTGAACAAAAAGAAGCAAGGGACAGTGCTCTGGTCCTGAGTTCAAGCCCCAGGACTGGCAAAAAACCAAACCAAAACAAAAAAAAGCCGCACAGGAAATAATAGGAGACCCACTCAATCCGAGTTCAGTGAATTATCTGTTCTAAATAAGCAAGCAACTCTAAAATTCTTAGGAGACAAGTAAAACAAAGCAGCTCTTCAAATTCCTACATAGCTTTCTCTCTATGCTTAACTTTAAGAACAAAATGCAAGAACTTACTGATCTGAGTTTTGGGGGTGCATAAGTAAAAAAGTCCAAGAATACTTTATGGACCAACGAGTGCTTAATCACTGCTTCCCTGAAAACAAAAGAGAGAAAAATGAGTTCTAGTCAAACAGTCATACAAAGATAGGTAACCTGGTTTTTACTAATAGGATCTAAACAAGTAAGTGGTTTTTCCACATATAATTTGTCACAAGATCGATTGTATCTTTCAGCAATACTATGATTTCTGAAGAAAAAAATATATTTCAGAGTGTAAAATTGATTTAGTGTCATCTATGACCAAGACAGAGAATGAATTTCTAGTATCTAATCAGTCAAGATAAAATCATCATTTCAACCCATTTAATCAGAGAGCACTATGAAGTAGGCACTATCATTAGAATATTACTATCCCAAGTTTATAGATATGGAACTGGGGCAAAATTAGGCTGTCCAAGGTTACATGTTTTATACCAGTAGGAATCACATCTAAGCAATCCAGTCCCAGCTTTGGTCCCAATTGCTTTGCTATGGTACCAATGCCAATGGGTATCATACATACAGGCTTCTATAAAGTCTTATAAACTATAAAATATTTGGGGACTTTTTTCAGCTTGATTTTATTCAGACAAAGTTTTGCTTATGTAGCCCAGGTTGGCTTCAAACTCATGATCCTCTTGCCTCAGATACCCTGCTGGGCTTAGAGCTTTGGGGAAGAAATAGTTCATTGCTTTTAAGAAAGTTGATGAAACTACTATTATACATTATCCAATATGATACGAGATTAGAGACAATCTTCCCTTTGAAGGAAAAATGGTTTTAAAACAAAATTTTTATATCCTCATTTAGGACAGATTAATAATAAATATGAAATATCTGCCTTTTCTGTGTAAAGATTATGCAAAACTTCCCCCTTTTTCAAATGTCTCTTGCAAATTTGTAAAGAAAAAAAAAACAACAAAAAAGCTTTCTTACTTTTGGGCCATTGGCGTTAGAATCTGTTTCATTTCATCCATAATAAGTTCTAGCTTTCCTGGATGTACCTCTAATACTTTTTCCAGTGATGGGTGATCTGCTGACTGCAACAAAAGAAAAATCAAACTCCTCTAAAGTCAATCAATTTCCTCACTTCAGAATGTGGAACAATTACAGCTATTTAAAATAAGTTTAAAGTGAGTTTAAGATGTCCATCAGACATTATCTGATTCTCACTCTATAAACATATTCTAAGATAGTCATTCCTTGGTATCTTTTTAGGGCTGGTTCCCAAAATCCCTGTGGATAAAAAAATCTGGGAATGTTCAACTTCTTACACAAAATAACATTTTTTAATAACTCATATATACTCTCTCCTGTATACTTAAAATCATCTCGAGGTATTGTTTTTGAGAAAATGGTATGGGAGAAAAACCTATGCATATCCAGTACAGTAAGAATACATACATATATATACATATATTTTTTAATTTTTTGGTCTCTGGTTGGTTGAGGGCCAGCAGTTCCAAAAATGCCATGCTTAACAACAACTATAATCAACCACCTGCCCAATGTGTATTTGCCAACCACTTACTATGTGACTAATCATAAAACTGAGTAGTCAGTTCATAAATCTTGCTACCATGTGTTTTGTGGTGGTAAGTTTTTAGTTGGATATTACTAAAATTTAAATACTACAAAAAATAAATAACAGCAACAAGTTTAGCTGAGGAACTGAATCTAATGGAGGAAACTCAGTACTCAATGCACATGCCTTGAAAGGATGGAAAATAGTTCCTCAAACTATTCTACTCCCATTACTGGCTATTCTCAGAATGAATCTTGTGCTTTATCCAAAGCCACATCTACTTACTCTCTTTTCACTCAAGACAAAATGTGAATAACGGTAATGCAAAAACATGAAGAAGAGTGGGAGGAGTCTAACAAACTTGGCCACAGCTGGCTAGGGTGGTAGCTATGCTTTGCTAACTTTTGATCTCTGACTGTACGTCACATAGAATACTTGGGTGGGAGTAACAGTTTAATTTGAAGAGGATTTCAAGATAACATTCAAGAAGAAAATTATAAGTACAATCACTTGCTCACACAAAGGGTATGAGACAGTCTCTTGAAGGACCAGTCAAGGCAAAAATTAGGCAAATGTGTTCTAAAAGTAGGCAAAATAAGTTCAAGAAAAGTATATAAAAAGAGACAGTACAAAAAACTTAGAAATGTCACCTTATAAAGTTGAAAAGTGTTCCCATACAGCTCTTCTGTCAGCATGTTCCTCTGCTCCAGAATGGCTTTGTCGTTGTAGGCATACTCCACAATGGCGGATGCTTCTGCGTGCCGCAGCAGCTTCTTCACATGACCTTTGAAACTTTTGATGATCTCTGCGATCTGTGGCTTACTTCTAAACTCAACAGAATCATGGATAAAGTAGATGACAGAAAGAGAAAGGGAGGTAACAATAAATCATAATTTACACATCCTGATACCAACTAATCAATGAGTGTCTTCCATAGAGAAAAGCTTGTGTGTCCAAAAATCAAACTGCTTAGTGTTTTCACTTTAAGCTTGAACTGACTCCACAGTCAGCATTCCTAGGTGAGAAACCTAGCTCTGCTGACTGACTGAAAGAGCTGAGCAGGTTCTGTAACCTCCTTGTGCCTCAGTTTCTTCATCCATAAAGGAGAAATAAAGTTTCTGTGAGGACTAAAAGGATTCAAAGAATACAAAGTGCCCATATCAATCCCACTAAATTCTTTAGCTTGGGAAAAAGGAGACTATGAAAAAAGGAGAGAGAAAGTCAAAGACAAAGATGCAGGGAAATAGGAAAAAAGCATTCTACATGCTCTTTTTTGCGGGGTGCAGATCCTGCAGTTAAACTCAGGACCTGTCCCTAAGCTTGTTTGCTCAAGGCTAGTGTTCTACCATTTGAGCCACAGCTCCATTTCCAGCTTTTTGGTAGTGAAGTGAAAATAAAGGGTGCCATGGACTTTCCTGCTCAGGTTGGCTTCAACATGTGATTTTGCTGAGTAGCTAGACTAAACCTCCTGGTTTAGTCTAAAATAACCAAGCAACTAACAATAGCAAAGATTTTTTTTTCAATATTCTGTCAACTATATGTCACATTTTTGTTGTTGTTGTTACCCTCAAGACAAGTACCAATTCCACCTAATTTAAGAAATTCTTCCATCTTCATATTTCTTAACCCAAAGATCTTACCCCACTCTATTCATCTGTTCCTAAGTCTCTATCCTCTAAACAGTGGTAACTAATTATGTGATTACTCCATCACTCTTCTAGAACTTTGAGATGTAAAAATAGGTCCTTAACAATGGTGAAGTCATACCATAATTTTATATTAATTTCAATAACAGCTACAAGGTAATATGCTCTAGAAATAAAAATAAGCATCTCTCTATGACCATGAACTTCTTTAACAGTGAATTTTAATGGTACTAGGAACTGAACTCAGGACCTTGTGCATGTTAGGCAAGTGCTTTTCCACTGAGTTACACCCCAGCCTGACCAGCCTTTTCAAGTAACTCAACCACAGCTGGAGTCCACAGATTGTTTTTTAAGTATATTCTAATAAATAGCAACTTACCCATACATGAGAAATTTCTTGACAATATTTCTGGAATATTTGGCTTTGCTTAATTCAACCAAATCATCTGGAGAAAAAAAAGGGCATTACAACCATTTGACAACCCCATTTCATATGTTCAGAGACAAAGGAACTAAATAAATGCACCATTCTGGAAACACAAGTATCTCTACCTGTTTTTCCCAGGAAGAACCAATACTTTTTTAAAAGTGGTCTTGCAGAAGACATTGCCATAAGATTATTTTTTAGGACACTTGGGTATCCCAGGAAAAACAAGTGACTAAAGACAACTGACAACTATCTTCAATATATAATAAATACCTCGCAGTTCTTCAAAAGCCTGTTTTCTCTGCTCTTCATTTCCATATTGAATGTAACACTGAATCACACGCGTTGAATCATGTGCAAATGCAATCTGTAGGAGACACAGTTTGAGCTTTTAGATTGCATCTTTCCAAGGAGTCATTTCTTTCTTCTTTTTTTGCTACTTCCTTGAAAACTCGTTGTTATAAGGGAAATAGCCCATTGTGGGTAAAATTGTATCTACATTGTCCAAGAGTAGAAATATGTGTTTAATTATGTAGAATATAATTTAGTTGGTTCTGCCTATCACATGTGATAGGTATAATTGGTAATGCTGTGGAGGCAGGGATAGATCATTCTGCAATATTCCTATCATCATAGTGAAAACTACCACACCATCTCAGGATTATATGGACCTTAGTTCTTTGTCTGGAAGTTGTCTTCTTTAAAAGGAAAATTCTAGTTTTAAGAGTCTATTACCTAGGTTTTCCACCAAAGTGATCAAACAATGGCTATGCTAACCAAAGATATACAAATATATACAGATAGAAGTTGAACAATCTTGAAGTCTTGCCACATAAATAATCATAAACACATATAGTATTTATTTCTCATGCTTTCACTGTAATCCCTATACATATATGCCAGCTACATCTGGTCCTCCAAAACGAAGGATCCAGTGATTAATAGTCTACAGCACCCCTCACAAATCACCAGTCACATCACAGTTTTTATAAAGCAACAGTAGCAGGCATCTTCAAAAGTATTTGTTTTCTTATTTTGGCTTCCAAACTTTTTAATTAAATTTTTTATATCAAAAGGCGAAAATAAGTCACCATCAAAGTCCTAGATTTCGGAATTTCTTAAAGGGAGATTTGTATAGAAATCTTTGGTTAATTTTTGTTGTTGTTGTTGGTGGTGGTTGGTCATGGGACTTGAACCCAAGGCCTGGATGCTGTCCCTGAGCTCTTTTGCTCAGGGCTAGCACTCTACCACTTGAGTCACCACTCCACTTTTCTGGTGGTTAATTGGAGGTAAGAGTCTCAAGAACTTTCCTGACCAGCCTGGCTTTGAACCACAATCCTCGATCTCAGCCGCCTGAGTAGCTAAGATTACAGGCATAAGACACTAGTGCCCAGCTTTCATTAACTTGTTTAAAAATCAAAGCTGTTTATGTTGATTTACAATATGGATTATCCACTATATGGCTAATAAGCTTGCTTTAAAGATACTTTTCTTATTTAGACCTCCAAGTAAGAATGAGAGACTAGACGTAAGATATTAGAAGATAGGAAAGTTGTCACACTGTACCCTGAGGAAGAAAGTTAACTACTATCAGCCCCATATATTAAATGTACAGTAAGACAGAAATTAAGTGAGACAGGATCTGCACTGCACAATGCCTCCACAGCAAAATCTGACCAATACTTACTGTCCAAAACAAACAAACCACCACCACCACCAACAAAAACCCAAGTGGTCAGAACTCGAGCCTCAAACTAACTTCACATCTACAGTCATACCACAATGACTTAAGCGTACCTGACAAATGATCCTAAGTGTGAAATTCGTTTCTTCTTTTGGTGGTCCTAGGGTTTGAACTCAGATGTGTTCTGCCACTTGAGCTACTCCACCCAGCCCAACTGTAAACTATTTACAACCTGAGCATACCAGACTACTGCTAGAGCTGTGGGAAATGTTGTATTCTATAAAGATCTTACTAAATTTATAAGAAAGAGTCAGTGACTTGCTGTAGTACAACAGTATAACTATTGGAGTTGTTGCTTTACAAGTAACTTGTCACCACATACTTATCCAAATACACAATGGAAGCTTACTACAAAACAGAAATGTGCAGAAACAATGAAAACTAAAATTCTTCATTTTTTTAATTGTCAGGATTATGTACAGAGGAGTTACAGTTACATGATTAAGGTAGTGAATACATATACATTTCCAAATACCTGTTATCCCCTTCCTCATTTTTCTCCCTCCTTCCCTCTCCTCCCCCAGCCCCTCCCCCACCCCTTGCTTTCTTAATCATTTTTCAAAAACCAAAATATAAAATAAAATAAACAGAGATCTTATCCTTAATGTCCATTGTCACTCTAGTCTACAATGCTTATGTCCTCCATGATTAGTAAGTATAAAACAACTCCTTCCAGATCAGGCGATAAATACATATGCATCTCTTCTTTTGTTTCATGTAATCTGTTC
Source organism: Perognathus longimembris pacificus (assembly GCF_023159225.1). NCBI lineage: Eukaryota > Metazoa > Chordata > Mammalia > Rodentia > Heteromyidae > Perognathus > Perognathus longimembris. The sequence goes on from NC_063161.1 coordinate 100,583,385, forward strand.
CTTCTTTTTCTCTAGTTTTCACCCCTCCCTGCTGCCCTTGAGCTACTTGGTTTGTTTTCCTCAGTGCACGTTGCAGCTACTGGGCCCTTTCTACTGTATTTGTCCCCTATTTTCCATTCATTGTGTCCTTCTTCCAGCTTCTTTCAGATGTGCACCTGTATACATCTTGTGTGAGGAAAAGGGTATAGGGTCCTTTAGTTTCTCTAAGATTGACTACAAAGAAGTATTTTGCCTTTTTATCTTTGGGGTTCTTTACAGCCTGGGTATTAAATTATTTACATATGAATTTATGTACATATAATTTAGAGTTTGTGTTTCACTTTTGGCTGCCTTTCTCCCAAGGCAGCACCCCACTCCCTTTTTCTTTGGTCTCCCTATGAATTGGTGCCTTGGGTCCTGCTTTGTCGTGTCTTTTTGTTTTTTATTTCTAACATCCATATATCAGGGAGACCATGCACCTTTGTTCTCTATGTTCTAGGCTTGTCTTGCTCAACATTATTTGTTTAAGACCTGTCCATTTCCCTGCGAATGCCATTATTTTATCATATTTAATCTCTATGTAGAAATTACATACATACGGGTACCACATTCTTTTGATTCATTCATCTGTAGTGGGGCATCTGGGTTTCCATATCTTGGCTACTATGAACTGTGCAGTGATAAACATGGATGTGCAGGTGTCCCTGTGATATCCTGGATCCTGTTGTTCAGGATAGATGCCTAGAAGTGGTACTGCTGGGTTATAGGGCATGTCTATGCTAAGTTTTTTGAGGAACCTCCATACTGTTCTCCAGAGTGATTGTACTAGTTTACAATCACACCAGCACTGCAGAAGGGTTCCTCTTTCTCTGCATCCCCTTTAGCATTTGTTTTTGCCTGAGTTCAGAGTATAGGCCATTCTAACTGGGGTAAGGTGGTATTTCAGGGTATTTGCATTTCCTTTACTGCCAGGGATGTTGAACATTTCCTCATATGGAAAACTAAAATTCTTAAATTGAATAGTGTAAAGAGTTGACAGCCTGTTTACAAAAGTAAGGAAGAAACCAAAGCAGTAGCATTTCTGTATCTAGAATGCATAGGTGGCAATTTAGAACAAATTAAACTATATGGTCTTGAAGCAAGACATTCAAATATTACTAGACTAATAAAAAATAAATTTCTCAACATAACTTTAAGACTTGTTTGGTATGAATTATTTTAAAATGTCACAGCCAGCTTGAGTCTTTAATACTCTAGCAGCAAGGGCCCCTAAGTACAATCTGAAATGCAGAACTGGAAAGACAGAGCACCAACATGATGGCACAGGTGGAAATTTTATACCTGAATTCATGTGACACTAGGCTGTAGTCAAAACAAAGGTACTCCTAAATAGGATACAAATAATCTTCAGGCAATGTGTATACAGTACCTATGAAACTCAAATGGATTTTATGTTTCCAGTGGAGTCCATCTCTAAGATCTCTCTCTCTCTCTCTCTCTCTCTCTCTCTCTCTCTCACACACACACACACACACACACACACACACACACACACACACACACTACAAAATGTAAACAAAAAATAAAAAGTCCAAAACTCTCCTGGTCCTAGGTATGTCAGACAAAGCATATGTTATCTGTATTCAATTCTTGTATAGTGAGTTATGAAAGGTATTTGAAAGTTCTAGACAAAACCACTGGAAACCACAAGTTCTCAAGTCACAATCGCCTTTTCCTAACAGCCAGGAAATTTCTATGATTTCAAAGTAAAACAATGAGTTCACTCTACTTACAGTTTTAATTTTCCCTTGAATCAACTTCTGCAAGTCACTCATCAACTTCACTCTTTTTTCTTTGTCACAATCTTTTCTACAAATGAGAAGAAACACGGTGCAAGAAGTTATTTTAAACATATGAAACTAAGCACTATACCAATATGTGCTCATCAGTTCAGCATGGATTTCCTTTTCAAAACCAGCAAACCTCTGACATTAAAATTGCTATTCCAGAGCAGCCAGACAAAAGTAATTTTCTCAGAGGGAGAAACTCATCTCACAAGGTATAATCTTATGCATCAATCTAACTCTTAACAGTCAGAATTTCAGAAAAAGAAAAAATAATGAAAGCAAGTCTAAGATAGCAAATACTTAAGCAACGCAGAACCTAGCTGATAAAATGCCCTTCCTTTTCTCAGAAATTGCTCAGGAAATATTAAATCCATTTTGATATCCTGAAACTCTCCTAATGATCCCACATATTTCTGCAATAGTCAGGTATCTAAACACTACTGCCTCTACCAGAGGATTCTGGGTATTTCCCCCAAAGAACTCAAGTGCTATGTCTTTATTTTAGCCTATATTTCTACTTAACAGGGGGCACATTGCTACTTTCTATCACCTCCAAAGACCATAAGGGTGGTAATAAGTGGCATTACCTTCTTAAGATTTCCCAAATCTGCTTTGCCCGAACGACAACATCGTAATTGGTTTTGTCACTAAGCTGTCTGCTCTGCTTCAGTTCTTTCTTCTTCTTTTTGAAGTCATCCCATTTGGGTTTCTTGGCTGCAGATTCTAAACATTATAGAAATTGTTCTCAAATAGATTTAACATTCTGAGTGGCATACAGGACTATGAATTAAGTACAAAGGATAACTAATCAGGATTAGCTTCTACTCACTGTGGAAACAAGAGGAAAATACCATTTTCTATAAATTTAAACTTTATATAAAGTTTTTGAATAGTCTGCACATTTTAAATTTGGCTAAAAACATCCAATTGTTCATTTAGCAGCTTTTTTTTTTTTTTGGTGGCGGGGTATGTGTGTAGGGGGGTGGTGTTAGAGGAAAGACCTTGTATAGCACAGGATTGCACCACAGTAAGTACTCTTGCCTCTTCATCCCAAGTGCTGAGAAGATATTATTGTTTACTTAAGCCTATCTGCCTTTCCTTCCTTGCCCCAAAAAGCTATGCCCAGAGATCCTGCACACAAAGGTTCAGACACTACTTGACACATAAAGGCCTCTGCAAAGACGACACCAGGGAGCAGTGCTTACCATCACTTTTACTGTCTGGCTGGAATTTTCTCTTCCTGTTGAGTTTATCTGCTTGCTGCAATTTGTTCTTTGGTCCTTTGTCCCCCTGCTGTTTATTCTTGAATTGCTTGATACCCTTTTTGCCAGGTTTTGTGGCACTTTTCTCAAAGTTCTTAGGTGTAATTTTAGTTCCATCTTCTTTGCCAGCCTTCCTTGGAAATTTCTTTGAAGAGCTAGAACCTGATGATGATGATGATGATAACAATAAGTAACTACTACTTTATTGAATTAATGATCCTGGGCCTAGATCTCCTTCAAGTACTGAGTTATATTTATTACACAGAATTATATATAGGTTTAGTAGGATGAAATCTCTCCTCTCAGATATACAGCGTTCAGTTTTAAACACAGTATTAAAATAATCAAACTCAAACAATAAAACCCTTTTTCTGATTATCAAGTTTTAACATCGATTTAAGATACAAAGCTTAGAAAGTAGAAAGACATCTAATAAAAACTACAATTAACCACTGTTAAATAACCACTGCTGTTGGTTTGGTGTATTTCTGTAGTTTCTGAGCATACAGTAGATATGATACATTGCTTGCATAGCTTTATATGTCTTTAATGATACATCATTAGTCTTTATATACAATGTTCAATGGTCTAATAACAGAATGGGGGTTTAAGTCTATAATAAAATATTAAACAGTTTTGGTAGCAAAGCTTACAAATGAAATAACTAAGAAATGAGACAAGACATCTATTTCTGAGACTATAACAAGGGAAAGAATAAACACTACTTAGGAGACATTTTGCTATATATGCAACCTATAACTTCTCTACTTACAATACTGACACCTGATGGAATTATAAAGGTATGACCACTTGAAATCCTAAAGCTAAAAGTACATGTTTCCTTAGTTTACCAAATGTTGGGATATAATGTGCAATGAGCAGGTGTGAAGGAAATGAAACAACCTCAGTGGCTGAGAGGGAATTCTTTTATAAAGCAGAGCAATCCTCTATTATTCTGATAATTTCGCTGAAATCCTTGTTAACTCAGAATCAATAATGAGTTCTCCCTATTTTTGATCCTAGTTTGAGTCCTGGAATACAGATTGGAATCTACATACCCCTCCATCCCAGTTATAATGAAATGACAATTTTACCACTGTTTTTATGAAATCTGTTTTTTTCTTGCGATGCCTTTGTAGTCTTTCCTTTGAATTTATTTTTCCCTTTGATCTCCATCATAGCAATTCTGGAAAACAAACACCAAAACCACAAATAATTTATTTGCTCCTCAATTAAGATCATAGTGTTGAATTTATATTCAGCATCAAGTATCCAGTTTCAGCATATAAACTACACAAGTGTAGTAATCATTGACTAGTTTCTAAGATGTATTTAAAATGGAGGATGAAAAAGGCATAACACAATAACATAGAACATACATGTACCCTGGCTACTGTGTGATGTATCTAGAAAAGGCACTTCAGCAACCATACTAAAAACCAGACTGTCATTTAGTCTCAGTGTCCACATTTTGTAACCTGTAAGACTTAGTGATGAGAACCTGACAATATTGCCATTTGTCTTCTAAGTTTCTACTCTAAAATCCAGGGACAAATAATAGGCTGTACTTAGCACATAATACAATTTAATAAAGGGTTAACAGAAAGATCCTTATATATCCCAAAGTTTCTTTAAAAAAAGTTACTGTTCAATTTGTAATAATTTCAGAGGTGGTCAAGCAACTTATAGTAAACTTCACAGCAAATCACTTTTTAAAAAAAAATTGTTAGGATGATATACAGGGGGTTATAGTTACATACTTAAGGTAGTGAATACTTTCTTGTCATACTTACTATCCCTTCCTCATTTTTCTCTCTTTTCTTCCCCCAACTTCCCCCTTTCTTATCATTTTTTTAACCTTCCCAATTATAGACATCATCATTCTAGTCTACAATGCTTATAAACTCTGTGAATATTAACCGTAAAACAATTCCTTCCAGGTCAGGTGACAGGTACATTCTTTCCTTTTGCTTAGTGTAATCTGATCCCTCTTTTTCTCTCATTTCTCTCCCTCCACTGCCCTTGAGTTGCTTAGTTTGCTCTCATCAATACCCATTGCAGGTGTTGGGCCACCTCTACAGTATTTTTTTCACCCACTTTCCACTCATTCTGTGCCCTCCTCCCAGCTTCCCTCTGATTCGCACGTGTATACACTATGTGTGAGGTAAAGAGGTCTTTTGCTTCCTTATCTTTGGAGTTCTTTTCAGTCGATATTATTTTAGGTACATAACAAAGTTGTGTTTGGGTTTTACTTTCTGGTGCCTTTCTCCTAAGAATGACCTTTTTTGGTCTCACTGTGAATTGGTATCTTGAGTCCTGTTTTCTTTGTCATATCTCTTTATTTAATTCTAACACGCACACATCAGGGAGACCATGCGCCACTTGTCTCTCTGTTCTTGGCTTGTCTCACTCAGCATTTGTTCTAGTCTTGTCCATTTCCTTGTGAATGCCATTATTTTATCATTTCTAATAGCTATGAAGAATTCCATTATATACAGGTACCACATTTTTTATACATTTATTTATTTATTTAGAGCCATTGTTCAAACTTTTTATGTACTGAAGACATATGACTTTCTTTATATATATATATATTTTTTATTATCAAACTGAATTAGAGAGAGGTTATACCACATTTTTTTAAATCCACTCATCTGTAGTGGGACATCTGGGTTGTTTCCATTTCTTGGCTATTGTGAATAGTACAGCAATGAACATGGAAGTACAGATGTCCTTGTCATAACAGCAAATAACTTTGAAGTAAGAAGTATTTGCCCAACAGGTCACTTATAGACAACAGACTTCATGGTGCCAGTGGACAAGCAACAGAGAACCAAACCTTCACAAAACCAGACCTCTGTAAGCTGCAGTATGGATCAAGGGCAAAAAAGTCATTGGGCTAATTCCTTTACTTTTCAAAGTTGTATGTTAGTTCAATTTCCAAAGTTGATCCTAAAGAGTAAGTGGCAGGTATTTCTAGATAGTACTTCATTAGTGTATCAGAATTTTCTAGACTTAATTTCTTAGAAGATGGATAGGTATCTTGAGATACACTTTGAAAAAGGAAGGGTTTGGGTTGAAATGTAGCTGAGGGAACAGCTAAATGGCAATAACCTGCAAAAGAATTTTTAGATTCCTTAAAGCTACCCATGCCAAGCAAAAGCCTTTTTTTTTTTTTTTTTTAATTTTGCCAACCTAGTTGAACCAGGATCATTTCCAGGGAACACACTGAAAAAAGCTGTTTCAATCTAAACTGAAAAATGGAGGGTGCCGAAATTGCTGAGTTTCCTTAGGGAATTTAGAACTACAGAGTTACTTTATTACCTCGCTATAGGAATCATAATTATACTTGCCATTTCTTAGCTCTTATATACATGTAGTTTTTTAGCAATCAATTCATGTACATGTTTTCTGTTTCACAGATGAGTTCTCTATACCCTTTATCAGCTTCCCCTAATATGAACAACTTTCATAATTTAACTTTCAAAACTAAGAAATTACTATTATCATAGTACTATTATGTTACAGGCTTTATTTGGATATTTTTGTATTTCTGTTTCAGGATACACTCAATTTAGCCACCATGTGTCCTTTGTATTTTGCAGAGTATGCTTCATTGGAAGAAATGTTTTTCACTAGACTTTGTTTTTTGTTGAAAAATACCACAAAAAGGTACTCTTCTCATAGCATCAAGAGGCACATGACATTGGTATGACTAACAGTAATATTAACTACCACTATCTTTTTTTTTGGTCTGAGAGTCAAGAGCAGGACTAGAGGTGGGTATGTGACACTTTCACTTATTGGCTGGTACTCTACCATCTGAGCTATGCCTCCAACCTACTTGTCAAAGTAGTGCTCATCAGTCGAATTACTATTATTTCCTTTCTATACTCTACTGGAAACAAGGCATTAATTAAATCTACCCCAAAATGGGAGGGAAATTAAGCTCTGCATCTTGTATCTGGGAATGTCTACCTGCTGCCTCATTATGTGTCTAGCAGGCACATGTCCAAGCCATAATTCCCTATATTTTACCTGTACTTTTCTGCCCTATTCTTTCACATCTCAGCTAAAGGCACATAACCTACTACACTACACTGCAAGAACCTTAAGACTTATTCTTGACAATTTCCCCTCAACCTATCAGTTATTTGAGTTCTCATGAAAATAATTTCTAACTCTCCAATTTGTACCTCTACTACCACTCCTCTCATGCAAACCATTATCAAGACTTATTTACTGAACTTCCAAATGAAGTGCTATTTCTAAAGAGAATCCGGGTCTGTCACCTTTTATTTGTAAACCACCATTGGTTTCTATGCATGAGAATGTAAACAGCAATGCTTCTCATTGAATATAAATCAAGAAAGCCCATACTAAAATCACCAAAGCACACCAAAAAAGCATTCCACCCTAACCTCTAATTTTAACTTGTTCCACCCACTGAACTAACTACCGCCCAAGTGACACAGCCCCTTACTGCCTCTGCTCAAAGTCCTCTTTCTTGGGCTTTGGCCCTTCCAGATCGCCTCTAGTCCTGCATCAGGATTTGGCTTATGGATCATTTCTTCAGATTCTCTGATCTAACCATCTCAGTGTTTCCCAGTGCTTTACAACCGTGTCAGGCTGTAACCTCACCACAGATCGTATGGCTGGAAGCGTGAGGGTACTGAGCTGACTGGTACTGAAAGTGTCCGAATTCTGCGGCTGGTTGCAGTCCAAGCACTCGGGGCAACGTGGTAGGAAAAGGGATCGCGGGCCTGCCGCTGGCCAAGTTTCCCCAACCTACCCTCTTCCCACTCCTGGCCTACAATGCGCCCTTAGAACGCTGCTTGACCGGCAGAAGAACGGAAAACCCGAGAAACATCCGCCCCGCTTCTCCGACTCCTAACGCCGGCGGAGCACCCGGGGCGAGCAACTCCAAAACCCGCCAGCCCCACCCGCACCGCACCGCACCACTCACCGCACACGTGGGGCGGGCGCCGACGCAGGAAGTCGATTCCAGACTGCCGCTTCCGCTTCCTCTTCTGCCTCGATGCTTAGCTCCGCCCCATATCCGCTTTTAGCCTTCTTCTGCCTTGGAGCGGGAGGGTCAAGGGGCGGGACTTATGGAAAACGTGTTTCTATTGGTCCGCAGGTAACACGGCCGTCTACGGCTTAAGATAGGCACCGCTTTCTTGATTTTTGGCCGCTGAGAGGATCCCCCTAGCGGAGGAACGCGTTGGCGGCGCCTGAAAGTGACGTATATTCACCCATTAGTTTCCGTGCGGGGAGAAGAATAAGATTTCTCGCGGGAGGCTGGCGGAGAGACCTGGTTGACGTGGTTGCCGAAGCTGCTTCTGTCTGTAGTCTGACCTGATACTCAAAGAGCTGACCGGTTTAGAGCGTGCACATCTGCGTTGCAGTGTCGTTTGAGAGATGAAAGACCTATCCTGAGAGTCGGTTTGAATTACAATCCTGGGATGTTTTTGTTGTTGCGTTTTAATTTTTAGCTGTGTAGCTCTAGGAAAATTACTAAGTTTCTCTAACGCTTGGTTTCTTGATCAATAAAATAGAGATAGATCGTACATACAAAGGGCTTAGCACAACGAATGGTCGTGAAAAATTCTCAGTACACGGTTATCATTTTTAAATTGCTTATTGTTATTATAAAGGTGACATACAGAGGGGTTACAGTTACATAAATCCCAGTTTTTACCACCTGTGCCTCTCCACACTCCTCTGTACAGCGCTTTGACAACAAATAAATAAAAGAATATCCTTTGTTATCACTCTGTGTGGATGCCAAGAATCCTGTATAATTTACCCTATTCCGGTGCATGTCAGATCTAGCTTTCATATTTGAGAGAAAGCACACGGTGTTTGTCTCTCTGCGCGTGGCTTGGATCCCTTAACATAATTTTGCCCTAGGTCTATCCATTTCACCTGCAAATGACATATTAGTATTTCCAATGGCTGTGTACATTTTCATTATGTGTAGATAAGTACTACATTTTTTTGATCCACTCATCTATCATACTGCATCTAGACTGTTGCTGTAACTTGGCTATTGTGAATAGAGCAGCAATGAACGTGGACATTTGTCATTCTTAATGTATGCCAGTTCCTGGATCCTGTTTTCTACTTCAGGAAATACAGGTCAGATATTACCCCATTTTACAGATGACAAAACGGACACAACAAACAGCAGAACTTATTATTTTTGTTGTGGTTTGCTTGTGCCAGTCCTGGGGCTTGAACTTAAAGCCTTGTTGCTGTTCTTGAACTTTTGTGCCTAAGATTATCACTCTACCCCTTGAGCTATGGCTCTACTTGCAGCTTTTTGGTAATCAACTAGAAATAAGAGTCTCATAGACTTTCCTGCCCAAACTGGGTTTGAACTGTGATCCTCAGATCTAAGCCATTGAGTAACTAGGATTACAGGCATGACATACCAGCACCCAGCTCACAGAATTAATTCTTTTAATAGTTGTGGAAGCTAGAAATCTGAAATCAAGTTGTTAGCCAGTTAGGGCAAACATCTTGTGAAAACATTATCCAAACATTTCTTGTCTCCCAGGTATTGTGGTTCCAAACTGTCGTATATGCATGTTTGCATAATCTCAGCCTAGGACTGCTTTCCAAACTGTCTTCTTTTCTGTCTGTTACTTCTCTTTCTGTATGTTGTAAGAAAAAGTGTCATTGAGAATCTCACTGCAAGGCAATTAGCCTTATAAAGTCTACAAGCCTTTTACTCAAACAAAGTCACCTTTTTTGGTGGTGTTCTGGGGATTAGGATATAGACATACTTTTTTGGAAACTATTCAACTCCATTATCTGGAGAGTTGAAAAATTGGCACTGCCTTCCAGTTCACTCTGTTTCTTGCTTTGGAGGCATTAGGTTTGAGACTGGTAATCTACTAGATTGTAGGTGACTTCTGGACAGAAGCTATCCTTTCCAGGCACTGCTGCTCAGCACATGTTTTATAAGTACTTGTCTGACTCGATATATGATTATTAGGACAGTCTCGGAACAAGTGTTTTCTCATTTTATAAAGAAAGGGGAAGTACTGACTTTTGTCCCCAGAGCCTCAACATAGCTGCCTCTGACCTGCTTTCTCCACTCTATTAACTTATTGGTAAAAACTCACAAAAATATGGAAACAGAATTGCTGGAGACCCATCTCAGTGTTTATTGAGCAAATAATGTAGTGGGGCTATGAAACATCTTAAAATCTTTGACAAGAAAATGCTGGCCACAATACCTGTACATAATGGAATTCTACACCATGATTAGAAATTATAAGATAACAGGAAGGAAATGGTCAGATCTTGAACAAATAATGTTGAACGAGACAAGCCTAGAACACAGAGAACATAGGCGCATAATCTCCCTTATAGGTGGTTGTTGGTGGGGGAGGGAGAAAACAGTAGAAATCATGTCTGTAAAATAACAAACTTCTTTTCAAATGGTATTTCCACTTGTTTTGGTCAGCGACTTTACATTATGTCTCTAAAACCAAACAATCACTAAATAAACATAAAAAGGTCTAGGATAGACCTATCAGAGGATCACAATAGCTCAACAGCTACGTACATAAGATTATATGAAATGAGGCTAAGCAAAATGAAATCCAAAAGATGGAAACAGAAGGATTTTATTGTTGTCATTATGTTTAATGTACTAGATGAATTTACTTTGGCGTACCCCCCTGTGGTCACTGTATATATTGTATATATGCTATCTGAACTAGGGAAGGGAAAGAAAAGTGAGGAAGGGTATAACAATATGACAAGAAATATACTCACTACCTTATTATGTAATTGTACCCCCTCTGTACATCACCTTGTCAACAAAATTTAATTTAAAAAATAAAAGAAAATGCTGGCCACAAGAAATTGCAACATACCCTTTTCCAGTCCTGGGAATGGGTACATTTGTCTGTTCAACTTCATAGAGAGCAGAAGCCCATATCCTGAAAAATACATTCAAATAGCTAGCTGCCTAAATACACACAACAGAAATCTATTATTCATTTGCTTTTTCACCAAGAGGAAGAAAAAGCTACCAAAAAACCTCAACTAGATTTAATAATGTTATTATCAAGTGTTCTGTGCTACCATAAAGTGGATTGATCTAAAAAGTAGATTGCATTAAGTGAATTTTTTTTGGGGGGGTGGAGTTGAGTAGAAAGTACCTCCCAGTTTTATAGAATAACACAAAAGGTATATCCTACAGATTGGCAGTGTGTGTGTGTGTGTGTGTGTGTGTGTGTGTGTGTGTGTGAACTCTAGGCTTTAATTTGGGACCTGGATGTTATCCCTGTGTTTTTTTTTTGCTCAAGTCTAGCGCTACCTTTGAGCCTTAGCTCTACTTCTGGCTTTTTGGTAGTCAATTGAACATGAATGTCTCATACTTTCCTGCCTGAGATGGCTTTGAATTGTGATCTTCAGATCTCAGCCTCCTAAGTAGCTAGGATTATAGGCATGAGGCACTAACACCTGGCTATAATTTGATTTTAACCCTGTAGCCCTTTAATGTTTCAAATAACTAATCATCTAAATGTAGACCACTTTGTGTATTTCTAAAAATATAAATATGCAGCAAACAATTTAGTTGAATAATTATACACATCCAAGAGGTTAATAACTATTGTAGCTGTGTGATCAAGAGCACTGACATTAGAAGCAAATGAATTTGGCCAAATATTCAAGTTTTTGTGGTCATGTGTGGCATAGCCTGAATGTACCTCAGTTTCTGCATAGCTATAAAGTAGTGTAAAAACAATCTTTTGGGGTTGTTATACTGCTCAACAGTGATGATGCCTCTAAAAATCCTGAATGAATGTTGAGAAATTCATAGCTAAAGGGAGAATCCAGAAATATCCACTGGAACTTCTGGCCAATAGCCACTTAAGCAATAACGGCTTCACCCAATGAAAATCCTAAAGGGAGCTGATTGCTGTTATTCAGTGCCTTAACAGTATCATCAGAGATCCAAAATCTTTCCATCTCTGGGTCCAACCACCATCCTCAACAGGTTGACTTTTCATTCTTAACACTTCTTGCTTTCTGATTGCCAGATCTACTCCTCAGTTTCAGGATTTATAGCAGAGCCTAGAAGCAGGATGAGAAAAGGGATGCCCTCCAGTAGGACTCGGTCCTCATCCCAAATGAAAAGACCCTGGAGGGATCGCCTTTTGTTTCAATAACCCTAGAAGTGGGTTCATAACCACTACCAGGAATGAAAGATCATATAATGTCAATTCAGCATTTGGATAGCATTCTTTTCAAGTATTCTGGTAAAATTAAAGGTTATTTGGAATCAACATTCTTGCACCTAGCAGAAGATATTTAATTTGTAACATACATGAGTTTGGTTTAAAAAACGTCAAAAATAACTAGGAGTCAAGGGAGTGTATCAGTAGTCTTGGCAGTATATCAGAATCACCTGTAGAGTTAAGGAAACTCCGTAATTCTCATTTAATGGATCTGGAGTGAGAGGTTGAGGATTCGGAAAGCTTCCAGGTCGTACTAATGTGGCAGCTAGAATCAAGAGCCACTTGTTTGAGGAATGGAGTTCAAGTTGTCCATTTGCTTTTCTAATTAAGCCTTGGAATCTCGTGGTATCTACTCTTATTACAGTGAACAAAATTAAAGAATTAAGCCTAAAATAGCCTTGTTTCTGTGTGGAGAATGTTACAGACATAATTGTATCTTGTTGACTGATGTCTTCTACAGTGATTAAACATCTTCAGACATTACAAAAGGTTGAAATTTGAACTACACACTCTCAACCCTATCCTGGAAAAATGAAAGTGTTAGCTGGTTTTCTCATAAATTCTTTATCATTTTGTAGAATTTTCTAATATTTTGAAAGAGTGTGTTAGGTGTCAGCTCCCACACATATCCCCTCCCTCAAATCAGTTCTTTAAAGTTCTAATTAGTGTATTTTTAATTAATTGGGGTTTGTTTTTCTGTTTCCCAATTGCATAAGCATTGGTAAAATGCATGTTTTTTTTTTATAGAAAGTGTAAATGAGATTTATGGCAAAGACTTAAGTTTTATTTTCAGGAACTATTAGAATGATAAATCCATGGAAAGAGTGATTGCCAAAGTATTTTCTTTTAGCAATAAAGAACTTCTCTGAATAGGGCTAGAATTATGTTTTTTCAATACCATAAATTTGCTACAAAGTGCACTAATATAGCCTGTGCATTAATTGAGCATTTATAATATTCTGGTGGCTGTCTGTTAAGCATAATAGTAACCCTCTTGTAACTAATTTTCTTTCCTTGATGATATGTTTGGCAGTAGCAAGATGAAAGTTTACCTGATAGTATTGTCACCTTTATGAAATATTGTTTTAGCCCATTATGGAGGAATGAAATAAGAATTCACTTATATCACTTAAACCAACAAATCACTTATATGTAGCATATCTACAATGTTCTATGGTTTTATAAAAGAATAATAAAGCAACATGTACTCACTTTATCATTGGAACAATTAACATGTTTATGATTTAAACTTTTTATAAAATTTTGCTTTTATGCTGTTTCCTTTGGAAAGCCATTGTTTTACCAGGTGATTTCATTCATTTATCAGCAAGAAGGACTTGATGATTGAGCATGTATTTTATTAGGTGACTATAGGGGTTGCTGAAAAGAGATCACCACTCAGATCAGACAGAAGAGAGCTTATTGGGAGAAACAGCCCTCCAGCCTGCACAAAACGCAGGCATGTAGAGAGGGAACTAATGGCAGAGAGAAATTACATAGGTAAGGGCAAGGAGTAAGTGTGATCATAGCACATGCTCACTCACAGTCAGATGGTTGACCGGTGATTGACAGTTCCAGGCAGATGATTTGTGGTAAGGCTGCATGCTGTCCTTCATGAAGTGGGTGAGGGAAAGGGGGTTGTTCTCCTGGGAAGACTTAACAGTGACCAACTATGAAACTTAATTGTTCCAAATATGACAAAAATAGCCAACAGTTTTCTAACTATTCTCCCCAATTTTTAATTAAAACATTTGGGCCTTGGGGTATTGACCTAGACCTATCTCCCTACCACATATCTCTTCCTTTTAAAAGATGAAGAAAAACATTGCCTGACTTACCTAAACTCAGTGGGATAGTTTTTCTCCAGGAAGCAGATGCCTAGCTGAAGTTAGGAAACAGAGGTTTTTCTGTGAGACAGACTGATGAAGATCAAGGGTATAGAAGAAAGGATCCATTGGAAACACTTCAGGCTGAGACACCTATCTCAGTTTGTGGAGAGAGAGACAAAGGAAGATATAAGTCTTCAGATTACAGTAAAACTGAGAACATTTTGGCTAGGATACCATGTAAAGATATTTAGCTCAGAGTCAATATTTTCTATAAAAGGAGACCCAATCTGCCTCTACACTTTCCTGCTATATTCTACTGGCTTAGGGAAACCCAAGAAGAATATGACTTCAGCATGAAACCTGCAGTCATAACAACTGTCAGACCACAGCTGTTATCTCTTGAAAGGAAACTTCACCAGTTCACTCCCATAGCTACCAGAGTCTAGCCCTTACACAATACTGATTGATTTCCCATCTGTGCTAAGGAAGCAGTTTTCCCATTGTCTCTATGACTTTCATCCTTAGTAAAAGAAGATGGAGATCAGTGGGGTAAACTACCTCCACTGTCCATTCTAATTCCTCTCAACCTCAGCTATTAACTTGGTAGGTTTGATGTTGTCTTACTCAATGGTAGACAAGTAGTGCAGCCCATAAATATATACAATTATGATGTCTCAAAGATACACATAAAAATAACAATGTTAAAACATCCCAAGGAGAAATTAAAATGAAGACATGCCACACAAACATTGTCTTTTTTTTTTTTTGCCAGTCCTGGGGCTTGAAATCAGGGCCTGAGCACTGTCCCTGGCCAGCATTCTACCACTTGAGCCATAGCACCACTTCCATCTTTTCCATCTTTTTCTGTTTATGTGTGCTGAGGAATTGAACCCAGGACTTCATGCCTGTGAGGCAAGCACTCTACCACTAAGCCACATTCCCAGCCCCACAAACATTGTCTTTTTATCTCTTGCTACTTGTTTAAAAGTAACCAGACTGACCAAGTGCCAGTGGTGCACACCTGTAATCTTAGTTGCACAGGAGGCTGAAATCTGAGGATTGTGGCTTGAAACTAGCCAGAGCAGAACATTCTGTGAGACTCTTATTTGTAATAAACTACCAAAAAGCCAAAAGTGGAGCTGTAGGTCAAGTGGTAGATCACTAGCCTTGAACAAAACAAGCTCAGGCAAAACCCAGCCCCCCAGTTCAAGCCCCAAGAGAAAGAAAGAAAGAAAGAAAGAAAGAAAGAAAGAAAGGAAGAAAGGAAGGAAGGAAGGAAGGAAGGAAGGAAGGAAGGAAGGAAGGAAGGAAGGAAGGAAGGAAGAAAGAAAGAAAAGGAAGGAGGGAGGGAAGGAAGGAAGGAAGGAAGGAAGGAAGGAAGGAAGGAAGGAAGGAAGGAAGGAAGGAAGGAAGGAAGGAAGGAAGGGAAAGAAAGAAAAAACTTGCAATGTCACTAATGATATTAAGTGTATATCAAGATTGGCTTAAAGTTGAAATGATATGTAGGTTTGGTCATTTGGGCCTTTGGAACCTGGATTTTATGCAGTAAGTGGCAGAGAAACCTGACATGGCCCAAGTGTACTTGAGAATGATCGAGAATGATCATTTTACAGATCCAGGAAAGTCCAGGGCAAGAAAGTAAAGTAGAGAACATTTGTGACAGAGTCAAAGAGAATCCATCAATAGGAGCAGAATGATCTGATGACAGGCTCTGTGAGCCTTCGAACACACAGACATTTTGATTCACATCTCTGTGACCCAACTGATTTAGCAACTGAGGATGCTACAATAAGCTGAAGAACCAGTAGTCCTCATTCTCTTGGAGACTATGTTGTAGAAAGGGGGGAAGCAAACAAAAAACAAGCAAAATGCATAAAATCTTAGATGTTAATAAGTAATAGGGAAAAAATCCAATCAGGAAGGGTGTAGAGAATCTGAGGTCTGTGAAAAAGTAGAGAAAGAAAGAGCTCTGTTGCTATTCAGAAAACCAGTATTTTGTACAGAAGGAACAGTAAAGGAAAATATCCAAGACACATTATCTGAAGAAGATGCAGACCAGTTTTGTTGGTAAAAGAGATGACAAATTTAGAGAGTTATTTGCAGAAGTGACTTGTAGCTCATGGAGGTATTGAGAAGATTTCCATTTCACTCTGAAAGAGAAGGATGATCAGCCGAGGGATTCTCAGATTCAGTTCATGTTTTTAAAGAACCATGATGTGATGTGGAGAATTAACTCTATATGGGGCAGTCACAAAGGTGGGGAAAAAAGAGGAACTGGCTGGTGGCTGTGAGCAGTAGAGAAGTAGCAGAGCCCAAGTAAGGAGTCAGTACCATAGGAGCTGAGACAAAGACAAGTTGAACACAATAGAGGATGGGAAAATCCCATGATCATGTTGTCGGTAGCCTGAGGGTCCACTAGGACCTGGGTCCCTTGAAGCCACCTGTGGACAGAAAAATGGATGCCTCTATAGTACTTCCCATCTTGCTGTAGGCCTTGTATTTGAAACTATTCAGGCATGATCACATTTGTTCTTGTTCTTGTTCTTGTTCTTTTGAAAGAAAGTGATTTTAATCATCGAAGCCTTGAAAGTACTGGGATTCAAATGTTGCCCATTACTGCCCTCTGCTGAACATCTTAAAAAAATACTTCAGCAAAAGCCAGCTTGAACATTGATCCACACATTTGTGAGGCTGGGGAATTGACAAGACTGTACAACCTCAGTGGACAGGTCTGGAGACCAGTTTGGCATCTGGGATTTGCTATGGATGTTTTGCTTGCCAGGCAAACTTAAGTGTGGGGGTTATAGGCCACCAGATGGCAATATTTCCCAAAAAATGTCAAATGTTACTGAAACCTTGAGGATGGAATATTCCCCAGGATTCCAGGTAGGCAAGCTCCAGCAGAATTACTAATATTATTATCATTTCCTCTAAAACAAGGAACCTCGAGCCACGCCCCCCCCCAAAGAGGACAAGAGGTGAATGTGGTTTGTTTTCTATTCTTAGGCTTCAGTTCCCCTGAAGGAAGAAGTAACTTGAGGTATTCTGTACATCCAAACCAGATTTACAGTAGGTTCTAATACAAAGTATCTGATGGCATTTGGATGAGGCTTCTGATTTCTCAGCACTGTTTTTGAATGAATACCACAAAACACATAGGATTACAAGAGCTCATCATACTGAGATCTTATATCATAATATTTAGGAAAATGTAAGACAAATATATGTACATCTTTACTAATGAAATGAATAATAAAATCTAGGGACATGTCTACTGTCCATGTACTTTTGAAATAATTGGGAGCATAAATGATATTGTAAAAAAAAGCCAACAAAAAACCAAAACTCTAACCATAATGGGATATTGTTACCTACAATAGTATTTGAAAAATTGCTTCAATTTTAGTTTGAGTTTAGTGAAAATTAAAAAAAAATAAAGATGTATTCTCTATCTTTTTTTTTTTTTTTTGCCAGTCCTGGGTCTTGAGCTCAGGGCCTGAGCACTGTCCCTGGCTTTTTTTTTTTTTTTTTCTCAAAGCTAGCACTCTAACACTTGAGCCACAGTGCCACTTCTGGCTTTTTCTTTTTTTTCGGACAGTCCTGGGGCTTGGACTCAGGGCCTGAGCACTGTCCCTGGCTTCTTTTTGCTCAAGGCTAGCACTCTGCCACTTGAGTCACAGCACCACTTCTGGCCATTTTCTATATATGTGGTGCTGGGGAATTGAGCCCAGGGCCTCATGTAAACGGGGCAAGCACTCTTGCCACTAGGCCATATCCCCAGCCCCACTTCTGGCTTTTTCTATGTATGTGGTACTCATATATGTGAAGCAAGCACTCTCCCACTAGGCCATATTGCCAGCCTCTGTCTTTTTATCCTCTTCCTCCTTTTCTTTTTTCTCCGCTTCTTTTCCTTCCTCCCTTATTTTCTTCCTTTTTCCTTTCCCTTATTATTTCATGGATCTTTTGAATTCTGTCTATGGACCTCTTGAATATTCCAAGAAACTGAGGACAATAATCTTGTTTAAATATGTGTGGTTTTTTTGTTTGTTGTCAGTTAGGGTGCTCAAATTCAGGGCTTGGGTGCTATCCCTGAACACTTTTGCTCAAGGCTACCACTGTACCATTTTGAGTCACAGCACCTCTTCCAGTTTTCTGGTGGTTAATTGGAATCTCAAGGACTTTCCTGCAAGGGCTGGCTTTCATCCAGAATCCTATGTCAGCCTCCCGAGTAGCTAGGATTACAGGCTTGAGTCACCAGTGTGCCATTTTTTTTTTTTTTAATGAGCCAGTTGAACTTAATGTGAGCAGGCCTTTATACCAGTCCTTATGTAACTGCTCCAACCTAATTTAGTATAAAAAGTTACTGAAAGCCTATGTAGGAGTGCATTTTTGTAGTGATTAGCTGAGTTTCACTCAATCAGCTAATGAGCTGTGATTGGCTATATACAGCCAGGGCAGGCAACCACCTGTTCAAACCATGGAGGCAGTCTGAGTTCTATGCGCTGTAGCCTACCAGTGGTCAAACCTTGCTTCTGTTTCCCGTAAGTCATTTCTGTTTTCTGTCTGAATATATTCTTTAACCACATGGCACACTGGAGTTCCCTGAACCTCTTTTGATTCCAGTGGTTGTGTTATGCCGACATTTCCAGTCCCCAAAGACCACCAAGTAGCCGATACCAATGCAAACGCATGAGAGTCTTTATTGCAAGCTCGAGCCTGGACTCCCAACCATCACCAACACAGCAGATCTGGATTGAGAGTCCTGACCCTCAGATAGGCAGGATTTCTTTGTGATTACAACAGGGGCAGGGTATTTCCAACTTGGCAGATACTTGATTGGATGGCATTTAGCAAGCAAGTCTTGTCCTATTTCTATTGGCTATCTACCCTTTCAGTTATCTATTTTGGCTTTGATATCGGGAACTGGCCTCGATATCAGGAATTGACAACAGGTGGTCATGAAGCACTGATGCAGGGGCTTAGTGCAGGGGGTAGAGCAAGTCACAAATGGGTTAAGCAAGCCATTTACAGAAACAGAATATTGCAGTCAGGCTGACCTAGTACCAACTTTATTTTAACAATTGCGACCATGTTTTCCCATTACCACTAAGCAAGCTTGAGTGGGCTAAAACAATCCAGTAGTCAATCATAAGTAAACCAACCCAACAATTACCATGGCATTTCTACTACTATTATGGTTATTTCTATAGTCTATGACTATGATCATTTTTTACTGTCCGTTACCATGGTTGTTACCCAGGTATAGAGGTGAACAAGTGCTCCCTACATGTTTAAATGTCAAACTATAAGAAACTAGTCTCACGGGTGGGGGTGCAGCCCTCTATCATGGAGTCATAACCAGAATTTAGAAGCTGTTATAATTTTAACACTTAAACTTATATTTAGTTACTCCAGTTTTCAGGTCAGCCCTAACAGTTGCTGGATTAAGGAATCATGAATGAAAGCCAGTTCTTGGAACTAAATCAGTGGTAATTATTTTTCCCCCGTTGGTCAGCCATTGGGCTTGAACTTAGGGCCTGGGCACTATCCCTGAGCTTTTATGCTCAAGACTAGAACTCTACCACAGCACCACTTCCGTTTTTGTTTTGTTTTGTTTTTGAGTAGCTAATTGGAGATAAGAGTCTCACAGGGATTTTCCTGCCTGGGCTGTCTTCAAACACCATCCTCAGATCTCAGCCTCCTGAGTAATTAGGATTACAGATGTGAGCCACAGGCACCCGGCTTGTGTTTTTGTTTTTAAAGAAAACCATCACATGTTTTGCTAACTGAAGGAAATGATCCTCCCTCACGTTAGCCAGGTTCAAGTTAAAGAGGGAATGTGTTGATTTCAGAGATCTGACATGTTCTTTTCCAATGCAAATCCCTGCTGTGGACAGTCAGTCCATTTCTCCTCCTGTCATTCCTCTTCTTGTTTTACCTATGGAGCACTAGGATTTCCCTACCACGTTTCCTTCTTTGAGTCTCTCCTTTCCTCTTTGCTACCTGAAACCAGAGCCATTGCCTGGGATCTCTTGGCTCCTCTCTGTAATAGCTTCACCTGAGTGACATGAATGTCACTCAGCCCCAGGAATACCAGGAATGCCACTCTGTCCTTCCTTCTTTGCTTCTCTTTTTCTCTCTTTTCTCTTCAGAGGCCAGGAGGAGGACAGAGGGTGGAAGAGTCATAGAAAACATGGTAGCTTTTGAATATCTCCATCATTCTACTGAAAACATCCTCTATCCTGCAGAATTGTCTTCAAAGCCGTTGTCTTGATCGGAAATTATTAATGTGGATATTTACATTTCTATTACCTGACAGAGGATTTGTGTTTGTTTGTTTGTTTTTGCACATCATTCCCTTCTGATGTCTAGCACAGGGCTGGATGGGTAGTTGATGTTCATAGTTATAAAGGAATAAACCAGATGGGAATGGAATAGGTGCCAGTAATTTCAGAATTTCAAGATTTTATTCTCTTTTCTTTCCACTATTGTCTTTTATTGACTCCATAAATAGCATCAGTTAGTCTCATGGGTCAGTTTTTATGGAGAGTCATGTTAGCATGTGCAGCAGGTGTTTTCTTAAAACTCAAATTAAGCCAAGCCTTGGTGCTTAGATTCATAACCCTAGCTACTGAGAGGCTGAGATATGTGCAAAACTATTCTAAGTCAGCCTGAGCAGCCAAATATGAAAGACTCTTATTGCCACTTAACTAGTAGAAAGCTGGAAGTGGAGTTATGGCTCAAGGTTTAGAAGGCCAGCTTTGAGCTCAAGAGCATGAGGTCCTGAGTTGAATCCCCCATCTCTACTCCTCCACACAAGTCAAAGCAGTAAAACAGAGATTGAGATTGGTAGCTATAAATAATACAAGATTCATAAATCTCTTATTTTTGTGTAAATACATTTTGCCTTTTTATGTGAGCTAGATAATGTTTAATGAAAACAAATGTTTCCTTCTTTTATGAATTATTAAACTCTTGTACTGCTTATAGGTTATGGGCACACTTCTATTAAATATGAATCAGGGTATATGTGTGTGTGTGTGACGCTATGTAAATTTTCTAGCAAGTGAGACAAATGAAACAGACAAACAGAGAAGAGATATGGGTATAATCAACTAACACTGCATAATACAAACAAAAGTTGGACCTTTCATTAGTAATTTATGTTTTTCATAAATAATTATGATAAATTCTTATTATACAAAATGAATAAGGATAGCTAATCAATTTAACTTTGTGCCTCATGGCCTAAGATAATGAGGGTCTCTTTTACTAAGGGAACATGCAAATGAGATCTCTGGATTGATACTATTGAGACCTTGTTATCTTCTATCATAATATATGTCTTCTGGGAAATACACAGACACATACACACACACACATAGGTGTGTGTGTGTGTGTGTGTGTGTGTGTGTGTGTAGTCTTCAGAGCTAACTAGACTGGCCTGATATATCCAGGTCTGACCATTTCACTAATGTAATGCTTTCCAAAAAGAATGGAGAGATACATGCTAAAAATATTTAGGTGAACCAGGACCATTAAAAAATAGTTGCCCATATCTTATCAACTTATAAGATATGCATTCTGCCCTTTCAATGAGCTTACACTGACATTTAAACTTACTTTTGGCTGGGAATGTGGCTTAGCATGTGTGAAGCCCTGGGTTCGATTCCTCAGCACCACATAAACAGAAAAATCCACAAGTGGCACTGTGGTTAAAGAGGTAGAGGGCTCGCCTTGAGCAAAAAGAAGCCAGGGACAGTGCTCAGTCCCTGAGTTCAAGCCCCAGGACTGGCCAAAAAAAACGCAACAACTTATTTTTATCCACTGGATCGATAGGACTAGGGGGGTCAATTTGGGCAACTTTAGACTATATTATATATGAGACTAAATCCCAGATCACCTGGAAAGTTTTACTCGGTTTGGAATATCACCAGAAATGGGGTCAAGACACTGAAGATGTGGGATATTCATGGGTAATTTGCACAAAAGACCAGGGCTATTTAAACAAGAGAAGAAGCAGGAGTCATGGGAAGGAAATCCTGCTGAAATCCTGAAGCTGACCAGTGCAAGACTGTGTTCTGTTCATACACACCAACTAGGGCAGAAAGGCAAAGGGAAACAACTAGAATTAGGTTAGTCTCTGATCAGAATAAGGTTCAGTCACAGTCGCTCAAAGATGAGAAGGTGTTGTTAAGAGATGGAGAGTTCTCATTCACCGGAAGTGATTAGTACAAACAGGCTCTAGCATTTCTTTTTATGGATTCGAGAGAGAAAGCTCAAGTACTGGATGAATGGCAGAGGATGTCAAAACTTATCACACACTAGACTACAGAGTGGTGACAGTCTCTTGTAAAATGTTTACTAAAGCCTTACAAATATAGAGACAACATCATTTGTAAATCTATGCATATTCAACTTAAAGGATTATTTGTTCAGGTATTATTATTTTTGTTATTTATATTGTCCTTAAGGAGTTGTACAAAGCAGGTTTATATTCGTTATTTCTTATTTTGTAAGGACGATATGACATTTCTAAAACCTGAAATAAAAATACCCAAAGGTCTACTTAGTGATCTTTAAAGTTAGTACTAATCCTGAGCTGTTATGATTCTAGAAATTAATTATGCAGTATTAGGGAATGAGATCCTGTGTATGTGATTTACCTGTGTTGTGCTAGAATGGGCCCTGTAAGCCTATTTCTGCTCATCACGTTTCCTTCACTTTCTACCTTGGAAGTACCAAACAGTAAACACTACAGTTTAAATTCATGTGTTTGGGTTTTTAAGGCATTATGCTCATAAACTAACATGTTGAGTTGAAACTCCTTTGTACAACCACTTAAAGATAGTAATAAAATGAAGCAATAAAAAAGTATCTTCTTGTGTTTGTCCTCTTTTGCCCAATATTCTGGGTAGAAAGGAGAAAAAGAGATGAGTCCTGACTCTTGTGAGTAGCTTCTACTTTGTGGTGGAATATAACCATGTTCTAGCACAAGTTATGTATTTGACTTTGATGGATGCCTTTCCTAGTGGTTACTGCTCTGAACTGCCCACAGTATTCTTATTTATGTCTCTTCATGCAGGGAAGCACTGATGATATGAGTTGGATATTTATGTGAAATGAAACCTTTGTGAAAGTCAAATATCCTTTCCATAATTACTGACCCATTCACAATTGTCCAGGAATATTCCACGGTGGGAATTCTTTCAACCTATTGTCCAAAGTACCAACTATGTTGTTTAAAGTAGGAAGAAGTTATTTATCCATTTTACCAATAATTCCCTGATTTGCATATGTGTTCCAAAATTGGATAGCTTTCTTTTTTTCAGTGTCTAATGTATTTTACCCTTTATTTTAGAAAAATTAGAGCAAAAATGTATTAAAACATACATTTATGATTGTATGTAATTGAATCAATAATTAAAAGTGACTTTCTGGGAATCTACTCGCCATGTCAAGAAATACAACATTTTCAGCACCCCAAAAAATCCCCATGCATCAAGACTGATCACATTCCTTTTACACTCCCTTTTAGTGCTCAGGGCTTTCTGTTGTTCTTCATTTTTGCCTCATAAGTGTCATCCTCAACACTGTGTTTGACTTTGTGCCCTGAAGGGTGAGTGATTGTGCCCAGGGCCTTACATATGCCCATTTTTTTCAATGTTTGACTTCATAAAATTAAATAATAAGGAATTACTTTGTGTGCCTTTCTTTGTCTTTCAATTAAAAAATATTTTTATGTACAATTGTTGATTGATTTTTTTGTCTTATGGCATGCTAATAAATGTTGCACCACGTATTAATTTTACCTCAATGGTGATTTGTTCTGGGTATTGTTTTTCTACATGTCTCCTGTTGACATTTTCTAGAGTTCATTTCTAAGAGTAAGATTGTTACATCTTACTACCTTATGCATATCTAATGCTTTACTAAATACAGATAAATTATTTTCCAATTCGCATTAAAAATTATACCCTCACCAACAGTTTGTGTGAGTTTACATTTCTCCACATCCTCAACAGTATTTGATATTGTCAACTTTTTAAAAAATTAGATAATATAGAGAATAGGTAGTGACCTCTCACTGTGGCTTTGGTTTTTTTTTAAGTGAGTGCAGTTATTTTTTTTATTTCTTCATTTGTTATGTGTCTAAATCTTTTGTACATGTCCTTGTTCGTATTTACAGCTGAACTGTAATTTTTTATGTATACTAGGTATAATTCAGATATCTTTAACTAAAGCCTTTTATTAGTTACATGTACTTTGGGTATCTTTTTTTTTTTTTTGCTTTCCTTCTACAGTGGTGTCCTCTGATGAATAAAAGCCTTAATTTTAACAGAGTCTGATTTATTAGTCGCTTCCTTTGCTAATGGGTTCTATTTAATCTTTTCATACCCCAAGATTACAAAGATATTCTACTGTGCTTCTTTCAAAAATGTTTATTGTGTGCTTTTCTTATTCAAATCTTAATGCTGTAAAATTAAGTTGTGTTTGGTTCAGAGTAAGAATTAAGATGTTCTATTCCTTCTTTTCCTCTCTTCTTCCTTTTCTCGAATAAGGATATTCAAGTGGTTCAGCACTATGGAAAAAGATTCCCCTTTCTCTATCACTTTTAATGATTCTTTAGTTATAAATTAATGATCACTTATATAAGTATCAATGTCCGGGAAATGTGCTTTGTACCGTTGTTCTTCTTCTCTATATTTGCACAAATACCTCCATGTCTCAATGTTTGCAGCAGCATAATAGTGTTGATATCTGATACAGAAAGTTCCCATTTTGTTCTTTTGAATTGCTTGGCAATTCTTCACCCTTTGCATTTTGTACAGAATCTTCAATATAATGAAAGCCTAGATCTACTGAGTTCTTTCTTTCTCTCCCACTAAACGTTTGCTCGTAGGATGTCTTTTCATTAAGTTGATTTTATAACAACAGTCTTCTTCTGTAATTCCTGTTATTTTCTTTCAGACTCTGAAGATTTAAAATAAAAAAGTTCTTAATTTTTTTAGTAAAAATAAATTTTTACATACTGAATGGGGTGGAAAAGAGAATAAAGAAAAACTGTCCCTAATGTTGTAACATCTCATTTATGAGAACTCAATAAGTCCTTCAAACTAACTTTTATATTTCATATGAATTTAAATAAGATGGTTTAATACAGCAGAGTGTCACTCTGCCTTCATTTTTCTGACACCTAGGGTGACCTCTTTGTTGATCCTAGTCATGTCTTCCTTCACTCTTCCCAGTACTTCTTGCCCTGCTATGTAGTGTTTTGGTCTCTATTCTCTCCATATTCCATACTCTCATGCCTTTTCTTCAAAGTTGGTTTAATTAGTTTTCTGATAGGGTCTCTTAGTGTTGTAGGGAGTAGAGCTGACTCCATCTTGACTAGGGAAACATGGTAGGAAATGTTGGGGGACTAGATTAGGTCAACCTGACCCCAAAATTCTGCTTCTGTAAATAGCTTGCTTAACTTGTTTGTTGCTTGCTCTACCCCCCTCCCCCCTTGCGTCAACCTCCTACATCTGTGCTACGTTTGCTTAACTTGTTGTTTGCTGTACCCCCAGTGTCAACTCCCTACATCTGTGCTACACTTTTACCTTTATAAACCCCAATTTGAGGACTGCTTGGGGTCACGGTGGCAGCTCCCGAGTCTGCACTGTGTCCCTGGAGGGTCAGCCCACTTTTCACTGTTGCAGTTTCAGCTCCCGAGTCTGTGCTGCGTCGTTGGCTGGTCAGTTCATTTTATGCTTCCCCAATAAGTCCATCTTTTTGCTTGAGACTGTCTCTGAGTGGTGGACTCTTGGAGGAACATGGAACCTCCTCCCTTGAATCCCATAACATTAGTTTTGCCCAGAGCTACCCTTCTTGATTTCTGCCTTCTGAGGATCCAGGACTGAAGAGTTGAAACACCACACTCAGCCTCCACAATTGCCCTTCTTGAAGCCTAATAAAACCTGGACCAAAGTGACAGATTTCTATGAACACCAGAATGCAAGAAGGAAAAGGCTGCCATTGCAATCAATAGGAAAGAAAAAAAGGAAGATTCCTCCCTGCACTGTTCCCCCCCCCAAAAAAAAAGCAGAGGTAGGATGCCATTAATGTTTGCATACATCTATATAGAAGTATAGATAAAAAAGAATCACAATAAATATAAATATTTATATAAATATTTTAAATATACAAATATTTTAAAATTACTCTCTAGGGAAGTTGCAAATTAACAATGTATAAAATGCACTTCTTTCTCTGGCCTTTGATGATGCTTGGTCTTATCTTTATCCCCCTGGTGCTCTCATGCCTTCTCCTCTAAGTTTCTGTATGTTCTGGTGTCAGGCACAATAACTAAGTATGCTAATTGGTGCTTTGTGCTTACTGGGCAGGCGTTTTACCATGTGAGCCACACCACCACCCTCCAGTGGTATTTATAGTTACACAATTGTCAAAGACAGCTGAAGTTGATTGTTCATACCCTTTTAACTTGGTATTAAAATATTATTTCAGGGGCTGGGGATATGGCCTAGTGGCAAGAGAGCTTGCCTCCCATACATGAAGCCCTAGGTTCGATTCCCCAACACCACGTATACGGAAAATGGTCACAAGGGGCGCTGTGGCTCAAGTGACAGAGTGCTATCCTTGAGCAAAAAGAAGCCAGGGACAGTGCTCAGGCCCTGAGTCCAAGGCCCAGGACTGGCAAATAAATAAATAAATAAATAAAATATTATTCCATTTTTACATTTTACACTTATTATTAGGAAATTTGACTTTTCATATATATATATATATTTGCATTTCTACTGGAAATCATTGCTCATGTTGTTTGCATAGTTAAAAGCTAGTTCTGGGCATGGTAGAACATACCTGTAATCCTAGCATTTGAGAGGCTGAGACAGGAAGATGGTGAGTTCAGGGACAACCTATACTTCAAAGGGAGATGTTAAAAGAAAATAATTAAATCAAAATAATAGGTGAATTGTTAGCATTTGTTCTTTAAATTTGTAAAGGTCTATAAACTATTTCCATATTATAAGCACTTTTCATGTTTCTTCTAAATTCTTATTCCTATAATCCTGTTCTGGATGGAAGGCGAAGGGCTCACCAGTGTGAGTTCCAACAAGTTGGAGGAAAGGGAGAAGAAAATCCCAGA
Source organism: Perognathus longimembris pacificus (assembly GCF_023159225.1). NCBI lineage: Eukaryota > Metazoa > Chordata > Mammalia > Rodentia > Heteromyidae > Perognathus > Perognathus longimembris. Next base: position 100,610,715 of record NC_063161.1, read on the forward strand.
AACAAGCCCTGGGGATCCTAAGGCCATTGGTAATCTTAATGGGCTTTGTGCCATCTTGCTAGGCAGCTGGTCAGAGTCACACTTATAAAATCCTAGAGAGAAATGGCAGTAGGGGAAGGCAACTGCCTCCAGGGATGTCCTCAAGCACTCTGATTTTGAAAAAGGAAGAAAGTAATAGATGCTCAGATAGTTCCATTCAGTACCCCACCCTTGTAAGGCTTTGGTTCTTGTGTCCTTATAATCTTGTGCACCCTGGCACAGACAGTCTGGAAATTTATAGGAATGTTTTAAAATCAAAGGATTCATTTGTGATTGTATAATCTCAAGGAGAGGCACAATCAGACTTTAATAATATTTCCTTGACCCTTATAGGGTGAGGGTGGCATGTCCTGGGGCTTGAACTCTGAGTCTGGGCGCTGACCTTGAGTTTTTTTATGCTCAAGGTTAGCACCTTACCACTTGAGCCACAGCTCCACTTCTGGCTTTTTGATAATTAATTGGAGATAAGAATGTCATGGAAATTTCATGCCTAAGTTGTCTTTGAACCACAGTCCTCAGATTTCAGTTTTCCTATATAGGTAGGACTTAGAGACATGAGCCACCAGCACTCAGGTGTTTTTTTTAAATTGTTGATTCAAGTTATTGTTATTCTTCCTCTCTGCTGTAGCCCTCTGCGTGTCCCAGTGTAAAACATGACAATTGTCTCCTTAGGGTCATCTTACACTATATATCATAAGGAGCTAGCACCTCTGTTCTATCCTGGTACTTGAGTTCCTCTTGGATCAAATGTAGAGAAAGAAGTTAGCAGCCTGGGTAGTTTATCATTGTGTTAGATTTCTAGGGCTACTGCCACAAATTGCCAAGGACTAGGGAAGTAGGAAGTCCAAATATCAAGGAATTTTCAGCATTGTTTCATTGTGAGAGGAAAGGTAATCCATAATTCTCTCCCATTTTCTGGTCTTTCTTATCCGTCTTTCATACTCTTTGGCCTGTAGGTGCATAGCTTTCAACTCTGCCTTTTTCTATGCGTGATTATCTTATTTTCTTACAAGGACATTTGTTATTAGTTTTCAACTTAGTAATTCAACATGATTTCATCTTGAGATTCCAAATTGAATCTGAAAAAATATTTATCTTTTAAAAAAGTGTACAAGTACGTCTGCCTTCTCAGTTTCCAGATGGACACATCTTTTGCAGAGCCACATACAATCCACTGTGACCATCTTAGCAGCAGCTAAATCCTTAAAACTTGTTTACCTATGTCTGTTTTATCAACCTACAGCCATAGAACATTTGTGCTATCCTAATACTAACTTTGCCTCTACTAAGACAGGCATTCTCAAGCTCAGATCCCCAGCTCCCCTGATATCCACCAAAAATTACTCTCCTTCCTTCTCTAGTCTCCAGAGGAGTCATAAGAACTCCTGTTCAAGAGCCATTTCTCAGTCTGGCTTGCAGGAAAGCTATGAATGTGTCCCAGGCCCTTTGACCATCTCTCTCTTTTCTGTCAACCTTAATAGAGACTTAATGGACATGCTGAGCTGGGCTAGAGTATATAAAAATCTATAAGCCATTAACCATAGCTGTATTAAACTAATAAGAATCAATCCCCACACTTGCCTTCCAAGCATGCTGAGCTTCAGAAGTGACCTGAAAAGTGACAGTATGCAGCTGGGCTTATGACCAGAGGAGGTTGGCGAGGAGTGTTGGCTACTCTAGGCTGACAGGCTGTCCAACCTTCAGGAGAAGGCTCCTGGCTTAGCTTTCAGAGGATGATTCATCCAGACCTGAAGCCATTCCTTAACACCAAAGTGAAGGCCTACGAAGGATTTAACAGGGAATTAGTAATGGCCAAGCTCCTAAAGTAATTGGGCTTTGAAAACCCCGTGTTCTGCGTTTCTAAATGGCTCCAGGTTGCATTATGCCTATTGATCTTCCTGAGCGTTCGCAGCCTGTAAATGATGAGCCTTTTAGCACACTCCATGACTGAAGGGCACACAACTGTGAGAACAGCTCATTTCATTTTTTTTCAATTTATATAAAAGATGCTGTGGCCCAAGCCCTCTAGGCACCCATCTCAATACATAAATATGCCAATTAAGCTAAATGGAGATCCTGCAGGTTAAAAGTGCCTCAGAAAAGAAAGGAGGCTTTTTTCCCCAAAGCCAGAAAGTTTATCCACAGAGGAAATGCCAAATCAACAAAAGTGGGTTAGTGCCAAACTATGAAAGTAAAAAAAATAAATAAATAAAGGAAAAATACTTTTTCCTTCAGATAAATATTGGGTGAAATACCAGTAATCTATAATCTGGGATTCTAAGCATCTACTATTACTAATTTTTTCTTCTTTGCATTTTCTTTTGCAAGGATTGGGGAAGGGTTATGAAAAAGGAAAAAAATAAATCAGTCCTAAAATTAAATGAACACCAATAATGTCTCAAGAATCTACCTGGTGTCATGGGGTGGGGGGTGTATATTTGGGTACAATAGTGCCCAAACTTACAAATATACTACTATGCCTGTGCATCAAATAAAAGAGTCAGGCCTCACCCCATAAGAAGTTAACCAGAGTTTGCTTTTTCTGGCATTTGATTCTCAGGTACATTCAAATTCAAGATGTCTTGGTTTATAGTTGGTTACTTGGCATCCCATCCGTACAACTTTATCTCTGACAGAACTTAGGAAATGGAGGTCTGGATTCAGGGAATTCAGTCCACATAAGGATTAGATTTCAAGAGATATTCCCAAGTAGTTCCAAATACTCAGGCTCATCAGATGCAGTTCTATGATTTAGTGATCAGCTGTTGGTCTTCTGGGTTTTCTCCAATACACACCTAATTTCAGACCTCCCACCATTGGAGGACACACTGAAAAAGTTCACAAGCCACCGTCAATCAAAAGTGATGAGACTTATCTTCTGCTTTTGGGGCTCAGGTGCACTTCAATATTGGCTAGCAATAAAGCACAATCCAACTTTTCTCCTATGGCAATGACCAAAAACACAATGTCTATGTCATCATTTCACCCTCAGCATCTTCATGTTTGTAGTTGCTCCTTGAGCCACTGATTCTGTGAACCTTCATCATCTATGGCATATCAAGCCCCTGCCCCTTCCCTATTTATTTTTCCCACCATACTTCACATATACTCACCAATAGCTTCCTTCAGTTCCTAGAGACCTTGTTCTCTTTACATATCTGCTATCTGTCTCTACCTTTACTTATTTAGTGGAATCAAAAAGGCCTTTAAAGCCCCTTGTATCTTTGCCAAATGCAAGACAGAGATTCTTTTCTTTTCAAAATTTTATTATCAAACTGATGTACAGAGAGGTTACAGTTTCATACATTAGGCATTGGATACATTTCTTGGACTGTTTGTTACCTTGTCCCTCATATCCCCCTCCCCCCTCCCCCTTTCCCTTCCCCCCCCTGAGGTGTTCAGTTCACTTACACCAAACAGTTTTGCAAGTATTGCTTTTGTAGTTGTTTGTCTTTTTTTTACCCTGTGTCTCTCAATTTTGGTATTCCCTTTCAATTTCCTACTACTTCTAATACCAGTATACACGATTTCCAATATACTCAGATAAGATTACAGAAATAGTGTAGGTACAACCACAGGAAGGTGATACAAGAACATTATCAATAATAGAAGCTACAGATACAGATGGGACATTGAAAGCAGTTACAACTGTGATATAACAATCGTTTCCATAACATGGAGTTCATTTCACTTAGCATCATCTTATGTGTTCATAAGGGTATAGCTATTGGGCTCTTGTGACGCTCTGCTATGACTTGCCTAAACCTAAGACAGAGATTCTTGATCCTCTGCTCTAAAATAACAAGTGAAGATTACATTTATACTATGGCTTCTGTGATCCTGATTTTTATTTTTTGCCAGTCCTGGGGCTTGGTCTCAGGGCCTGTGCACTCTACCTGGATTCTTTTGCTCAAGGCTAGTGCCACTTCTGCCTTTTTCTGTTTATGTGGTGCTGAGGAATTGAACCCAGGGCTTCATGCATACTATGCAAGCACTCTACTGCTAAGCCACATTCTCAGCCCATGATCCTGAATTTTATTTACTTTCATACTCTTGTAATTTTCTTGTTTTCCTAGCATTGTTGCATTGTTCCTCTGCCCAGGTAGAAAGAGCAAGTACAGGTTTTGTTTTGTTTTTTGTTTCTACCCACAACCGATTGTTTCTAGTTTTTAGATATTATATGGTGCCAGCACTGTGTTGGGCTTTTCACTTCAGATTTTCAGCTCCATTCAGTACATTGTCAAGCATGAGTTCTGCTTCCTATTTTAAAGATAAGAAACTCCAGGGGCTGGGGATATAGCCTAGTGGCAAGAGTGCCTGCCTCGGATACACGAGGCCCTAGGTTCGATTCCCCAGCACCACATATACAGAAAACGGCCAGAAGCGGCGCTGTGGCTCAAGTGGCAGAGTGCTAGCCTTGAGCGGGAAGAAGCCAGGGACAGTGCTCAGGCCCTGAGTCCAAGGCCCAGGACTGGCCAAAAAAAAAAAAAAAAAGAAACTCCAGGCTCCGGTTGGGAGGATAGCTTAGTGGCAAGAGTGCTTGCCTCATATTCATGAAGCCCCAGCACCCACATATATAGAAAAACAGCCAGAAGTGGCACTGTGGCTCAAGTGGCAGATTGCTAGCCTTGAGCAAAAAGAAGCCAGGGACAGTGCTCAGGCCCTGAGTCCAAGGCCCAAGACTGGCAAAAAAAAAAAAAAAAAGAAACTCCAGGCTCAAAGGAGTTAAATAATCTACCAAGGTTACAAGAACAGGATAATGAGGAGTTGATTTTTTTTCTTAAATCAAGAATGTACCACTCTTTGGAATAATCGGAGCTGGAGGTACTTACCAGAACACTAGGAAGACAGGAATCCTGCATGGAAGAAGCAATTAGAGTCAAGGGCATGGAGGAGTGGCTGGGCCAAAACAAAGTCAAAACTGATAAGTGGATGGAACGAGTGGATGGGAAAGGGAGGCTGCTTTATGGAAGCTGGCACTGAGATGAGGAACAAAGGTTGGGGGTCAAGCTTAAGTCTTCCTTGTTTTGCCTATTTTTCTTACCTTTGGGTTGGTATGAGCACCGTTTGGTGCCATCCAGTGAACACCACTGTGGGCTTTTTCTATATGCAATGTGGTCTAGGTGCAAAAGGGGCAGAGTCTTGTTGACTCAACTGCCTGGCCATTGGTCAGGAAACTGATTTTCAAGCCAGTGTCTCTATCACTGAGTGGCTCCACCGCCTTCCTTGTACAAGTCACATCTGTCTATAAAACATACACTTCCCCACATGTAAACAGAGGAAATAGTGCTGCCTTCCTTAAGTATTTAACAGATGGCATAAGGATAAGCCTGAGAAGCACCTAGTTCATGGAAGTTTCCAGTGTTTGATATTCTGGGGCCTAGGGTAGAAAAGATTAAGACAGCTTTTGTTTTCAAGGGCTTCTAGTATGAGACAGAGAGAGAGAGAGAGAGAGAGAGAGAGAGAGAGAGAGAGAGAGAGAGAGAATGGGATAGGGAGTAGGCAGTGGATTGGGAGAGTTTAAACATTTTATACAATATTTGTCTCATAGGTTTCCTGTCCAGGAAGCATCCTTGGGTTAGTATGTGAGGTAGCATTGTTTATCCCAAACAATGTCAAAATGAGGCGAAAAAGGATGGAATTTGTGGGGAGGTGAATTTCAACTCATCCAACATAATACTGTGTTCTGATAAAACCTATCAAACAATACATCCAGGAAGGAGTGAGTTTCACAGCACTGGGATTATATAAACCAAAGATGAGGGCTCACCTTTTTCCATGCTTCATGGGGTAGGAGATGAGTGAATCTGTGTTGTTTGGTCTCATCCGTCTGCCTGGCCTTTGTGTACTCTATTCTCAAGGTCAGGACAAATTCCTCTTATTTTCTTTCATCCAAGTGTGTTGACCACTCTCCCACATCTACCTTTGTCTCAGATCTCCTCAGTTCCAGGCATGGGGACCCTATCAGTGACTGAACTTGGATGGCTCTAATTCCCCGTGTCAAATAGATCTATGATCATCCCTTACAGAACCTGACTTTTGTCCAATCTGTAAGCAAGGACTCAAAGGCATTTCCCCTGCCTGTCACTTTCAAAGAACTTCCCTGCTGAGCTGTGAGGGGACAGAAGGGCATGGTCAGTAGAGGGAGCTGTCAGACAAGCAAAGAACATCAGAGACCCTGTCAATGCATTTGTGAATCTGTTTTTCTTTCTTTTCTTTTTTCTGACTTCAAAAACTGAAAAACAAAAAAAGGGTTTGGAATTTGCTATTTTTGATCTCTGAAAGAAAAATTAATGCTGTTTTATAACCTCTGACAAGTTTTTGTTCTTCCAAAGTTAAGCAGGTTCTGTTCTTTCTGTTAATTTGCCTTATGTAACTGGAACAAGTTTTATATTTGGATTTTAACATACATAATTCTCACAAACACACACATTTCACTACTGTACCTCTGTCCCTTGCATATTGAAAACCACCTCCCCCAAATCCACATGGGTATGGTTGAGCCCAAGCAAGGTACAGCCAGAGAAGTGGGTATGGACAGAAAGACCTGCCAGGGCCCAATACCCTTGAGTTTTGCAGGACAATGACTCTCTCATATACATCACTGCTTCTGCCACAGGCAAGTCCAGTTATAGTGTGTGTGAGTTATCAGGATCACTTTTCACTCCATTGTGTCTATATTCTTGTATTTCTGTGTTATATTGTCCAATTTGTTTATAGTCTACCATCGTATACAACTTGTCTTTGGGAGTTAGCTTAAATCCTTTGCAAAATGGCAGGCATGGATGGACAGGTAGATGGCTCAATGGGTAGATGGAGACACACACACACACACACACACACACATGAATTTTCAGCCACCCAAGGAAATGTCTATTGATAAGTCTTTACTATTTCCATTGATTCATCTATAATTTTCCTCTAATTCACCTCTTCTTTGTATTCATTCTCCTCTCTTGTTTCCTATGCCCATCCCAGCTTCTTATTTTATATCAGGGTCAGAATATGGTTTGGGTGACTTCTGGCTAGTTGTCCCTAGTGTTGGGCTAATATTGATTTCCTTGGCCACTCTTCTGTCCTCATTCCATTCCCTGGCTCTTTCCTGGGCATCAGTCTGGAAAGCTCACATCTACCTTTATGTCTTGCCAAGATGGCCAGAGTCTAGTTTTAAGAAATATTTTCACCTGAGGCATTTGGGCACAATCATTATAAGATGGATAAGTATTTTCTAACAGTTGAAGATTCTAGAAAGTCAGGAAGAAGGGTCACATACTTGGAAAATCTGATAGTCCAAGCATAAAATAATAATGAGTCAACAAACATCCATCACATAATCACAATAATCACTCACATTTCTGTCATGATAGTTACTGCCTTAGCCTCCAGGGGGAGAACTGTCTTCAGGCTTTTGTTCCCATCAGGACTTCATACTGCAAGAGTTCATACAAAACAAAGCCTACTAATCAGCCTCTTTGACAGTGGAGCCTCAGCACATGCTATGGCAGAGAACTTACATTTCATAAAACTGTAGTAGGGACTGGACTGGGACTGCTGCATGCAAAGGTAGTAGATAAATGGAACTGGAAACATGAAGATATATGTAAATCAATCTCTTATAAGTCTTCAGAAATGTCTCTGTGTGTGTGTGTGTGTATGAGTGTGTATGTGTGTGTGTGTGTGTGCATGTGTATGAACAGACACATTAAAATAACCAGACAAAGTGAATTGAGATTTTGGCCTGACTCTCATGGTTATCACATTAATCAGCCCAAATTTGTTCACAATGTATATGGATATATTCTGTACTCAGCTTCCAAGACTTAAGATAATGAGTACTAACTCTCCAGGAATGCACTCATCATATGCTAAGTTCATTACTCAGTCATCAACAGCTAGGAAGATGTTTATTCTCAAGCCACTGGAAGAAGTAGGACAGAGAGGAATCCACAAAGTACTTTGTAGAGAAAAAGAGGTAGTAAGATATTGAGGAATCAGTAAGTATGAATGCTAGACAACTCTGACAACCATGTAACTAGAAAAGGCACTGGACACAGAAGCCTACTATAGACTGTTCTCTTTTGGCTTGCCTCTGGCTGCCATATTCTAACACACAAACAAAACTCCAAATAACCTAATCTAGCCAAATGAGCACACAGCATCTTCAGTCTCAAACATTTTGTGATGAGACCTTATGTTGGCTTGACCCTCCTGCCAGAGAGGAAGAGATCTTCCTCTAAATGCCACCAAATTTATCGCCTTGGACCTGAGACCACCTTATTGAACTTGTGCTTTTCCATTTTGGATTTGTTAGGTGCCTGCTTTGTGGTCCAGCCACTGTAGTTCCAACTTTCCTGCACAGTGAGCCTCCTTCCACGTGCCTCCTTCTTTCACGTGTGCTCTTTCGCCCCCTTGTGGTCACTGCCAACACTTTTGCTTCTTTTTTTAATTTAATTTAATTAATTTATTTTATTTTTTTAAGTTTTTATTATAAAACTGATGTACAGAGAGGTTACAGTTTCACACGTTAGGCATTGGTTACATTTCTTGTAACCAAGGTTTGTTACCTTGTCCCTCATACCCCCCTCCCCCTCCCCCTGTCCCCCCCTGAGGTGTTCAGTTCACTTACACCAAACAGTTTTGCAAGTATTGCTTTTGTTGTTGTTTCTTGTATTTTACCCTTTGTCTCTCAATTTTGGTATTCCCTTTGAATTTCCTAATTCTAATACCAGTACACACTGTTTCCCATACACTCAGATAAGATTACAGAGATAGTGTAGATACAATCACAAGAAGGTGATACACGAACATCATCAATAGTAGAAACTACAGATACACATGGGATGTTGAAAGTAGTTTCAACTCTGATATAACAATCATTTTCATAAAATGGCGTCCATTTCACTTAGCATCATCTTATGGGATCATAAGGGTATAGCTATTGGGCTCTTGTGATCCTCTGTTGTGACTTGCCTAAACCTGTGCTAATTAGTCCCAATAAGGGAGACCATAGAGTCCATGTTTCTTTGGGTCTGGCTCACTTCACTTAGTATAATTTTTTCCAAGTCCTTCCATTTCCTTACAAATGGGGCAATGTCATTCTTTCTGATAGAGGCATAAAATTCCATTGTGTATATGTACCACTGCCAACACTTTTGCTTCTATTGACGGGTCTTCAGCTGATACTCTGTTTTGTAAAGAAACGGTTTCCTCCCTGTTTCTTAGCTCAGGTAGTGAGATAATTCAATTTTGTTCTCTCCTGGAGTGCCCCCACCCACAACATTATGACAGAACACTAATTGCTGTAATTACAAGGGGTTGTTTTAAGTATAACTTGAATGGATTTCTCCTCACAATTTTTATTGTCAGTTCAAATGGGAAACAAAATCACTCTCCCCACCTCAGCAAATATGAAGCCATTCAGGCACAATATTGTTGGGACAGCTAGGAGACATCTGAAAAGGAACTTTAGCCAGGCACCCGTGGCTCAACCCTGTATTCCTAGCTACTTAGGAGACTGAGATCTGAGGATCATGGGTCAAAGCTAGCCTGGGCAGGAAAGTCCATGATTTCCAATTAACCACCAAAAAGTCAGAAGTGGTTCAAATGGTAGAGCACTAGCCTTGAGCAAAAAAGCACAGAGAAAGACTAGGACCTGAGGAATTCAAGCCCCAGGACTGGCACAAAAAGAAAAGAGACAAAAAAAAGGAGTTTCCATTTGCCAGACATGTCAGATGATCATTTAAAAGAAAATTGATATCTTTATATATATACATATATGCATATATACATATATTAATATGTATTTCATATTATTATGACTGTGTAGAATTTACATATATATGAATTATACATATATGAAAGGACTTGGAAAAAATTATACTAAGTGAAGTGAGCCAGACCCAAAGAAACATGGACTCTATGGTCTCCCTTATAGGGAATAATTAGCACAGGTTTAGGCAAGTCATAGCAGAGCATCACAAGAGCCCAATAGCTATACCCTTATGAACACATAAGATGATGCTAAGTGAAATGAACTCCATGTTATGGAAACAATTGTTATATCACAGTTGTAACTACTTTCAACATCCCATCTGTATCTGTAGCTTCTATTATTGATGATGTTCTTGTATCACCTTCCTGTGGTTGTACCTACACTATCTCTGTAATCTTATCTGAGTATATTGGAAACAGTGTATACTGGTATTAGAAGTAGGAAATTGAAAGGGAATACCAACATTGAGAGACACAGGGTATAAAAAGACAAACAACTACAAAAGCAATACTTGCAAAACTGTTTGGTGTAAGTGAACTGAACACCTCGGGGGGGGGGGGGAAAGGGAAAGGGGGAGGAGGGTGGGGGGTATGAGGGACAAGGTAACAAACAGTACAAGAAATGTATCCAATGCCTAACGTATGAAACTGTAACCTCTCTGTACATCAGTTTGATAATAAAAATTTGAAAAAAAAAGAAAATTTATATCTTTATATATATATACATATATGCATATATACATATATTAATATGTATTTCATATTATTATGACTGTGTAGAATTTACATATATATGAATTCTATATATTCCTATATATAGGATATATAGGAATGTATATGAATATAAGCAAACACATAGAATTCATATATATGAACTATATAATATAAATTCTATATATTAATATATGATTATATATTATCTATTATATATTAAGTATATATTAAGTAAACGTCTTCCCATATATTAACACACATATATACAAAGATATACATATGTGTGGGGGGAAATTCATTCATATTCAAGAGGCATATGCCCCACTGCTAGGAGAGGGGTTGAAGCATGCAAATGAGAGCAGGGCTTTAAACCAGGAGCATGAGGACCTGAAGATATAATAGAGCCCAGTGAAAAGATTGCAAGGACAGACAACCAAGAGAGACATTTACTATACAAAGCCAATCTTGACAGGCAACAACTTGTGGGTGATCTTGGTAACTGATTAATTTCAGAAAGAACCAACCAAGGACACACCAGTGTGCTGGCATGATGGCAGGGCCTTCCTAGAAGTGCCCGATAGCATAGGGAAGTAGTATACAAATAGCGGTAATACCAAGATCCTGTGTCATTCCTGGGAACATGTGCAAGAATGATGAGGCTTTTTCAAGAATTACTGAGGATTTTTTCATCCTCATGCCAACTTCCAGGTCCTACTTAGCCTCCTCTTCCTTCTTCCTGCCCCCTGCCTGCTCATGTTCAGGGGTGTCATTGAAGTTCATTGGGGATCTGGATTCAGGCGTATGATGGATAGTGGTCAGCTAAGTGTCCTGCTTAACCACAGAGAGTGGCAAGGTGATTCCATTCTGTCCTCAGGGCTGGCACAGTGACAGTGCATTCACTGTGGGGCCCTGTTGCCTGCTGCCACCTGACGTGGTGGAAGGTTGGTGTTCACTTTGTCATTACAAGACAAAGCAATAGGCCCAGGCAAAGGGGAGCTAGACTTACCCATCCCAGGCAGGGCTCCATGTCTTCTTCTTAAATTGAGCATTGTTAATTATGTAACCTGCCCTGACTATGCCACTTTAATGTAACTCTGAATCCAGTGTTTCTTTGAATACAGTGAAAATGTCAAGTCATAATAAAAATGTGACATTAATGTTACCACCTAGGGTGCTGAGTGCAGGACACTAATGATTTAATAAGTTGGGGCTTTTGCATTGACCTGTGTTAATGTATAATTTCATGCATTTTTGCATGGTCAGGGAGGATTTTAAGAATTCATTTGATTACAAGATCTATGAAAATACATTATCTGCTTGCCTTGAGCATGGGCAACTGTTGACCTCTCCAATTAAATAAACTTGAGAATGAAAATTCAATTACAATGAATACTCTGTATGTAAAGCCCTATGCTCGCTCCTATGGAGAGTAAGTAGATGTGTGAGATTTATTTCTATTTGGGGGGTTCTTATAGACTCAGGAAAGAAATAAATTTGTCAATAAAATATAAAATGCAGTCTACTTTCCTGAGTCCATCCGTCCAAATGCTAATTTCCTCTGGAAGTATCCTTATAGATATATCCAGACATAAATGGTTGCTCTGGGAGCTCTTCACTCATTCAGGTTGGCCCAAATTAATCACATCAATGAGAGATCTGATATGAAGCCACCTCCAAATTTGTAGATAGTACAATAACCATTTCCCCCAAAAAGGAATAAATTAATACTTCACTAAGGAATCCCCTTGATTCCAATAATTCTGTAGATACAAAGCTTGAAGAATTAGTAGATACTAAATTCCTTTCATTAAAATGAACTCTTTCCTACATCATTCTTTATAGTATCATTATGAAGAATTTACTTAAATTTCCAAAACTAAGATTAAAACAGTGAATTTTTTTTTTTTTTTTTGCCAGTCCTGGGCCTTGGACTCAGGGCCTGAGCACTGTCCCTGGCTTCTTCCCGCTCAAGGCTAGCACTCTGCCACTTGAGCCACAGCGCCACTTCTGGCCATTTTCTGTATATGTGGTGCTGGGGAATCGAACCCAGGGCCTCATGTATATTATGCAGGCACTCTTGCCACTAGGCCATATCCCCAGCCCCGTGAATTAATTTTTTAAATGCTTCCATGAAGATATATCCTGTGACAAAAGCTCAAAATAAGACTAGTTTTTCTCCCATATCCAACCAGCATATGTCTGTCAAAAATTTTTGCTTCAACAATGTAACAAATTTACAAATATATAGATCTTAAGGATTGTTTGACTATAGAGAAATCATGCAATCATTGCATTCTTCAGATAATCACCATTTTTTTTGTCAGTCCTGGTCCTTGAACTCAGGGCCTGAGCACTGTCCTTGGCTTCTTTTTGCTCAAGACTAGCACTCTACCACTTGAGCCACAGTGCTACCGTTGGCTTTTTCTATATATGTGGTGCTGAGGAATCAAACCCAAGGCTTCATGTATACCAGGCAAGCACTCTTGCCACTAGGCCATATTCCCAGCAATCATTGCATTCCTAAAAGTAAAAGCTCATCACTTGTGCCCATTTCTACAGACTGATAACTTCCTAGAGTGCTGGGCTCAGAAAAAACAGGCCATATGAGGACTCCACAGGATAGAGTGCTGCAATTGATTATGACTGTCTGCCCTGGGGTATGGGTGGAGACAATGGAGGCAGCTATATTATATTTCAGATATCCAAGGTCTATCTATAGCTTATGCCTACCAATATTGAAAGGCAATTAGACCAATGTCAGGCCTGATTTAATCATTCTATTTACTCTTTTTTTTTTGCCAGTCCTGGGGCTTGAACTCAGGACCTCAGCACTGTTACTGGCTTTGCTTTGTCTAAAGTTAGCAATTTACCTCTTGAGCCACAACACCACTTCTAGCCTTTTCTATATATATGGTGCTGAAGAATCGAACCCAAGGCTTCATGTACATGTGGCAAGCACTCTACCCCTAGGCCACATTCCCAGTCCCTCTAGTTACTCTTAAATTCAGGATAAATATATCTTATCAAATACATTTTTGAGCACTATTAATTCCTAATGCATACTGGTAGATATTGTGGGAAATTTAATAATGAACTGAACATGTATCTTACCCATAGAGTACATAACATCTAGCAGGAAATTAAAAAGGTGTGCTGTGTGTGTGTGTATGTGTGTGTGTGCACTTGTGCCCATGTGTGAGCACATGCATGTGCATGTGTTTAGGGTATGTGATAAGATGCTGTACGAAAGAACTAGGTAAAGGAGGGACTCGAGGATATGTCAAAGGTGGGAAAGGAACTTTTGGTGAGAATGAAAGGTGGCCAGTAAAGCATGCGGGGAAGGGTGTATTAGAATGGAGACTTGCTTTAATATATGTAAGATGGTTCATGGACAAAAGAAGACTTCAATCTGAGTCATCAAAATAAGTGCAGTACCCAAGTGGAAATCTGAAAGCACTGGGTGATGAGAGAGAATGCACAATTGCTATAGATTCCAGTTCTCCTCCCATGGTGAAGAAAGGAGCTCAGTAACCTTCTTTAGACTGCTGTGCTGATAGGACATCCATTTTCATACAGGTGCTTGTGTCAGGGGAAACTTTGCTCTTTGGGAAAGATCATCTTTCATCCCCATTTGATGTGTGACATATAACAGATGTCTTATAGTAAAGGAGAAGTGTCACTGGCATCGCCCACTGTACACTGCAAACCTAGGAAAATTGAAAACAGCTTTATCTGGATTTCCTTAACAATATCCAAACTCAACTATTGCCAGTGAAAGACAATGTATTATTTTCATTATATGAATAGTGTGCCAATTTAACACATTTCTGAGCTAGAAACTAACTGTTGATATTTGTTGAAAATATAATCAAATTAAAATTGCAAGTAGAAGATCACTCCTATATATATTCATACACACATATACATATCTCTATATGCCTATATATACATGCATATATGTATATGTGCATATATACATATATACATATATACACAAATACACACATAAATACACATATGCCCACATACATACATACAAGTAAATGTATATATGAGACAGGGTTTCATTAAATTTTCTTCAAAAATACTTTAGAACTTAGAGCATATGCTTAGCTTTGCTAGAATAGCAATACAGTAGTCTTCCTTTCATTACTGTTTTAAACTATTGCATTTTACTATTAGATATCACTGAGAACCTTTTATTGTATCTATGCTATAAATTAAACTTTGTCATAGTCATGTGTGTTTAAGAAGAACTGTAGTACCAAGAGGGTTTAGTACTATGTATGATTTCAGGCATCCTACGGGGCATGGAAAGTATCCTCTGGGGATAATGGAGAATAATTATATAAGGAAAATAAAACTTTAAAGTAATGTTTTTTAGGTATGTGCACAATGCTCAGAAGGGGCAGTCTAAGATGTACAAGGAAATAAACTCATCAATAAAATATCAAATGCCAAATTTAGAGTCCAGGGAAAAGTGATAAGTAAGTCCAAGCATCTTTGAAAAGCCAAGAATAGACAGGAGGATGAGTTTGGACAGCAATGGATGTCACAGACCCCTTTGCTGGCTGCCTGGCTGGTTCCACTTAAACAGAGAGGGCAAGTTTGGCTTCCATATCTTCTCCCTCTCCCCTCCCCGCTCCTCTTCCCATTGCTATTCCCTGGAGATTGTATGGGCAGCCTTAAATCTATTTTTACTTCTTATGTTTAGTAAGTTTGATTATGCGTAGCCCAAACTCAGATTGGAGCCCATGATCCAGATTTTCATTCACTGAAAAAATTGTCTTTGTTTCTATAGGTTTATAGCAAAGGACAAGCTCAGGTTTATTATTTTTTTTCTAGTCAACAGGTTCATGTTTTTGTTTTTGTTTTTTATGCTGTCTCAAGCCCCTGCCATTGCTGTTGTCTTCTGGAATATTCTGCATGCATGTCTGCCCAGGCTGGCTCCTTCCTGACATTTGGGGTTCTGCTCCGCTGCCACCTGTTTTTTTTTTGTTTTTTTTTTCCAGAATGATTTATAAATGGAATCCTGTAGAATGTAGTCTTTTGAATCTGGCTTCTTTCACTAACTCTTCCATATTATTACAAGTAGCAGTACTCTGTATCTATTTATTATGGAACAATATTCCACTATATAGGCTTACTAGTTTGTTGACTTATTCATTCTCCATCAAGAAGACATCATAATTGCTCCCAGTTTGGGATGATTACAAATAAAGCCACAACAGATATTAGAATATAGTTGGTAGTATGAGAATAAGTTTGTGTTTTGCTTGTGTACTACTTTGGAATGAGATTGTTGGTTCATGTAAGTTCAGATGATTTCAAAGTGGCTGTCCCAGAGTTCTAGTAGCTTTATACCTTCTTCACCACTTAGCTTTACCAGATTTTTAAATTTTTAGTCATTTTAATGCAGTATATCCCATTATGGTTTTAATTTATTATTATTATTATTAATAGTAATTTTGGTGGTATTAGAGTTCTAACTTAGGACCTCAGCTTGCTAGGCAGATTCTCTACCACTTTTGCTCTGATTATTTTTTTAGGTAGGTTCTCATACTCTTCAGATTATTCCAACCCCTGCCTCTAAACCCCAGAGCCAGCCTCAGACTGTGATTCTCCTACCTATGCCTCCAATGTACTTGCTACTTGAACCTAGGTGTGTACTTGCCTTTCATTATGTTTTTTTAATATATATATAATTTTTTTGTTATCAAACTGAATTACAGAGAGGTTACAGTTTCATACATTAGGCACTGGATACATTTCTTGTACTGTTTGTTACCTCGTCCCTCATTCCCACCTCCCCCCTCCCTTTTTCCTTTTCCCTTCCCCCCATGAGTTGTTCAGTTCATTTTCACCAAAAAGTTTGTAAGTACTGCTTTTGTAGTTGTTTATCTTTTTTACCCTGTGTCTCTCAATTTTGGTATTCCCTTCCAATTTCCTGGTTCTAATACCAGTATACACAGTTTCCAATATACTCAGATAAGATACAGAGATAGTGTAGTTACAACCACAGGAGGGTGATACAGGAATATCATCAATAATAGAGGCTACAGTTACATATGGCATGTTGAAAGTATGTACAACTGTGATATAACAGTCGTTTCCATAACATGGAGTTCATTTCACTTAGCATTATCTTATGTGTTCATAAGGGTGTAGCTATCGGGCTCTTGTGATTCTCTGCTGTGACTTGCCTAAACCTGTACTAATTATTCCCTATAAGGGAGACCATATAGTCCATGTTTCCTTGGGTTTGGTTCACTTCACTTAGTATAATTTTTTCCAAGTCCTTCCATTTCCTTACAAATGGGACAATGTCATTCTTTCTGATAGAGGCATAAAATTCCATTGTGTATATGTACCACATTTTCCTGATCCACTCATCTACTGAGGGGCATCTGGGTTGGTTCCAGATTCTAGCTATGACAAATTGTGCTGCGATGAACATTGTTGTGCTGGTAGCTTTAGTGTGATTATGTTTGTGGTCTTTTGGATAGATACCCAAAAGTGGGGCTGCTGGGTCATAGGGGAGTTCTTCATTATGATTTTAATTTGCATTTCCCTATTGACTAATAAGGCTTCACATACTTATTTGGTATTATGTCTTTTCACCTTCTCCATTTAAAAAAACAACATTGTATTCTTATTTTAGGGAAAGTGGTATATCACAATATTATATCATAAGTTCCTCTTATATTCTGGATATTAGTTATTGGTTTTCTTTTTCAGATTTGTGGTTGCCTATAGTTCCATCATCTGGCTTCATCTAGCTTCATCAACTTGTGTTTTAATTTTGTTAAAGTAGGCCTGATGCTGGTGGCTCACACCTGTAATCCTAGCTACTCAGGAGGATGAGATCTGAGGACCATGGTTCTAAGCCAGCCCAGGCAGGAAAATCAGTGAGACTCTTATCTCTAATTAACCACCAGAAAAACCCCAAGTGAAGCTGTGGCTCAAAGTGGTAGAGCACTAGACTTGAGCAAAAAGGCTCAGGGACAGTGCCAGGCCCTGACTTCAACGCCCAAGACTGATGTAAAAACAAAACAACAAAAAAAAAACAAAAAACAGGCTGGGAATGTGGCCTAGTGATAGAGTGCTTGCCTTGCATGCATGAAGTCCTGGGTTCGATTCCTCAATATTACATACACAGAAAAATTTGGAAGTGGCACTTTGGCTCAAGTGGTACAGCACTAGCCTTGAGCAAAAGAAGTACAAGGACAGTGCCCAGGCCCTGAGTTCAAGTCCCAGGATTGGCAAAAACAAACAAAAATGCCATAGCTTTATTTGGTTTTGGTTTTATGTTTTGCTTTGGTTTTAGAGTTACAGAAATTTTTTTCTCAATAATTACTTATTTATTGTCAAAGTGATATACAGAGGGGTTACAGTTTCATACGTAAGGCAGTGGGTATATATCTTGTACAATTTGTTACCTCCTCCCTCATTTCCCCCCTGCCCCTCCCCCTTTCCTGCTCCCCCCATGAGTTGTTCAGTTGGTTTATACCAAATGGTTTTGCAAGTATTGCTTTTGTAGTCGTTTGTCTTTTTATCTTTTGTCTCTCAATTTTGATATTCCCTTTCCCTTCCCTAGTTCTAATACCAGTATATACAGTATTCAGGGTACTCAGATGAGATACAGTGATAGCACAGAGACAACCACAGGCAGGGGATACAAGAAGATCATCAACAAAAAAAGCTATGGTTTCACATGGCACGTTGAAAATAATTATAACAGTGATATAACACTTGTTTCCATGTTATGGAAAATGTGTTCACTTGACATTATCTTATGTGTTCATAAGGGCATAGCCATTGGGCTCTTGTGATCCTCTGCTGTGACTAGCTAAACCTATACTAATTATTTCCTATGAGGAAAACCATAGAGTCCATGTGTCTTTGGGTCTGGCTCACTTCACTTAGTATATTTTTTTCCAAGTCCTTTCATTTCCTTATGAATGGTGCAATGTCATTCTTTCTGATAGAGGCATAAAATTCCATTGTGTATATGTACCACATTTTCCTGATCTACTGAGGGGCATCTGGGTTGGTTCCATATTTTAGCAATGACAAATTGTGCTGCAATGAACATTAAATTAAGAACCTTGAGCTTGTTATACAGGCACAATATAACTTGAGCCATGCCTCCAGCACTTTTTTTCTTTTGCTTAGATTTCAGATCTTCTATTTTTGTTCTAGACCACAATCCCACTAGTTATGCATTCTGTATACCCGAGATTTCAATCATGAGCCACCAAATGCAGCCCTTGCTCCCTGCTCCCCTTTTCTGTATAAAGGTCAGAAATTTCCAGAAAAATCTCTTCCTCGTCTTTGTCAAAGAATTCTTAGTTTGGTTTCTTTTCTTCTCTTTAGACTTTTCAATATTATATGGCCATGATGCCTACAATAAAAGCATTAGAAAATATTATAATATAAGGAGAAAAAAATCCCTTTTCAATAAGAAAATAAGTGGCAATATAAAATAATTGTATTGTGTGGTTGATTTCGTGTGTGTGTTTGTTTTTTGGCAGTCCTAAAACTCAAAGCCTTAAACTTGCTTGGCTTGCTTGCTTAGCTAGAACTCTTTAATACTTGAGCCATGCCCTCAGCCTGGCTTTTGCTGATTATTTTGGAGCTAGGGTATCTCAGACTTTCCTACTTGGGCTGGTTTAGAGCTTTGATCCTGCTGATCTTAGCCTCCTAGATTACAGGCATGAGCCACCAATGCAAGGCTCATCTGTGGATTTTTGATTGGCTCATAGATGGAAGGAAGAAGAATTTTTTTTTTAAAGCAGACATTTCTGTTATGTCCATCTCATTGTGGCAAGCTCTTTTTATCACACACAAAAAATTCTGTGTAACTCCTAAAGAGAGGTATGTCTTGACTTACAAGACCTACATGTTAGGTTGGCTTTTAAAATGTAATTTAAATGGAGTCATACCTTAGGTATATTGTCAATAACTGCTAATTAAAGCATTTCTTAGTGGATGAAAGGCAGAGGAAACCACCTTTAAACTCCACGCTTGAAGATAAGAAGACTGAAGCACAGAGAGAGAGGGAGACTTTGCGTGAGGTCACAAAGCTCATATGCCTCAGCTGCAATGAGCATTTACACTGTGAAGACTCTCCAGGGCTCCTTCAGTATCGGATTGTTATAGATGGAGTTCTGTTTAATGGTTCATAAAATATTAAAGAATATCAGAATCTAAGTTTCCTTAGAGAGGAAGGGCCCTAAGTTGAAACTTTTTCCTACAGAAAAGATAGAACTATTCTGAACCTCTTTGCCTAGGGATAGGTCAATTGAGAATCTACATATACATGGATGAAATGGATAGAGGCATTTCTTACCTGAAGAATGGATTCTTCAAATCAAGGATGCTTCCAGAGCTAAAGCCTGTTTGGTTCAGCGCCACAATCTGAGCATAAAACTAAAACACATCATTTCACAATGCCAGGGACCTAGTCACATTTGCCTACAACATCTACACACACTGACTACATGAGAATGAGTGTTTGGCATCTATGTATGCCTATGTTTGTTTACTTGGATGTGGTTAAGATTGCCAGATGCAATTGAAAGCTTCACTAGCATTGATACCTATAATTTCCTGATCTGAAAAATTATGAAAGTAATTGTACTTCTGGTAATCAAAATACTTTTTTTTTTCAGGAGAAGGAACTTGACCAAAATCAGTGACAAAATATGGCTTTAAGTAACAAAGATTCTTAAGGGCCTTCATTCAAGTAGCAAAATGAACCTAATCATGGCAGGACTGGCCGAGCTAAAAGCTGAGACTGAGGTAAAACAGCTAACAGATGTGATTGATTGATTTTAAGAGGCCTCAGAAGATTCATATAATTTAATTGAGAGCAACTGGCTGAAACGAATAAGTAATGTGGAATTTCCTGATGACTGATTTGAGTCCCATATGTTGAATTTTTATTGGTCATTCATTGGTGATTTTCATGTTGTTGTTGCTGCTATTGTTTTGTTTATTTTGGTGAGCTGTTTGATCAATTTTGTTTATTTGTTTATTTATTTATAGCTACATTTGTTATACAGACAATAAATTTTACTTTTGAGATACAGTATCTCAGGCTGGCTTCATACTCATGATATTCTTGCCTCAACCTCCTTAAGGTCTGGAATTATAGGCATGTGCCACCATGCCTGGCTGGTCATATACATGAAGAAAGAGGTGGTGTAGGTAGGTGGTGGAGAGAGAAAACAAGAGAGAGAGAGAGAGAGAGAGAGAACATGAGAGACACAGCTACACATTTTATCAGATAAAAGACACATTCTTAACAGTATCTGTTGTATTTCGTGTCAATAAAGAGGAAACTGAGCACTCTGGGTACACACCAGTGTATTTATCAATTTAAATATGCATCTGGGAGGACACAGCTAAGAGCAGAATGGTTCTGCCTTGACTTGGGAAGAACAGCTGGTACCACCTTCAGCAAAGATCTTTTACAGAATACAGGGTATGGAGACATTGCCATGTTGTACCCACTTTTCACAACCTACTCCTCATCTTCTCTGATGGAAGGACACAAAATGGCAACGAGATTCAGCAGAGCCAGTGAAAAGCTGAGATTGGGTATCAAGGCCCTTCCATGTGGGTTGAAGGCAAGATAGGGACCATTGGCTTCATTCATTGCATTCTGGCCAAACAGGATGTCTTGCCACTTAAAATGTTAGGCAAACAATCTGCTTCTGGAGCATTGCAATGCTAGTGTCAAGGGACTCAGAAGGTCAACCCCTAGTTCCAAAATTAAAAGGTTTTTTTAAGGTGATAAGTTTTGGATTGTCTTCTCAAAACTTGTTATTTGGCAATATGTATTCTTTTCTTGAAAAAAAAAAGAAAAAAAACTGGTTATTTTCCGGACTTATTCATTCACTGAAACTTTATAGGCAGTGCAGGTGACTTAGTGGGAAGGTACTTTAGTTCAGTATTAAATACGAAGTCACTCCTTTGCATAACAACATTTCTTTTGTAATATCTAATGATATTTTTTGGGAACATTAGATGAAGGCTATGTCTTGGGGAAGAATGTGACAATTCCGTGGCTTAGAGATGACAATAGGAAAAATAGGATGGGGAAATAGAAATGGCAGGAAGCTTGTGAAAAACTGTCCTAGTCAGTGAGGATTTATAGGTAGCTAAAGGATGATGGAGAGTGTTCTTCAAAGGAATTTGAGTTTGACTCAGAAAGAATGTGGGATGGTACATTGAAGAGTGGAAGAAAATATCAAACTATAATTATAACTATGATTATTTGCTTGTGTCAGGGTTTGAACTGAAGGCATTGCATTCTGGCTTGGCTTTTTAGCTCATAGCTGGTACTCTACCACTTGAATCATGCCTCCCATCCAGTTTTTTTGTAATTTATTAATTAAACAAATTTTTTGACAAGGTGTTGTGCAAAAAGGGTACAGTTACATAGCAGGGCAGTTTGTACATTTCTTGTGATATCTTACACCCTATTTTTCTTTCCCTTCTGTAGGTCAGGTAGACATATATACAATACACAATGTACCAAGAACATATACAGTACCATCCAGCTTTTTAGCTGGTTACTTGGAGATAGCGTCTCTAAGCTTTTCTTCCCAGGCTTCTAACCTCAATGCTGACTGAGATCTCAGCCTCCTGAGTAGTTAGCGTTACAAGGGTAAGCCCCTGAGTCTGGCCCTCAGGCTAGATTTTTACTGGTTATTTTGGTGACGGTGTTTCAAGGACTTTTCTACCCTGGCTGGCTTGAAACTATGATCACTCAGAGCTCAGCATCCTCTATGGGTAGTATTCAATTATTGCTTTAAATATTTTAGTTGGTATAGTGGAAATTCATGCCCCAAGTCTTGACTCAGAATGGAACCTTATCTCTGTGTGTGTTTAGGTGATGTCATACTGCATTAGCCGATGCCCACACTCATGTCTAGAGTCCCTAGAAGTCCCTAGAGTCCCTACAACAGGATAAAACATGTGAGAGACACACACATGGGGAAGAAGACCACATGAAGACTGGATATGAAGCATTACCAGACACCCTGAGAAGCTGAGAAACACAAGGCAGTTTTCACACCTCAAGCTTTTAGACGAGATATGGCCCCAAAGACCCACTGAGTACAAACTTCGGGTCCCCAGAACTAAGAGAAGAATACATTTTTACAATTTTAAGCCACTTGATTTTTGGTAACTTATTATGACACTTCTAGGAACCCAATAGGGTTGTGTAATGAATATAGGTGGGACCCTGTTGGATGCACTAGGTAAGGGCTAGGTTCTAATCAACAATTTAAAAAATTAAGATAGGTCTTATGCTTACCTAAATCTGCAGAGGTTTTGAAGGTGGGATGGCTTGATTAAATTCTAATTGCTTCTTAAATAATGTGGTACAACATCAATGAGCAAATGCCAAACATACGATGAGTGATGAGTCAGAGCTAGAAGAGTTGAACATTTTAGAACAAAGAAATGTCATTTAAAGCTGTACTATTACAGGTTGTTCCTTCATCAAGACGGTGTACAACCGTCCTTAATTCCTCCTGATAGAGCTG
The DNA here is from genome assembly GCF_023159225.1 of Perognathus longimembris pacificus. Taxonomy (NCBI): domain Eukaryota; kingdom Metazoa; phylum Chordata; class Mammalia; order Rodentia; family Heteromyidae; genus Perognathus; species Perognathus longimembris. The sequence goes on from NC_063161.1 coordinate 100,633,802, forward strand.
ACAAAATATAGGGCTGTTAAAAGGTTTTATTTTATATAGTCCACAGTAAATCAATTTAATGATCATCATTAGGAGAAGCACTTGAATGTTCCAAGGCTTTAATTCTTAGATCAGCATTTCTTCCAACTTTATAAACCACAAAGCTCATCCAACTTTCTCTAAACTAAATCCCCTGGCAAACCTGGGCATTGCTGGCTTTTACAGGGATCCAAATTTTTGAAATAATGTTTCAAAATATTTTGGCACAGGCTAAGAGCCTGGGCTAGATTCTCGAATCAGTGTAGAGTTTTTTTCAATGCATATTTTGTATTTCTATTTTTGTGCATCTTATAAAATGCATAATGTATGAATTTCTACATATGTATAAATGCACAGATATATCTATGTATGCACATGTGTGTATAGTATGTATATACATAGATGAAAAGGGAAAAATCTAGCTCTGGGCTTCCTATTATTATTATTAGTGAATGCACACAATTATAATTTGGAAAGACACACATAAAATGATTTTGCTCATAAATGCATAAGACCAAAATAAAATTCAAAAATCATCCCTGTGAACTTAAGGGATACAAATTTCATAAAGTTCATTAAAAAGTAGGTTCCATTTTGTTGCCAGAGCAATAAAATGCATAATAGCTCCAGATAACAGGAGGCTATCAAAATAAAATGCTAACAATGCAATTATAAATGGTGCTGGTGGGTAAGGAAAGGGCAGCCATTGTCACACCTGTGTTGTTGCATAGAGACTCCTCCCAGGAGTTCAGTTTAAAAGAGCATCTGACAATAAGGGAGAGAGAGATCCTATCTATTGATACAATGGATTAGAAATCTTACTGGAGAAGTAGCATGAAAACATTGACATTCAGGAAGTGTGGAAGCTCATAGACAATATCTAGAAAACCAAGAATTTTAAATCACAGCAACAAAAGTACGACGTGCTTTGAAAGTATAAAAGAGAATAAAGGACTAAGATTGACTGGGGGCTTGCTGGGTTTTAATCATTACATGGTGTTCTCTCCATGTTGATATTTGTAAGTGCCTGGTGAGATGATGATTACAAATACTTCTTTAAAGACAGGAGGTGAGAAACTGTGATGGTAGACAGATTCATTAACTTGCCCAAGGTCGCTGAGGTAGCAGCCAGTATATAGAAAAGACTGGACAGAACCAAGAACTAGCAGACTCTAAAGCCTGGTATCTTTTCAGTACATAATAAGATGAAGAATTTCCTATTGCCAAGTACCCGCATAATTCACCTTTTCTTTCAATTGTGCCAAACTAAATGCTAAAGGAGAGTTCGGCAGATCCTAACACCTTCACTTGCCTTGTCTTTGTAGAACATTGCTTAGTCTCTGAAATGTTCTGACGAGGAATACAGCACAGACTAGAACCATATCCTCAAAGGGTCACAGGAAGTAGTGGTGATCTAACATCAGATCTAAAATAAAGGCATGGAGGGCTGTTGGATAGTGGATCATGAGGCAGATGTGTGAGGTGAGTGGTTTGCTTCCTTTTAAACAAGTGGAATGAAGGAGAAAGAGGTAGAAAAATCAGCACAATGGAGATGAATCCCAAGGTATGTCATGGGAGAATATGATGATTTGACTTCATGGCACTGTATCTTGAGACATTTTTAAAGTGTTTGAAGGCAAAAAATAGATTTATTATCTTGGTTTGCACGAGGCAGAAAAAGCAAAGTCCAAATCTCTAGACAGATGCTGGCTGCTGCTCCTTCACACTTTTGTTTAGAGCTGGTCATTAAACAGATGGTTGATGAGGATTAGAGAGGAAGTGGTAACTTCCAGGATGAACATGACAGAAGTCAGCATTTTGCACTTTTCTGCCTGGAAGCCATCCAACACCATAGGGGATAGGAAGATACTTCAGACTACAGACCTCATTTTCCATCATACTGGAAGAAAGACATAACATGCAATCTCCAACATATGTACAAGGGCACTAAAGGCAGTTGAGGTTGGTTATAAGCCATATGGAAAAGGGTACAAAAATAACTCAAGGAGTAAGAAGAGAGCCCAGGGTTGGGCAGCACATTCTTGAAAGTACTCACAACAACACACTTCTTGATGGTAAGAAAAAAGGTGTGTGTGTGTGTGTGTGTGTGTGTGTGTGTGTGTGTGTGTGTGTGTGTGTGTGTGTGTGTGTGTGTATGTGTGTGTGCCAGTCCCAGGGCTTGAATTCAGGGCCTGAGGTGCTGTCTGTGAACTTCTCTTTGCTCAAGGCTAATGCTCTACCACTTGTGCTACAGTGCCACTTCTGGTTTTTGGTAGTTTAGTGGAGATAAGAGTCTCACAGATTTTCCTGCCCTGGCTGGCTTAGAATCATGATACTCAGAACTCAGCCTCTTGAATAGCTAGCCACTGCTGCCTGGTGAGATGCATTTTCTGAAGTGCCAAAGACCTGGTCTTTGTTTACAACTGCTTAGCTTGAGCAGAGCTGTGGTGGAAATGTGATGAATGTTGGACACTGCTGCACATTGAGAATCTGTTGTTTTTTTGTTTTTTGTTTTTTTGTGTGTTTTTTTTTAAAAACAAGATTCTACCAGAACCCATCAGGTCCTCAGTCAGGTACTGCTAGGAGGACCCACCATATGGCAGTCCTGGAACAAACTGCAATGGGTGGCTATGTGGTTAACCAGGGCTGGGTGAGTGTTGGAAACAGAGACCACTCAGGACACAGATGACAATTGTCTTTTAGAAGCCAATTACCTCACCATATTAGCTCCTTTACATGGATGTTCTCCAAAAAAAACAAAACAAATAAACAAAAAAAAGGGGCTGGGAACATGGCCTAGTGGTAGAGTGCTTGCCTCCCATATATGAAGCCCTGGGCTAGATTCCTCAGCACCACATATATAGAAAAAGCTGGAAGTGGCACTGTCACTCAAGTGGTAGAGTGCTAGCCTTGAGCAAAGAGAAGCCAGGGACAGTGCTCAGGCCCTGAGTCCAAGCCCCAGGACTGGCAAAAAAAAAAAAAAAAAAAACCCAAAACAAATAAACAAGTAAATGTTCTCAAGGAAAAGGCTATTTTAGGACTCTAGATGTAAACTTCCAGGGGAGCATGAACCTTAGATGATCATGGTCATAGTGAAGCAATTCAACTTCTCACCAGGCTCATAGCCAGAGTCAGGCAGGAAGCCATGGTTTATGCTAAATGCATAAATAAGCAGGCATGGATGGCATATGGGAAAAATGTGCATGATAGGCTTCTCCTGGACTGTGGAGCCTTTGCACTTCAATTGTATGGACCCCAGAGTCCTCACCTGTTGAAGAATCATACAAATCTTTCTTTTTACAGGATTCTTTATGTCCAATGAGGAAGAAATGTGTAGGACAGGGCTTGGCAAGCTTTAATTAAGTGCATAGTTAAATCAGTGCACACTGACATCATTGGTCCATCACTCAGGTTGTATCCTTCCAGAGCAATTTATCTTAGTAACTGCCTTAGAGTTTTCCAAAGGAAAGCCTGTGTTATGGGCATTTGTCGTGCCCCCAAAAGACTTAGCTTCTTTTGCCTAGCATAGACACTCCTCTCTCATCCCATTGCCCATGACCATTTGAACTACAGGAACTGCGGAACACTATAAATCATGTTTTCCCAACACTGGCTCCCCTCCTCCAGCCAGATGTAAAGCATTTAACAGCACACCACTAGCTCTGTTTTTATTTCTGTGGACTCTCTACAACCCTCTCCCTCACCCCTGCCCACCCCCAGACCATGCCTAGAACTTGCTAGAAATTCAGTGTCAGCTTGGCTTAGTGGTCTTGAATATTTAGAGAGGCAGTCTAAAAGCAGCTGTGATTCTGCCTAGCTGTGTGACTTGAACAAGTCACTTTAACTCTGTGCCTCTGTTTCCTATCTCTATAACTGGGAAATCATGATAAAATAGCCTTATAAGAGTTCTTATAAAGCCCAAGTAGGTTAATAAAGGAAAACACTTTGAACAATTTTGTTATGTTAGATGTCAGCTATTTTTCTCAGAAAGTCTCCTCAGATCAGAACTGGAGTCTAGGGAAGTGATTTCCATGCAGATGGTTCTATGAGATCCCAGGAAACTGTCAAAAGTTTAAATTCTGAGGTTTAATTCCATCAAGTCATAGGAACATCATCACTGGAGATGGAAAGCCTTTACCTATTATTAAGGTTTCCTGGTAGGGACATAGGGGTTTGCACTATGTGATCCGTGAACCTGAGAGGAACTCAACTCAACAATCCTTGTCATTCTGCTAAGCCCAGGCACATTAAGCTGTGAGGAAGACAGAAAACAAAACATAGAAGCATTCAAAAAATGGTAGTGCAGTCATATTTTGAGGAAAGGATTTACAGGAGTCAAAGCCTCCAATACTCTCCTAACTATTAGGGAGAAGGGGCCAGCCTGAGACAGATTAGGCCCACAACTATTCTAAACATGAAGCAAACCTAGGTCACCGAGGGACTGAGAGATTCTTCTAGATACCTGCCCATTCTCGCCTGAGAGCCTTTGGTTGTTTTCTTTCTTGATCTTCAAGATGCCATTCAAACATTTTCATTAAAGACTTAAAACCTTGTCTTACCATTAAATATTTAAGTTTCCAGAAAAGCAGACTATTCTGTAATTCATCAATACAGTTTTAGTACATATCATGGAGCTTGGAATGTTATTGGGGCTAAACAGAGCCATCTATAATTATCTATTGAATTCTAATTATTTATTCACATTTCATCAGAGAATGTTTAGGACCTAGTATCCTGATGGCCTTGTATAGAGCACAGGTTTCCATAAAAATGATGGGAAATTAGGACCTCATCTATCTAGGTTTCTTCAGCTCCATTCTTTCTTTCTAAACTTTCCCCCTCCACTTCTAGATAGGGCCAGAGACAAGCTGGTCCAGCCAACCAGTGCTGCCAATCAGTTCACAGATACTTATATTGAAAAACAAGGCCTTTGTAATCCTAGAAAAATGCTTGAAAGCAGAACACTATTGTTTTAAATAATTTTTTAGCAGTTAGAAGGAAAATAAAGGTGTTGTTGAGGAAGAAGCTATTGTCATAAGTCTAATATTAGAAGGAGTGAAAAGGAAAGGAATAAAAGGGCATGGAGAAAAGAAGAAAGAGGAAGGCACAGGGGGATGAGGAAAAGAAGGGGGAAGAGAAAAAAAAAGAAGGAGAGACAGAGTCAGAATTTCCCAGAAAGCACCAGAAGGTTTCAAATACTTGGACCACATTCCTACAAATTGTGACTTCTCTGTACCATTAGTATCTGCTTATTGCCAAAGCTCAACAGGTGATTCTAATATGCAGCTACCTCTTATTCGCTGTTCTAAAATCCTTGCCAAGGATGTAAAAGGGAAACTCACCAGGGCAGAGACAGAGACTGAGTGGAAAACTCTCTTTATCGCTGAGTACGACCTAAGCTCGCAGTGGAAATGCATCTGTGCCATGTACCCAGTGTGTGCAGTATGAATTAAAACCCTGCAGCTAGAATCAGTGTGGTGCAGATGGGGTATCATTCCTGGGTAGACAGGACAGCTGTGGGCAAACAGTCCACTGCTGGGTTTAAAATTTTTTTTCTGGCTGGACCACATTTCATATTGCTAATTCTTAGACATTTCAAACATCCTTCTGTACTGCATTGTAAAGCAATGGCAGCAGATGGGAGCTGGCGTCTCTTTGGATTTCCTAAGATCCACTGTGGGTGTGGGATGGCTTAGGAAAATAATCTGTGGGGTTGACTGGGGAATCATTTCCATTGTTTTCATCAAATCTGGGTTTTATTTTCTAAGTAAACTCACAGCCTCTTTAGAAACACAAGAGGAAAGACACTGTGTGTGTGTGTGTGTGTGTGTGTGTGTCTGTGACTGTGTTTTTCATGAGTTCCCATTTCCAATTCCTGTCATTGTTACCCAAGAAGTTCTCTTTACCACCATCACCATCACCTTTGTGCATGTGTCATTGGGAAAGGCCTTGCAGATTCGATTTAGAAACCAAATAATACCATATGTTGAATTTCCCTTTTCCAAAACATTTAGTAACAGAAGAGTTGTTTTTGTAAGTTTAGAATATTTGCATACACATAATGGAGTATCTTAGGAATGAGAGCCAAACCTTAACATGAAATTAATGCTTTATGTACATATTATATACAGTCAGAAGATAATTTTATGATTTTTGTACATGCCCATGCACATATAATACACAATACATAAGTACAGGATTTGAACTCAGGAGTTTGCTTGCTAAGTGCTGGCTTAGTAAGCCACTTGAGCTATAACTCCTACCCTTTTTGATTGAGCTTATTTTTCAGATATATTTTCCCAGTGATGATCTCCAACTATGATCCTCTTACCTATGCCTCTTGCACAGCTGGAATTACAGATGGGCTCCACCATGTTCAGCTTGCTTGTGAAGAAGTCTAGATTTTTTTAGACACAGTGGGATATTCAGTATTTGTCTTTTGGCACATTTCATCTAGATTTGTGGCCCCTGGGCTTTGTGTATTGTCACATGTTGCAGAATTTCTTTTGTTTAGTGTGTGTGTGTGTGTGTGTGTGTGTGTGTGTGTGTGTGTGTGTGTGTGAGAGAGAGAGAGAGAGAGAGAGAGAGAGAGTATCCTGGGGCTCAAACTCAGGGCTTAGGTGCTGCCCTTTATCTTTTTGTTCAAGGATAGAGCTCTAGCATGTTACCTACAGAAGCTCTAAGTCTGGCTCTTCAGGAGTTAACTGGAGGTAAGAGTCTTAAGACTTTCCTGTTGGGCTGGCTTTGAAAAATGATCCTCAAATCTCAGCCTTCCCAATAGCTATGATTACAGGCATGAGCCTCTGGCACCTATTATTATTTTAAAGAAATAATATATTTTACTACATGTCTATCCCACATTATTTTTATCCAGTCACCTCTTGCTAGGTTAAGTTGTTTTCACATCAGGCCTATTGTGAATAGTGATTCAGTGAATTCCTAGTTTCAATTCTTTGTACTAAATGCCAAAAAGTAGGGTTACCTTCTCATATGGTAGCACTATTTCTAATTATCATCATCATCATCATCATCATCATCATCATCATTTTTGTGGTCATGGGGCTTGAACTCCAAGCCTGGGCACTGTCCCTGAGCTTTTTTGCTCAAGGGTAGTACTCTATCACTTTGAGCCACAGCTCCCTTTCTAGTTTTGTGGTGGTTAAGTGGAGAAAAGGATCTCACAGACTTTCCTGCCTAGGCTGGCTTCAAACTGTGATCCTTAGATCTCAGCCTCCTGAGTAGTTAGGTTTACAGGTGTGAGCTACCTGCTTCCAGCTTCTAATTTTTTGAGGTACATCCATGGAGTTCTTGAGCAGCTGCTCCAACACTATATCCACTTTACCTACACTCTTAAAAATCATTTGTCTTTTATTTTTTTGAATGTTATAACAGTCCTGCAGGAAGGTATGAAGTAATACCTCACTGTAATTTAAATTTGAGATCATTTTCTGCATTCACACATAGGCCTACCACTGTAGTTGTATCCATATAAAGAAGTTTGCTCATGGGATGTCTGGGTTTACATGACACCAGCCAAGATTCAAAGATTCTACTTTTCATGCACCAAGGCTATATATTCTTATACTTGTAAATATATGGGGCTTTTTTCCATGAGCATACAGTCTTCTAACAGAAATTTCAGGTACTGTCTCCTTGGTAGGAAATAAGAGCAAGTCTGTAATTCTGTAATGAAATCCATGGAGCATAATCAAGTGTGTTAAGATAAATGTAGATATTAGAGACTGTCCAATGTTATTCAAACTGAATCTATGGAAGCCCTAACAGAAGGAAGTGACTAAGTCTAGACAAGCATAGTGGACATCTCTTCTTGGGTCTACCACGCAAATGCTTGTTCTTAAGGTAACAGCACCAGGTTCTTGTAGGAGATATCTCTTCTCCACTCACAATTTTTGTGGTTTTGAAGGTTTATTTATTTTTTGTTTTGTTTTTCTTTTGTTTTTGGCCATCCCTGAGGGCTTGGAACTCAGGGCCTGAGTGCTGTCCCTGGCTTCTTTTTGCTCAAGGATAGCACTCTACCTCTTGAGCCACAGCACCACTTCTGGCTTTTTCTGTTTATGTGGTGCTGAGGAATCAAACCCAGGACTTCACGCATGCTAGGCAAGCACTCTACCACTAAGCCACATTCTCAGCCCGTCTTGTGGTCTTAATGGTATTTATTATGCCCTTGGCCTGAGGTTCAGCTCCAGCTAATCAGAGCATCTTATTTCCCTCTGCCCTTGGCACAAAGGACTCAGGGTTAAGTACCTAACCTATGAGCATCAACTCTACAACTTCTGTTTAAAGTGTGCACCCCCCCCCAGTAGTCACAGAGCCATGAATACATAAATCAAAATTTTCTGAAATAATATGCTGCCATGAGAAAGAAAAAAAAAAAAACCAGCCTATTGAAGAATGGAGCCAAGCCCAGAGGCCAAGATCCAACATAGAGTGTCTATGTCTTAGCATCTATTTATGTCTAAGTAACTGATTCAACTTCCTGCCCTTTTCAAATGTATTAGCCAGAGATATTCTTTTCCTGAAGCAATTTTCCCCCTGTTGGGCTTGATCACTTAAAACCAAAAGTGTCTCCACCAAACAGAAAACAAAAATAAAACAAGAGTTAACATATACATGATCTACAAACTGAGTTCTGAGAATGGCTTTGCCTGACACAAGTAAATCTTAGTTGTGTGAGGACTGAAGGACATGGACAACATAGCCCTATGCATGGAGAGGGAGATATCTGCTCGAGTTGGCCGTTTGGGCTGGAATTGGAGAGCTTTGGTGGATGAGGATCCCTAAAATGATGCACTGCCTCCTTGCCCCTTCTCTTAAAGGTGACTGAGTCCTACAATAGAACACTATGGAAGAGCCATGAATTGGACATAGGTTACAGAAAAAATATTTGATTCATATAAATATACAAATCAGACTTGGGCTAGATTGTGGGGCGGTGCCTGGCTGGCACCGCCTGTTCCCGCCCCGGGGGTCACGTGTGGCTATTACACTGAACCAGAAAGGAAGTCCTAGCTGGTCCCGCCTCCCAGCCTTGGGCCAACGTGGAGCCAAAGATGGCTCCTGGTGGCAAGCCCAGAAGCAGTCCTGTTAGCTGTGAGGTAGATTTAGGCCGTCCCTTAGGGAGGTCCCATGGCTCTCTACTCCTGATGGACAGCGCAGGCCACTGTGGACGTACCCCTCCCCTTCTGCTGCTCCCTGCCCCGTTTAAAGGCGGCTCCCCTCCGCCCAATAAAGGAGTTTTTGGCACTGACCTGGCTCCTGGGCTGTCTGTTTGTCCCCCGAAGAAAAGGGGGCTGGGGTGGCAGTTCGTTGGCCCTTTCTTCTTCTTGGCTCATCTGGCTGGGGCGTGTTTTCCCGTCTCTCCCGCAGATCAGGAGAGCGGGGAAGGCTAAAAACCCCAGCACTAGATGGGATGGTATAGGCTTATAATCACAACGACACAGAAAGTAGAGATGAAAGGACTGTGGTTGAAGGATAACCTAGTGGGCCAAAAGTTACCAAAAGGTTGTGGTGGTATAACCATAATCCAACTACATTGGAGGCAGGGATAGGAGGATTATAGTTCAAGGCTGGCAAATGTATGAGTTCCTTTCTGAAAACTAGACTAAAATTTAAAAAGGCTGGGATATAGGCTCAAATAATAAAGCACTTGTAAATTCAAAAGTTTGAATTCAAACCCTAGTACTGTCCCCACTCCCTATTCCCTACCCCCCCCCCCCCAAAAAAAAAGGAAGGAAGAAATCAGGCTTATTTTAAGAGCAAAGCTGGATACATTTAAGAGTTATTATTATGAACTGAGATGAAAAGCAATACCAAGAACATCAAGAAATATCAAGATTAAGTAGGAAGAAATTCAAAGGAGAGTCTGGATGAGGAAATCACTGAAATATAATTGATACACAGAGAAGGGTCCATGAAAATCCAAAGATGATTGTGTTGGTCACAATAGTATTCCTGTAACACTCATCCTCTCTTTGTGCAGTGTACTTAGCTTCAGACAAAAGCCTGGTTATATTGTCACTGGACACATGTGAGGGTTAGTGAAGTTTTCCTTCTTCACTTAGGGTCCTTGACTTTGACTGCAGAATAAGAATTTCTGGACAAGTCATGATGATGATAAGAAAACTTGGGGGAGCTTTATTGATAAGTCAGCAAGGGGACAGACAAAAATAGTCAAACAGAAGGGCAGGGGCACACTCTAACAGAGTGTGGGTACTCTGGAAGTGAGAGAGAGAGAAAGAGAGAGAGCTCCTTGGCTGCTGGGACATTTATATGGTAAAGGCAAGGAGTATGGCTTCAAAGTTATACAAAGTTAAGTGTTTTATCTTTGTTCTAATCACTCCTAGTATTGCTTTCTGAGTTTCTGGATCTTTGGGGGCATTTCATCCAGGTAAGAATACATCCTACTATATAACAGATCCTTATCCTTGAGATAAGGAAGACCCCCTGTTTTCTGCATTTTGGGTATCTGCATTTTGGAGAAACATTTTCTCAGGAAGGCATGCATCTTGTCAGACAACTGTTAACTCTTGGGGTGAGAAATGAATCCCTCAGGAATGAAGGCATCCAATAGTCTCTTTTTGAAGCAAAGATGGAACTTCTATGTTTCTAAATACCGTATTTCTGAGTTGCCTTCACCAGGCCTCATTTTCCTCAAGTTATCCTATTTCATTTTTTTTTTTTTTGCCAGTCCTGGGGCTTAGACTCAGGGCCTGAGCACTGTCCCTGGCTTCTTTTTGCTCAAGGCTAGCACTCTGCCACCTGAGCCACAGCGCCACTTCTGGCCCTTTTCTGTATATGTGGTGCTGGAGAATCGAACCCAGGGCCTCATGTATATGAGGCAGGCACTCTTGCCATTAGGCCATATTCCCAGCCCCCCTATTTCATTTTTAACAAATGATTTTGTTCCTAATATTATGGGAAGGAAGTGAGTGAATATCTCCTGTATTTGCCTAATTTCCTCCTTGTTTATACTGCTTCATTTCCCCTAAAATGACTTTGTTCCTCTAATCTTAGGAGAAGTACTTGGACAAGCTTTAAGCCTGAGGTTTTTTTGTTTTTGTTTTTGTTTATTTATTTATTTATTTTTCAAATTTTTATTATCAAACTTATTTACAGAGAGGTTACAGTTTCATACGTTAGGCATTGGATACATTTCTTGTACTGTTTGCTACTGGTAGCCATTTACCACGCCTTACTTTTCCTAGTCTATCCTGCCTCAGTAACTTCTTGTAGTGTGAAATGTTTCTATTTCAAGCATATGTAATTCTATGAACCAGTGGCATTAAGGCCAGAAAGACAAAAAGACCTAAAATGCAAAGAAAGTGTTGGCAAATATTTCAGTGATGGGACAGAATTAACTGAGGAAGACACCATCCATTATTTTTATGATAGAATTCAGTACCTTCCGCTGGATGAATTTTCTTTAAAAAAAATAATGCTCCTTGGAAGCTCAGTGGCCATTAAAAGGGACTCAGGAGACTCAGAGTGGAAAGGATTAAGGAGGGAGCTCTCATTGTTTGTAGCCAAATTTTTATTTCTTCTTCTCTTGTCCTTCAGTAGCTCATGTTTTGTTTTGTTTTTTAATTTCTGTGAAGAGCAGCTGACTCAAAGTCACCTACTACTGGCTTCCTTGATACCACTGGGATATAGCCCTTCTCAAGTATGGCAGGTACATAACACCTATGCATAATACTACTAAACGAAAACTGGGAAAGACCATTGGGCTCCCATGCTGGTCTATCACACTTGAAGTACCACTTCAGATTCTCCAAGTCTTATTTGTCTCTGAAGTTTTTGGACATGTGTTCCACTCCTGTTGTGTCCAGGCATAGACAAGCTCATCTCCCTTCACATGGGAACACTGCACAATGCCCTCCTCTCCAGCCCTTGGAGCGTCTCTGCTAGCCCTGGGCCATGTTACCACGCATAAGTCAGAGCACAGGTATGAAGTCAGAGTTCACATGTGAAGGAAAACATCTGACCAATGAGGAAATAAGAAGCAGTGAATGTAAAGTCATTTTTCTCCCATCCTCTGTAGGAACTCTTTGTTTAATGTATTGAAGATAGACCTGAGACTTGAAGAAATCGCTGGTTATTTTGATATCATATGGAAGTCAACTCAATGAAGCTAGTTTACATTGATTCTCCTGCCTCTGCCACATCCTAGTTTATTCTCATTTTCATTTCCTTGGACTTGCATTCCTTAATAAACTCAATGTTTATAAGCTTTGCATAAGACCTACCTTCCTGGAAGTCTCCAGCAAAGACAATCCATTCATTCTAAGTGCAATTCTAAAATGCAGATAGAATTGGACACCAGTTTGATGACAATAACTGAGTCCTCATTAGGGAATGAGTAAAGATTAATAATCCTTGGCTAGTCTCATCAAGATTTCTAAGATTGAGCTCATGGTTAATTATAGATTGAGAAGTAGGTAAGCTTCTTTGATCAGCTCTGGAAGCTTCAGAAAAAGAAAATAATTGTATTCTCTGAGCATTCAACCTTCAATTCAAGATGCACAAATCCAGAGGGTCTCACTAGTAGAATTTAAGGAAATTCTCCTCTTCTTGGTGCTTCAAGGCCTACTGTACTGAAAATTAATCAAGTGATTTGACAATCCAAAGCCACATATTTGCAAATAAACCTGTCTCATCCCCTAATGCCAAGCAAGATGAGACAGAAATATTAGATCTGTAAGGCATATTTGACATGGAACTCTAATAGATTTTTTTATTTTGAAGTTGGGGCCCTGACAAGGAATATGGTCCTGAGACCCAGGAGTGGGATTATTGGATGAACAAAGCAAAGAATCTTGAAAATAGCTTTACAAGTTTCCTGAACCCTGTAGGTCAGCAGAAGCCAAATTTGGGACTTTTTTTTTTGGCCAAAGAAGAGCCTCTCTCTTCTGAAGGATTTCATAGCAACTTCTGGAACCTGTGCCTACAAAGATAGTTTTGTTGTCATTCACTGCCTCTGGGCTAATAGATTCTTTGTGGAGCTGATAACTCAAGTGCAGCCAGAATAATAAATGCATTCTCTAAGAGAAGATAATTAGTATTCTTAAGAAATTGCAGAAGCTGAGCAATATTTTATGCTAAGAACCAGGGAGGAAACACAGGACTCTGAACTGTAAGGGTGCTGGATTAGGAAGAGCAGACTATAAGTCAGAACAGGGTGTAATTTATTGAAATGAAGCTCACTTGTCAACAAGGATGGGCAGGAGGGACGAAGCACTGTTGAGTTGTGCCTCTGTAGGATTTAGTGTCTTAGGAAGACACAAAGATTCAGTCCTAAGAGCCTGTTTGAATGTTGATTTGAACCTTTGTCATCGTGATGATATGGAGATTCCATACCTTGTGCACTGGAGTACTGAGGAAAGGCTCAAAAGGCTCAGAGAGTTGCCATTTGGGGTAGATGTACTATGGGAGACCTAAAAATATTTCACCTATCTTTGTAGAGAAAGCCCAGAAAAAAAATTACCTTTTCAAAAAAGAATAATGAACCAGTGAGAGAACAGGAATAGCATTAAAACCCTTAGGGTAGTAGGGCTCGGTAGCTCCTTACCTTAGAGGATGCTGTAATTAGATTGTGCTCCCAATGCACATAATTTGGAAAAAAATTTCAAAATGTCAAAAGAAGTAATCATCATAGGCACAAATGGCATAATGACTGTGTTAAGCAGCCAGGGCAGAATGTCAATCAGTACACTTTGACCTAATGGAGCTGTTGTGTTGTTTCCTCATGTTACTGTTACATATTCACAAGATGGAACAGAGAAGTGCCACTCATTGAGAAATTTGAAGGTCCTTTATTAAGGTCAGTGAGGAGAGCATCTATTGGTGACCAGAAAAAGTTTAGGGGATAGGATGAGGGTGGGGGCTAAAGGGAAGACATTGCAACATTTACATATTTTTGTTAGTACCAGGGAACTTAGCACTGACCAGATAAGGAGACAACTCTCCAAACTGTCTTAATCCAAACTAAAGTGACAGTTAAGGGGCTCATGTCCTGGGTAGGCTGTAAAACAAGACATCACAGTTTAATAATTTGCTCCCTGAGAGTGTATTTTCTCTTTAACTCCTGATTTTCCCTTACAGCAATACTCTGTACGGCCCTTCGCTATAAAACTGAGGTTAGGTAGTTCATTGCCAGTACAGTGAATAATCACAAGAGTACTTATAAGAATGACAACAGCAAAATTCCAGCTGGTGAGCTGCCAGCCCTCCCAATGGAAAAATTATACTTCTTACCCAATTCCCAGATCCCAGTGGTTCATGGATCCAGAGATCATTGGTCCATGATTGAATTGGAAATGCAGCTACATGTGGAAGATATTCCCCAATCCTTCTCCCAGGGACCTGGGTTTCAATTGCAGAGCAACTATGATGGGGAAAAGAGAATGTCTAGATTTTTTTTCCCTTAGGAAACATACATAAGGAACCTGAGATGATAATGATACCAAGAGAACAAGTATGTTTCTAGTTAGGGAGGACTTGTGGAGGATGGGTAGAAAATACAGCTTGGAACAAAATTCATCTCACCCATCTCTATCCATTGGTTTCATCTGAACCCTTTGGTGATTTTCCAAGATCCTGAATGTGTAATTGGAATTTAAAACCTGGCAAAGGACCAACTAAAAAAACTAGAACTTCATCTCCAGATAGGCAAGACTAGTATTTTTAATTTCTGAATAAGGAAATTGTGTTTCAAAGAGATTAAATTCATTTGGCTATGGTTTTACAGTTACTAATTGTCAAAAACAAGAATTAAACACAGTGCAGTCTGGCTCCAGGGTCTGACATATCCAGTTTGTAAGTTCTACCTGTTTTACTTATGTTTTTGTGTTTTATCTGTAAATACAGTCATATTCTCAGTGCTATGATTATATTCTGAAAGATCTTGAGAATATTTGGTTGTTCCTGCTAGTTGATCCTTTGTCCACATTACTATGAGAATACATTTGAAATTGTATTGATAGTCCTGAGTTGATTCACTTCAATAATTCCGAGAGTCTCACCACATAAAGAGGGCTTAAAGATAGGACTGCTGAGTCTTCTTGACTAAGCCCTACTCTCAAGGCATACTTTCCAGATACTTATTTAATCAGAAATTCATTTAACCTCATTTTGCAAGCAATTGCTATTAGCATCATAATTTAGTAATCTGGTCACTTATTTGGAAAGCATAAAGTTATGTGCATATCATACAATACTCACCAAGATGAAATATGTATATGTATATGTATATATGTATATATATGTATGTATATGTACATATATGTGTGTTATATGTAAAAAGTGAAAACATAAAGAGAAGAAAGCTAACACTAGGTTCAGGGTAAAGGCATCTCTTTGAATATGAGTAAGACAACAAAAAACCAATAATAGTAGATCTAGCTACATAAAATGGCTTATGTGCTTTTGTGGGAAAACCATCCAAAGAAAATAATAAGGCAAACTGGATATTCTGAAGTAAATGTAATAAAGTCTCATGATCCTTAATATATAGGAACACTTTTAAGCAGTACTGGGGTTTGAACTCTGGGCCTTGCATTTTCTAGGCAGGTGTTATACCCCTGATCTACATTCTCAGCCCTGTACATAGGAAATGTGAATTCAATCTATTTATCTTCTAGTCAAAAAATGTATTAACTATTATTAGGTATATTGGATGATGAGAATACTGTATAGTAGTAAACAAAATAACCATCCTATTGAACTTTGAAGCTCATGAGAGGAGCTAGACAATAAGTACAATAAGTAAGTTGAAACAGGGTATGGTAGATAGCAATAAGAGAGCTAGAAAAAAAAATAAAATAGGGTTCCCTTTTGGCCACATCCCCTCCAACAATTGTTATTGTTAGTTTTCTTGATATATGACATTCTTACTGGGGTGAGATGGAATCTCAATGTTGTTTTGATTTGCATTTCTTTTATGGCCAGTGATGTAGAGCACTTTTTCATATGTCTCTTGGCCATTCTCATTTCCTCATCAGAGAAATCTCTTTGTAAGTCTTTAGCCCACTTGATGAGGGGGCTATTGGTTCTTTGTGGTTTTGTTTTGGAAGAAGGTAATTTTTTTAGTTCTGCATATATTTTAGATATGAGGCCTTTGTCTGTTGAATGTGCAGTAAAGATCTTCTCCCAGTCTGTGGGCTTTCTGTTTATCTTGCGAGCTATGTCCTTTGCCATGCAGAAGCTCTGCAGTTTGATGTAGTCCCATTTGTCCAACCATTCTTTGATTTGTAGCATTTCTGGGTCTTTGTTAAGGAAGTTTCGTCCTGCGCCAAGGAGCCCAAGTGTTTCTCCTACTCCTTCCTTTAGTGTTTTCAGGGTGTCTGTTTTGATTTCAAGGTCTTTAATCCATTTGGAATTGATTTTGGTGCAGGGTGATATATAAGGATCTAGTTTTAGTTTGTTGCATGTGTTGAACCAGTTTTGCCAGCACCATTTGTTAAAGAGGCTATCTTTCTTCCATACTATTGTTTTAGCTCCTTTATCAAAGATTAAGTAGGCGTAGTTCTGTGGGTTCATTTCTGGGTCTTCAATTCTTTTCCATTGGTCTTCAGGCCTGTTCCAGTGCCAATACCAGGCTGTTTTTATTACTATAGCTTTATAATACAGCTTGAAGTTGGGTATTGTAATTCCTCCAGCACTGTTCTT
Organism: Perognathus longimembris pacificus; assembly: GCF_023159225.1. Classification (NCBI taxonomy): domain Eukaryota; kingdom Metazoa; phylum Chordata; class Mammalia; order Rodentia; family Heteromyidae; genus Perognathus; species Perognathus longimembris. The sequence continues at coordinate 100,650,503 of NC_063161.1, forward strand.
TCTGCTTAGGAGTGTTTTTGCTATTCTAGCTCTTTTATTGTTCCATATGAATTTCTGGATTGCTTCCTCTATTTCATTAAAAAATGGTGTTGGAATATTAATGGGTATTGCATTGAATTTGTAGATAGCCATTGGCAATATTGCCATTTTGATTATATTAATCCTCCCAAACCAGGAGCATGGGAGGTTTTTCCATTTCCTTAGTTCTGACTTAATTTCATTTTTCAAGCTTTTAAAGTTCTCATCAAAGAGGTCTTTCACTTCTTTGGTTAAGGTTATTCCTAGGTATTTTATGTTTTTGGGGGCTATTGCAAAAGGAGTTGCTTTCCTGATTTCAGCCTCGGTCTTCGGGTCGTTAGCATAGAGAAAGGCCATTGATTTTTGAAGGTTTATTTTATATCCTGCAACTTTGCCAAAGTTTTGAATCAGCTCTAGTAGCTTGGGGGTAGAGTCTATGGGATTCTTTAGGTATAGGATCATGTCATCTGCGAAGCGAGAAAGTTTAACTTCATCTTTTCCTATTTGGATCCCCTTTATATTTTCCTCTTGCCTAATTGCTCTGGCTAGGAATTCTAGTACTATGTTGAAGAGCAGGGGAGAGAGTGGACATCCCTGCCTTGTTCCTGATTTTAAAGTGAATGGCTTTAGTATTTCACCATTTAGAGTTATACTTGCTGTTGGTTTGTCATAAACTGCCTTGATTATATTCAGGAATGTTCCCTGGAATCCCAGTTTTTCCAGGGCTTTTAGCATAAATGGGTGCTGGATTTTATCGAACGCTTTTTCCGCATCCAGAGATAAAACCATGTGGTTCTTTACCTTGCTCTGGTTGATGTGGTGGATTATATTAATTGACTTGCGTATATTGAACCAACTTTGCATCCCTGGGATGAATGGAGATTCCTCAGAAGGCTAAATATAGAACTCCCCTTTGACCCAGCAGCCCCACTTTTGGGTATTTATCCAAAAGACCACAAACAAAATCACAGTAATGCCACCAGCATAACAATGTTCATCGCAGCACAATTTGTCACAGCGAGAATCTGGAACCAACCCAGATGCCCCTCAGTAGACGAATGGATCAGGAAAATGTGGTACATATACACAATGGAATTTTATACTTCAATCAGAAAGAATGACATTGTCCCATTTGTAAGGAAATGGAGGGGTTTGGAAAAAGTTATACTAAGTGAAGTGAGCCAGACCCAAAGAAACATGGACTCTATGGTCTCCCTTATTGGGAATAATTAGTACAGGTTTAGGCAAGTCATAGCAGAGCATCACAAGGCCCAATAGCTATACCCTTATGAACACATAAGATGATGCTAAGTGAAATGAACTCCATGTTATGGAAACAATTGTTATATCACAGTTGTAACTACTTTCAACATCCTATGTGTATCTGTAGCTTCTACTATTGATGATGTTCTTGTATCACCTTCCTGTGGTTGTACCTACACTATCTCTGTAATCTTATCTGAGTATATTGGAAACCATGTATACTGGTATTGGATGCAGGAACTTGAAAGGGAATACCAAATTTGAGAGACACCAGGTAAAAAAGACAAACAAGTACAAAAGCAATACTTGCAAAACTGTTCGGTGTAAGTGAACTGAACACCTCCGGGGGAGGGAAGGGAAAGGGGGAGGAGGGAGGGGGGTATGAGGGACAAGGTAACAAACAGTACAAGAAATGTATCCAATGCCTAATGTATGAAACTGTAACCTCTCTGTACATCAGTTTGATAATAAAAATTTGAAATAAAATAAAATAAGAAGTAAGATAAATGGTTTCCAGAAATAAGAGAGTACAGTTTTTAACTGATAGAAAGTTTCTCTGAAGGAGGTGAGAGCAAACTCCATGGCTGTTTGTTTCAAACCCACAGTGCACCAGTGGGGCAGGCCATTCCTGTATGTTTAAGGGAAAACATGGCCAGCCAGGCTGTCCAGAGTGGAAGGAATAAAATGTCCAATAGTAGGAGATGAAGTCAGATACTTCCAGGTAGGAGCTAAAACCTATAGGGTGTTATTACCATCCACTGTGAAAACTATGACTTTTATTCTGCAATACGGAAGTGAAGAGAAAATTATTGCCTGAATTATGTCGACCAAGAACATTTTGGTGGTTGTTCAAGAAGAGGAGTTAGGAGGCCATTGGAAGACTGTAATAGAAGCATGGTTATTTGTTTCCATTTTGGTTTGTTTTTCAGAGGTAAGAGAGGATAGGTGAAGAAAACAAGAAGCGTGTATTTGCAAAGGTGAAATTTGAGATGCATTAAAGACATAAAAGTAGGGATGGCAACAACTTACTGCACATCCAAGTCTGTGGTTCTGAGTAAAATTCTGGGAGGGAGTTCTGTCTGATTTATCAGCAAAAAGGCAGTGCTTACCAAAAAGAGACAGAATGAGGTCAAGAGAAAGATAGCATAGACAGGTACCAGTGGCTCAAACCTGTAATCCTAGCACTCAGGAGACTAGATTCAAAGCTGGCAGGAAAGTCCATGAGATGCTTATCTCTAATAAACTACTAAGAAAAAGACAGAAGTGGTGCTGTGGCTCAAGTAGTAAAGCACTAGCCTAGAGCAAAAAAGCTCAGGGACAGTTCTCAGGCCCAGAGTTCAAGCTCCAGGACCAGCAAGAATAAAGAAGAAGGAAGGATGGAAGGAAGGAAGGAAGGAAGAGAGAGAGAGAGAGAGAGAGAGAACAGAAAAAAAGGGGGAAACATTTAAGAACAAAACATAAAACTACTACAGTGTTTAGGATTTTAGTCCTGGAAAGAATCATCAGCAAAAGAGACTGGGAAATAATGGCTAGTGAAGTAGAAAGAAACCTATGTGTGGTCTTGAGAAGGAAGGAGAGACAGAGTCAATTATGCCAAAATTCTTCTGTTGACACAAAGTCAGATAAGGACTGGTAGTTGATTATACTTCATGATCTTTTTTAGCATACATTAGCTATATAAAGAGGGAAGGGAATGATGGTGACATTTCCACACATGTCAAAAATGTATCAGACCTCAGTCTGACACTCTCCTCCTTCCCATGCCTCCTTTTTAAAAACAATTTCAACAAGTTTCATTGTTCTATTTATATGCATTCAATGAACTATGTTGACTATCTATTTTCATTTACTTTCATTTTTACCTCCCCTCCTGCTAAGTGCCCACCTGCCATCTGAGTCTAGATTACTTTCCAGTCATGTCTGATGATCTTATTTTGTTAGTTGTTCTGCAAACATTTAGCTTTCTCCTTCAAAACTCATTCCAACTCATTCTTCTGTGTCACCCTAACCAGCATTTCCAGTTCATTGTCTCATCAAAGAAATGGTGCAAGTCTTGGTCACATGTCCCCCAGATCCAGTAGCACAAATGCTAGAAGCGCAATGCAGAAACCTCTTTATAAAGGGAGGGATTAGAAGATATTTCTAAATCTTTTGATTAAAAATAAAACCATTCAAATGAATTAATTATCAAAGAAATGCAAATGAAAAATAAACTGGCCATCACTCTTTTTGAAAACCAAATTGCATTTTAAAAGGCATATCCCATGTGGGCAAGAGATAGAATACATTCCCATACACTAGTGGAAATGTTAATTGGCAAAAACTTTCTGAGGGAAAGTTTGGTAAACTGTAGGAGTAAGTTTTTATAAGTTCCTTCTTCACACCTTTCGGTCCAATAATTCTGCTTTTAGCAATTTATCATTAGAGAATAATCAGAATGCACACTAAGACTTCTATAAAAAGATGTTTACCATAGTGCTATTTCTCATAAAGTTTAAGATGTAGGACTAAGTACGACTCTCTACTCTTGAGGAATATTGAAACAACTGAATGTTGTTTTTTTAACAGAACTTCTAGGATCAAAATAGCAGCTAAAATAATTTAGTATTCACCATTGGAGCATGAGCTAACAAATTATAATGTGACAACAATAGAAATTCTGTGCAGCAAAATAATATTTTAAAACTAGGATAATATGTCAACAAGTTGTTGTTGAAGAAAAATAAAAATTGAAAAATAAATCAACACGTATATGTCCGTGTGTGCAAATCTTGGGGCTTGAACTCAGGGCCTGGGCACTGTTCCTGAGATTTTGTACTCAAGGCTAGTGTTCTACTGAGTTACAGCTCCACTTCCAGGTTTTTGGTATTTAGTTAGAGATAAGACTTCCCTTCCTGAATTTGCATTGAACCATGTTCCTCAAATTTCAGCCTCTTAGGTAGCTGGAATTACAGGTGTGAGCTACTAGTGCAAGAACCAAAATATGTATGTTATTTGATTATATTTTGTGGTAACAGGGAATCTGAGAGCTTCATACATACAAGTTTGTATGTATATACGAGGTATGCTAAATACCTTCCCTACATGGATATTTCTAACATAAAATAATTTTTCAGTACATGTAGTATACATAAAGTATTGTTCAAAAATGCTTTATAAACAGGAACCCAGCATAAATAAAAGATAAATGAAAATAACAGAATAAAGAAGGCATTAAAAAACTTACATGTGAATTTAGCTATAAAACAAATAAATAATAGCACAAATTATGTGAATTTGATTCTACTTAAATGAAAATCACTTTACATGAAGATAATATGGAAATAATATATGGCTACCAAAACAAAAAGGGAAAGAGAATGGTACACAAGCACTGATGATTTCAACTCTTTCATAGCAAAGAACACATTTTTATCACAAGGTAGAACAATCTGATATAGGGAAAAATGTAAAAAAGAGAAATACAAAAGAAGCAATGGCAATTTGAACTAGAAGTGAAGAAATAGAACAAAATTAAGTAGTTTATAATTTTTTGATATATAGGAATGCCCTTGGAATTGCCTGAGTTCAGCGATAAAAGACTGAAATTCCTTTCTTGTGGGAATTGATTTTACAATAAAATGTATGTTGGGGTTGTTATATTTAACATGCTTTCTTGTGGTAGGGAGAAGTCTTCAATATCATCCTAGAACTAGGCACCAGTGGTTCACATCTGTGATCCTAGCTACTCATACGGCTGAGATCTGAGGATCATGATTCAAAGCCAACTCAGGAAGCAAAGTCCATGAGACTTACTTCCAATTAGCCACCAAAAGGCCAGAAGTGGAGCTGTGGGTCAAGTGGTAAAGTATTAGCCTTAAACAAAAAAGCTGAAGGACAGAGAACAGATATGTTCAGTCTCTAGGACACACACACACACACACACACACACACACACACACACACAGAACCAACCTACAGAGAAAGTAAGAAAGACTTGGCTAAGAATTATTCAATAGATCAATAATACAGCAAAATAAAATCTAGAGCTGTATAACAAGAAGGAAGTTTGTCTGTTGTAGTGGAAGTCAATAGTAATCCAAAGTTGACAAGTCCCAAATCAGGACAATGTTCCTTATAACATAAAATTGCCAAAGCAAACAGTGGAAGAACTAAAGAGACATAGCTTGGAATCATTAATATTGGTGAATGTGGTCAGGTATGTGTAGAGTGAATGGCAGATGAGTACTTTCATTGTTTTCTATTTTTTCATTTGTTGTTTGATTTTTATTTTCCCAGCTATAGATAAATTTTTTAAAACCTAGGGGAAAAATTCAGAATTTCTGCCTAGCAACAGAATACCTACTCAGTCTTTTCATTCCATCTGTTCAAACCCCCTTCTTCAATGGGCAGCTCTGAAGATTTGTCTTATGCACTTATACAAAGCAACAGTCACTTTAAATAGAATGGTTGAGCTACAGTTCATTGGTAACTACCTGTTCTGATTTGGTCATTTCAAAAACCAGAAAAGTGATTTATAGAGAAGGCCATGTCCAACTCAAGGACATGCAATGAGGCAGCCACAGACATGAAGGAGAGTGGTTTTATTTATCAGTGTGGCTAAACATTTTTGTTCATGATTACGGGATGAAGTTGCATTATGTGGTTTGGCTCCTTTCTGAGAGGCTCTACAGACAGTACATGCATGTAGTCCCTGCCTGTCTCCATCTCTTCTCCCAGTGCTCATGTGCTCCTGCCTGTCATCCAGGTACATTCTCGGCACTGCACGGGAACCCTCTTGCTACCTTGATGTTAATTACGCAGTGCACAGGAAAGAGTGTTCTCTAAAATTTGCTGCTAAAATAAAATGAAATAAAAGCTTTCTGGAGGAGGCAGCCAGAGACCTAGAGTGGGAAAAAAATATCTCTGCATAGAAGAACTCGAAGGCAGGACAATGAGAAACAACAGGAGAAAGACAAAGAGGCAAGTGGAGACAGGGGAAGAGAGACCAAAATAGATGCATTTCCCTCCCCGTTTGTCTTTGAATGGAATGAAGAGCAGAGGTTGAAGAGTCCAGAGTGCTCTGTACTGAGCCTATGTGTGCTCCTTTATCACTGCAGAAACTCTCAAGGTGACAGAAGGCAGTCACATGAAGCTTTGATGACAGAAATACTGCCAAAGCCACAGTTTGGCTGCCAGAAAAAAAAAAAATATATATATATATATAAACACCTCACACTGGTAACTTTCATGCTCATAGTGCTTTTGCTCTGATGATGTTTCAAACTGCTCAACACTGAGGAGGGAGACCATCAAGGGAGCAGACAAGCTGTCTGTGCTTGAAAGGATACCAAGACCCATTCATAAAGCAAACACTGAGAAATTTGTAATATCCATAGAAGCAGCTAACTCACAGAGTTGTGTACCTAATATTGGCTAGCTTATTTACCCTTTATTGGAAAGCAGCTTCCCCTGTTGAGGTATCTGGCAGTGGGTGCTATGTCTACTTTGCCTATCCAGCAGAATGTATCTGGCACCTTGAAGCTATCCAATAAGTATTCGCTAATTATCTCACAATGAACCATGGCAGGCATTAGATTTCAATTTCACATCTTCATTTGGGAAGTTATTTCTAAATGCTGCCCAAAGAGAAAAGAATCATTCTCTGCTCTTTACTAGATCTGTACTGGACCTCTACTAGCTTGTATGTGGTAGGGGAAAAGAATTTCAGGAATTTACTTATGTCTTCTTAAATACTACTATTTCTGGAGGCAGGAAGAGGATAATTTAAGTATGGTAGGAAATACTTATTTATTATGAAAGCCTAGATCTTGGAAGGGCAAAAGGATTAATCTGGGTCCTGTTCAGCATAACTCTAGTCTCTCAGTAATTTTAGTCTGGAAAAAAAACCATTAATAATGTTAGTAATCACGTCATTATAAATGAAAAGGGGTTACATGGATATTTGCCTGTTGCCTCATGGATTGAGTATTCTTGTACCTATTTGGAAATTCAGAATTCCTCATTGTATGTATTTTTCAGAAGTGTCCTTTGAATCTCATAATATTTTAGTGGACCACTATTAAGTAAGATCTTTAATTAAATGGAATACTTGATTCATTTTATATAGGGTATTCGTGGTCATGGTTTTACCTTTTAAACTTATTTTTTGCATTTAATATATTCTTCTAAAAACTTTTATCTCATGGTTTGATGCGTTTAATTCATTCTGTTTTCTTCTCACAACTCTTTCTCTTCCCAGTTCCTTTCCTCTGTATGAAAGCCCGTGTTGCATACTGGACAGAGCTAATAGTACTTGCCTCTGAGACTAAAGACCTGAGGTCAAATCTCAGCCTTTCTACTTCTTAGTCATCTTGACCAAGCTATTAATCTCACCATCTTCAATTTCCCTGTATGTGAAAGAGAAATTATTTCAACATTGACTTCAAAGGTTGCTCTGAGACATAAATGACAATATATCTAAAGCGATTGCCAATTTCTTGGAAAATACCAAGCCTACAATAGAGAGCAGGTATTATTCCTTCTTTTGGTAGATGAGCAAGAAAACTAATGATCATTTTCCAGCAGGAAGAGGGGAGGCAGGAAGTTGGTCTATCTACCTAGCAGCTATTCTCCCTGACCATAGGTTTTTCTTTCCACTCTATCCTGACAAAGCTCAAGCAATAGCTTGGTTATCTTACTGATAAAATGCCTTTACCATTGGAACCAACAATGTACTAAATATGATTACTTCATCTCGAGCCTCCCTTACAGTCAAGTGTAGACAAGTTCTGACCTAGGAGATAAAAGTCCAAATGGTTGGGAGAAGGTTCTGGAAAAGGTTTATTAAAAGGAGAAGGAAGAACTAAAGAGAATCATTTGTGAGCTCTCTTCTTTTCAATCCTTTTCCTAGAACAAGGATTTGTTGATTTTACAGGAGCTCTTTTAGGTCTAAACCACAGACTAGGTTATTGTGTGCACACATGTGCGTGCGCGCGCGCGCACACACACACACACATTGACTTAATTTACCTTCTTTATCCTTTACAAAGAATAAAATATGCTTGAGCATTTCGATTTTTTTCTGCTATAGTTTAGGTGAACTGGTAGATAAATGTTCATATATTTTCCACTCCAGTGGGCCTTTCCACTGTGATAGTCTTAACAAGTTTGAGATCTTAGTCAAATTTCTACCTTGTTGTCACTATTATCATTATTATTATTATTTTGTTGGTCCTGGGGCTTGAACTCTGGGCTTGGGCACTGTCCCTGAACTTCTTTTGCTCAAAGCAAGTGCTCTACCACTTGAGCCACAGTACCACTTCCGGCTTTTTTGAGTAGTTTTCTGGAGCTAAGACAAGGTCAGACAAGCAGTACTATCCATGCCTGGCAGTATTCATGACAACCTCAAACAGATCTAAAGAAAAGTGTTATCTCATGGGAAGCTCTGTTATAAAGCGAATGTAACTAGGAATTGATGGAATAATAATAAACACATCGGGACTACAGGACTTGGAAATGAAAGTAAGTCTGAATAAAAAACACATTTACCAAGTCTTAAAGATGACAGACTGTTACAATCTGGGCTTGGGTATGTACTTTTCTCCCTTTCTCCAAGCCTCTTCCTCATGTTATAAGAAAACATTTGTCAGCTCCAAGGTTTCTTTCACATCCACATTGCCCCTCTTACCTGCCCTGATTTGGGCAGAATGACCCAGATCATTCCACCCTTAGAATACATTGTTCTTCCAAGATGATCCAAAACCAAACATTGGCTCAGTTAAGTTTGCCAAAGAGAATTTCACTAACAGCCTGCTAGTGCCTTAAGTGACTTGTTACCATTTGAAAGCATTTCCACAACATCTAATTGAATAGTGACAGATATATTTCTGGAAGGTGTTTCTATCAGTTACTAATGACCTCAGTCCTGCTGCTAGGAAGCCCTGAAGTACATACAGGTGACGTCCAAAGATGCTTCTTACATTTTTATATTTTCTTCTCTCCATTGCTATTTTATTCTAAAACTTCACAAAGACACACATGCATAATGATCTTTGACCTTTATGTGGTGGTATTTCTTTTCTGAGCTATTAAGATACTTTGTCAGAATTAAGAAATAGAACTTGCCAGGCAAATACAAGGCCTTGAGTTCAAACCCTAGTACTGGAGAAATTTAAAAGAATTAAGAAATGGGGTGGGCTGGGAATATGGCCTGGTGGCAAAAGCGCTTGCCTCCTACACATGAAGCTCTCAGTTCGATTCCCCAGCACCACATATATGGAAAACGGCCAGAGGGGCGCTGTGGCTCAGGTGGCAGAGTGCTAGCCTTGAGCAGGAAGAAGCCAGGGACAGTGCTCAGGCCCTGAGTCCAAGCCCCAGGACTGGCCAAAAAAAAAAAAAAAGAAATGGGGATAACTTCATTTGTCCCTTTGTTTCAAACGATTCACATGTAGAGCAAGATATGAGTTTTATTCAGGCTTGGAGTCATTTGAGACAACACAACAGACTATAGAGAAATGGCCACTGAATTCCAAGAAAATAACTAAGGGGTGGGCTGACAAGTAGAATGGAAAACATGATTTAGCCTGGAGATAGAAGGAGGATTAGTAGTTTTATGAGATACGACAAAGGAACACCTTCTTGGAACAAAAGAGGAAACAGAGACTCAGGATAGTGATATGACTGTTGTTTTCAAGAAACCAGTGAGCAATTAATTTGGTAAAAGCTGGGAGCTGAGCCCACTATTCTTTATATAAGTAAGCACTTTCTTTCTCAGGCCACCACTTGGGAACTCGTGTGACGTTTGAAGAGACATATCTAAGTAGCTGTAGGCAGAGTATACTTTTCACATACACTGAGTGAACAACTGGACATCGTTTCTTTGTCCTTACTTCATGCACAATCATTCAGCCACATTCTCTCTGACTAACTGCTATTCGGACCAATTGAGGAATTCTGGTGCTGATGTATTTGTCCCCGCGGGGCTGTGTATTCCACATAATTTTTAAGCAAAGGAGAAAAAAGATTTCCATCAGCTGGGAAGTTGTGTGGAGCACAGAGGTTAAAATGATTCACCCTGAATAATACATTTTAAAAGTCACCCAAAGTATGTTATTCAGTCTGGCACCCAGATTTAAAGATTTCCATCCAGATGTCCCACTCAGGCCTTGGAAGAGAAAATACCACATTGGTCTTCTCTTGTTTTTTCTCCTCCTTGCACTGATAATATCACAACAGAACTGACAACCACAGAATCTCAGCATTTGATTATGCCAATAATTCAAGGTGAAATGCTGAAGCTGAATGCTCAGTCTATAGCTGAAAAAAAATGCTTTTGCATATGTAATACTGAATTCCCCCAGCTCTCCTACAAAAGCAGGAAACCTCAGGGAGAGACCAAGTAAGAAGTAGGATTTTAAATTCCTCCCAGGGCAAGCCTTTGGGGTCTTTACTATCTGAAATACTACGAAAAAGCCTAATCTGCCAAATGCACTATCTCACAAGTGCAGGCTGACTTTCAATTTCTGCCACAGGATCACTCTGCCTTATTAGTTTGTTTAATCAATTCAGTTCAAAGATGATGGATCAGCTACAAACTACTCTGTTATATGTTGTACTGTATGTGATTTAAAAAGTCCACCATTGTAAAAACAACCAAACACAGTCTACCTACATAACAGGTCAGCAAAGGAGACAGACACGCACACAGACAGCCCAAATCATCAGATATCTGAAAGCCAGTGTTGGGCTCGCTGGTGCCTGTATGCCTTACATATAGGAACTCAATTGTACAACAACCTCATAATATGAGCAGGGTATATTCTTCTGTTTTACTAGTGTGGAAATTGAAATGTGGGTAATTTGCCCAACATCACCTCTATAGGTTGACTTGTGTCCCCTCAAAATCCACATGTTGAAGTCCTCACCCCCTTGGTCTGATCCCTAAGGTCAGAAAATGATCTGATTTGGAGATAAAATGGATATAGAAACCATTGGAATGTCCTACTGCAGTAAGTAAGATGGGGCCCTGATTTGATATATAATGTCCCTATAAATAGGAGAAATTTGCAGACAAGGCACATAGGGAGACCAGCATGAGAACACAAAACTGGGGTAATGGAGCAGAAGGCGAGGAGTACTAAAGATGCCAGCAAATCACCAGACCCTGGGAAAGAGGTGGGGGACCACATCCTCCATAATGATCTGAAGTAACAAATCCTGCTCACTCTTAGATCTCCATTGTGATCAGGAAATGTCTAACAATAATTCTTTTGTGGTACTTTTTAAAAAAAAAAAAAAAAAACAAAAACATCAGCCCTTGCAAGCTGAAGCAGCCAGCCAGCTGAGGTACAGGGAAGTCAGAGTTCAAATCCAGCCATGTGACCTCAGATCTGAAACCACTTCATCTGACTTAAGGTGTTGAATTATTCCTGTTGTGCTTGCTCACACGCAGAGATGAGAGGATCCATATGCAAAAAGAAGCATACAATAGGGACTTCAAACACACACTTAGACCTATGTAATTTAAGATAGTTTCTGAATATGCATGTGTGGAGAATTTCGCTTTTTGGTGACTAAAAGTACAAAGATGATACCTCCTAGTATGCCACTTAATAATCCAGTTGGATCTCTGAATCTCTAAATGGAGAAAGCGCATTCCACAGGATTTATACTACCGATGGCATGTTGAAAGACTAGGACAACTCCATCTTGAAACTGCAACCATCTTGTTGTTTGTGTTAAGCTAAGAATAACCCTGCACATACGTAAAACCCAGCAAATGACTTGTTTATGGTGAAACTAGCCAGAAATTGTACAGATTCCAGGAATGAAGTAGTTTGTGCGGATGTTTGTGCCGAAACCAACCGGCCATAAAGCCCATTTCCCAGATGGCCAAACCGGTTTGGGAACGTTGACGGCCCTGGAATGTCCATCAATCAATTTCAGAATCCCCTAGCCCCGAGCCAATCAGATTTGTCCTCGCACCCCAACCCTGCTTGCACTTGGTTTATGTAATTTTGTGGTTTTTCCCTTTAAATACCCATGTAAAACTTTGCTCAGGACCTTCCTCCTAACCTCCGCTGCGTCGGTGTGTAGGACGAGGTCCGGGCTGCAGCTCGCCTAATAAAGCCTTGCCTTGCTTTTGCATTTCGGAACGTCTGGCTCTCGGTGGTCTCTTGGTGGTCTTCTAGGGCTTGGGCACAACAGTTGGGGGCTCGTCCGGGATCCCCAAAGACCCCCGAGACCCCAGACCCCGAAGGTGAGAAACAGCGCTGTTAATTTGTCTTGTCCTGTCCTTTGTCTAGGTGTGTGGTTTTTTTTTACTTTCATTTTCTCTTGAATACGGCCGTTCTGGTTTGTTTTATTTTTTTTAGGGATTGTCAGAGCAGACGTGCTCATATGACAGCTCTGGAGGAATTGGGAGACGTCTCAGACCCTCCACCCTTGATGGGGGACCCCTGGAACCCCGCCTTGATACTTGTAGGGCACAAATCAGTCTGGTTTCTAGCCGGCACTGACTGGGAGAGTCTCCTCACCGAGGCTCATCCTGCCCACCTTGAACTTGGGTCCATTCCTTCTGCACCCTCGCAGGAGGTTGGGGGCCGACTTGGGAGATCTCCAACTTGTACTAGTAACTTGTAACTTGTCTTTTACTCAGGCCTGTGTGTTTGGTACCTTTTCTGTTGTTGTAATTGTTGTGTTTTTTGTAGCTGTCTGGATTGAACACCTGACCAGAGCTATAGGTAATGTACCATCTAGCCCCCTAGACTTGATCCTAGCCCACTGGAAGGACCCCCCAAGTCCTCCAGCCCAAGCCACCCTCAGGTGGCGGGGAGAGACCCCACTGCGCAGCGCTGTCTGTGCATTATTTGTGAGTCTGACAGTCTCTTTTGTGTCAAACCTGCATAACCTGTTTTGTTACCTTGTCCTGTGTTGGCGCTGAAATTAGTAGATTGTTTATGGCATATTAATTCCTTTATGTGTTTTTTATGTGGTCTGTGTGTAACTGTGTCTAACCTCCCTCCACACTGGCGGGAGAAATTCCTCCTAGGCATGGGGACTAAGCTAAGAAAGTGACAAACAGAAGACTTCCAGAGGTGACTCCTTCTCTTTCTCTTTATGTCGCCAGCAGAATTTTCCTCCCTACCTTTTCTTAGCAGCGTTGCTTCTCCAGATTTGTCAAACTGCTTTTACTCTCGCCACTTTTGTATGTTTGTCTGGTTTATGTAAAATGCTCTGAGAAGTCTAAATGATGTGGTTAATTGGACTTTGATGTAAAAGAGAAAGTGAAATTGAAAGCAGAAGGGCCTAGGACGAGAGTGAGTATAGAGGAGACTAGGTCTGGTGGTAAATTAGAAAAGAAAGTAATAGTAAATCCAATTACATACTAGAAAAGATTATGTTGTAGAAAAAAATATTGTCTGGTCTGGACTGTTCTTCCCTGTTTTTTGTATCTCCTGACTGTGACGGACGTAATGGGACAGATTCCCTCTACCCCCTTGGATTTATGTTTAGCTCATTTGAAAGATGTACAGGCGACAGCTCACAATCAGAGTGTGAGTGTCCGCAAAAAGAACTCTGGGTGACCCCCACCCAGCCTTCTTCAGCAGAAAATTATTTGGTATGCTAAAATGTTTTGCTAAAATTATCAAGCCCAGGAAAATGAGGCTGGAGAATGCTAAAATCATTTGTTAAAAGCTTTGTCTTAAAATTTGGGTGTTGCAGGAGTAAGATTGGCAAAAATACCTCCTGCCACTGGAAAATGTACGGCCGATGTTTATTTTGCGCGCTTTAAGATCTTTTAAATGTGTGTGTGTGTGTGTGTGTGTGCATGTGTGAGTGTGAACATGTACAAGACCGTTAGCATGATGTAAAATTGAGTGAGTTTAAGTTTAAATTCAAATGGTCATTAAGTTTGGGCGTTACCAAATGCTTTAAAGGATTATTGCATTGTTTTAAAGAGGAACTGTAGTTAAAGAAAATGTTTCATTAATTAAAAAAAGAAATTAAGGTTAAGTGTCAGAAATTTTGATGTAAAGGTTTATCACTGTTAAAAAAAGGAAAAAATTGCTTGGGTTTCTAGAAAAAAAAAATGGGCCTGTATGCCTATCCACAGGAGTGAGGGGTGGTCTGGCAACAGTACAGCTTAGCCAGCCCACGTGGTGGCACAGGCCCTGGAGGGAATCCACGTGGTGGGACAGCCAAAAGGGGGTGTCCTTGCATGGTGGAAGAGAAGTGGGGCCGGCACCAAGACAGTTCATCAAGCTCTGAGGAGTAGGATGAAAGGATGAAAATAGGCTGTTTGGCAGGACAGGCCATGGAGGCCTCTCTTTTGACTCTTTTGTTTTCAGGTGAACTTTGGAAACCTGGTGGTAAAAATGAATGGTTTGGCTGGAAGTTTTAAAAACTGCCCCTTGAGGTACTAAGAATTAAAAAAGTTTTTTAAATGGTTAAAAAGTATATTTATCTGATGTAATTTGATTCCTGTGCTATTTTGTAATTCGGATGTATTGAAAAAGCAAAGATGCTGAGACTGGATTTCATGTGTTTGTAATTTTGGTGACTGTTTTAACTTTTGTTACAATTGTTTTGGATATCAGTTTAATGATTCAGGTACTGAATTTTATGTGATGTAATAGTAAGACTCGTAACTATCTTAAGTTACACATAATGAGGCAAGTATAAAAGTAAACTCTCATTAACTCTCTGTATGTAGGAGGAAATGGCAAAATGGGCTATCTCACTACTTTATTGGAAAGCTGAATGGATAAGTATTTCTAATTTTGTAATTGTAATTCTTGCATTAAGGAAAAATTGTCATTTGAGTCCAAAGGTCTTCATGCCATGTGGTAACTGGGACTAAAGAAAAAGAAAAAAAGGCTCTTTTAAAACGGGCAGCCCAAAGGCAAAGGGCAGTACCGGTTTCAGAATGCCTCTAAGCTTCAGAGTTTTTCCAACACAGATAAGAGCTAAAGTGTTAGTGTTAAACAGAGGTTAGTAAAAGGCCTTGAAAATCAAGAATGCATTTCTAGATAAGAAATCTGGAAGTAAAATTGTCCTAAATGATTATTGCAAAGTGAAAAAAGGAGAATTATAGCTACCAAAATGTTTAATTGCCATTCCAGTTTCTCTGTAGTTTTTTTTGTAACCATTTCCAGCAGGCCCATAGAGAAGGACAGATGATCCCTACAAGTTTGTCAAGATCTAACACTGGCCCTTGATAAGCTCCAGGTAAGAGTATGCTTAAAAACTATTTCTGTGTGGACCACCTTGTTGCTTTTAATTGGAGTTAAGTGGCCTCTTGTAAGACTCATTGATCTGAAATCTGCTGTTCGAAGCCAGCCCGGGCAGAGAAAGGTCCCTGTGGGAGTCTTCGTGTCCAGCTGACCAGCAGAAGTGCTGGAAATAGTCATGAGTTGCTTTGAGGCTCAAAATGGTAGGGTGCTAGTCTTGAGCTGGAGAGCTGAGGGACAGCACTCAGGCCCTGAGTCCAAGTCCAGTGATGGACCAAGAGAAATGACAAAGGTGTATTTATACCAGCATGGAAAAGTTACTCCTGGGACAGAGTGATTGTGCATCCAGAGGCAGTAAGCCACTGCTTGGATGGCAGAGAGGGTGTCAGATCCTAGAGTCACTGCTGTTTGGCCTTTCAAAAGTTAATCAGAGCCGGGAGGTCCTAGAAGAATAGTTCGTAAGCATGCCTTTTATTGCCCGTGTCTATCTACTTTGTAACTGGACAGGGACTTGCCAGTCATCTGTGGTAGTGGGTAGTAAAGCTAAGATTGTCAAATGGGGAATAGTTTAAAATCCCAACCCCCTGCATCTGCTCAAAGCCCTAACTGGCAGTGAAAATTCTGAGTTGGCATATCTGTTCAGGAAAGGAAACTTGTGAACCTGTGATTATGTCTTTATCAAGACCTACCTGAGGCCTACAAAGGTAATTTAGGCATTGTTAGGTTATCAGAGATCTGTTTCCCCAGCCAGTCAGGAAAATGCTTTTGCAAACTAAAATGTTAAAAGGCTATACTGATGTAGCCCCGAAAAGTCTGTATATTTAAGTTAAAGTTAAATGTTGAATGTAATTTCCAGTTTGGAGTAAAGCTCCTACTGGACATCTGACCCTGCAGCCCCTTGGTAAAGTAGACTAAGGTTATAGGTCCCTGGCTAGGTAAGGCCAACGCCCCTGAGTCAGCCTGAAGAAGTTACAGAAGATGGATGATCTTCGCCCATCAGCCCCCCTTTTAGGACCAAGGGACCAAAGTTGTTTTTGGGAAAATAAGACAGGATAAACTAGGGGTATGGAAAACAGAGGTAACAGTGTACAGAAACTGCACTTGTGAGAAATGGTTACAGGCCAAACCTTCTATGTTGGTTAAAAAACAAAAAAACAAAACCCTAGCCTTATTGGAAATATTTGATTTAAACTTATTGCCCTGGCAAAATGACCCAAGGGCCATTGATTGCCTAAAGCTGTCTTGACATTCAGTGATGTGCCAGCCTACAAAAGCTAGTGTGCTTAAGAAGGAATCAGGAAAATACTAAAGTTATGCCTTAGGTTAACTTAGGTTAAGCTATCAAGGACAGTCTGACAGTCATCTAAAAGAATCTGCATCTTCACCCAGTGTAGCCCTATCTTGGTAAAACAAATGGGACTCTTATCACAAGCAGCTGATTTCTGCTGGAAAGTACTTTGGATCTGCTGAAACTAAAATTTCAGGGGGACATTCTTGAGTTGAGTGGAGTTAACTAACTCTATTAAGAAAATTGGATATTGTAAGAAATTTTCAAGCAGACTGGCCTGCTGCTAAATTCAAAGCATGTATGACAGGCTGGAGTGTCACTTCCAGGAAATGCCTGGAGTGGAAATATTAAAATGTGTCCAGATAAATTAGGGTGTGACCTCAGAAGAAAGGGAGGTAACTGCCATCAGGTGTGCCAGGTACCCAGGTAACTGGACAGAGATTTAAACTGCTGGGGCATCTTCATGGAGCCCTCCTGGGGGTGCATCTTACAGATGCCACCGGCCAACCTTAGGCACTTAGAGGCACTGGAAACTGGAGAAATCCACTCTAAAATAGTAACTCATGATAGTTGGCTCTGGTCTGGCTTTTTAGGAGCAGCAGTCCCCATCAGGCTGACCCTTGCCCCACCTTTGTTTTCCCCAACAGCCTGTGGGTAGAGTCACAGTAAATTGCCTTGATAAACCGGATTCTACAAACTAGAGGAAAAGAAAATGTAGACAGTAAAACTCTAGCAGCAAAGAAGCCCCAGAAACTGTAAAGAGGAAAGTTAGTATAGCAAGCCTTGGAGATTAAGAAAGGGATTTAAAAAGTCAAGTGTCACAGAATGTTCCAGTAAGTCGCTGCTGGCATGAGGAAAGACAATCCCTAGAAAGTTTGAGTATGAAGCAAATGATATCAGTATGTCTTAAAATTAGAGCTTATGAGTAAAGTTGGTATGTAATCAAATTGGCTATAATATAAATAGGTAAATAGGGTCAGAATTAGGGCTTCACCGTGAAACTATCTGTACCTGCATCTGCAGGGATAAGGGACTTGTGTGATGTCATCTAAATGTTAACCAGAAAGATCTCATGTACCATTAACTGCTTGATTCCCTCGCTGAGATGGTTTTGTAGGTAAAGCCTGGATTTGCTCATGTGTAGCCTTAGGATCAGATTTGGGATCCCCTCCCATAATTCCTAACTTACAATCGAATTTTTTATGAGCCTTTATCCCCCCTCAGAGCCCTATAGCAGGTCCACCAAGCGATCTGGCCCAAGCTAAAAGGCCCTTTATGAGACTGGACCTCCTTCTGAGCCACACCCGCTACCAACTGAGTAAAGTGCCACCGACAAGGGAACCTGGAACCACGTTGGAAGGGTCCTTACATCCTGCTGCTGACAACTCCCACCACACTCAGGGTGGACAGAACTGCAACCTGGATTCTCTTTACCCACGCCATAAAAATGACTGGAGCCAGTGGACCCATTCACAGTGAGAGAGAACATTCTACCCCGGTGGCAGATTAGCCACAACAGAGGCCACGTACCAAAAGATGGACTTGGCTAACTTTACCTTGCTAGGCCTGCTATGTATGGTTGGTGCTTTGGTAGCTAGGGAGAGAACCTAGACTCCCATAAACCCTACCTATGGGTGGTCGGCAGCTTGGGGATGATAGAATAGTGGGCACCAGAATTGATATATCTTCCCCAGCCTCCAGCCCGAGCTACTGTAACTCCCCTGGCCACTGGAGTCATGAGATCATGGCCCCATTGTAGAAAAGGAAGAGGAAATTATTCCCCGTGGCTTACTACCTTAATATCTACTTTATTGGGACAAAAAAAAGCATGTATATACCTCTTCCAGAGAGAGAGCAATTGGAATTTAGTTTACGGCCTGAAACACAGGATTGTGCTTCATGTCCATAAGTCCAGGGGGGAATGAAAGACTAGGACAACTCCATCTTGAAACTGCAACCATCTTGTTGTTTGTGTTAAGCTAAGAATAACCTTGCACATACGTAAAACCCAGCAAATGACTTGTTTATGGTGAAACTAGCCAGAAATTGTACAGATTCCAGGAATGAAGTAGTTTGTGCGGATGTTTGTGCCGAAACCAACTGGCCATAAAGCCCATTTCCCAGATGGCCAAACCGGTTTGGGAACGTTGACGGCCCTGGAATGTCCATCAATCAATTTCAGAATCCCCTAGCCCCGAGCCAATCAGATTTGTCCTCGCACCCCAACCCTGCTTGCACTTGGTTTATGTAATTTTGTGGTTTTTCCCTTTAAATACCCATGTAAAACTTTGCTCAGGACCTTCCTCCTAACCTCCGCTGCGTCGGTGTGTAGGACGAGGTCCGGGCTGCAGCTCGCCTAATAAAGCCTTGCCTTGCTTTTGCATTTCGGAACGTCTGGCTCTCGGTGGTCTCTTGGTGGTCTTCTAGGGCTTGGGCACAACAATGTCAGTAAAATCTGGAAGTATATGTGGGAACTCAGCAGAGACAAAAGAAAGCAATGTGTGCAATGTCACAGAACCATGAACTGGAATCAGCCACAAGGGGAAGTCTAGATTTCGAAGTAATCTTGTAAGGCTGGGTTAATATTGATCTATCCATCCTAGGCTCCTATGTCATATCTAGCAACAAGCAATGTGGGCTAGCTTTTTTAACTGCTGGCTCAGACTGCTCCCCCCTCACTTTAGTCCTTATTCATCTTCCAAGTCCATTGGCTGCCTGATTCCTTATTAGTCTTCTGAGTCCTCATTGTATGCCTGACTCCTTCCATCTGAGCTCCTGAGGGACACCTTCAAGTGTGCCAGGGTTTCATCTCAAGCTTTGGAAGACTTCTTAACAAAGATGATGAATCAAAGGGAAATGGGATAGGAGTAGGTTGGTAGGCTGAATTGTATGCTTCTGAAGGTGAAGTTTTACCTCCTATTTCTCAGAACAAGGAGATAGGCCCTCAAAGAGCATAATCAAGGTAAAAGGATAACACTGCAAACTTCTGAATAGGGAATTTTTACTAGTGTTTTCACAAGAAGATTTGAGGAAGATACAGAGGGAAGACAATCATTTGAAATCCAGAGAAAGGTCTGACCCTGAGAATGTTTTCATCTCAGACTTCCGGCCTGCAGAACTGAGAGAAAACAAATTTCTGTTGAAGTCACCCAGTCTGTAATCTCTGTTAATGACACCTAACAAACTAATGTAATGGCCTAGGGAAGGAGAGGGAGGCATCTATCAATGAATCCTCATTCCACTGCGGTGGTTCTAGTTCCTAGAATGAAATCAGGCTCTCAAGAGACAAGGTCATTAGATAGGTCACTGCCTCCATCCAGCCAGTTAAGGCTCTAGGAAGTAGGGAATTCATAAGGAGACAGATCCTGTATCATTAACCCCAATTTGTGCTGGACACAGTTTAGCTACCTCAAGTTCAAAACCTAAACATGCAAAGATCATTGAGAATGTCATATTCATTAACAGAAGAGTTGCCCAGTTGATCAATCAACCAGGGAAAGTGCCCATTATTTCTCATCACATGTTTTAGTTGGAAATGCTGGGGTGTTGGGTGCTAGATGCAAAAGCAGGGGTCACAAGAATGATGTATGCATTATATATATGCACACACCTGTGTACTTATACATGTGTAAATGCAGGGTAGCTGCAGAGATGACTATAAGAACTGTGCCTTGGGATACAGCAGTAGATTAACAAAATCCTGCCTATGATTGGTCTTATTTACTTTGGCAGGACCCTTTTGGAAGCCTTTTGGTTCTTAGGATTTATGAAGATTTGTTTTGTGACTTCATTAGAAAGGCACTTCTTTCCCAAGGGGTCTATTCATCAAGGTATCATGGCAGCTTGCTTCCTGCCTTTGGCCTTGCTGCAAAAGCCCTTTCAAACAAACTGTGCACAGCTGTGAAGCAGAGCATGCTGCCTGGAGCACGCGAATTAAATTAAACACCATTCAGTAAGTATGAGAAATAGGCTGTCAAGACATCAGGAGAACAAGGGGAAAATGCAGTCAATTTGTCCCCATCCTTCCTTCAGCAGCAGCTACTTTGGAGCTACTGGAAACTGACTGGAGTAGAAAACTTCTCTAAGACAGGGGCTGTCCCTTTATTCTCTACAAGGTCCCATAGTATCAAGCCAGGGACATAACATGGTTCAGAAAATACATATTGCTGCTTTCTTCTTCACAGTATGGCTGTATAGTTGTTACCTTGTTGATATCACTTCCTTGCTAAGTCACAAGCACTACTTCTAGCTTCCATACTAAATAATTTCTACACTGCCTCACTCTTTTTGCCTGTAACCTCTTGCCTATTTGCTGTCACTTCACATTCACCTAACCGAGAGTGGAACAATGGTTGCCTGCCACCCACATTGGTTTACCCTAGTAAATAATGTGGCTTTTTATTCAATCTGAAAGGAATAATAACAGCAATTAGCATTTGGACAATGCTGTACCATTTACAAAAGACTTTCCCATGCTTTATCTTCTTTATGATGGGGTGGGCATGTATTCTATCTTTCTATTTTTCCTGTGTGCAGGATTTGTTCCTCTGGAAAAGTCTGGCAAATTCTTCTGCCTTTATTCTAATCATGTGATGCTTGTGATACTGCCAATTATAGCCACCTACTCCCAGCCATAGATGTAGGCCTGGGGTCCATGTCCAGGCAACCATGCTATTCCCATTTCCATAGCAATTATGATTGGATGGCAGGTATGTAGGCTAATCAAAATTCTCCCTCCCCCCTCACCCCCTCCCAAGGTTTTTCTTCAATTTAGGCCTGGAGGAGATTGTTTTCAGAGTCATGAATGTGAAAGGATGTTATTGAGTAGTTGTCTGTGCCCTTCTTTTTCAGATGTAGATGAGCTATCTATAGGAAAAGAATGAATCTAATGTAGACAAAAGGAAACAAAGCTAAGGTAGGATGAAGAAGAGGGAGGAGAAGGAAATGGGGAAAGAAAGGGATAGTGAGCTACAGAAAGCAAGCTGGAGAGGGAGATGGAGAAGGAGAGGAAGAGAAAGAAAGAGAGAAGGAGAGGCAGAGAAGGGAGTGGGAGGGGAAATAGAAGAAGAGAAAGGGAGAGTGGGATAGTGAGGGGAAGAGATGGAGAGAGGGAGAGAGGGAGAGAGGAAGAGGAAGGGAGAGACATGTACTGCTGATCCCAAATAGATTTTCTTGGTAACTAGAGGGGAGTGTGTTTGGTGTCTTAGGGTTTGAAAGAGGATTAATAGGTGCTGTTTGGAAGAAAATGAACAGCTAGAGATCCTGAACTTGTTTTGTCCTCCCTCCAGGATGCCAGGCCTGTGGTTGGCAATATAATTTAATCAGTCATCTGTGGGTACAGATTTTATATCCAAATCAATGATATAAGACCCTAGAGATCCTGGTTTTTGCTTGTTTGTGAAAGCATTTATAATTTTTAGAAGATGTCTAATTAATATATCATTCAATGTAGTTCTTTATAAAAATTTCCCCAACTTTTAAAGCTGTTTTTGAGGGCTCTTCTGTACTAACAGATAAAAGCCAGAAATCAATAAGAAATAATCCCCCTTGCATGTGTGTGTGTGTGTGTGTGTGTGTGTGTGTGTGTGTGTGTGGTGGGGGGGGGGGGGAAGGAGGTTGTTGTGTAAAAAAGAAGGTTGATGCCTTGGATACACAAGGCCCTAGGTTCGATTCCCCAGCACCACATATACAGAAAACGGCCAGAAGCGGCGCTGTGGCTCAAGTGGCAGAGTGCTAGCCTTGAGCGGGAAGAAGCCAGGGACAGTGCTCAGGCCCTGAGTCCAAGGCCCAGGACTGGCCAAAAAAAAAAAAAAAAAAAAAAAAGAAGAAGGTTGAAACAATACCTAGAAACAAGTTGGCCAAAAATGAAATTGATTTATCAGCAAATATTATTGATGATGAAGAGGAAGTATTATTGATGATTTTAAGATATTATTTAGAAAATAATATTCTATTGGAGGTTTGCTGCATAAGTTATACTGAGTTCTGATGTTCCTAATATGTGTTATGTTATATTAGATCATATTTTAATAATGGACACAGAACAAATGCTTTCTTGTGAAATAACTGCAGGAATGATATATTGGGGGAAAATCATATGATCTTTAATAAAAATCAATGCTTCAAGGGGAAATTTTGTAATTATCAAAATTGGCAAAGCAATGACTAAGGGAAATTTTCAGAAGTTCAGGTGAAAAGTCTTAAAAACAGCCTCATATATGAAAAGAATTCCCAACATCACGTTATTAAAGACAAGTTAGAAGCCCAAACGGAACCTTGGAATGTGTGTTTTTTGTTTTATATTTTTGGTTTTTGTTTAGGTACTGGGATTGAATTTGAGGCCCGGGCACTATCCCTCAGCTCCAAAACATTATGCTAAGAAATATAAGTGGAGCACAAAAAAAGTTACCTAGAACAGTGAAAGTCATAGAGATAAAAAGCTGGGGGTCAATGGCTTGTGTCTGTAATCCTAGCTACTCAGGAGGCTGAGATCTGAGGATCAGAGTTCAAAGACAGCCCAGGCAGGAAAGTTAATGAGATTCTTATTTCCAATTCACTATCAAAAAGCTGAAAATGGCATTGTGACTCTAAGCGGTAGAGCACTATGTTTGAGCACAAAAGCTCAAGGACAGTGCCTAGGCCTCAAGTCTAAGTTGCAGGACCAGCGCATGCGCACATGCACACACGTAGAATGGTTACTAGGGGCTACGAAGAAATGGGGGTTCTAGAGTATATCATTTCCATTTTTATGGGTGAAGAGTTCTGAAGGTAGCTGGTGGTGATAGGGGTTCAAAACAGGAATGTGCTACATCCATATGGCTAAAGTCATATATTTTATGATATATGTATCCTATAAAAATGTTAAAAGGCCTTTAGGAGACAGTAGACTGTTTGCAGTACATTATAATAACATCGAGATGTCCTTGGAAACCTTTGAGGTTCTTGTGCTACAATCTGCAGAAGGTATTCTCCACTTACAAATTAATCACAGAAAAATTTCTTGTTAAAGACAAGAATCACAGTTTGCTAAAAAATCTTCTGTGATAACAAGTAGCTGTCAGAATTATTTTATTCAGGAGGTTTTTTTGTATTTTTTTTAATACCAAGCTTAATTTTCCTTTCCAAGATAATGATGACTTTTAGTAATGAATGAGAGAGGAACTGTTTTTCAAAAGAAAGTCACACTATAGAGAGAACATTTTGAAGGTACTTCTTTCAGATATTTCATTATGTGAGTCTGTTGCTGAGAATGATATAAAAACCTCCTATCTGCAAAAAATTTTAAGCTTGGTAACAGAATTTCATTAAAAAATGCTTCTAAAAGAAGACATTTTTAAAACTTTAAACTTCTCTCAAAGTATAAAATCCAACAACTTCCGATTAGTTTGAAATCTCCTCTGGTTAACAGGGGAAAGAGAAATGTATTCACTGAATTTCAAATGCTTTGCATAATAATGGCTAGGTTGAGGATCCAGTATTATCATTTATTTAACTCAACATATTTTGGTTTTCTTCCACTTGAATTTACATATCATGGTGTTTATTTCTAGCTGTAACAGCTCTTTTAGTCAAGTGTCTAAGAAAACTGAACATGCAACTAGATCTTTAAATCACATAACATTTTTAAATGGAGCATTTAAACTCATAGCAGTGTTGTTTAGCATGCTGATAGTAAAAACACTGACTTAAAAAACATGGTTTACTTCATTCTTTTCCCTTTTGTGATATTTTCATTTCTTCTTTCTATATTATTGCCCAGATCCTTTTGGTATAATGTTACCTATTTTTTCTTTTTTTTTTTTTTTTTTTTTTTTTTTGCATGTATAAACTCAGGGTCTAGAGATCTGGTGTAGAGCTTGGCTTTCTTGCTCACAACTAGCATTCTACCACCAGAGCCCTAGCTTCAGCTCAGCTTTTTACTGGCTTATTGGGAATGGAGTCTATGGACTTTTTAGCCTGAGCTGGTTTCAGAGGTCCTCAAGTTGTCTGCTTCTTGAATAGTTAAGATCATAGTCATGAGCATCCAGCTCCCCTGTAAAAGTTTAGTCTTGTTTTTTTAAATTATGTTTATTGAGATAAGATTTGCATGCAGTGAACCAACCACATTAACATTAACAGCAGTTTGAGATCTCTATCTATCCATCTATCTATCTATCTATCTATCTATCTATCTATCTATCTATCTATCTATCTATGGATGGGTCTATATAGAGAGAGATCCATGCAACTACTACCATAGTCAAGCTGTAGAAAGTAGCCATCACCCTCAAATTTTCTGCAGGCCTCTTACCAGCTAATCCTGAGCCTTTTATTCTACCCTTCGATTCCTCCCCCACCCCCAGAATAGGTTCTGCTTTTGCTCATAACAGACTAGTTTTGTTTGTTTTCAAATTTCATATGAAAGGATTCATACAATCATCCATGCCTTTCTGTAACTTCTCTCTATCAGTATAATGGTTTTAACATTTCTTGGCATTGTTATGTATCTAAGTAGCCCATTTGTTTTCATTGCTTAGCAATGTTTCATTACTTGGTGCTAGCATAAGTGGCTTACCTTTGCATGTGAGGATGGAAAGCTGTGCTGTTCCCATGATTTTCAGGTGCATTCTTTGTGTGGCTGTATATTTTCTTTTATCTGAAGGAAGCACCTAGAGGTGAAGTGAAACTGTTGGGTGTTGGTAGAGTGTAGCTATGTTTAATTGGTGAAAAGCTTTGGAGTTGTTTTGGAAAGCTGTGTCAGGTTTCATTTCTGCCAGCAATATATGAGGGTTCCATTGGTGCCATGACCCCACCCACTTGTATATTATTCGTCTTATACATTTTAGCTATTTGCAGTTGTTCATTTGCAAGTTACATTAACTTCAAATGGGTTTCTAATGTACTATAGAGTATGGATACAATAAAATACATCTAATTTTCAAAACCAATCACTAAGATACAATGGCAGGATCTCCAGAAAAATTACTGATCCTGTAACTCACCCCAAACCTTGTAAATGCATACATACAGCAAAGAACAGAGCATGACTTTCAGCTAGAATCCACAAGAAGTTGCATTTTTATATACTATGTCATAGAAGTTTTGAAGCTCTTTGTTGTTTTTTTCTTGCCAGTCCTAGGGCTTGAACTCAGGAGCCTGTGCACTTTCTTGCCTTTTTTGAGTAGTTTATTGGAGATAAGAGTCTCAGAGACTTTCCTCCCAGGCTGGCTTCAAACCACCATCCTCAGATCTCAGTTTCTTGAGTAGCTAGGATTACAGGTATGAGCCACCAGCCTCTGACAAGGCTGATATTTTTAAGAGTTAAGGAGGAGAAAGAACAATTTCTCTGCTTTCCCTTCTATCTTGGATACTTGCCAGCAAAGGCTGCCTGTCCACTAGGACAGAAGGGAGACTGTGCAACAGGAGTCTGTTCCTATGTGGTCTGTCACGTAGTGCAGCTTTGGTTGTTTCCAATTGAAGTTCAAGTTCACAGAAGGCCCTAAAGGAAAACTTGTTTCCCCCTTCCAGTATAGCCCCAGGAAGCAACTGGGCCCCAGCAGTTTCCTGGTCACTTTATTTGCTATTCACATGAAAGTTTAGGGACACTCATCTGTCATTTCATGCTTGTTGGCAGAAAAGCAACAGAGCAAATACTGAGAAACCTCAGCAGTCAGCCGTTTCAAGTGTGTCAGAAGCCCAGTAATAGGCACAGTGGGAGAGTTTAATCAGAGAATGGTGTTGTATTTTTGCTTGTGCTGGAGAAGCGCAGATTTTTCTTTCTTTTCAAGAAACCTTTCTTCAGATAGCTATTAGGTTGTTGAATGTGGAACTGTACAAAAGAAATGTCGGCTCCTTGTGGTCTTGCAGATCATTAAAAAGTAACCCAGGTGGCCAAAACCAGTTATCATTTCTGGGGCTACAGTAGATGAAAGAGTAAGATTGGATGCCAATCTGAGGATCGAGGATGGCAAAAATCATCAGCCCAGAGCAAAAGAGGATTCATCAGTTCTGGGAGTGGGTAGGGGAGGAAGAATGAGAGTCCCTGTGATTACTTGTCATTGTACAGAGCAGCCAGCCTGTTGATGTGGCTGATTTTTGCTCTCAGATGTTGATTTGGTCTTGACAGGTCTCATTTGGCCAAACTCACTAATTTGTTTTTCTCCCTCTCATGCTTCCTTCCTGCATGGTGGAACTCCTGAGCTGTGCAGCTCTGGCTGGGGAAGGTAAAGCCAGGGATAGTCCTGGCAAGTTCACTCTGAGGATCCTAAGACATTGTTAGCCATGGTTAGTAATCAGTCACCTGCATGCTGTTTGGAGTCATCTCCCAGGAATAACTCACATGGTTCCTTCCTGGTCTGGTGTGGTTACATGATGCTGTGTCCTTCCTTCCCTGCTCTCTTTGGGGACTAAATCTTTGGGGACCTAATCACAAATGCTTAAAATGAATGTGTAGGAGAAAATGGTTCCAATCAGTAAGTATCTTTTCCAGATAGGCTTCTAGTACTTATTTTCCTTGAAGGTCCAGGATCAAAGTGGCCCTGATAGAAGTAGAGCTGGGATTCAAGTGGTAGAGACCAGCCTTGAGTTTAAAAGCCAAAGAAAAGTGCAAAGCCTTGAATTAAAGCCCCAGTAATCACACACACACACACACACACACACACACACACACACACACACACACACACACACACACACTGGCCCTGCTATAAGGCCCAGCAGCAACAATACACAGTAAGGACTCCCAGGAAATATGGGAGAAAAGAGTAGCTGAAAGGAGAAGGTGGGATTGAATAAGGAAAATCGATTTGAGACTCTGAGAACTAATTGAATTACCACTCACACATGGGATGATAGACATTAAGACATACTTTGATCCATTTTTAAAGCTTCAACTAAGTGCCAGAGACTGGGTAACTTATAAAGAGTAGAAATTTATCTCCCATCGTTCTGGAGACAGAGATGTCCAAGATCCCAGACTCCAGGCCATGTGGTGTCTAGCACAAGCCCATTTGTCATAGATGACTCCATCTGGGTGACTTTACAGGGCAGCAAGGGTAGAAAAGGGGGAGTAAAGGACACTGTCCTCACATGTCAGCAGAGTAGCTGGGCTAACAGCTAATGTGGTTGTCCTGACTCCTGGTTGATGTCTCTGAAGGGTTGCCATTTTAGCTTGTACTTAACCACATTTGTCTCTATATCCACTAGTTCACACTCCAGAAGGATACAGTAAGGAACTATTCTAGGTTTGTTCTTCTTTATCTGCATTGCAGAGATGGTGTGATCTTCACAAAGCAACTTAGACTCTTGCTGAAAATCTGCCATTCTAGAAGTAGAAATGGTTCCTAAGTTCTCCAACTTTAGATCTGCCCAGAGTTTATGACTGTTTCCGTAACAGATTCCTTACTGTCACCTTTTAGCATTATTGTCAAGTGCAGAATTAAGAAATGCTGACAGGCTGGATGAGCTTTTGTGGCTCATGCATGGGGTATCAGTGGGAGAGTGAGGAGGAAATAGAAGATGGCAGTGAGAGACATTGGAAATTGGAGAAAAACTCCAGCTCACAGAGCTGACATGCAAAGACATAGAGGAAGCTTCCTAAGTAGATTTTTTTCTCAGGTTCAGTGTGAAAAATGAGAAATACCTTGGGAATAAGTGGCTCTCAATGTATTTGTGAAGAGATTACCAATATATAGGTAAGGTGATAAACCCCATTGGCACCCAAGTTTAGGAAAAAAACAATTGTTGTTGGTGTTGGTGTAGACATGAAGAAAATGAAAAGAGAAACATGTCATTTTTTTCTCATCCTTCAAGATCCAACTTTTAGTTGTATTTCTTCTCCAAAATCTTCCCTAACCAGCCCAGTAGAAAGAAATTATTCTTCCCATTAGCAAGCCATGTCTATCAATGCCATTCATATGCATGTGGCTCTCACTAGGAAGCTTCTAAAATCTCACCTTTTTTGGCAAATAAGTAGCACTTTTTATTCATTTTTAATTGACAGCTAAAATATGTATTTCTAATGTACAGCATGACTTTTTGATAAGCATAAACACTGCAAAATGGTTAAACCAAGTTAATTGACAGGAACAGGCTAGAGGCACGGCTTAGCACACCGATCTTGAAAGTGGGAGGTTTAGGTTCAAACCCCAGCCCGCCCCCAGCCCCCCAAAAAAATATTTTTACAACATTCAGGACTGGGAATATGGCCTAGTGGCAAGAGCACTTGCCTCATGTACATGAAGCCCTAGGTTCGATTCCTCAGCACCACATATACAGAAAAGGCCAGAAGTGCTGTGGCTCAAGTTGGCAGAGTGCTAGCCTTGAGCAAAAAGAAGCCTGGGACAGTGCTCAAGCCCTGAGTTTATGCCCCAGAACTGGCTATGTATATACATATACACATATATGTATATATTTACAATATTCAAATACACAACACATTCTTTATTTATTTTTTATTTTTTTTATTTATTTTTATTTTTTTTTGGCCAGTCCTAGGCCATGAACTCAGGGCCTGAGCACTGTCCCTGGCTTCTTTTTTGCTCAAGGCTAGCAGTCTGCCACTTGAGCCACAGCGCCACTTCTGGCCATTTTCTGTATATGTGGTGCTGAGGAATCGAACCCAGGGCCTCATGTATATGAGGCAAGCACTCTTGCCACTAGGCCATATTCCCAGCCCACACAACACATTCTTAAAAACTACTATTGTCAAGAGGAATTTATGTCTCTTTTTTTGTTGTTGTTGTTGTTTTTTGTTTTTGTTTTTTGGTTTTTTTTTTGCCAGTCCTGGGCCTTGGACTCAGGGCCTGAGCACTGTCCCTGGCTTCTCTTTGCTCAAGGCTATCACTCTGCCACTTGAGTCACAGCACCACTTCTGGCCATTTTCTGTATATGTGGTGCTGGGGAATCGAACCCAGGGCTTCAAGTATACGAGGCAAGCGCTCTTGCCACTAGGCCATATCCCCAGCCCTTATGTCTCTTTAGATGACCAATATTTTGTGTCATTTGAACAACTACATTTATTAGTTCAAATTTTGGGGATTTCCTAGGATTTCTCCATATAAAATCATATTATCTGCAAGTGGCATGAATTTTATGTCTTATTCTAACTTGCTACTTTCTCTTTTGTTAATTATTTTTAGGTACAAATTTTGGGTCACATTTCAGTTGCCTTAAAGAAAATTCTTTATTGAAAAGGTGATGAGCAGGGAAGGGGGGCATTACAGTTACATAAGTAATGTAATGAACATATTTTTTTAAACATTGTTACCCCTTCCCTCATTTTCTCCCACTTACCCACCCCTTTCCTCTTCCCAAGTTTTAAGGTTCATTTCCAACCTAGTGTAAAGTGAGTACCAATGTTGTATTAGTTCATCCTTTGTTCTGCTGTTTCTGTGAGTCTCTTTCCCTTCCACAGATTGGATAAACTTATATGCAAGACAAAGAGTACAGAAAACTAAATCAGAAAAAAAAAGAAGTTATACCAATACAGGACATAATAAGAACCTCTTGTTTTCAATTCTTAGAGTTCATGTTGATACACTTCATTATATATGGTCCTATGCACTTAGCAATTGCACTATTGAGATCCCCTGTTCAAAATATCATAGACATATTCTAGTTATTACAAATGAGGGAAACCATACAACCTACTTTTCTTTGGGTCTGGCTTGCTTCACTTAATATAATTTTCTCCAGGTCATTCCATTTCCTTATGAATGGGGCAATGTCATTCTTTCTGGTGGAGGCATAGAACTCATCACATCTTCTTGACCCATTCATCTACTGAGAGGCATCTGGGTTAGTTCCATATCTTAGCTGTGGTAAACAATGCTACAATGAACATGGTTGTCCTGGTAGCTTTAGCATAGCCTTTTTTTGTGGTCATTTGGGTAAATGCCCAGCTGGGTCATAAGGAAGCTCTATGTTTAGTCTTTTGAAGAACCTCTATACTGCCTTCCAAAGTGGCCGAACAAGTTTGAACTCCCACTAGTAATGTAGTAGTGTTCCCTTCTGGCCACATCCCCAGCAGCATCTGTTGTTACGAGATTTCTTGATAATGGCCATTCTAACTGTGGTATGATGGAATCTCAATGTGATTTTGATTTGCATTTCTTTTATGGCCAGTGATGTTCATGTGTCTATTGGCCATTCTTATTTCCTCTTCAGAGAAGTCTCTCTTTAGTCTTTAGCCCACTTGTTAATGGGGGTGATTGTTTCTTTGGGGATTTGTTTTGGAGGAATTTAATTTTTTCAGCTGTAAGTATATTATATATATGAGGCCTTTGTCCATTGTATTGCTACTAAAGATCCTCTCCCAGTGGGCTTTCTATTTATCTTGCTAGCTATGTCCTGTGCTATGCAGAAGGTCTGCAGTTTAATGTAATCCTATTTAGCCAACCTTTCTTTGATTTGCTATGTTTCTGTGTCTTTATTATTATTGAAATCCAACTGGATTCTAAGCTGCCAGAGGGAAGGACTGAGTGTTATATGTGTTCTACATCCCAAGGAACCCTAGAAGAGTATAGAACAACAAGAGATCAAGTCTGATAATTCACTCAGTTTCAAAAACTATTTGATTGTGAGCAAAAGCAAACTAAAAGACTCATCTCATTTTGCCCTGTGGTTTTTCTTCAAGGTTTTAGGACCCCACATGCTCTACCATTTTAACTCTTATCCTTTGATTTATTATCATGTTTACCTTCCCTCTAACATAGTCCAAAATCAGAATCCTGGATCCTGACCATGCAGCACCTGCTGGGATGTATCACACAGATCTTTTCTTCACAAAGCTTTTGTTCCCCATGGGTGGGTACATTGATGGATGATGGCTCTCAGTTTAGTCATGTAGGAACCTTTCTCAACCCAAGAAAGCCAGCCACTTTACTCTGGATTACACTCCCTTCCAAGGGCACACATAAAAAGGATGAGAAGCCAGGCATGGGTGGCTCATGCCTGTAATCCTAGCTGCTCAAGGGGCTGAGATCTGAGGATCACAGTTCAAGGACAGCCAAGGAAAGTCTGAGACTCATCTCCAATAAACTATTCAGAAAAAGCTGGAAGTGTTGCTGTGGCTCAAGTTCAGTCCCCACGACTGGCAACACAAAGGGGTGGTGGTGGTGAGAAATAAAGCCTGCTTCAAGTTGGCCATCCCTGAAGGGCTACCTCAGCTTTAACTCTCCTCATTCTGCCCAATCTCATCTGACTTTCTTAACTTCTCCAGGGTGCAAGTCCTTCCCAATAAACTTGTTGCATTGTAAATCTCTATATTTCTGTTTCCCAGAGAACCTGTTCTAAAACAATATGTATAGTGCTAGTTGGGGCAGAATTGTCTTTGCTAAAGTCAAGACCGCCCTCTCTAGCCATGAATCCCATGTTCACTTGGCAGTGAACACAACCATTACCTGGGTATCCCATGTGAGAGAGGTGAGGTTTGGCCACACCAGCTGGTCCACTTGTGCTGCTTAATACAAAATGTTCTGATATCTAGGCTGTCCAATATGGGAGCCATTAGCCCCCTATGACCAGTGGACATTAGAAATGCAGCGCAACCAGGAAATTGCATTTTTATTGTTAAGTTTAAATAGCCACACATGTTTAATATATAATACTTATGTGTCACATAGAGGGTCTACAGAAGTAGTAGTTATTTCATCTGTCTTTATTTTTCTATTCCCCTATGATTCAGAAACATATAATATGTTTTTCTTTCCCTCTTCTTGTTGCTGCTAGGGTTTGAAATTTGGGTCTTGTGCTTGTTAGACAGACAAGGGAACTACTTGAACCAGACCCCAAAGCTTATGGTTTCTTAATTATAATGAGACATATATAGGAATTATGTACTAATTGTTAAGTGGCCCAAGGAGAAATAAAGTTGAGTGCCAGTCATTCATACCTGTAATCCTAGCTACACAGGAGGCTGATGTCTGAGGACTGTGGATTGTGGTTTAAGCCCAGGCTAGACAGGAAAGTCTGTGATATTCTTATCTCCAATTAACCACCAAAAAGTCACAAATGGAGCTCAAGTGGTAGAACTCCAACCACGAGCAAAAAAGTTAAGGGACTACAACCAGGCCTTAAATTCAAGCCCTAGAATGCACATGTGCACACATGCATATGCACGCACACACACACACACACACACACACACACATGCACACATACACATGCCAAAAAAAGCAAAAGATAGCTGCCTACTTCAGATAGGCAAGTTCAAAGTTTACATATCCAAGGGAGACCTTCAGTTTTGCCCTGTTCTTTGGTCAGGGATGTTCTCTTAAAACTGACCCAGAAATACCTGCTGTACCCTTGGTGTAGCATTTAGCTATACCACAATAAATTCAATAGCACTCTAAACAATGGATCAGCTCCCATACCCTCTAGACAAGGAGTTATCTGCATTGCCTTTCTTCCTGAGCATCAACACTTACAAAATCAGGCTAAGCCATGAAGTGCAACTGAAATTGAATTCAATGCAATTTGAAAATACCCTGTTTACTTAAAGCCCAGAAGCCTGGTGTGTGAAGAAGAATCCAGGCATAGGCGATGCTAGTTAAATTTGTACATTTTTTTTCTTTCTTGGTGCAATTTTATCTTTTCTGAGCAATTTAATGAAGACTCCAGAGGAAAAGAATTAAATGTCTGCTGGTTCAATTACGAAATAATGAAAAGGTCGAATGCAGCATCATGCACTGTGTGCTGAGCTGCTACCCCAGCTTATTCTTCGAGGGAAAAACCATTTTTGTGCTACTCACAATCACATTTTGCCACCCACAAACTGTACAGGTAAGAGTTGAAGGAAGAAGCAGAAACCACAAACCCATACACTCCTTCTCCACAAGGCAAAAGGGCTTGGCCCCCAGGGAGCTGCTCTTGATGCCCACACAGGAGCCATGGTCACCAAGGAGGCCATAGTTTCAAATCTATCCTTTGATCAGCTTCTAATTATCCTTGGCCTGAGATACTTTTGGAACCAGGCTCTTCTTAGGACCACATGCAGGGAAGGTCTTGGGACAAAACACGCTGACCATCAAGGATTTCAAGCACTGGCTGCAATCCCTGTTAACATTGGGAAAATCAGCTCTCCCCAGCTCACCCCAACTGTACACAGCAAGGAGATTACCATAACCCGTACTTCCTCTGCAAGCTATGGTGCTTTGTGATTTATTAGAATGTGAGATTGAGTCTTGGGTTTGTGATGTGTGTTTTTTTATGATTATTTTAATCTTTAGAAATTTTAATTGATGCACGATTATATATATTTATGGAGTCTGTAATAGTTTCATCTATGTCCATATGTATAATGGGCAATAGGAGTAGTTCCTCTGTCAAATATTTATGTTTTCTTTGTGTTAAGAATATTCAGTGTCCTGTCTATTGGGGAAAATGCAATTAATTGTTGTCAATCTACTGTGTTATAGAACATTAGAAGCTACTGTTCCTATCCAATTGCACCTCATATCTCTTTTAAAATTTGTTATTATAAATAACAATAATTGTTATTATAAATTGTTTATTGCTATCATAAATAACAACAATGACATACAGAAGGGTTACAGTTACCTAAGTCAGGTAGTGAGTACATTTCGTTTAGTACAATGTTACCCCTTGACTCTTGTATCTCTTGAAAATGCTTTTCATTCCCTTTTGCCATTCCTGTGTGGCACGCACGCGTGTGTGTGTGTTTGTGTGTGTGTGTGTGTGTGTGTTGGTACTATAGCTAGAACTCAGTCTTGAACTTCATATTCTTCCTTGTTTTTTTTTCACTTAAGAATGGCACTCTGGGGGTGTGAGGGACAAGGTAACAAACAGTACAAGAAATGTATCCAACGCCTAACGTATGAAACTGTAACCTCTCTGTACATCAGTTTGATAATAAAAAATTTAAAAAAAGAAGCAAAAAAAAAAAAAAAAGAATGGCACTCTGTACTAAAGCCACACCTCCATTTCCCACATGTTAGTTTTAGTGTTGCAAATATCCAGTCTTCCTGGCAATATTATACAGGAGAAAAGGCAGTTAAGAACTGATCTATCTCACTTCAACATGCACAGTGATAGTCTCTCCATCGTGCTGTTACCTCCCTGAACACATTAACAAAGTGTCAATGAAAGACCCAGTGACACAAAGCGTATGTCCTTGCACAGCTTCCTCATCACATTTACATTTCTTCTTTCATTTATACAAGAGAATAACCCCATTCTGGGGAAAGTCACACAAATATTTAACGAAAGGGTATGATGCAATCACTAAGTGCACAGGACCATAAACAATGAAGTGTATCAATATGAACTCCAAGAATTGGAAACAAGAGGTTATTTTTATGTCCTATATGCAGTTATTTCTATTTTTTCTTTCTATTTTAGTTTTCTGTATCCTTCGACTTGTACATAAGCTTATCTGATCTGTGGAAGGGAAAGGGAATCATAGAAACAGTAGGATTAAGAATGAACTATAGCAACAATAATATTCACTAGACTCTTTACAACTTAGGAGAAGGGGAGTAGGGACTGCTAAGCAGGAGAAAATGAGGGAGAAGGTAACAGTGTTTAAAAAGAAATGTACTCATTACCTTACTTACATAACTGTCACCCCACCCTGTTCATCACCTTTACAATAAATTTTTAAACAATAATAAAAAAGGTTCAATAGCTTTAACAAAATTACAAAATGGATAATTCTCAGTTGTGCAGGGTTTTAACATTGGTGTTTTATACTGTCACCTTTTATTTATGTGAATCAAGTATTTGAAATATTTAAAGTGATGAGACCCCATCCATATACACAAAGTAAAAAAAAAAAGGGCTATGACATATATAACTTACCCCTAAAATACATGTTAGGCCAGGCATGTTGGCTCATATCTATAATACCAATTACTCAGGAGTGGGAAAATGGGAGAATAAGGTCTAACACCAGCCTGGGCAAAAAGTTAGCCAGATCTCAATCAATAAGCTTGGTGTGGTGTCCTATACTTGTGATCTCAGCTATGTGGGAGGACACAGTAGGAGGATCATGGTCCTAGGAGGTAAAACTGAGGATAGGCAGGGCCTATATACCAACAATTTCATTTCTAATTATAAGCCCAGGGAACTCTGGTAAAGATTCAATGTGGACTGTTCATAAGAATATTCCTAAATTCGGATGCTGGTGGCTCACACCTGTAATCTTAGCTACATAGGAGACTAAGATCTGAGGATCTACGTTCAAAGCCAGCCTGGGCAGAAAAGTCTGTGAGATTCTGATCTCCAATGAAACACCAGAAAATGAGAAATGGAGCTGTGGCTCAAAGTGGTAGAGCTTAACCTTGAGCAAAAAAGCTCAGGGACATTGCTCAGGCCGAGTTCAAGCCCATGACAAAATGGAGGAGGAGGGGGAGGGGGAGAGGGAGGGAGAAGGGGAGGGGGAGGGGGAGGGGGAGGAGGAGGAGGAGGAGGAAATAATACTTTTATAATGGAAGACATCCTCAGTCTGTCAAAAATGTCCTAGACTAACAACTCAAGCCAAAATCTACAACAGGACTATTCAATACTGAAAAGATATGAACAGCAACTGGGAATTTAAGAAACAAAATAAAGCAGTTAAATAACAGCATAAAGGAAGGTGACTTTGGAGAACATAATATTGGTTGCAAACTGCAAGTAACATATGCCTAGCATAGTTGTTTTTAGGGCTGGAAACATATGTGGTAATGCTGTGAGAAAAATAGAATTATAAATACACACTCAAAGTCATAGTCACCTCTGTTCAGTGGTTAGCAAGGTGATGAGATCAGAATGAGGCACATGGGCCTTTGCAGAAACTACTAACAGTTCATTTCTTTTTTTTTTTTTTTTTTTGCTTTTGTGTTCATTTTTGATTGTTTCTTTGAGACAGGTATTGCTATGTGTCGAGGCTCCTATAGCATCACAAGGGCTGGGACTACTAGTATGTTTCCTGTTTTGTTTTGTTTTGTCTTTTGCCAGTCCTGGAGCTTGAACTCAGGGCCTGAACACTGTCCCTGGCTTCTTTTTGCTCAAGGCTAACACTCTACCACTTAAGTCACAGTGCCATTTCCAGCTTTTTCTATATATGCAGTGCTGAGGAATCAAACCCAGGGCTTCATGTATATGAGGCAAGCACTCTACCACTAGGCCATATTCCCAGCCCCTAGTCTAGTTCTTAAAAAGTGTCTTGTATTGTTATTCTTTTTTTGTTTGTTTGTTTGTTTGTTTCATTTTGTTGGTCTTGGGGCTTGAACTTGGGGCCTAGGCTCTATCCATGAGCTCTTTTGCTCAAAGATAGTGCTCTACCTCTTTGAGCCATAGCACCACCAGTTTTCTGGTTGTTAATTGAAGATAAGAACCTCATGGATTTTCCTGTGTGGACTGCCTTTGAACCATGATCCTCAGATGTTAGCCTCCCGGGAGCTAGGATTATAGGTTCAAGCTACCAGCACTCAGCTTGTTATTCTTTATACTATAAATATTTTACAAATATTCTTTTATATATATAGTCAATAGTTAATAAAGCAACTGTTAGGAATTGGTGAAGAAGCAAATGGCTGAAAATATTTTCATCAGGACATGATGTTAAAAGAAAAGCAAGAGCAAAAGCCTTCCAGCCATATGCCCTGGCTGTCTTTCCCTCCTTCCCTCCTCCACACAAACCGTATCCCTTGGTCCCTCTTTGCTTGCTTACTTCAGAACCAATGATTACTCAGAGATACCAATTGTCTAGGTCCAGGACGATGCTTCATTATGCTTACCTAAAGCAGTGCCAGGCTTTCCTCTCCATCACACTCTACCCCACTAAAACTCAGCTCTTCTAGTTGTAAAGACATGTGTGTCGCCCTGCTCACACTGTATACACGTGTGTGCATGGTGTTCTATTGGAATGTTTTCTGAAAGCCATTAATTCCAGACTCTTTTATTTTATTATGATATCTGTAAACATTCCATGATAGTGGAATCAATACTGAAAAATACACATCCCTCTGTCCTCCAGTCAGAAGCTGAGATTTTAAAATCATCCTGAAGCACAGATCCTCTTCTTCCAACCACAAACTTGTAGCCAAAAATGCTTAAAACCTCCTCAAAGTGCAGTTGAAAACTGTTGTAGGGAGTACAGCTGACTCCATCTTGACTAGGGAAACATGTTGGGGGGAGTAGATTAGGTCAACCTGACCCTAAAATTCTGCTTCTGTAAATGGCTTGCTTAACTTATTTGTTGCTTGCTCTGCCCCCTGTGTCAACCCCCTGCATCTGTTCCATGCTTTAACCTTATAAACTCCAATTTGAGGACTGTTCGGGGTCACAGTGTCAGTGCCCGAGTCTGTACTGTGTCCTTGGCCGGTCAGCCAATTTTTTTTGGGGGGGGGGGGCGTGGTGTACGGTCGTAGTTTCAGCTCCTGAGTCTGTGCTGTGTCCCTGGCTGGTCAGTTCTCTTTTTGCTTCCCCCCCCAAATCCATCTTTTTTCTTGAGACTGTCTCTAAGTGGTGGACTCTTGGAGGGATGTGGAATCTCCTCCCTCGAATCCTGTAACAGAAAACAAGGATCCAAGTACTGTCAGTATGATGCTTAAGAGGAAATGGATCTAACGCCAGTGAAATATGACATCCCCGGGCAAGTCATTAGACATAACAAAACATTCATCATGCCCACACCCCCAGTACCACATAAACTGCCATGTGGTAAAGAAGGGATAAGGCCTTGGTATATTTTTGGTACTGGTTAAGTTTTTTAAATAATTGTTTTATATCAGTCACTACAGGTAAGTAGGGTTCTAACACAAGAGGAGAAAAAAAAAACCAAAAAAACAAAAAAACAAAAAAAACAGGGACCAGTTAAAGAGAATTATAAATGACCTACCTGGAAGAGTCCAAGAGTAATGAATACTGAAGATCTCATTTGTAGTGGCTTTAAAAATACAACACTTAGCTGGGGATATGGCCTAGTGGCAAGAGCGCTTGCCTCCTATACATGAGGCCCTGGGTTCAATTCCCCAGCACCACATATACAGAAAATGGCCAGAAGTGGCGCTGTGGCTCAAGTGGCAGAGTGCTAGCCTTGAGCAAAAAGAAGCCAGGGACAGTGCTCAGGCCCTGAGTCCAAGGCCCAGGACTGGCCAAAAAAAAACACAAAAAAACAAAAAAACAAAAAACAACACTTACCTGAGCACCAGTGTCTCCGGCCTGTAATCTTAGCTATTCAGGAGGCTGAAATCTGAGGATCTCGGTTCAAAGCCAAACAGGGCAGAAAAAAGTCCCCGTGAGTCTCTTATCTCCAATAAACTACTCAGAAAAAAACAGAAGTGGTGCTGTGGCTCAAGCAGTAGAGAGATAGCCTTGATCACAGAGATGCTCAAGGACAGAGCCCAGGCCCTCAGTGCTACCAAACTGGCTTCAACTCCATAAACTCTCTTAGCTCTAGCTTGGATAGAAAAAACAAAAAAGACACTACTCCATGTCTACCACCAACATTCAGAACAAACTGGAAAGAATGAAGGAATAAAAGGAATGAAAGCACACACAGGTGCTTGGCTCTTGACATAATGCCAGCTTAGGACATGGATGTCAAACTCGATTAAAGTTAGAGGGGCATGTTTCCCTTAGACATTAAATGGGATTAAAAATGACACTCTAGCCTGAAATGTAGGCAAAGCACTGGTACACACTAATGTTCCTCAAATATCAAATATGATGTTATTATTTCATTTTCTTTGCAAAGAAAAAAAAAGACTGCTGATGGCTAGGCGCTGGTGGCTCACACCTACAATCCTAGCTACTCTGGAGTCTGAGATGTGAGGATTACAGTTTGGAGCAGCCAGGGCAGAAAAATCTCTGTGAGACTCTTATCTCTAAGCACCCAAAAACCAGAAGGAGAGCTGTGGCCCCCTGAGTTTAAGCCTCAAGATCAACAACAACAACAAACAAAAAACTGCTTTTAAAAACAGTAGAGTCTGATAAGAAGGAGCTTGTTCTACCATATCTACAGGATTAACAAAATTCAATGTTACAAAGAAGTTTTAAAATGATACCCACATAGATAATAATAATAATAATTTATCATAGTATTTTGAAGAATCTGAAAGTGTGTGTGTGTGTGTGTGTGTGTGTGTGTGTGTACATGTATGTTACCCAGGCTCCTTCCACAAAGTTGGGGACATTTCTGTATGGCAGACGGAGGTAGGAGGGTGGTGAATTGATGATAATTTTTTCCTCTTCTCTGTGTCTAGACTTGGAAATCAAATCAAGAAAGCCATTATTCCCTGGCCCAAAGGGACCAACCCTTAAACCTATGTGTTGACTGACTAAG
This sequence comes from Perognathus longimembris pacificus, assembly GCF_023159225.1. Lineage (NCBI taxonomy): Eukaryota > Metazoa > Chordata > Mammalia > Rodentia > Heteromyidae > Perognathus > Perognathus longimembris. The sequence goes on from NC_063161.1 coordinate 100,690,554, forward strand.
CTGAATGGCCAGTATAGTTGGCCATTCTCCCTCAGTACTTTGGAAGCGGAATCCTGAAACTCAGTGTGATCATTGAAATTTCCAGTCAATGTACTCTTGTTTCATGGGTGACTTTTTGTTCCTAGTGTGTTTTGGCAGTAGTTTTCAACAAGATATCTTATGTGGATTTATATTCTTATAATAGTTACACATGAGTAGATACCATTTTAAGTTCACTTGCCTGGTGAGCAGTTTGAAAAGGTGAGCTATCAAACAACCAGCTCTAGTTCACCCCAAACTGTATAGGGGTAGCCATGAGTTCAATCGGAACATTTCTGTCTTCTGAACTCACATCCCGTGGTGGCTTTCTCACATTCATCGTCTACCAAGCCGACATTTCAACACCGCAATTCCAACAGACAATGCTTGACAAGAAACACACTAATGTTGTTGTTGAAAGTAAGTCCAAAAAGTTTAAACTTTTTCTGGTAGCAGAAAAACCATCCTCTCCAAATAGAAGCTCTTGGGAGGTTTTGTGTCTGTGAGTATGTGTCTTCCTCCATGTCGCACTGTGCTGACACAGACACCATGCCATTACCCTAGAAGCACATGCTGTTAGTAATGGATTCACAGTGCTCGCTTACATTCATTCTAGAGCCATGGCTGCATTCCATATGGTTTCCTAGGGTTTGAGTAATTAGGAGCATTACCAATTTAAAATGTCACCCAGATTCCAAAATTGGCTGTCAGGCTGTCTATACTTTCTGAAATACCAATATTCTCTTTTCCTTCTCCTCTCAGGGAAAAGCAGCATCCTTCACTTGGCCCAGGCTTGCTGCCAGAGCAGCATGGCTGTCTTTTAGGTAGTAAAAGGGGCATTAAGTTGTAGCATGAAATCCAGCACCCCCCAAGGAGATATGGAAGACTTTCTCCAGAACCTTCTTCTATTCACCTTAGATTCCAAGTTCAGCCCAACATATGAAGGCACAATGAAGAGAGAATGAAAAATGCACCTGGATGTCCTGGTGACAGGTGCCTTTTCTAATTTAAAAGATGTCAGGAAGACCAAGTTATAGAAGGTTTTCATTCTTTTGATTTTGGGAACCAATATATATCTTTAGGAGAGAGATGATGGAAGGGAATGTGTTGTGGGTCAGAGAAGGGAGGGAGCCTGACATGGTGAAGCTTTTGTTGAATTGATCTATGTGGTGGGAAAACACCTAAAGAGCCTTAATACTAAGAGATTTAAAAAATAACTAGAGAAGTGCACAAGTACAATCTGAGATTATGTTCTAAACATATTGAGTGACAATACTTTTAATTATACGGCTATTTCAAAGAAGAGTGCAGTTCTTTAGAACAAGCCTGATATTTTTCTAGCAATAGCCAGGCGATTGTGTTCTTCTTCCTTTTGTATATGTGTTAAAAAACAAAAACAAAAACAAAAAACACCTTACCAAGTAATTGGGCATATGGTGAACATCAGAAATCTCAATTCACAAGAAGGAGAGGTAAGAAGATCATGTGTTCAAGACCAACCTGGGGTATAGAGTGAGAACTTGTCTCAAAAAACAAGCAAGAACAAACAAAATAAACTTAAGTAAATTTCAGTTATGTGCCTGCTAAGGGAGGATGAGGTAGTAGAGAATATTTTGTCTTATCTATGTTAGGGATACAACTTTGAAAACAATGCCTTCTAGGACTGAGGATACGTTTTATGGTGAAAAACTAACATGCGAAGTACATACTTAGGCTGCAATGGGAACACACTGCCTGCACCCTTTCCAGATGGGATTTCTAAGTCTGCAGGAGAAGAGTTCATGCTAACACAGATAATCCCACACTCTCTCACAGAGCACCACAGGAGGCCTTGGAGCTGCCTCTAATTACATTTCTTTGTTCTCACAGCAGATTATATGGGGTTCATTTTTATGGTAGATCATCACAGAACAGGATGCATTTGAGAATCTTGGCAGATGCGAAGCTGTATTTTGATGTCCTGGGGGGAAATATCTCCTTTCAGGCAGAAGCAAAAGAGAGTACTAAAATCTGCCTGTATCTCTAGAGAAGTTTACGATTTCCAAAAGTTGTTCCTCTGACACTCTGTATTTGATCTTTATGCCTCTTTCATGTCTGTGACAAACATAGTAAAGACAAACACTAAATTTTTGTTAAACAAATGGACTAAATGAAATATCTGCCATTGTTTTTGTTTGTTTGTTTCTCTGTGTTTTTGTTTTTTGTTTTTTCATTTTGGTGGTACTGGGGTTTTGCACTCAGGATCTTGTGTGTGCTAGGCAAGTTTTCTACCACTTGAGCCACATCCCTAGTCCTTATTTACCTTAGTTGCTTTCTTTCTTTAGATAGAGTCTCATTTTTTCCCCAGTCTCACCTGTACCTTGATACTGCAATTTATGCCTCCTATACATTTGGGGCGATAGGGGCATGCTACCACTCTCCATTTATTGATTGTCTTGCTAACATTTTACCTCCACTGGCCCTAACCAATCCCTCCAATCTCTACTTCCTAAGTAGCTGGGATTACAGAAATAAGCTACTGAACCCAATTTCCAGTAATCATCTTTAGGTCTAGGATAGTAACAAGTCCATTATTGCCTGTTATTGCCAGGTATTGTATCATCTCTTGATTTTTCACTTAATTCTCTGTCTCTCTTTTGTAGGTCTTTTGATAATTCACCATCCTTCAGACACAGTCATCCCATCTGAGAATATTACTCTCCTCCCTACCTAAGTCCTCCCACTGTATACTTTCTTATCCACAGACTCTTCTTTTGTAACACTCCTAGTAGTTATAATTTTTCACCCAATGAGTGGTTCTTTAATTAACATCCCTCTTGCTCCTTGATAGTACTGTTCATGAAAGGAGGGACCCCATCTCTTTTTCATTGGATACACCTATAGCACAAGACCTGGTACAGAGTGGAGATATCCACTAAATCTTTGTTGAACTAAGTAGATAAATGGAAATGTCTGTCACTTCTGGAACAAATAGGAAATATATTCATGAACCCAAAAAACATGTGTTACCTTCCTGAGAAGTCACTTTGACCAGCCTAGTGGTTCATCTCTAACCTAGTGTTTTCACAAATCCGTCAAAGGATTCCTTTCTTTTTATATTGACATATTATCACCACACTGTAATCCAGTTAGCTCTTGTGCACTCTGTTCTTCTCAAGAGGGGAATCATCTTCACTGCTCACTGCATACACAGCAGTAACTGCAGACAAGTTGATTTTTCACTTATTAGGATCAGCACTAGAAAATGGTCCAAAATTCTTGGCAAGACCAATAGAGAAAAGCTAGAGCTAATCTATGGAACAGTAGTCAAATGTCCTGCTTTTTGTTGTTGTTGTTAAAATTAAAAGTTGAAAAACATTAGAAAGCAAGGGTCATTCTTTTGCTTGTAAAAATGATTTTAATTACATATTCTGGTTCCCTGGGCAAAAATATCCTGCAAAATGTTTGGACAAGGCCAATAGTGTTTCAAGTGGGTTCAAATATATTTCTTATTTACTGGGTTAACAATAAGAAATATTCAAGTTTTTAGGGAAGTGTGAAACTAAGTCATTCCAAATAAAAAGTTACATAAATATTTACCATTTGTGTTATACTGTCAATACCTGTCTAATACTTTGTAGGCATTACTTTATTCACTGGTGTTGACAAGCCTATAATGGCAGTGTTACTTTCTTCATGTTGTAAATAAATAGGCTGAAAATTAGAAATTAAAGTCATACACTTAGTAAGGGACAAAGATGTTTTTAAAATGTATCTAGTTCCAATCTTATGATTTTAGCCACTCTTTTCACCTTAAATTCTGTTATTCTTTATCGTGTTCAAACTACCATACACCTTGCTTATTTTTCACCCCAGCTATTTGTATTTGTATTCATATATTTGATTTTCACAAAATAATGTCCTAAGTTATGCTGGTTATTACCCATGAGTTCTCTCTTTCCTTGCTTATTCATTGCAATGACTGCTCTGAATTGCAGTGTACCAACTGCCATATTCCTCATTTCTATGTGTTATTTCCTGTTAACTTCTATAGCCATCATTCCTTCCACCTACCATTTATTCACTCTATAGTGCCCTCAATTAGATAGCCCAGAGTCAGATCTTGCCATGTTCTGGTGTGCACTTTATTATCGCTGCCATGGATGGCCTAACTCCATAGACACCCACCTCTGCTAGAATCACACCACATGCTTCCTGCTGCAGTTTCCTTGGGTACAGTTATGGCAGCTGAGTTGGGAGCAATGATGGCAGCATTTGCTTGTTATTCACACAGGTGTACCCTCTGAGAGCAATGGAGGGAATGCCTATGGTACAAAATGAGCCACTAGTTGGCGATGGTGGCCAATAGGTATCTTGCCTTTCTCTTCTCTTCCTGGATGAACTGTTTGAGGATGGAGTGGTTCCTGAGGTCTCTTTGGAGATGTCCTCTAACAGCTCTTCTCTTGGTTTCCCACCTTCTCCACCTCACTATTTTTTCCCTACTCCTGCCTCATGGGATTGCATCCATCCCCTAACCAAGTGCCAGCCTGACACCTTCAACTCATGCTCTGTCAGCTATGCCCTGAAAACCGGGTACTACAGGAAGTGAAGGCAGAGGTTCTCCTTTAAGCTTAGGGATCAAAGATAGCAGTTGGAATCTAGACCTATTTAACTTCATTCTTTATTTCAGAGAATTAATCCCCCACCCCCAATGAGTTATACTGATGGATAGCTTAACTTAGATCTATTTTCTACTCTGGTTGCAGAGTGGCCTTTCCCCCTACATTCATACCTATCCAGAACCCATGCACATGATCTTATTTGTAAATAGAGTCCTCGGACATGCAGTCATATCAAGATATTGTTCTGTTGGAAAACAGGGAGTCCTGAATCCAGCATATGTGATGCCAATAAGAAGAGAACTTTACACAAAGATGCATGAGTGTCAAGGATTGCCAGCAACAACCAGAAACTAGGAAGAGCAAAGAATCCTCCTCTAGATCCATGGATGGCAGGGGAGGGTGGAGAGTGGTCCTGCAGACATCGTGATTGTGTTTTTCTAGCCTGAGAGATGATAAAATTCTGCTATATTAGACTCTCTATTTTGTAGCACCCACTTATGGAAGCCCTAGGAAACTCCAATGGCCTTTAAAACCCAAACCATAGAAAAAAGAAACATGTGTACACATGTGCGTGCATGTGCACACACACACAAACACACACACAGGTGAAGCTTTTTTTTTTAACATTACACCCTTTCCCATCACATTCCAAAAATCACATAAAATAGAATAAATAAGAATACCCATTTATCAAGACAGAACATATAGAAGTATGGTTTTCTGTCCTTTCCTGAATCATCCCACAGTACTGGCTGAGCTATGTGAGTTTGCACACAGGTCAAGCCTCCTAGCAGTGTATACCTAAAGTACGTTAGTTAAATTTTGTAGGTTGGGTTTCTTTATACTACTTGCCTAACAATACCCATTGCCTCTGTTTGTTGTACTGTGTGCTGAATGTGTGTGTGTGTGTGTGTGTGTGTGTGTGTGTGTGTGTGTGTGTGTGTGTGTGCCTGAACACCCAGACTCCCTCCTTATGTTTGGGGAAGGCCCTGTCTCCACATTAGGAGGTAACACCAGCCTCCTGCCAAGGAATGAAGGTGTCAGCGATGCTCTTTTTCAGCTTGCTTGCAGCTAAAGCACAAGCGTGAGTCAGGCTCTGCCAAAAAGATGCACCTCATATAGATGTTCAAAGTGTCAAAACTGGGGAAACTGGGTGAAGTCCACCTTGGCAAAGCCACAGTACTTCCAGATTCCAAAACAGCAGACAGACAGGAGGATGTGGGAGTGGAAGTCAAGAATTAGTATGGATTGAAATGCATGCACACTGCAGAGTGTATGTCTGGTTGCTCTGCTGTCTTCCTAAGATCAACTCTACAGCATAAGTTTGGAAATTATATCCTCATTATGCAGCCTCCAAGCCTAGTTGTCTGCTGTCGTTATACCTTCTTAGGATTTTTTTCCTTTATGTTAAATTAGAAAAGCTAGTTTCTGGTGCTCGCAGCCAACTCTACCACACAAGGATTAGCTGAGATGGTAGAAATCGTTCGTCATTTCCTCACTTCCCAACACAGCTGAGAGCAAGGACTCTGCAATTGCTATATTCATAGTACTGCTCGTGGTAGAAGAGGATTATACACAAGATAAGGAAGCAAGACAGGAGTCCATAGCAGACCTATTACTGGTGATTTTTTTTGGGGGGGGTCAATTATTGAAATCAGATCTTACTTCTGTGCCAAGATAACCCATGGTATGTAGTGTTTAAAATGAGAGGAGAATTTCAGAAGTAGGATTAGAAATGGACCTAATCACTCTTGACCAAATTGATGACAAGCTCATACTAAATAAAACTCTGATTGGAGGAACCAGAGCTCAAACTCTATAAATCTGCCTATCAGGCAAACAGGTTGCTTTGCATGTTTGTTGTTATGTATGTTTTCTTTTAAGCCTTCAACTCCCTCATTCCCTTCTGCCCAAGTCAAGCTCACATTTGGATGCACTAAACAGCTGTTACAAGCAGGGATTTCTCCCTCCTCTGTGGAAAATGCTGATTTGGAAAAATAATAAGCTCTCAGCTCCTGCTTACTCTCACAAGTTTCCAGCAACTGGTGCCCTGACAAATGAAGTGTCAAAACATTTCCAAATTAAAACCCTGCAGCTCACACCACCTCACTCCCTCAGTAGGATGGACTTCCTCTCCTTGCACTCAGCACACACTTGAAGAAACTAAAAATAGCCAGATGGCAATTAAAAGAAACTCCTAAGAGGGGAGATGGGGTAAGTTCCAGCAGGGTCAGTTTCCTGGATGAGCTCCAAGTGGGGTTCTCAGCCAGCAGTGCTCTGGCCAAGAAATAATTTTTATGAAAACTTCATGAAGGAAACAGAAGGAAAACTCAAACATAGTGAGATTTGAAATCACAGCAGAGGTAGAAACTATAGTACCATTCCCCCAGATCTTCAGAAATGATTCAATTTGCTAAGGTGTTTTGAACTTATACCAGGAGCCATGTTCTAAACACCTCATATAAGTGGTATCATCTTGGCCTGATAAGGATGCTAGGAAGTAAGTACTACTATTATCATTCTTCTATTCCTCTAGGTAAAGAAATCAAGGACCAGAGACAATAGACCATTTGCTCAAGATCTCAAGACAAGAGGTCAAATTGGAGTTTCAACAGCTCCCTGGCTCTAGGTCTCACAAGCCTGACCATACCTTATGTATTTGGGGGATGTTTAAATGAGCCAGAATATGTTCATCTCATTCCTCTATGTAGAGAAATAAAATTCTCCTTTAGCAATTTAAGCCCAAGTTTCTTATATCAGTGCCTTTTGGAAATTATGTGTGTGGCATCTGAGGTCAGAATAAAATGTCTTGAACTGGCCTTTTCATTGTTCTTTGTATAAAATCATGTAAATGACCAACCTTTCTAAGCCTTAATTCTCTTATTTTCCAAAGGGCAATAAGACAAATCTGTACCTCATAAAATTTTATAAAGATCAGAGGAAAATGTGGGGAAAGGCCTCAACTTGGTGCTTACCTATATGATGCTCCTCAGCAAACAATAGCCACTGGTCTAGATAATTTCTAACCTGTGCCCTGTTAGGCAGTCAATATTCATACCCTTTTAGGAAGTCAGTTTCCATGGGAAAGAATGCAAGGATTCAGTGCACAGTGCACAGGAGTTCTATAGTACAATGCAAGCAAGCAAAGAAGAATTGGAAACAATTTTGGATTTGTGATAGATTTGATGTTAGGATGCCCAATCATCTCAGTTGATCTGGAACCAACCAGACTCCTAGGACATTAAGATGGGGACAGTTTACTCCTTCAGCTTTCAAAGGGAAGGCGACACTTAATTCTAGGATAGGATAGTAAGGATAAGCGTAGACAACTACCTTTTGTCTTCTTTTTCCCCACTGACTGGGAAATAAGACTGAACATGCATAAACCAATAATAGAAAGCAACAACCTGCACACTTCTGCTTAGACATGCACACTAGCTCCTCACTGGGATATTTCTTGCCAGGCAAGTTCTGGATTCATCTGAAAACCCAATTGTTCAAGGTACAAGCGGATAAAAAAATCAATTTGGGTAAGAAGAAATAGGAAGTTTTATTTGGTCATAGTTCTGAGCACCATTCTCCAAATAGCTATACAGTACCAACAATAAAGCTGATATTGTGATTTCTATCTGACATCTGTGTCTATTTCCAAATTGGTTCAGAACTCAGAGGAAAGGGATATAATTAATTATCAACCATGTGATTAATTATCACCTTCATAAATCCCAACAGATGGGTGCCTATTTTATTTCATTGGCAGATGAAACCCCTTTCAAGCAAACAGGCAGGCAGGAAAAGGGTTTTTTGTAGATTCAAATGAGGTAGAGTTGGAAGTGACCTTAAAGCTAATCTGGTCCAATATATTCATTGTTATAGATTTTTAAAATGCACAAATGACATGGACAAGTCACATAATGCAGGATGAATACTTTCATAATTCAAGTTATTAGTGCAAGTAGAAGCTTGATCAGTAGTCTTTAGAAGTTTTAACAAGAGACAAAAGTAGATAATAGATAACATAGATAATAGGTTAGAGGTAATACAAATTAGATTTCTACAGAGAGAAAGAAAGTTACCTAAGAAATCTATCACTTTCAGGAATGAAGAAATCAAAAGTTCAGGGTTTCCTTCCTTCCTTCCATCCATCTTTCCTTGCCTCCTCCCTTCTTCTTGCTCTCCCACACTCCCTCCCTTCCTTCCTTTCCATTGAAAAATCTACCATAGTTCAACACAATTGTTTACTCATTACCTGGACTACTAGATAAGGTTACAAGCAAGTGTTTCCCCTTTTAGTTTCCTTCCCATTTCTTATACAGTCAATTATCTTCTGTAATTATCTGTAATTTATCAGGCAGATCCTAGTGGCAAAGTGGTTTCTCGGCACCTTTGACACTTCAGGAAAACATAGATATTTCTGGTCTCATATCTGTCTGTTCCCTTTGATCCCTGACCAGGAGAATACCGAGAACTAGCGTTCAGAAAGTATCTGGCCTGGATAAGTTGATGGAAACCCATATCACTCTTATTCTCATTGAATACAGCTGCAAATGCTGGGTACAATGTATGAAGCAACTATTCCAGGATTCATAAAATGAAATAGTAGCAGACTAGGGAAGGAGGCTAGAATTTCAAATATTGCCTAACTAGAGTGGTGAATTTATACATTGTTGCCACTGCCATAATCCCTGATGGGGACCAATGCTTCCAAAAGGGGCAGAGACCAAGGAAAGCTGCAAGAGATGCCTCCATTTCCACTCAAATAAAGGGAGAGGAAAGTCCTAATACTCAGTGTAGAAATCCTCTGCCTGCCTTCTCCTTGTTCCCTCTTCCTTCATGTTCTCTCTTTTTTCATTTCCTTCTATTCCTTCCCTCCTTCTGCACTTCACCTCTAGGAGTCTTGCAATAATGGTAGCTTTAGCCTAAAGGATCCACAACTATGAAAGAGGGAAATTCTCTTCTCCATCCAGTGATGATGATGTTCCCAAAGGCTGCCCCAACCCCTTTCTCTTTCTCTCTCCCTGTCTTTCTCTCTTCCCTCTCTCGGCACACGTCCCCCATCATTTTTTTTTCTATGTCTTCTGTCTACTTTGGCAACATAAGAAAAGTCATGTAAGTATGTGGCAAATGAGATTTTTTTCACCCAGCAGCTGAATAGTTCAGGAACCCAGAAAGTGTGGAGGAGATCACAGAAGGAGTTTGCTAAAGTGATCCAGTTTCTTTTATAAATGCCCAAGCTTACCCTTGGCCTGTGCGTGCAAGGATATGGCAGCAATGACTTCTGTGTACCAAAACTTGGACATCTCCAACCAGATGACAAATTTAACCCTGGGGGACACAAACACGGGATAGGGATGGATATAAATAAGCACTACCAAAGGCCCTGAAAAGTCAATCCACAAGTCCTCAAAAGACTATTGGGCAAAGTCCTCAAAAGACCAACCATTGGATAAAAATTATGGCCTGACCCTAACTAGCCTAATTCCTGATAAAACAAAAATACGAACATGTGACACAGGCTTTAAACATGGCTCTCCTTATATCATATTCAGAAGACAGGGTGTGGTGTACAATCCCAAATATCCAAATTTTATTGTGGAACATTATCGGTTTTCACAGAAAAGGTAATCAGTCTAAACTAAGACTGCAATGATGTAGACATATAGTTATGACAGACTTCCAACATGTAATCATGAACAACTCTGAATCCAATGGTAAAATGGAAAGTTTGCCAAGAAATAGGTGACATAGAGGAAAAATGAAACTAAAATTTTGGAATTGAGAAATACAGTAATGAAAATGAAATCTTCAGTGATGGTTCAATGGCAGAATGGAGATGACAGGAGATGACAGAAGACAGGGAGACAAGGGCAAAGACACTTCTGCTTATCACTACACCTTCTCGCATCTTTCTCCCTATCTTCATCATTGCTGTGTAACCTACAACATCAAAACTAAATGGCTTAAGAGGATCAAAAGGAAAGAAAAAGATAAAAGGAAAGGAAAACACAAAGATGAAAGAGTGACTCCAAGTCAGGGATTTGTTAGTTCTCCCAATTCTGTGGCCCTTCTGAGAATTTTCTCAGCTGGTGTTGGTTAGGTCTATTTATATTGCTGCATGCAGTTGAAAAGTTGGTTGGACTAAGAGGTTCAATATGGCCTCGTTCACATGTCTGCTGGCTGGTGCTAGCTGTTGGCTTTTGTGCCTCCGTTCTCCCCATGTGACCACTTCCAGTTGGCAAGAATAGATTTCAGAAGGTAAAAATTACAAGCTACGGGCCGATTAAGGCTTAGGATTCTGGAACAGATACTATATTATCTCCATCATGTTTTTTCATCAAATCAAGTCACAGGGCTAGCACAAAATAAATGATTAAAAAGTCAGACTGTCTCTAGATGAGAAGAGCTTTGCCAAGCTACATAACTTGACCACAGGGCATAGATACAGGATAGGATGAGTTGTCCAGATCAGTATTTCAATATTCTATCACACACCCTCCTGGATAATTAATGTACTAAAGCTCAAGGCTCAGAGGTAGAATAGCATGACACTTAATGAAGTTTGCTCTTTTGTCTAAAGTCACATGGTTAGTTAGAGGGAGATGTGAAACTGGATCTCACAATGACTTTTTTCCCTGACCAGCATCTCTTCTTCTGAGATGAGATGCATAATTTGTTTTGGAACACTCTAGCTATCTGATAGGTAGCAGAATAATGGACAACAGTTGCATAATGCGTTAGCAATCATTTATCATTCAGATCCATTTAGTGAAGGAGAGAAATACATGCACATGTGGAGCCTGTGAAAAACATTAGAGCAGAGTACTTCATGAAGAGCTATTCATTACCTAGCAATAAAATTCGCAGCCTATTCTATGCACCAAACCATAGTACATTCAGTCTCTTGAGTTCCTGGCACTCAAGGCTTAATTTATTTTTTATTGAGGTAAAATTCATATAGCATCAAATTAACCATTTTCAAGAGTACCATTTAATGTTGTTTAGTACCTTCATTATGTTATACAACCATTAGCTCTGTCAAGCTCCAAGACATTTTTATAAATGCCTCCCCCCCCAAAAAAAGCTTGTCCCTACTAAGCAGCCACCTGTCTTTCTTCTGTTCTCTCTCCCCTGGCTTTATCCCTGGCGACTAATAGTGGAGTTTTGGTCTCTACAAATTTCCCTATTTTAGATACTTCATACATGAACTTTTTGGGACAGGCTTCTTTAATGGACTGTGTTTTTGAGGATCACCCCAGGATGAAGCATATATCAGCATTTTATTCCCTTTCTGGATAATGCAAATACAAATGATTTTGTAATAGTCCACTCTGTGGAGATGCCACATTTTGTTTATACACTCATCAGTCGATAGGTGTTTTGATTGCTCCCACTTTTGGACTATTTTGAACAGTGTTGCTATGAACATTTGTGTACAAGTGGTAATTCTATCCAAGTTTCATTTTGAGTCTGGTTTTAAAAAGGCTCCTTAAAACAGTATGAGATGAATATATTAGATGAATACCCTGCTGCCAGCATTACCTTATCTCTAAAGTCCACGTGCTTTTGGAGGGTGCCTCTGAGGTAAGCAGCTATCCTCACACACACACAAAAAATAACAAAACTTTCATTGTGTTGTGCTTCTGGTAAGTACAGCTATAACATTGTAAGGGAAAAAGTAGGAAAGGGGTTAACAGCTCAGAAGGCAGGGATTTTCTGCTGTCTGGCTCTTGTAGCCGCTTTGGTCTGGGAAGGTACAATCACTGAGATACAGAGAAACTGAGGCAGAAAGAGACATGGTAGCCTGCCCACAGAGACCTTATTTGTGAAAAATATTCTAAAGAGAAGACACTCTTCTGTCTCCTGCTCTACACAATAGATTCACATCTGGATGGGGTAGGAACCCCAAATTCCTTTCTTAAGATAGGTAACATATCAATAATAATAATAATAATAATAATAATAATAATAATAATATTTGCATTATGAGAGAAAGGGACCAAAGTCTACAGGAATGGCCTCCTTTGTTGAGCTCCCATCTGCCTTAAGAGGAAAACAGAAGTTAGAGGCAGCAAAATTGAGTGATGGTGGTAATTCTAATGAAATCAGAGGCAAATTAGAGACATGGTATATATAAATCCATAAACACTGATAGGATTAAATGTCATCATTGTCATTGCTACCTTCTAGTGGAGTTTTCTATAGGTCATGTACTATGTTAAGTACTTCATTGACATCATTGAATCAAATTACATCATGACAACATATTGAAGAATTATGGCCCCTTCTTGAAGACACTGGAGCCTAGAAAGATACAGAAAATTGTCCCAAGTCTGGACAACTTAGTAAGTGGAGACTTTGCTTTAAAAATTACTGCAGTACAACATCAACTGAGTCTTCCCACCCAATCTACCTGGATTTGTTTACAGTTGTGCTTCACCTTGAAACCAATCAGTTCATTCCATCAGGGGCCAGCTTCCAGACCTTGAAGTCTTGTAGAGTGGCTGCCCTGTCTATCTGATGGTTGAATACTTGAGTATTCCTTTTTCTTCTTCCTGTATTGTTTCAAGGTATTGGAACACACACTAAAATCTGCAAGAGAAAAAAGCAGATTCATTTCTTCACCTTGGGAACCACAGAGCTCATGGTTGCATGGTATAAAGCCCCATCTGTGAAAATAGGAGAAGAGGAACATGGAACGTTTTGTTTCTGAACACAGATGACAAGAAATGGCAAGGTGGAAATGGGTACCACTCCAAGTGTGCCATCCTTATTTACGCTTGTCAGACATATTTGCATTTGGAAATGTCAAATGACAAGGCATAATGGACCCTAGGCAGAGAGTGGATGTCTCCAGTTCTTTTATTAATGTGCTTACACAGTGCCCAGACATTCTTAGTACCTGCTCTGGTGAAAGTGATTGTTGATGATAAGAAAAATATATAGCTGTGAATAGAAAAAGAGTACTCTATAGGTCCTTCTCACCTTATTCTGTCACCATAATGGCAATTTATTCTCTCATTTTGCATTCCCTGGCTGTACAGGAAAATAGTTAAATACCTGGAGATAGGTGAGTACAAGGGAATGCACTTGTTTACTTTTTGTTTTGAAAGTAAAGGCAGGAAAAAAATCCAGGAATAATATTACTGAAAACCTAACACAACACTGCTCCAGATATATTTTTTCAAATCCTGTCTGATGTGTTCACCTCTTGTTGTCTCATCCACCACCATCACCATTACCACCACCACCACCACCACCACCATCATCACCACCACCACCAACAACAACAACACAGGCATTCAACCAGGTTTCCTCTTACAATCCATAGTCACGGCCCCAGTGCCCCCACACTCTTGGTTCATGGTAAACCCTAGCCCTTCACATATGATTTTTTTGACAGATGTGTTTACATAATTTAGACATACAGGGAAGAAATCAAGGAGAAAAAGGAATCTCCATGTACAACAACAAATAACCTTTTTGTGATTTCCCTAGTAACTTTATGTACTTATTTCTATCTCTGTATTCTTTATAACAACAGTATTGTACTCTAATCTTTTAAAACCTACTTTTTCACTTAACCATACATTATCTGCTTTTTATGCATCAGCACTTTTCACATGGAATCATGACCAACACAAAATTCTATAGAGTATCTTAGTTGCACTGCCATTTTCTTTTTGTCTCTCTAATTTATTCCGAGGAAGCAAAATTACAGGCTAAGTAGATCTTAATGTTTTTTGACTATATTCTCTCAAGACCCAAGACCTAATTATTTGCTTATCCCAAAATACCAAATCTGTTAAATTACAATTTCCCATATTTGCATTTTTTTCTCCCATAAAAGGATGCTGGGCAATATTTACCCAGATCTTGTCTTCTGGCATCTCTCCAATACTCTTTGAGTTCTCAGAGATTGCCAGCAACAGCTCTCTTCCCCCATCTGTGAGTTCTTTGAGCCCTGGGCATCTCTGTTGTTTGGGCTTTCAAAGTCCACGGTAGCTAATATGTTCAACAAATATTCTTTTAAACATTCTCTACAGTTGCAGTTCTGAGTCATTTAGGGGGAAAATTTTTGGAAACAGCCTAAGACAAAGATTGCCTAGTTTAGTGAATAGAAGGTGTAGGAAACTAAAAAGTATTCTTTCTTTTTTATTAAAAAGTCACAAGAGGGCTGGGGATATGGCCTAGTTGCAAGAGTGCTTGCCTTGTATACATGAGGCCCTGGGTTCAATTCCCCAGCACCACATATACAGAAGAAGTCACAAGATTCTGGCTATTGACATTACATATATGATTTGTACTGCCAACCAATTGTCTTCCAAGGAAAATGACAATAAAATTTTGTGATGCAGCAGCATCTCTGCACAACACAAAATACATATGAATTTGGATGTATCATTTGTGATGTGTGTGTTTCTTAAATATCTACTATTATTACATAATTAACACTGTCTTTGT
The DNA here is from genome assembly GCF_023159225.1 of Perognathus longimembris pacificus. Classification (NCBI taxonomy): domain Eukaryota; kingdom Metazoa; phylum Chordata; class Mammalia; order Rodentia; family Heteromyidae; genus Perognathus; species Perognathus longimembris. The sequence continues at coordinate 100,705,634 of NC_063161.1, forward strand.
TCTGGCTCTTGTAACAAAGTATCACCGTATTGGTGTGTTAAGCTTCAGAAAAGCATATTTTCATAGTTTTGAAGACTGGGAAATCCAAGATCTCGGTGTCAGACAATTACCGGTGTGGGCTCTCTCCCTGGATTTCTGTCTGCTGCCTTACTTACCTGTGTGTCTTCTCATAGCAGAAAGACAGCCCTTGAGCTCTGTGCTATTCTCTCTGTAATAATACATATATTATAGGATAATACATATATATGCTACTATATACATATACTATACTATGTACATATACTATAGGGTGTAATATATATACTATAGAATCATCATGTGACCTGACCTCATTTACTCTTAATGACTTTCTTATTCTAAATGTAACCACCGGGGAGTGTGGAAGGGGTGTCAGGGTTTCACTATGTGAATTTGAGGGGTCACAAACCAGTCCATCACACACAGGAGTTAACAACTTCTGGCACAAGCACCAAGGGCATGCTGGGTCTCCATGGATGAGATTGAAAGGATCTTGAAGTCAGATGTATCCTGAGAAGTCCAAGATCTTCTACAAACTTCTGCCTCAGCTGAATTCCATCAGTTTTGTTTTTTTTTTTACTTATCTTTTTTTTTGTTGTTGATTTGGTACTGAGGAATCGGACCCAGGGCCTCATGCGTGCTAGGCAAGCACTCTGCCACTAAGCCACATTGCCAGCCCTCATCAGTTTTATTTTAATGATTGAACAAAAGATGAGTCGTTCTGCAGCAAGTAGAAATAAGTAAAATCTAATTTAACAAACAAGACCTCTTTCAAAAAGGAACTGGACTGGGTGTGATCACTCATGTCTGTAATCCCAGCTACAGTAGTTGGGAGGCAGAGATCAAGATGAACAAGATCCACGCTGGCCCAGGCACAATATAAAGGAACCCTGAAAACTCGGTATCTGAACAATAGCAAAAAGGAAAAATGGGGATGAGGGCTGAGTACATGGCTCAAATGCTAGTGAGCTTCTAGCAAGCACAAGGCCCTGAGTTCAAACTCCAGTATTGTGAATACAAACAAATATACGGAAAAGAAACTTCATTGTTGATTTTTGCCCTCCCCTCAGACGGTGAAAGAAAGGATTCCGGAGTATAGCAACAAAAGGGAGTAGTAATAATCTATCCACCTATTTCTCAGCTCTCCAAAATTTACAAAAGAACAACACATGCAAAAAATCTAAGACTGTGGAATAAGAAAAGGGTGAAAGGATCTTGAAATCCAGTGTTTGGTTTTGCATTGGAAGACCGTTGTGGAAAGGATTCCATGTGACTGTGACTGGAAATGGATTTGTAGACAACTCTGGTTTCCAGGATGTAATTATTCAGAGCCAAAGGGGCTCTAGAAGGTAAGAAAGAAGTGCTAGCTGTTCAGAGCATGATCAAAATGAATGACATGGTCATATTTACACACTGGTTACTTCAGGGTAAAAGAAATGGGCAAGTATGGGTCAGAAAGGTATCTTTGTGGGAATATTTCCCAGAAGTCCTAGGGCAGTGGGAAGAATATTTGAGGAGGAGAACTATGCTCTACCACTTTTTACTAGCAGAAGCCAGGTCCCTCTGTTGATGGCATGGCATTACAAGTAAACTAAACTTTCAGAGGAAATACCTGCACTGTCTCTGAAGGGGATGGCCTAATGAAACTGCCATTATAACCTTCCAGCCAGTAAATCAGCATGGTTGCTACATTCATGTTTTATTACAAATACATGCATGTTTTTCTCTGTCATGATGATACTAACCAGAGACTTGGCAGCTCCATTGCACAGTCATGATTCCTATTACTTTGTTTTGGTTCTCAGGCTGAAGCTTCTACTTGAAAAAAACTTGTTTCTTTTTTTCTCCTTTAGTACAAAATTATACTTGTGGATCAATACAAACTCTTCAGATGGCTCATTCCTTCTGTGGTTACTTCTACAAGACCAGATTGAAGGGATATGTTTTTGCTTTCTTGCTTCGCTTAAATAACTGCTATTTTGAAAGATGCTATCTGCAGGGATTTCCACACAGATAGTTTATTTGTGGTTCAGAGGCCAGGAAAGTCTGTGAGACTCTTTTCTCCAATTAACCACCGAAAACCCAGATGTAGAGTTGTGGTTCAAGTGGTAGTCTTGAGCAAGAAAGCTCAAGGATAAGACCCAAGCCCTGAGTTCAAATCCCAGGACCAGTATGTACACACACACATACACCACACACACACACACACACACATACACACACAGTGTATATTTAACAATTATATATGAATAATATATAACTATACATGATATGCATACTATAATATATTATAATAAATTATATGTTATTCAATTAATATTATGTGTAGTATGATATAATAAAATATATTACATGTGATTATTACATTATATAACACAGTTATTAAATACTATATATAAAGATATATATTATAATTGTATGTTTCTATCGCATATATAAGAAAACTAGGAAAATGGACAGTTTTGCCAACTTTGAAGCTAAGATTTTCCTCTTAGTGCTTTTGTCTCCTCTTTGAAAAGAACTTGTCAGCAAGTTTGAAAAAACTTGTCAGCATTCTCTGAAAGCCATTCTCTAATCAATTTCTCTCTTAGAGGAAGGTACTTTAAAGCTCTAAGAAACTGAATAAGTTATTTGGGTTTGTTATCTTCTCAAAGAATTACACTTAACAATTAAACCTATAGTTCATAATTGGTTTAACACTTACTTAACATTGCTTTTGCCCACCAAATATGCTAGAAAAGACTACTGAGGAATATTTAAATGTTTATTACTTCTCTAACCATCAAGAATCCTATGCAAAAACCAACTGGGATCAAGTCCTGTCAAATTAGAAACATTCATATTACACAACTTCAAAATCAATTAAGCACTTATTGGGACCAGCAGTAACCTACACATTAGTCAAACATTTGCCTTGCCATTTATGAAGCAAGCAAATTTCATTCATTTATTTAAACATTGAGCCAGGTTTCTATTCCCTGTGGATTCATAATGTATTAGCTTCCAAGCTCTATCCAGCCACTAGGAAAGCCTGAGATTTAGGAGTTAAGTAAGCATCTAATAAGCAGATGGATGAAAGGGTCAGCTTTGGATAGAGAGAAACCTGACTAAAGCAGAATAGAAATAGGCTCATGAGGAAGGCATATACTAGCAACAACAGCAAAAAATGTTCTTTTAAGCTGAGAGCTGGTGACTCATGTCTGTAATCTTAGCTACTAAGAGAACTAAGGATCATGGTTCAAAGCCAGTCCAGGCAGGAAAATCCATGAGACTCTCATCTCATCACAAAAGCCAGAAGTGAAGCTGTGGCTCAACTGGCTGAGCAGCAGACTTGGGCAAAAATGCTCAAGAACAGTGCTTAGGCCCTGACTTCAAGCCCCAGGACCTGTTCCCCACCCCACCAAATTAATTTTGTTCATAAGTAGTAGAAAACTGAAGTCTAATTAAAACTGAAACTTCATGGCGCACAAAACTGTAAAACAGGACTAAAATTCCATGTTCAGAATGTCTATATTTACCATGATGTTATTAGGCCTCCTGTCCTCATTCTCCTTCTCTCTCTCTCCCCTTCCCTTTCCTATTTCTGTCTATCTATCTATCTATCTATCTGTCTGTCTGTCTGTCTGTCTGTCTGTCTGTCTATCTATCTATCTATCTACCTATCTATCATTCAATCACTCACTCAAGCTCAGCAATCTCAGTCTCCTTTCAAGATGTTTCAGCAGAAGCTCCAAATTGAGTACAGGCTAAATTACTCCATCAGTTTTTATGAGTATGGTATTTGTTCCAATTGAATATACTTGAATCAATCCAACACCCAAGAGAGCTGGAAGAGAAACACCTGCTTCCTCACCATGTTCCAAGGACACTCTATTTCTTGGTATTAAATATCTCAAATTTCAGGAGATATTTTATTACAGTAACTGTTTCTTCCTGATTTGAAAATTTTTGTCAGACAACGTTGACTAACATATAAATTTTCTTACAGGAAATATTGTTTTGTCTTACTGAGATTAATTGTTAAAATTTGTTCTGTTTTATACTATTTTACATTTCATCCATATTAAAGACTTAAAATCGGGGCTGGGGATATGGCCTAGTGGCAAGAGTGCTTGCCTCGTATACATGAGGCCCTGGGTTCAATTCCCCAGCACCACATATACAGAAAATGGCCAGAAGTGGCCTGTGGCTCAAGTGGCAGAGTGCTAGCCTTGAGCAAGAAGAAGCCAGGGACAGTGCTCAGGCCCTGAGTCCAAGCCCCAGGACTGGCCAAAAAAAAAAAAAAAAAGACTTAAAATCTTTACTTGTACAAAGAGGTTTCAATTCAACAAATCAGCTTATAAGGGTTGTGGGGTTTTTTTGTTTTATTTTGTTTTTTGGGTTTTTGTTTTTTTGCCATTCCTGGGGCTCGGACTCAGGGCCTGAGCACTGTCTTTGGCTTCTTTTTGCTCAAGGCTAGCACTCTGCCACTTGAGCCACAGCGCCACTTCTGGCCTTTCCTATATATGTGGTGCTGAGGAATCAAACCCAGGGCTTCATGTACATGAGGCAAGCACTCTTTCCATTAGGCCATATTCCCAGCCCCCCAGTTTATAAGTATAATGTATCTTGATCAATGTCACATTTCCATTTCAAATACTTTAAAAATCTCCACCCTACAGATACAATCAAGCTTATTTCTCCCATTGCACTTTATAGCCAAGAATACCCCTTATTCACGTTATTAAGATAAAGATTTCATTTTACTAAACCACCTTGTCACTTGAAGATCAGCAGACTTGTGGAAAGAAAATGGTCCTTCAATTCACTCCATAAGGCCAGAATGCACCTTCTGGCATATTTAACAAGTACTCACAGAGGGACTCATTTATTTATGTGGCAGCATGAACTGTTATTCAATTAGCAGTCACATCTTCCCAAGGCTTCTGTGTGCCTCCCAGAAAAAGGAACAGCACAGGTGAACACCAAACAGGTGGTAAAAAAGGCACATTTCCAATTTCCTTAGATTTAGAGAGTTTTCAACATGATATCCGACAGAAGTGAAAGCAACACTTTAGGACAGTCAATGTTATACGCCTAACATTCCTCAAACATTTAACTTGAGGGGAGTATTAGTGAAATCCAATATAATTTTTTCAATTGCAACATCAGCCTGGATCTTCTCTACATAATGCTTGGGATACTATATTTTTGCCAAAGAACACTTTGCATATTAATACATTATCCACAAGTGAATGAGATTTCAAAAAAAAAAAACCAAAACACCTTAAACCTAGTTGAGAAATTCTAGACCCATTACAAGGCAAAAGACTATGTATTTTGTAATTGAAAGACTGAAGATTTCAAGTCGCATAAGAAGGCCAGTTTGGATAACTTGTTTCTGTACTGTTACTTTTGCAATATGATTATTTTAGGATCCAGTTGTCTTCTCAAATGTAGATTTAACAATAATGCTATATGAAAGTGCTACCCAATTCTACTCAAGAAATTAATCCTGTATTCTTTTTTTTAATGGGGAACAAAATGTGCCTCCATAGTTCTCAACAAAGTAAACATATGATAATTGGCTAAAAGCTTTGATATTTTATGTATATGCTTACTTCAAATTACCTCACTTTTCCATTTTGTCTCACATATTTATATGGGTGATTCAATGGGTAAAATACAAGGGAAGCTGAATCCAGTTTTAATTTGGTCAGCCTGTATATTAGAAATCAGAAAACTCTCAAAGGAAATACAAATTTCTTTCTAAAACCACATGGCATGGTACAATTGAGTCTGAATTGCTGTGTGGCACTGATCAGCATGAAAGAAGTAGCTATTACCACCTTTTGAAAGGTTATTCAATTTCCATTTATTGTAGTTATCCTCATTCTCTTTCATTTGCAATCAGTCTACTTATTTTTCCATGACCCACTGGTTGGGCCATGCAAGCATTTAAACTGGCTCCTTTCCTGTGCCCATGGCCCCATTATAAAACCCAGTGACAGCAAATCTGCAACTTTGTATGTCAATGATTTTCTTTCTGCTTCTAGGCCAAAAAGGCATAAAAATTATGGGAAATGATAGCCAAACACACTTCACGATGCACTATTTGCTCTATTTACCAGTTGATATCTTTGCTTCAAGCCTCCAGGAGGAATTGTTGAGTTTCTTTGTAATGACCTAGTTTGGTCATTTTGCGCAGGTATTCATTAGAAGAGGTTCAAATTCTACAGGTTTTGGAGAAATTATGGTTCATTGGTCACCACCATTTCCCAAACAACTATTTTCATATGAGCATCCATTGTACTATCCAACATTCTAAAAGATGAATCTCGGACTTCCAGGAAGACGGTGGAGGAGCAGCAGAGCCCTAGCTGAGCTCCCTACAACATCGCAGTTTTCCCACCCCAGAGAAACATTTACTCCTATAAAGACAGCCCAAGTAAGTTATAACAGTACAGGGATTCTGGCCAGGAAGGAAAAATCGACTTTGCTGGTCTGAAAACACTGATTTTGAGCTCCAGGCAGCGTCCCACCACCACGCCAGTGCCGGCACCGGCACAGCGCCCCACACTCTGCTCAGCTAAAGCCCTCAACCGAGACCAGGGAGAAATCCTCCAGATGACGGCAGACAGACATGATCGCAGGCTGAGCACGGATGGGCTGAAATTGCAGAGAAAGTGTGAGTACCCCATGAAAGACATTCTCACTCGGGCCCATAGAGGAGCTTCTGGGAGGTAGCCCTTCCCCCACCGCCAGAGCAAAGCGCCATGTTTGACACTGGCATAGGGTCAGACCAGACTGGAACTAAAGCAGGCCTGGAGAAAGCGAGGACAAAGCGGCCATCTTTGAAAAGGGCAAGAGGGACCGACCAGTGAGAGCCAGCTCCGCCCAGGAGAATGCCCCCTGCCCAGGTGGGGGGCTGGTCCTGGGCCACGGCTCAGCTAGAGGTGCCTCACCATGCCCACTGGAATTTCTAACTTAAAAGCGAAAGCAGCGAGCAGCTACCGGCAGCACAGAACAACCAGACGGGAAAAAAACAGTTTCCGAGACAGATAAATGGTCCCATCACAGAGGAAGCCCAGTTCCCAGCCTGAAACGAAGCTGAATTCCATACCCAGCTCTGCCCAGGAGGCCGCCCCGCCCAGGAGGGAGGAACCTCCCCCAGGCAAGCAACTCTCAGCCAGTAAACCAGGCCAGAGGCTCCCTGCCATGCTGAGTCCACAGCCTATTCAGAGCCAGGCATTAAAGGCAGCTGCCCCAGAGCAGACGAGAGGAGCCACAGTTCCCAAGACTGTTCATGTCCCCCATCTACAGAGGATACCCAAGTCTTACCTGCAAGTTGTGGGAACCACAGAGACCCAAGATTTCACTAACAGGGGAAGAGGGTCAGAGCAGATCCACCCCCTGCGAACTGAAAGTAAGTCAAACCAGTCAAGTGGCAAAATAGACTGCAGGCCATTGCAAGGAAACCAGAGACTGTAGAAAGCCCACCCAAACAAGGAACACTCCATTTTTTTCCTCAAACATTTTTTAAGCTTTCTTTTTTTATTTTTTATTTTTCATTTCTGAAATGTCATTGATTTTTTTGTTTTCCATTTTGCCTGTTTGTTTTATCAAGGTTTTTTGTTGTTTTTTTTTTGGTTGTTCATTTTTCTGGTTTTTTCCTTTTTTTAAAAAAATATTTTTTCTGTTTTGTGCATCTGTCTTCCAGTTTTTTTCTTTATTTCTCTCTTTGCATTCTCTTTCTTTAAAAATTACTTTCCTATGAATAACACCTCCACTCTTTACTGCTAACTCTCCATTGTCTATCATTTTAACCTTGTTCTTTCTACTGATTCTACTCTCCTCCACATTTCCACGTCGCTGAAACTAAACCAAAATCATCACCCCCTCCCCCATACATTTTACTCTACTCCCTTTACCTCTAACTTACCCTCCTGATTTACTTCCAGGACCTCCAGATTCCATTGACTCCTGGTTATTGGATAGAGGGTATCCCTGCTTAATCCGAGTGAATCAAAGGGGTTCATAGAGAAAGCCAGTCCAAAAGGAACTTAATATAAGAACAAGAATTGCTCATAGGGTTGTAACAGTAAATAAGTAACTCCTGAATACAGGGCTCAGGATTGGTTGTTATATCAAAATTTTATTCTTTAGGAACACCAAATCTAATTTTATATACAGGTATACAAGGTATCTGTATATAATTGTGAACTTCTAAGATTTACACAACAGTGCTTGGTAAGGTCTCCTTTGGGTCTTAAATGGTGCTCACAGGTGCTTGTAGATTGGCATTCCCAATCCAAATGGGCAGAAGAAACACAAGAAAGATGGCAAACAATGGAGTCTTATCTCTCACTCAAAACAAGCAGGAAGCAGAGCAGTCAATCAAAGACATAGAAGAGAACCCTCAAAATGCTCTACAAAGTCTACTGGTAAACATGATAAATGAAAAGCTTGAATCTATACAGCAATCTTTCCATAAAGTAATAGACGATTTCATGGCCTCAACAAATAGAGAGATAAATGAAATTCAAGAGTCAAATGAAAAGATAGCTACCCAGCTAAAAGATTTGAGAGACAGCACCTAAGCCAAATTAATGAAGTTAATGAAGTTAACAAAGTAAAGAAGTCCATGTCGGACCTAAGAGATGACATGGAAATTATCAGAAAAGACCAGTCAGAAGGAAAAGAGATTCGAAATCAAGTAGCTAGCCTACAGTCCTGACTAACTGAAGCAGAGGATCGAATCTCAGAAGCTGAAGATTCCCTAGAATCTATGGAGAAAGATAAAAAATCAATACAAAACCAATCCAATCGACAAAATAGATCACTCCAGGAGCTCCAAGACACAACCAGGAAGCCCAATTTAAGGCTAATAGGTATTGAGGAAACCTGGAGAAAAAAGTTAATGGAATAGGCAACCTATTTAACAGAATATTGGCCGAGAACTTCCCAAATATCCAGAAGGATAGGCTTATACAGATACAAGAAGCATTTAGAACCCCAAACCGACCAGACCAGAACAGGACATCCCACCGACACACTGTGATCAAAACAGGATCAGTAGAGTCCAAGCAAAGAATCCCTAAAGCTGTTAGGTAGGGCTGGGATGTAGCTCAGTGGCAAAGCACTTGTCTAGCAAGTGCAACGTCCCGGGTTCAATCCCCAGTACCCCCTTCCCCCCAAAAAAAGCTGTTAGGGAGAAGAAAACAATCACATATAAAGGAAAAGCAATCAGAATTACCCCCAGACTTCTCAGCAGAGACCAGGTAAGCAAGGAGAGCCTGGAATGAGGTATGCCATACCCTAAATAAAAATAACTACCAACCAAGAATACTGTACCCAGCTAAACTCTCATTCATAGCCGAAGGTCAAATACAAGTCTTCCACAGTAAGGAAAAACTGAAACAATATATCTCCACCAAACCAGCTTTACAGAAAACTCTCAAAGATGTACTATACAGGGAAAATAATCAAGACCACAATACAGACAGAGAAATGAACACTAAATAGTAAACCAGAATGTCAGATCAATAAATGGGAAGACACAGCTTTTAACAAGATAGTGATAATGAAAGGAACAAATGATCATCTCTCAATTCTAACTCTCAACATTAATGGACTTAATTCTCCAATCAAACAACATAGGCTCATAAGTTGGATCAAACATCAAGATTCATCTTTCTGCTGCCTCCAAGAGACACATCTATGCAGTAAAAATCTTCTAAAAGTGAAAGGCTGGAATCAAATCTACCAACTATATGGCCCCCATAAGCAGGCCAGAGTTGCAATCCTAGTATCAGACAAAATTGACTTCAAATTAAAAAAGGTAAGAAGAGACAAAGACAATTACTGCATACTAATAAAGGGATCTCTCCTCCAGAAAGATATAACCATCCTAAATATCTACACACCAAATACAGGAGCAACCAACTTCATCAAACAAACACTACTGACTCTAAAAACACCCATAGACCCAAACACATTGATAGTTGGGGACTTTAACACTCCACTGTCACATGTGGACAGATCAACACGCCAAAAACTGAACAAAGAAACCACAGAACTAAACAATTGCATAGACCAACTAGACTTAACAGACATCTACAGAATATTCCTACCAGCAACAACAGAATACACATTCTTCTCAGCAGCACATGGGACATTCTCCAAAATAGATCACATCTTAGGGCACAAAGAAAATCTGTACAAATTCAGAAGTATCAAAACCATTCCCTGCATTCTCTCAGACCAGAATGGAATAAAATTAGAGCTCAATTCAAACAGCCACCACAGAAAATCCTACAATTCTTGGAGACTAAACAACACACTGCTGAACCATCAGTGGGTCATTGAAGAAATTAAAACGGAAATTCAAATGTTTATGGAATCCAACCAAGATGAGGACACAAAGTACCAGCTCCTTTGGGACACAGCAAAAGCAGTACTCAGAGGAAAATCTATATCTCTAAGCGCCTACATCAACAAACTGGAGAAACAGCAACTCAATAATTTAAGGAAGCACCTTAATTTCCTTGAACGAGAACAACAAGCCAAACCCCAAGTCAATAGACGGAAACAAATAATTAAAATCAAATCAGAATTAAATCAATTAGAGAGAAAAAAAAAAAACATCGAAAGAATCAACAAAGCAAAGAGTTGGTTCTTTGAAAAAATCAACAAGATAGACAGACCCCTAGCAAACCTGACCAAAAAATGAAGGCAGCACACTCAAATAAACAAGATCAGAGATGAAACAGGTAACATCACCACAGAAACAACCAAAATTCAGAACACAATAAGGGACTATTTTGCAAACCTTTATGCCAACAAATTCGAGAACTTGGAAGAAATGGATGATTTCCTAGAAAAAATTCATATTCCCAAACTCAACCATGAAGATTTAAACCTTCTAAACAAACCCATATCCAGTATTGAAATAGAAATGGCAATAAGTGATCTCCCATCCAAGAAAAGCCCAGGTCCAGATGGATTCACAGCAGAATTCTACAAGGCCTTCAAAACAGAACTCACACCAATATTTCTCAAACTCTTCAATGAAATTGAAAGAGAACGTTCACTACCAGACACATTCTATGAAGCCAGTATAACCCTCATCCCAAAACCAGGCAGGGATTTATCACAGAAAGAGGACTATAGACTGATTTCCCTGATGAACATAGACGCAAAAATTCTCAACAAAATTCTGGCCAATCGACTTCAACAAGTAATCAAAAAAATTATACACCACGACCAAACTGGATTCATCCCATGGATGCCAAGTTGGTTCAATATATGCAAGTCAATTAATGTAATCCACCACATCAACCGGAGCAAGGTAAAAAAAACCACATGGTTGTATCACTAGATGCGGAAAAAGCATTTGATAAAATCCAGCACCCATTTATGCTAAAAGCTCTGGAAAAACTGGGATTCCAGGGAACATTCCTGAATATAATCAAGGCAATTTATAACAAACCAACAGCAAGCATAACTCTAAATGGTGAAAAACTAAAGCCATTCCCTTTAAAATCAGGAACAAGACAGGGATGTCCACTCTCTCCCCTTCTCTTCAACATAGTACTAGAATTCCTAGCCAGAACAATTAGGCAAGAAGAAAATGTAAAGGGGACGCAAATAGGAAAAGATGAAGTTAAACTTTCTCTCTTTGCAGATGACATGATCCTGTACCTAAAGAACCCCATAGACTCTACCCCCAAGCTACTAGAGCTGGTTCAAAACTTTGGCAATGTTGCAGGATATAAAATAAACCCTCAAAAATCAACGGCCTTTCTCTATGCTAACGACCCAAAACTGAGGCTGAAATCAGGAAAGCAACTCCTTTTGCAATAGCCTCAAAAAACATAAAATACCTAGGAATAACCTTAACCAAAGAGGTGAAAGACCTCTATGATGAGAACTTTAAAAACATGAAAAATGAAATCAAGGCAGAATTCAGGAAATGGAAAAACCTCCCATGCTCCTGGATTGGGAGGATTAATGTAATCAAAATAGCAATATTGCCCAAGGCTATCTACAAATTCAATTCAATACCCATTAATATCCCAACACCATTTTTAAATGAAATAGAGGAAGCAATCCAGAAATTCATATGGAACAATAAAAGACCCAAAATAGCAAAAACAATCCTAAGCAGAAAGAACAGTGCTGGAGGAATTACAATACCCAACTTCAAGCTGTATTATAAAGCTATAGTAATAAAAACAGCTTGGTATTGGCACTGGAACAAGCCTTAAGACCAATGGAACAAAATTGAAGACCCAGAATGAACTCACAGAACTACGCCTACTTAATCTTTGATAAAGGAGCTAAAACAATAGTCGGGAAGAAAGATAGCCTCTTTAACAAATGGTGCTAGAAAAACTGACTCAACACATGCAACAAACTAAAACTAGATCCTTATATATCACCCTGCACGAAAATCAATTCCAAATGGATTAAAGACCTCAAAATCAAAACAGACACCCTGAAAACACTAAAGGAAGGAGGAGAAACACTTGGGCTCCTTGACACAGGACGAAACTTCTTTAACAAAGACCCAGAAAGGCTACAAATCTAAGACAGGTCTGACAAATGGGACTGCATCAAACTGCAGAGCTTCTGCATGGCAAAGGACATAGCTCGCAAGATAAATAGAAAGCCCACAGATTGGGAGAAGATCTTTACTGGCCATACAACGGACAAAGGCCTCATATCTTAAATATATACAGACTAAAAATGTTACATTCCTCCAAAACAAAACCACAAAGAACCAATAGCCCCCTCATCATGTGGGCTATCGACTTAAAAAGAGACTTCTCTGAGGAAGAAATGAGGATGGCCAAGAGACATATGAAAAAGTGCTCTACATCACAGGCCATAAAAGAAATGAAAATCAAAATAACATTGAGATTCCATCTCACCCCAGTAAGAATGTCCTATATCAAGAAAACTAACAATAACAATTGTTGGAGGGGATGTGGCCAAAAGGGAACACTACTTCATTGTTGGTGGGAATGTAAACTGGTTCAGCCACTCTGGCAAGCAGTATGGAGATTCCTCAGAAGGCTAAACATAGAGCTCCCCTATGACCCAGCAGCCCCACTTTGGGGTATCTACCCAAAAGAACACAAACAAGAACACGCTAAAGCCACCAGCACAACTATGTTCATCGCAGCACAATTTGTCATAGCGAGAATCTGGAACCAACCCAGATGGCCCTCAGTAGACAAATGGATTAGGAAAATGTGGTACATATACACAATGGAATTTTATGCCTCTATCAGAAAGAATGACTTTGCCCCATTTGTAAGGAAATGGAAGGACTTGGAAAAAATTATACTAAGTGAAGTGAGCCAGACCCAAAGAAACATGGACTCTATGGTCTCCCTTATTGGGTATAATTAGTACAGGTATAGGCAAGTCACAGCAGAGGATCACAAGAGCCCAATAGCTGTACCCTTATGATCACATAAGGTGATGCTAAGTGAAATGAACTCCATGTTATGGAAACGATTGTTATATCACAGTTTTAACTACTTTCAACGTGCTATGTGTAACTGTAGCTTCTATTATTGATGATATTCCTGTATCACCTTCTTGTGGTTGTACCTACACTATCTCTGTATCTTATCTGAGTTTATTGGAAACCGTGTATACTGGTATTAGAACTAGAAAATTGAAAGGGAATACCAAAATCGAGAGACAGGTAAAAAACAAGAGAGGGTAAAAAACGACCAACAACTACAAAAGCAATACTTGCAAAACTGTTTGGTGTAAATAAACTGAACAATTCATGGGGGGGAAGGGAAAGGGGGAGGGGGGAGGGGGGAATGAGGGACAAGGTTACAAACAGTACAAGAAATGTATCCAATGCCTAACGTATGAAACTGTAACCTCTCTGTACATCAGTTTCATAATAAAAATTTAAAAAAAGATGAATCTCACATCTGCTCCAAAAGCCACTCAGCAATCAATAGCCTAAGCAATAGTTAAATTAATATTTCCTGCTTGACATCACCTGCACTCTCTTCATACAAAAGAAAGGATAAGAAGACCCCCACAGAAGAGTTAAACCCAATGATATTATTTTAGTAAACTAAAAAAAAAAATGTATATATATATATATATACATATATACATACATGCATAGTTTACCTGAAACTTTAACTGAAACTCAGCTCTGTGAAATCTAGAATTTTTTTAAATAGGAGGAAATATCCTTTTATTGTGAATGTAGCTCTTGAATGAGTGCCAAATCTAGAGGCATCAATACTCTGGTAAGAAGTTATGCTCCATGGCCTATTTGGAATCCACATGGAAACTATCTTCGAACAAAAATGCCAGGAGGAGCTTTTCTTGATATATCCTGCTCACCTGCGTGGTACCAAGTAGATACTGGAAATCTTATAAAGTCACAGGTCTACTTTGTTAGCTCAGATGCCAAGATGCTCACGGCCAAAATCATGGGTTAGCAATAATATTTACAGGTCTAATAATAGTCAGGCTTATGTTTTAATTTCCTCTTGGTCTTAGCCTTCTGTGAGTTTTTATTCTCGCTGAGAATTTTATTTAAGTTTACTTAATTTTCTTATATTGGATTGTAAAAGAAACTCAAAATTACTATGATAGAAATTGGGAGATGGATGGATGGGTGACTAGATAGAGGATGGACTGATAAAGTGATTCCATGAATACTACATGAAAGATCTAATAGATTGAACTTACCATGCTGTAATTTTCTGTCTCACATCAACATAATAATAGCCCACCCTGCTCTGAACAGCATACATGAGGACTTTAGAAGCAACAGCCTTGGTCCCATCTGCTGGGAGCAGATGGGAGCTGCACTGTCTTTGTAGTTGCAGCTACCCAGGAGTCAACGTAAAGAGGAAGAGGCTGGGGAAGGGGGCACACGGGAGGGAGAAACACAAAAGAACAACCAGGAGTGGAAAAGAGAGAGGGTTCCTGCTGCTACTTTCAGCCAGGGTCAAAAGCAAATAAACACATATGAAGTGCTCTGTTTAGTAATATCTTCATAGTTATGGAGCTACTGCATTCAATCCCCACTGTAAAGAGCAGTCACATCTCTATGTGTGGTGCTAGAAAGATACATAGTCTGCTCAGACTTAGCCCAACGAATTCATCCCAGTACCAGTATCTATATTCTAGAAAGTAGAAATTTTATTTATTTATTTATTTATTTATTATTTTTAGCAGTCCTGAAGTTTGAACTCAGGAACTAGACATTGTCCCTGAGCTTCCTTTGCTCAAGCCTAGTGCACTACCACTTGAACCATGGCTCCACATCTGGCTTTTTTTTTTTTTTTTTTTTTTGGCCAGTCCTGGGCCTTGGACTCCGGGCCTGAGCACTGTCCCTGGCTTCTTCCCGCTCAAGGCTAGCACTCCGCCACTTGAGCCACAGCGCCGCTTCTGGCCGTTTTCTGTATATGTGGTGCTGGGGAATCGAACCTAGGGCCTCGTGTATCCGAGGCAGGCACTCTTGCCACTAGGCTATATCCCCAGCCCATCTGGCTTTTTTTGTAATTTATTGTAAATAAGAATCTCCTGAACTTTCCTGCCTGGGGTGGCTTTGAACCATGATTCTTAAATCTTAGCCTCTGGAGTAGCTAGGATTATCGGCATGAGCCTCCCTCACCAAGAAAGTAGTTTTTTGTTTTTTTGTTTTTTTTGCCAGTCCTGGGCCTTGGACTCAGGGCCTGAGCACTGTCCCTGGCTTCTTCCCGCTCAAGGCTAGCACTCTGCCACTTGAGCCACAGCGCCGCTTCTGCCCGTTTTCTGTATATGTGGTGCTGGGGAATCGAACCTAGGGCCTCGTGTTTCCGAGGCAGGCACTCTTGCCGCTAGGCTATATCCCCAGCCCCAAGAAAGTAGTTTTGATCCTGAGTATAATGATAAATAAGATCATAACAGTAAAAGGTTCTCTGTATGTAACTGTAGACATTCCTTCTCTGGAGATAACTCTTTTTGAACACTAGATTTTATTATTCTAGGCCTGCAAAGTTTTGCCAGAACTTTATTAAAAATAGTCTCACTGATCCTTCACTGTCCTTACAGACTAGGTATCGCTCAATGATGGATCACATAAAACAACAAGAACACCAAGATTATATAAAATATTGCACTAAAACCATTGCATGCTGTGTGTACAGGGGTACACATGCACAAGTACACATATACACACAATCCAGGGATACAAATTAATCCCAAGAGGGTGGGATCATAGTCAAAATTGCATGTCAGCAGGCAGCCCTGGCTCTACCACTTGCTAGATATATGATTTTGTAAGATTATCATGTGTCATTTTGTAAAATGAGTATCAAAATACCTATGTCTTCAGGTTAGGGTGAAAAGAAATATTTATACTTACACACACATATGTGTGCACATACATAGCTATAGTCACAAGACAAGTATTATATATATATATGTTTTATATATAGTAAGAGGTATTAGCTTAGGACTCAAAAATTGCTGTATTTTGCTAAAGGAAAGTGCATAGACAAAGTGTGGATTTTATTCAAGTGGCCCCTATGGTGGTTCTCCACTGGGGCCCTTCTTTTTGTAATTACCTAGGGTAAGCTCGTCTTTCTGCATTTTTTTCTCATGAAGGCCTAAAATTGAAATTCCTATCTGCACGATGGAAGGAAGCCAATGCCATCAGCTTTCCTTGGAAGGCTGCATGCCTCAGAACAACTGAGCCAAGGAGGCCAGAGTGCTGGCAGTGAGTCAGCTCCTTATTAAAAAGTATTTATTGATCACCTGCTGTGTGCCAGCACAGTGGTGGGGCTATGAAGTGGGCAACCCATAAAAATAGAAGCTTCCAGAGGGAGGCAGGGCTGGGGAAGAGGGAAGCATGACAAACACATCTTTACACACAAGGCAGTATGGGTAAAAGAAGATGGAAGCCAGACATTCCATCGGGAAAGGCTTCTTAAAGCCATAAGCCAAGGATGGAAGGGGGTCTTGGACAGGCAGAGAGAACAAAGAGTTAATGGCTTAAAACACAGCTTAAACCAAGGAGATGTGTGAGTCACCATGTAGGTGGGGATGTGGACTGATTTTTCAATGTGGAAGGGGCAAGATTTGGAGTTACCGAGGAACACTAAGCTTCGCAGGAAAACCGCTTGGGGGTGTAACGTTAAAATGAGAGGTTGTGTGTTTGTCATTTCATACAACTGGAAGCTTGGTCTCAAAATTTGCATTAGGCTGCAACTTGTGTGAGAGAAGAAAACCTGTTCTTGCTTGCTTGCTGCTCAGTGACAGTGATGAGCATCATTATAGGACATAATCACTCCTACAACGATTAAATAGAAACTTAAAAAAATTAACACATGTAAAGTGCTTGAGAGAGTGACTACCACAAAGGAAGCTTGATAAAACTATTATCATTTATTCCTCCTTCTCCTTCTCATCCTTTTTTGTTCACCACCCCTTCCTTTTTCTTGTGTAAAGCCCTGTTTGTATGTTTGCCATAACTGTAACAAAACAGTTAAGACTATGAAATGTATTTGTAAAAGGAGATTTACTGTCCAGGCATTGTGGTACATTCCTAAAATCCCAGCTATTTACAGATACAGAGGTCGGAAGATTGAAGTCTGAGCCCATTCTGGGTTAAAGATTAAGATTTCATCTGAAAACTTAACTTAATGTAAAAGGTTCTTGAGCCTAGATCAAGTAGCAGGACTCTTATTAACAAGGATGAGGTCTTGAATTCAACTTCAATCACTGCACACACACACACACACACACACACACACACACACACACACAGAGGCAAAGAGGTCTTTTCAATTTATATATTTGGAAGGTGAAAATCCAATATTGAATGGCCTGGGCTCTTTAACCCTTATGGTGGGAACATCGAAAAGGATCATATATGAGACAGAGGCTTGACAAGAACTATAATAATCTCTTCCATGGACAGGAAGAACTCTTAAAGGTTCTATCAGCTTAGAACATCATCACAATGGAACCAGGCTTGTAAACATGACCGAGTGTGTTCAGGGAACACACTGAAACTACACCAGGCAGATCATTCCTAATGTTGCCAGGCTGTTGCATGTCAGGCTGTATACAGGTTTATAACACTCACACAGACTGTGAAGAATAGTGTTCCTTAGGATTATATTACACAGCAGCCCAGCGTGGGCAAGATTTTCATGTCATACCCAACTTGGAAGTTCCTTTCATACTTCAAAATTCTAGAATAACCTCAAAAACCCTTCCTGCTGTTGCAGCAGAAGGCAAAATCAAAGGGTGGTCAGAGCAGAAAGAAACTCTAAAAGTGCAGAAACAAGAAAAGTAATTCTAAGGTAACTGGCAGCTGTAGTCGGCACTTTAAAAGTGTAATAGGATAAAAGACACTCATAAAAGGTTTGTGAATAAAAAGAACAGAAATATCACTACTTTCAAAGCTTGGACTTGAGTAACTACTGTTGAAGACAGAGACAGCTCTGCAATTAATAGAAAATAGCTGATTCCAGAGTACGAGCGATCAACCTGACAGATCAACACAGGGTACAGGCAATGGGGAACCGCAAAAATTTCCTCACAGATACAAATTCAGGAGAACCAGGAAACAGAATGAAAAGGATCAAGAATGTTTCTAAAGATTTATCAATTCTTTCTAGAGATGAGGTGAACTCTTAATGCCTGAACATTGCTTTTCTATCATTATGATATCAGAAATATGCCCTAGGGTTTAAACACTATATAACAGAAAACCATTTGAGAAAACTGTACCTCATTTAAATTATATAGGGAGCTGGATGCCAGTGGCTCACTCCTGTAATCCTAGGTAAGAAAATTTAACTAAATGCAAAAGGATATGGGGCATAACTCAAGTCATAGGACTCTTAGCAAGGATGAGATCTTGAATTCAACAGCTGAGGATCTTGGTTTGAAGCCAGCCTGGGCAGGAAAGTCTGTGAGACTCTTATCTCCAATAAACAACTCAGAAAAAGCTTTAAGTGGTGCTGTGTCTCAAGTGGCTCAAGAGTGCTAGCCTTGAGCACTAAGAGGCTCAGGGACACTGCCCAAGCCCTGAGAGTTCAAGCTCCAAGACTGGCACAAAATAAAATCTAAGTAAATAAACATAAATAAAGCCATATGGATATGATTGCTGACAAATCACATTACTACTGTCTTTTGTCTTTAATGGCTGAGTTAAGAATTCTGTCTGCTAAGACAAGAGGGTGTTTTAAGCAGTTCCCAGGTAATGTGCCCACTTAGGATTCTGGCTAGAATTAGGAGGAACAAATACTCCTATGCAGAACGTTAAGAGTCTAAGATCTGCTCTGAAGTGGAAACTAAAAAAATGTAAACTAATACAACTCATGGGTGGGGACGGGAGGGAAAAACTGGGAAAGAGGAAGGTTAGGAGTGACATTGTTAAAAGGGAAATGTACTCTTTACCTGACTTATGTGACTCTTTAACCCCTCTGTACATCACCTTTATAATAACAATAGAAAAGAAAGACTGTAAACTCATAAGACCACAAGTTACCATATTTCTCACTTTGTTGGCAACTAATTTATCAGCAGCCTTTACACACTTCACTCGCATGCTTTCCATGTAATAGAATCACCACAGAGATAAACAGAAGTATGGAGATGGCTGTGAGGTCCTAGGTGGTTCTGCTCTCTGAGCATGCTCAAACCCTAAGAAACAATAGTGTGGTGGCAAGATGACAAACTGCTGAGACTGTCCTCTCACAGACCAGAGTTCTCTAAGATGTGTAACATGGTCGTTCCTGCCAGACTCCAGGCTTCCAGAGAATCAGCTGTACCTGGTTCATATTTGAATCTCCTGTAGTATCTATTTCAGCATGGGGGTCTACAGTAGAATCTCACAGTGTGCTGGGCCATCCACAATTCACTTATTATCTTATCTAACCAATCAGAGGCCTCTGTCCTATATATTGGAACCACCTGTAGTGCACAAAGAAACCAAAACTTAGAAAGACGAGAAGATAACTGGCAATATTATACAACTGATGGAGTGCAGCACTAGGATTTTCACTAAAAATACTTTTAATTGACATGGTTTATTTTCTGCTTCTAGATAAGAGGTTGGCATGCCATGCCCATGAGCCAAATCCAGGCCTCACCCCTACTTCTTTCTGTATAGCTTATGAGCTAAGAATAGATCTTAAATATATATTATAATATAATATATTTATTATATATATTTAAATATTATTGTTATTATAAATCTGATCTGCAGAGGGGTTACAATTATATAAGCCAGGTAATGAATACGTCTCTTTTTGGAAAATGTCACCCCTTCTCTTGCTCTCTCCCAGTTTTTTCCTTCCAAACCCACCCTAAGTAGTAGAGTTCATTTTCAACATAGAGTCTAGTGGGTAAAACTGCTGCATTTTTTCACCTGTTGACCCTCCATTTCTGTGCTTCCATTTCTGTGCCTCCCTGTACACTCCCAAAGACATATAAACGAACAAACAAGGCAGAAAGAAAAGAATGAGAAGAGCAACAAAGGAAAAAAAACCCTCTTGTTTCCATTTCCTGGAGTTCATTTTGATAAATATTATTTTATTGGCCTTGTGCCTTTGTGTTCCACCCCTAAGAGTATCCTTCTTTGGAAATTTTATATAGCAAAAAACAATACTGAAAAAAGTTTGACAAGTACAAATGATATGAAATATACATGTCCATAAACACATTTGATAGTAGTAGTGGGATCCATTTTTTTCTGTATTCTCTACACTTGCTGTCACGTTATAGGGAAGAACTGAGTAGGTGTGTGATAAAATCTAAGGAACCTGGAGCCCAAAATATTTACTCTGCAGCCCTTTGCAGGTAATGTTTGCTCTCCCAGGCCTTAATGACAGACAGACAGACAGACAGACATTAAGAAGCAGTTCAATTTCAATGCCCAGCAATACAAACTTTCTGGCACAAAACAGGACCATCCATACTGAAGGCCATGGCAGCTGCTTGATCATACCAACAACTGTGGTTGCAAACCGCCGCGAAAGCTTTGTTCCGTCACAGCTGGGATTCAAAGCAATGATGGAGACCGGCCCATGGAACTGGTTTCTGGCTACCAGGGGATCTGCTGCCTAATGCCAGCTACAGATTCAGAGGGTCCCGTGAATAGAACTTTTATTCATTATCACATGGGGGAGTGTGTGCAGAAAGCCAGGTAGCAGTCTCTTGGAAGATAAGGGCACCAGAGTGGGGGGAACAATCCTAGGATGGATGACTTCCTGAAAAAAGGAGGTGAAAGTGAGCAGCAAACACAATTTAGATAGGCCCCTGCCTGGCTCCAAGATCCAAGCAAGCTCTAAAGCTGAATAGATTACACCTAGGGTGGAATCTGTGCTCTTTGTAATGCTAAGAGCAATAGATCTTTCTAGGGCCACTCTTAACTTTCCCAGAATCAGAGAATGGCATTCCAATTCTCATTGGCAGACCTCATAGCTCCACATTTCTGGGTTCTCACATTGAACCAGGGAGGCAAGCAGTGCCAGACGCTTGGCTCGGGCCATTGCTGGTGGCAAAGGTATTGATAATTGTGCTTTTGAAGGTCAACAAAGATATTCAGTCAGGCACTGATTGACTTGATAAACTTGCAAGCAATATGGATCTTGCAGTTGACAGGGCTCTGCAGATGATATGAAATCACACTTAGCCTTGAGTCAGCAGCCTCCCTTCCCACCAAGCTGCCCTTTAGAGCAGTGAACAAGTTGGAGAATTGACAGATTTGAGTATCAGCACACCCTCTGCTAGTGAGACTAACTGAGCAATGCCATGACCGGAAGGCAAACAGCAGGGAAGGGAAAGAGGAAGAGCAGGGGCAAGCTAGGTGCTTGCACAATGCAGTACTCTCAGATGAGAAGGGCCTAGCTGAGCCTTTTCTCCCAGACAACAGAAACCTAGTGGAAGCAGCCAGAAGGACTCTGGAGGTGAGAGACCAGCCCTTTACAGGAGCTAAGGACGAGCCAGAGGATGTTCACCTGCTTACCATTGTTTTATAGACTCTGACAAATGACCATGACTAGCTAAGTAAAGATGGGACAAAGTGGGGATCAGTCCACTTTGTACAGAATACCCCCTATGGTATGCTATTTGTTATTACACAGTACTTTACAGTCAGTGTTCAGTGTGACAGCTTCCTTTAAAAAAAATGTGCAGCAGATTTCACCTCCTTAGAAAATAAAATGCTACACTAAATAAAACATGAGCGCTAAGTCAATCCATGGCCCCAAGACCAAAATCCCCAGGCTTTAGTCTTGACTCCACCAGTAATATTCCTTGTGTGATCATTGTCTGGTCACTTCCGTTCTCAGATTCTTGGTGAAATCAGTGTTACATGAATGAATGGCACTAGATGATAAGTTCCATATAGATGATAAGTTCCGTATGAGTCAGGAGACATTCAGTTTGCATATAACAAAAATAACAAATTAAAGGGTTAAAGGCATGGCTCAGTTGGTACAGTTTCAGCCAAGGAGAAAAGGTATCAGGGTACCAAGTTCAATTCCTGGCCTTGGGCAAAAAAATATATAGCAAATTTAATAGTAACTTATATGGGTGAGTTACTTGTTTTCTCTCACATGAAGAAGACCATAATTAGGTGATGTGGCAGTTCCAAATCATAGAGACACAGTTTCTATGAACTGTCTCTTCTTCTGATGTGCTTAGAGTGTGTTTCCCATCTTCAGTGAGCCTTTAATCACTAAGTGACTCTGGCAGCTGAAAGTATCATAAGTAACTATTATATGACTATTTACAAGGTAGCAAGAAGGTGGAGGGGGAAGCTGGGGATGAGTGGCTCACATTTGCAATCCTAGATGCTTGGAAGGTTGAGAATAGGGGGAATCATTGGTGGCCACCAACCTAAAATTAAGTTTTTGGAAACCTATGGGTGTCATCCTTAAACTATGTGGAAGGCTGAGATTGGAAGGTTACACAGTTCTCATGAAGCCTAGGAAGAAAAGTCTACAAGGCTCCATCTCAACAGAAAGAAATTGGACGTAGTGACATGAATCTGTCATCCCAGTTAGTTAAATGTAAGTTTAGCAGGCATACATAGGCAGAATGTAAGACTCTAAAGCCAAAATAACCAGTGCAAAGGAGTAGAGGCGGTGGCTTCAGGCGTGGTTCAGCAGTGGAGCACCTGCCTAGCAAACACAGAACACTGAGTCCAATCCCAGTTACCCAACCTCAACCCTCACAAATGCAGAAAGGGAAGAGTAATGGCTAAATCACACTTTCTATACAGGTCAATTCCTATTAAGGAGATTTCCTGGAACCTTACACAGCAACTTCATCTAACATCTTTATTTGTTGGACAGACCATCCCTAATTAATATAGTACTTCTGTTAGAAAGAAGGAGGGAATAGAATGGTAAAATAGCAATTGGCCACAAATGTTACTCCAAAGGCTGATACTGTTCCAAAATGACCTCATGTATGTGAAAGAATATTGTAAAGTTGAAGGTGGTCATACAAATATAGTCCATTCTAGGTATGTCTATCCAGAAAGACTCTTCATTACTCTATCACATTCTACATTTGTCTAGCCCAAATGTCTTCTATTTATTTCATCATTCTCTTCATTACCTTACAGTCACCTGTCTGCAGTGCCATTTTCCTCTCTAAACCTAAGTAATAAAGTAGCCATAAGCCATGTATGACCATGACACCTTAAGATGTGGCTTGTCTAAAGTGACATGGGCTATTGGGTGTAGAAATAGGATGTATAGGATGGCTCATACCTGCAACCCAAGCTATTCAGAAGGCTGAGATCTGAGGGTCACAGTTCATGTCTAGCTGGAGCAGAAAAATCTGTGACACTCTTATCTCCAATTTAATATCAAAACATTGGAAGTGGAGCTGTGGCTCAAGTAGTAGAACACTAGCATTGAGTGAAAGAAGCTCAAGGATGGTGCCCAGTCCCTGAGTTCAAGTCCTAAGATGGAAATCAAACAAACAAACAAACAACTTTTGGATTTACTCAGTTATAGAAAGTATATTATTAAAATTATTATTCTCTCCCTTTGCTCCTGCCTTTTTAAATGTGGCTGTGCTACATACAGCAACTTGACTGTACAGAGTAAAGCAAAAGTTCACATCCTCACTTTATTTTTCTAAGTTAGTGTTCTGGTGTGTTTCTCCTGAAGGAAGACATTATGTTAGAATGATTTTTCTGTCTTTAATATCTGCATGGTCTTTTTGACAGGGAAGGCTGGACAAAATCATACATAGGAGGGAAACTTTGAAGAGCAGAGAGGCAGAATCATGGAAGGGGGGGGGAAGGACAGGAGTAATGGATGACAAAGAAGAGTACAGAGTGGCTTTAGGAAAACCTGGGAGGAACCAATGTGTCCCTGTCATATAACAGCAGGTATACCCATCCTAGAACCACATGATCTTTCAAGAACCATGGTTCAAATCCCAAAGCTTCTATTAACCAGCAAATGACCGTGGCAACATATATTCATTTTGATTCTCAGTTTCTTTATTTGCAAACCAGAGATGGTTTGAGTACTGATGTCAGCACCTTTATAGAGGATAAATTAAGGAAACTCTGTCGGTAAGAAGCTTGACAAAATCTCTGGAACATAATGCATAGACACATTTTTCTTTTCCTTTTGGCTTTTAGAGAAGCCTTTCTTTTTCAGGGTTGCCCAAAGCCAACCAGCATTAAGTCATTTCCCTGCCGAATATTAAAACAGACTTCTTCATCTTTGCTGACAAAAATAATTCAAGCTGGCAGATGGCAGAGTGTTGTCACCCACTTTGTTGCTTAGAATCAAATGGAGTACATACATAAACACCACCAAACTCTTTTTCTTGTTCACAAAAACTCCAGACTCTGAGATAGGGAATTAAAATGAATCTTCCACTTGATATGGTTCTGCCATGCAGGCTGGTGGATCTCTGCCCTGGTCCAAATTGTGAGCACAGGCAGGATCTATCCTGTCACACACTACCCACAAGTGAATGAAATATAAAAAGAATGTGATGCTCCCACAATGACTGGTGAAACCTTCAGCAAGAAGTGAGAATTTCCTGTCACTCACTTTCATTGGCCAAAGAAAGCCATAAGCCCATGCCTAAATTCAAGGGAACTTAGTTCAACACATTATCCCATCCATAAATTCTTTATAGTTCTTGCCTCTGAGAAGCTTTAATCCAATGCATTGCCTTTTTCTATGTAATCCTCTCTGGGTATCAGAGTAAAATAATCTCATGCTGTACAAAGACTAGAATGGTTTTCTATGAATGTTCTGTGTTTTCAGAGAAGTGATCTCTTATTGGCAGAGCCCAAGATCATGTTTTATCTGCTAGAAAAATCCTCCTTGATTTCATCCCAATAGACAACAACAGAATGCAAATTTAAATGATGTGCTTTTTTTTTTTTTGAAAAGCTGACTCAGTAAAATTTCAAAACTTGTAACTCCTGATTTTGGTGAAGTTTCAGTGAAATGTTCCATTTAAGCACTGCTGGAATCACCATAGGTCACCAAATAGAATGTAGTACTACTTTATGTAGTAGAGGAAGAAACAAAAGTTCCTATACTCAGATGGGCCTAGTGTTTCACTTTCTCAGTTCAGGAGGCTGAGATCTGGGGGATCCTGGTTAAAGGCTGGCATGGGCAGAAAAATCTGAGAGAGACTATCTCAAATTAATCAGCAAAATGCTAAGTTCATGGCCTGACTTAAGTGGTTAGAGCACCAGTCGAGCAAGAAATCTGAGTGAGTATATGATCCTGAGTTCAAAACCCATACTTAAAAAAATTATTCATATCCTTTGGCACATCTATTCAACTTTTAGGGACTGAATGAAACCATCCCAAGCCCAGAGGTATTTATGTATAATAAAAATGTTGCTGTTACTAATTATCATTATAATATTTGTAAGTTGGATTAAATGCTTTCCTTGTACTAGTTTCTTCAGTGGAGAAATAATTTTTCAATTTTACACCAGTAGAAATAGATTTTAATTGCATTCTTATAAAAGATTAGCATTCACCACACTTCCCAGTCAATCTGCAGGTCCTATAAATGGAGAAACAACACAATGTCTCATCAATAAATTCTTCATAGCTCTGGCCTCTGAGAAGCTTTAATCCCAGACACTGCCTCTTCCAATGTGATCCTCTAGCTATGAGTTAAATAAAACCAGAATTGGTTTGTGAGCATTTCTAACTTCTATGGGAGCCATGGGGGCCCTCCACCACTAAAAGAAGATCAGAGTTGAGACTGATATTTATCTGGAAAGAAAGTGATCAAAACACAGAAAAACAGTACATTCTCAACTTCTAGCATTATGCCTAATGTGCTGAAAGTTTTAAGCATTAAGTATTTGTTAAAAAGTGCAGGATCAGGGGAATGTGGCTTAGCAGTAGAGTACTTGCCTAGCATGCACGAAGCTCTAGGTTCGATTCCTCAGCATCACATAAACAGAAAAGGCTAGACGTAGCACTGTGGCTCAAGTGGTAGAGTGCTAGCCTCGAGCAAAAGGAAGCCGGGGACAGTGCTCAGGTCCTGAGTTCAAGCTCCAGGACTGGTAAAAAAAAAAAAAGGAAAGAATTGTTGGGTGCTAGTGCTCATGCCTATTATCTCAACTACTCGTATGAGGCTTGCAGTTCAAATCCAGCTCAGGCAATAAAGTCCATGAGATTCTATTTTTGTTGTTATTGCTGTTGTTTCCAGTCCTGGGGCTTGAATTCAGGCCTGAGCTTCTTTTACTGAAGGCTAGCACTCTATCACTTGAGCCACAGCACCACTTCTGGCTTTCTCTAGTCATGTGGTACTAATGAATGGAACCCAGGACTTCATGCATGCTAGGCAAGCAGTCTACCACTAAGCCACATTCTTAGCCTCATGAGACTCTTATCTCCAATAAATTACCCAAAATGCCAGAAGTGAAAGTATGGCTCAAGTAGTAGAGTGCTAGCCTTCAGCAAAAGAAGCTTCGGGTAACTCCCAGGTACTGAGTTCAAGCCCTGGGACCCCGCCCCCCCCCCCAAGTAAATGATATATGGTCTAAAGTTCTCCATTTAAAATTTTTCATTTAACTAAAAATTCTTTTTATAAGCCCACTAAGACATAAATACTTTTAAACTGAAAAGGCTGAAGAATTGTACAAAATTAAAAGAAAGTGAAGAAACATGGAAACTAGATAACTGCTCTTGGACTTGATTCAGTACAAGTGAGAAGATAAATTCCTATAAAGCACAGTATGGGGTCAATTTATGATATTTGGCTATAAATAGTACATATAAATGAATACTGTATGGATATTAAATTCCTGAACTGTATAACTCTACTATGGATATATAAGAGCATTTTTGTTCATAGGTGATACCCAGTGAAGAATGAAGTAAAGGAGTATGGCATGTGCAAATTACTCGAACCATTCAGAAATAAATAACACATATTCATTACATGTGCACATTCGTGCCAAGGAAGCAAGAAATCAAATGTGACCAAATATTACAGACAACTCAATGTGCTTAAAGGGTACTCAGGAATTGTGATTTATTTACACATTCTATAAGTTTGAAATTTTTTTTCAAAATAAAATTTTAAAGAGAGAGGAAAAAAAAAACTTCAGATGATTATTAAGCCTCTAGGATAAAGTTTGCTAGTGTCTTTGGTTTGATCAATTAGTACAATGTTAACATAGTTGATTTGATCATATTCATTGTGTCATCCAAGCTAATAACATGTAATTTCTATGTTAAATATCAACAGGCAGTCTAATGAAGAGTACAGAGGCAATTTGGAAACTACTGAAAAAAATGAGTCTTGTATTTTATTTTTGTTACTTGTTCAGTTTTCTTAATATCTGTGAGTCTTATGTCTTTGTCTCAAAATGGAAATAAGCCACTAAAACATGCTAGCTTTACATAAAGCATGCCAGCCTCACATATCTGTTCTGATAGTTGTAAGGAGAGAGAATACTGACACATACCTTTAAGAAGTATGTAAAAGCAGGGCCACTAGTAGCTCACAACTTTAATCCTAGCTACTCAGGAGGCTGAGATCTAAGGATCATGGTCAAAGTCAGCTTTGGCAGGAAAGTATAGATTACTCAGAAATAGCCAGAAGTGGCACCGTCACTCAAGTGGTAGAGTGCTACTAGCCTCAACAAAAAGAATCTCAGGGACAGTGTCCAGGCCCTGAGTTAAAGTCCCAGGACCAGCACCCACAAAAAAAATGAAGGACATAAAATGACACAATTCTAAGACCAATCAAGCCAGTTTTGCAAGTCCTTCAAGATTTCCCTTCTCCCTTAGAGTAAAACCAATGACCTCCAATGCCTCCCCTGACTGACCTGCAGCTCTCCATTTCTTGCAGCTCTCCATTGTCCTCTCTTGCTGCTCTTCTGCAGTCCTGCCTGAGAGTCTTTGTGGCTCTTTTTTTCTCTGCCCTACTCTTAGCTTAAACACAATGGGACTACTAAACACCTCAAGGCCACTGTAGTTTTCTAGTCAAATGTTATTTTACCACCAGACATTGGTATTCATATCTGTAATCCTAGTTACTCAGGAGGTTGAGATCTGCAGATAGTGGTTCAAAGCCAGCCAGGGCAGGAGAGACCATGAGACTCTTAGCTCCAATTAACCAGTAAAAATCCAGAAGTAGAGCTGTGGCTCAAGTAATAGACTGCTAGCCTCAAGTAAAAATGCTAAGAAACAGCACCTAGGTCCTGAGGTCAAGCCCTAGTTACAGCATCAATAAAAACTCCAAACGAAAATAAAGCAACAAAAAGTCATCTTATCAATGAAGCTTTTCCTGTAGAAGAAAAACAAAAGCCTACAAATAGTATGCACACTTAATTCTGAACCAGTCTCTGCTTTGTATTCTGATTTATTTTTCTTTTCAGCATTTATCCACGCAGCTCATTATTGGTTCATTTATTTATTGTCAGAGATCCTCCTTCTAAATGCAATGATGGGATGGTAAGAAATTCTATCTGCTCAATATGATTTGTTGAAAATGAGCAAATCTTGAAAACTATTGAGACTAATAGTTAGGTGCCCAGCACTTGGTGCCTAGTCTTGTCTCAATAAATACTTGTTAAGTGAATGAACGAGGAAGCTAACTTTGTACAGTATCTACTACATGCACAAAGATGCTTCACAGTTATTTCCAACAACTTATGAATTAAACATTAAAACATACTTGACATCACTATTAAATATCCCTATTGCTCCTAAAAATATACTGAATTAAAATGTATTTTACTTTTAGGCATTCACAGCTGTCTTTGAAATTACTGCAGATTATCTGACATGTGACTAAATTAGGCTTGGAAATCACAGAATCCAAATTGTGAACAGGGAAAGCAGAGGGGAAAAAAAAAGAAATACTCTTCAGAAAGACAAAGACATATTTGGACATTTGATCATTTCTCTTCTGGTGGTGCCACCTAACTCTCAATACAGGCTAACTCCTTGATAAAGTTTGACTTTTTTCTTGTTCAAGTTAGAGATACTTGACAACTGTTCCTTCACTTCTGAATATAAAATAAGGGCTCCATGTTTCAAATGCCACAGCCTCTTCGAGCAGGAAAGCAGAGTGTATCTTGAAAGCTGACCTGTGGTCTGATAGGCAGTGCCACAAGCAGACAAGTTCTGTCAGCACCAGGCTGATAAACGAAAATCAGGATCCTGCAGCTGCCTGCCACTTGGGCCTCTTATCACATCCCAAGATACTATTCCTTCTACTGTTCATTACTGAAGATAGGAATTCCTTGTTTTTATTAACATGATCCCAAATGTAGTCCAGTCAGAATTACATGAAGTCATATTTGGTCTATAAATACAACCTTCTCTCTTTAACAAAGAGTTAGTTGGGAAATCAAGACCCATCATATGTGTTTTATTATTTCAGACAAAATCTCACTCAGTACTCAAAAACATTTATTATTTTTCTTTAATGTTTTTGTCTTCTTTTTTTTTTTTTTTGAGAGGGGTACTTGGGTTTGAACTCTGGACTTCCCACTTGCTAGCTAAAGTGTTCTGCCACTACAGCACTGTCACCAGCCTTTCTTGTTCTGCTTTTTTTCCAAGCTAGAATCTTGCTTATTGCCTAGGCCAACCCAGACTGTGGCCTTACTTATGTTTTTGGCCATAGTTATGATGACAGATATGTGCTACCACACCCACTTTTTCCTGTTGAGATGGAGTTCCATAAAATCTTCTGCTTCCCAATGTCCACCTTCTGAAGTTAGGATTGCAGGTATGTACCACTAGTATCTGACTTTTAAAATATGGATAGCTCACCTAAGTGTACCAGTGCCAAACAAATTGCCTCTAAGGAGTTAATTATACATGTCTCTTATGCCCAAGAAGTAAGTTGGTAGTTTTTTTCTCTTGCAGCTTTTAATATTCTTTCTTTGTCACATAGTACTAACATGTTAAAACCAAGCATTTAATGGAGAAAATAATATCAGTTCCATATTATTTTATTAAAACAGTCCTTACCAAATTTATAGAAGACAGTAACTTCAATAGATCTGGAGAAATACTTGACAAAAAATAATGTTCAAGAGTAGAAGGAATTTCTAGTAAGTGGATGTCAAAATATTTTCTCTGATTTAATACAAATTATCTACAAGAAATACCCCGCATTGTTCTAGTGTTGATTCTCTTTTACAATCAGAGAAATAACAAGGCAAATACTCTTTCAGGCCA
Organism: Perognathus longimembris pacificus; assembly: GCF_023159225.1. NCBI lineage: Eukaryota > Metazoa > Chordata > Mammalia > Rodentia > Heteromyidae > Perognathus > Perognathus longimembris. The sequence goes on from NC_063161.1 coordinate 100,736,344, forward strand.
ACGTAACATTACATTGAAGGCCAGAAGAATTGCAACAAGTCAAGAAAAACCTGAAGTGTACAAAGATTTTAAAGAAAAGCAGCATTATTTTGGAAAATCAAATTTTGTCAAGGGTATAGATCCAGCAGAATTCTCATCTATTCCTGATAGTACTATAAAATGCTGCAACTTCTTTGGGGAAAAAAAATTGGCTCTTTTTTAAATTAAAACAAAGCATCTACTACATGACTCAGAAATTTTATTTTGAGGTATTAACCAATAGAAATTAAAAAAACATATATGTACACAAAATATTAGAATATTTGTAGAGGTTCCTTCATAATAGCCAAAATCTGGAAATAGCCTTATGTCCATAAAAATGAGATGAGCAAGTCATTAGTATTACTTCACAGTGAAAATTAAAAAGCTAGTATGAATCTTAAAACATTATATCAAGTGATTTTAGTAAAGAAAATACATATTAAACAGCTCAATATATAGGAAGATGTAAAAAAATAATAATCTAGTCCAGGAAAAAATATCAAAATTCTGGTTATCTCTGGAATGATGAGAGTGAGGAATGACTACTCAGTCAAGAGCCTACATACATTTCACTCATGAATTTAATATTTCAATGTATATAAATTTAACTTTACAGAAAAGCAAGAGCCACCAACACATTTTGAATTCCAGTTAGTCATAAACAGCTAATTTATATAAAATGGATAATTTACTTTGACCTTGAGTAGTCAGAATAATGATGAATGAAGCATACTGACTTCAGAATATACTACAGAACTAATGTAGTGAGTGCTGCATCGTGCAAATATAAGAACTAGAACTAAGTCTACCAGATGAAAGCATAGGAAAAAAGCTCCAGGACATTGGTATGGGCTATGCTTTTCTGAACATAAGACAACAAAAGAAAAACATATGGTCAAGATGCACAAATCAATAACATGGCACATTAACACAATGAAAGATAAAACCATATGGCCATATTAATAGAAAAGGGAAATAAAACATTGTTAAAGTTCATCATTCCATAACAAATAAGGAGACAAACAAGTCATAAAATGTCTTTGATCAAAGAAAAGCCCAGGACTAGATGACTTTACTACTGAGTTTTAGCAAACTTTAAAAGACAAACTAGTACCAATTCTTCTTAAATTATTTCAAGATATTGAAGGGAAAGGAATTTTTTTTATAAACACATCTATGAAGTTGACATTACTCTGCTACCAAAATAAGAATATAAGACATAATCAACAACAACAACACATATAAGGAACTCAAAAATTCACTAGTTAAAAAAGACATCTCTCAAAAAATACAGATGGGCAACATGCATAGGACAAAAAGTTCAACTTCCATCATCATCAGGTAGATGCAAATCAAAGATATCAGAAAATTATCTTGCTACATGTACAATATCTAATGTATATATATATATAATCAAGGATACGGAGAAAGGGGAGTCCTCATTCTTTCTCAGAAGAAACATTCATTGTCTTTTGAGTAAGCACTTAAAGACATAGACACCATCACAAATAGAGGGTAAATTTTTTTTTAATTCCCAAGTTATTTGTCTCTTGACATGAGTTGAGGTAATAACTCTGCAGGTATTATATGCCAAAAATATCTACCACAGCAAATATCTACCACAGCCAGTGTTTGTAGAGGAATATGAGAAGACAGAAAGTTTAGGCCAAATATACACCGCTAAGGAAGTGGCAGGTACCACACAGATATTTGAGTCCAAAGCTCATGGCACACATCTCTTGCACAATATGCTGAAATTAGAGATCAAGAAGGAGCTTAGATAATTGAAAATTAACCATGAGTGTTCATCTTGAAGGCCTTTCACAGTGGGAAAGCTGGCATAAGAGTGGCTGGGCAATGGATTTAGAGTTTTACTTTCATCTTAGAAAGCAAACTGAGGGACTGAAATGGTCTAAATATTGAATCCAAGTCTGTGCTGGGAATATGGCTTAGCACTAGAGTGCTCACCTTGCATGCATGAAGCCCTGTGTTGGATTCCTCAGCACCACATCCACAGAAGAAGCCAGAAGTAGTGCTGTTGCTCAAGTGGTAGAGTGCTAGCTTTGAGCAAAAAAGAAGCCAGGGACAGTGCTCAGGCGCTAAGTCCAAGCCCCAGGACTGGCACAAAATAAAATAAAACAACAAAAAAGAGAATGTTAATGCTTATTTAACGGAATTCTGGTTTCCACTGAACAATTAAGAGTAAAATAATTTCTAAAATACTATCAAAACAATAGCAGACTACAATTGATTTGCAGGGTTAGATGGCAGATTAAAATTTTCCTTTAGGTGACCCCTGCAAGTGAAGTGAGACAGGGCAATGAAAGGAAAATTCTATATGAAGGACAGAAGGAGTACCAGGAACACAGGAAGAGATGGAAGGGAGGGAAGCTCAAATGTATCCAATGCCTAACGTATGAAACTGTAACCTCTCTGTACATCAGTTTGATAATAAAAATTTGGAAAAAAAATACTAAAATAAATAAATATAAAATAAATAAATAAATAAATAAAAAGTATGGAAAACTGAAAAGGCAGAGCAGAGAAAACTAGTAGAGTCCACAATGCTAATTCCAGCTCTCTGAGGGGAAAGAGGAGTATTGGGCAATGCTGCCTGCCCAAGGGCCACTGGTATCCTCCAGGTTTATCTTGTTCTGATAGTCCTCGTGACTCTGGGAAAATTCCATTGTTCTCTTATACTTTAAATCCAGTGCAGGGATTTGATTTGGAATTGGCTCCCCAGTATGTTCTACATTGTAGAGATACATCGCACTGATCTTTGCCAGCAGGGGTTGTTTTACTTTACTTTTGAATTCAGCATATTTGCTTCAGTGAATCAAAACCTAACATAGTTTGTGCTACTTTATGATACTTATTGAATCAATTGGAGCATTTCTCAAAGTATTGATTGAATACCATCTCAGAGTAAACAACACTTCCCAGCCCAATTCTGTTTACCCATATCTGGGCATAAATTGTGTTCCTTGCTCCCACCTACTTCCAAAAATACAAAATCCCTATCTAGATATCTCATTTTTCTTTACCATCTCATATTTACATATTGGTGGACAAAGTTCTGCTTTAAAAAAAACTCTTTATGATTTGCTTAACTTTTATTTTTAAGGCTTTATCTCACTATGTAGGCCAGACTGGCCTGTAATATGTAACCCTTCAATATTTTTCTTAAAAATGTATACTTATGGCATGCATCAGGATGATAGAGAAGTAATTACTACATCCAAGAAACTCACCATATCAATCATTTCACAGCTACCTTTCTTTTGTGCTTCTGTGGTTAGAGTACCCAAATTCTCCTTCTTGGAAGATTTCCAGTTTATGATATTAGCTATAGTGTTCATATTGTATAGTAGATCTGCATACTTATTCATCCAATATAATGGCATCTTTGTTCAATGTGACCTAAATCCTCTGTTTCTCCTACACACACTAGCCCATGAATTAGTTTTCTACTTTATGACTACTTTTGTTTTAGATTCTGCATGTAAGTAATATTGCATGTATTATAGTATTTTTTCTTTCTCTTCCCTATTTCATTTAGCATAACATTTTCTAGGTTCATCCATGTTCCTACAAATAGTAAAATTGTCTTCTTTACCAAAGCTGGATAGTATTCCAGTAAATATATACCAGCATCTCCCGATCTATTTATCTGATGATTAGGAACTTGTTTTCATGTCCTGGATATACCAGTGAACACAAGACAGTGGTTATCACCTTCTCATGGTGCTTAGCCTCTTCCTCAGGTGTTTATCTTTTTTCCTTTGGAGAAAGAGGGATTGGTGCGACATAAGACAGTCCTATTTTTAATTTCTTTGGACAATAAGAATTAGTTAAAATTCACTTATACAAAAATACAAACACGAAATTAAAAGGCAGCAATATGTTGTACAAGTATTTCCAATGTAGATAACAAATATTAGCATTTGCGACCTGTAATTAGCATTAAAGATTAATAAGAAACTCTGTTGAGAAATTAGTAAGAGGGAGGAAGAAATGATTGACAATTAAGGAAATGTAACTTCTAATCTCTCAATGACAAAATCTTAAGATTGCATGTTGACATCATCCAGTGTTGGAAAAGGTGTGGGAAAACAGCAAGTGATATAATTATTATTGGGACTGTAAATTTCTGTAATATATTATGTCCAGAAGAATCAATATGTGTGGACTCTTTGCTAGACATTCTCTATGTAATTACTTCTTCTGGTACGTGCTTCATCAAAGTGGATCACTGTTCACCTTGAAGTTGTTGACTGTTGTTAGAAAATGCAAAGGAGGCTACGACTATATCATTTACACAGTTGGTTAAACACAGCACTTCCATGTTTGGGCTGTAGACATATTTGATGATACAGAAGTGGTATAATATCATGTTTATCTTCAGAGAAAGTCATTTTTAAAAATCTATTCTCCAAATATCATCAGTGGTTTTCTCAGGACGGAAAGATCTGGAGTCATTTATGTTTTTATTTTTAATAGACCAGTGTCTTGTTTGGATTTTCTCAATGACTATTTTTACAATTAGATAAAAAAAATCCTAGTAAATCAGAATATACCAAAAGATATATTTTTGCTTGATAAAAATTAATCAGACAAGACACACTACCATCACTAATTCACCACACTCCCATTCTTAGTAGGTATTATCACCTTTCTCCTATTTTTTCCAATTAGCATTAGGTATTCATTGCTACATAGCTATTGAGGAATTCTAACACATTTATTGAGAAATTAATGTATTAAGTATATGTATTATTTTAATAGGACATTCTTAGATATTTTTGTTTGTGAATTTGATAGTTTCTTGTGTTGATTTCCTTTCCTATCTTTTGATATCTGTGCATGAAACAAAGGTTTTTAATGATTTCTGGCAAATAAATAATGGGATCAAGCCAGAAAGGCAGCTCTGTTGGGGGGAGGGGATGTATTATAAACTAAGAAATGTATTGCTTTGAGATTTTTACATTAGAAAGTCACTGAAGACAACATGTAAACTGAAGGCCAGGAAGCACCATGGCATTGAGTAGAGGCAGAGAGAGGGGTGAAGAACATTTCTGATGAACCCTGTGCTGACAGTATCTCTCTTTCATCATTATTATTGCTGTGACTCCTGCAAATCATAACTACAATTGCAGAGCACTCTGACACTCTCTTCTGAACATCTCGTTTCATCCATTCATTGACCCAATTAGCCTGGCTGCTTCTGTGGATTTACTCTCATTCTGATTGTGAACTCTGCCCTTAAAAGCATGCTTTGCTATTTCTTCAAAGGATCTCTGAGGCAGGAAAGGAACAAGCAGAGTCAGTTCAGGGCCACAGGATTTAGTCATTCTTGGAAAAACTCAGTCTTGTCATTTTCCCTTCAATGAAACGCCACATTTGTTCTTCTGAACTCTCTTAAACAAAATCATGAGGCACAGAATCCAGATCTACCTTTGCCTCAACTGTCAGACCTTCAAAAGACATACTAAGAAATCCAGGATTTAATCCTTTTGCAGGTGTAGAAAATGCCATGGATAAGGTTGAGAATGGTCCTTGCTTTTCTACATCCTTAGCAGCATTTAGTGTTATCAAAAGTTTTAGAATTTTAGATATTCTGATAGCTGTGTGGTAATATTTCATTGTAGAATTAATTTGCACCTCTCTAATGACTAAGGATATGTATATGAGAGTGTGTGTGTGATCAGTATAATCCCCTTCAGTGAATGTCAGTTCATAACTTTTTGAGTTGGATTATTTTCGTTGTTGAGTTTTGAGTGCTTCACATGTTCTAGATTGTTCCATAATCAAATAGGTAGTTTGCAAGTATTTCTCTCCCACATTGTCATGTTTTGTTGTTGTCAATTTAATCTCTTCATGAGTGATTATACAAAACAAAAGTTTTTCATTTTGATGAGTTCTAATTTATCACTGTTGGATCATGGTCCTGTGATCTCGTTCATTCTGTTGCCACATGGCTTCTCATTTAGATAATTCTGAGTGTCCACCCTTGGTTTGCTATTTGTACTACTGTGAACCTCCAGATTTAATCAAATGCTCTGATAAAGCCTTCAAAGATTCTCCACTGAATACTAAAGAAGAATCTATCCTTCCTCAAATTGCCATCACTTTGGGAAAATTTACTTCTCCCCAACCTTCCCCTACTCCCTAAACATATGCATTGCTCCAACCAAACTAACTGCCAACTCATCTTTCTAGCTTCAAAATCAGCTATAGAAATGTTTTTAATCATTCCCTCTTTTCTTCTTTAACCATGCATGGCCATAGCACAATGAAGAAAAACAAACACTAAGCCTATCCCTACTGAAATTTTGAATAAAATGATATTTTACTATTAAAATCTCTATAGAAAATTATTTGCAAGGCAAGGCAGAAGGCTTTAATGAGAGAGTATGCCCCTTTCGCTAAGAAGCTTCTCCAGAAACCTACTGCTCCTCAATATAATTTCCAAGTTTGTCATAGCAATTCTCTTTCTGGTACTATGGTTTGTGCTCAAGGCTTTAAGTTCTGCTTTTTTGCTCAGCTTATAGCACAATACTTGAGCCACTCCTTTAGTCCATCTTTTTCTGTTTTTCTATTGGGGTCCCTTGAGCTTTTCTGGCAGAGCTAGCTTCGAACAGAGATACTTAGATCTCAGTGTTCTGAGTAGCTAGGATTACAGTCAGTCATGAGCCACCTGCGCTTGACTTTCTTTACAACTTCTGAGATGGAAAAGTGACTAGGTACAGGCAGCCTAGTTGCTAACTCCCAAGAAATGAAGTGGTATAGCATTATCTTCATAAAGTCCCAATTAATTCCTATCAGGTACATGTCTACTGTTTCCAGTGTGCAAAATATAATTTCCAAATACGTATTTAACTAAGTACCTGATTCCATAAGTACTGTCAGGGAAGCCTTGTTAATTTCTTGAACCACATCATAAACAATAAGAATAAAATCTCAGAGCATTACAGAGTGCAAAATATCAATCAAAAGCCTGGTGTATTTTAGTTTCTGTTTTCTTTTTCAACTTTGGCAAATAGTTTTGATCTTTTGGTTTACAAAATACATTTCTAAAATTCACTTCTTCGATTCTCTGTAGGAATATAAGACTATATTTTCCTTAAAAAGCCTACTTTTCTCAAATTTCATTGTGGATGTATCCTTAGGCGAATCAAGTGTTAGAGTCTTTATTCTGTTTCCATATAGTTTTTACAACTTGCTAGATTTCTCGTGGAGGTTTCTAGAGACTACCAATGATTCTCTGTAATCAGCCAGTGGAAGAGAATGGCTCTGGTATAAACTTACCAGTGATAACAAAAGAAATAAAAGGTTCCAGTGAGAGCATAAAATAGCAACTTTGCTGTAGAGCTGTTTCCGAGTTTGCGTATGTTTTCACCTGCAACAGATAAAGTAGAACAGCAGAGCCAGGTGTCTACAAACCTTGGTTCAAGGATTCACTCACACAGGCACATATAATTCACCTTTAGGAAAGTTGGCTATACATTGGTGTCCATTGACTGGCAAGAAGGAAAAATGCAAAAAACAAATAGAGCTTGAAGTGCAAGAAGATATCTGTTCAATGTGATAATTTCTCTGGCATCCCAAAAAGACATACACTGTAGTTTTTCCATAGAAAGCATTGCACTGGACTTTAAGTTGTGGAAGGAAAGTAAAATCTTGTCAAGTGTGAAGGAAAGAAGAGGGAAAGGCAAGAGAAACAGACATTGTAAAAGGCGAGTGAATGGAATAAAGTCATAAATGAAGTCATAAATAAACTTGATCCTATTGACTGTCACCTTTAAAAGATATGCTGTGTCCCCTCACCTTAAATATTTTTTAATTAATGGTAGATCTTGACATTGAATTCATATCATTATAGGTAGACTTGTCTTATCCTTCTCAATATCAGTGTTTTATTCCTTCATATGCCTGTAACAAATTTGATAAGAAATGTACTCACTGTCTTAGGTATGAAACTGTAATCTCCCTTTACATTACTTTGAAAATAAATAAATGAATTAAAAAATTGACTTTAGAAACAAAACTGTGATAGTGTTGTATATTTTCTCCTTCTCTAGCTTATTTTACATCTTTTAATTCTTCGGTTTTACTTATTATATCTTTGAGTTTACATCTTTTTTATTTGTTCCTCTTAGCATGTATGAGCTTACTGAATCTGTAGGGTCAACTTCAGAAATTCTTGAAAATTATTAGCATTTTTTCTCTACATATAGTTTCTGCTTCATTTTATCTTCTCTCCTTGTATAACTCCAATTAGCTATTGACTATACCTTCTTAAATGATCACACACATCTCTTATCATCTCTTTTTTGTTGATCCTTGAGGCTCTATCCCGTGATTTAATTTTTTTTTTTGTATAATGGAGGCTCCAGACAAACTTTAGAGCAACTTTACTCCCTCCTCCCAAAACATGCTTAAATATGGATTCAAGAGTTGAAGAAATAATTAATGAACTTAGGCTGTCTTCTGTAATTCATGTGAGAAGGAGAGGCCCAAAACCTTGAAAGCAATGAAAAGATTTTGGATAATGCAAAAACATTTAATACAGATCTAATAAGAATTGTATAAGAGAGTAGAGCCAATAGTAAAAGAGTAACACTTGGAAAAACATTGAGTGGGGATTTTCTAAACCTTATGGAAAGTACTAATAATTGTATGCAAAAAGCTTGAGTTATTATCATGATAAATGAGAGTAGATTTTATCTTTAGTTACACAGGAGTGAAACTTCAATCTATGGAGTCATAGAGAATTCATGAAAGCAAACAGAAGAGAAAGCAACCAACTAAAAAGAAATAAAACATACTGAGTATTGCCGAAAGCAAGGGAGCTCTATGTATTAAAACAATTTTCAGAATTAGACCTTTTCTTAAAGTATGGAAGATTTTAGAAGATAACTATGTGGTCACAATATGTGAAACCTGTTAATTTCTCACAAACACAAAAGGCTCAAAAGTCAAAGCTTAGGGGCTGGGGATATAGCCTAGTGGCAAGAGTGCCTGCCTCGGATACACAAGGCCCTACGTTCGATTCCCCAGCACCACATATACAGAAAACGGCCAGAAGCGGCGCTGTGGCTCAAGTGGCAGAGTGCTAGCCTTGAGTGGGAAGAAGCCAGGGACGGTGCTCAGGCCCTGAGTCCAAGGCCCACGACTGGCCAAAAAAAAAAGTCAAAGCTTAAGTTTTTACACCAAGCTACTTTTTATGAAATGATTGACAGTAAAGTCTTAATATGCAATGAATGTGATCTCTCTCAACCTCCTAATTTAATAAACAAAGACTCAAAGCTCAGGGAGTAAGTGATTTATCAAAGAACATGTTGCTATTTATTAGTAGATCCAGGATTAGAATTTCAGCATCTTCCATTTCATACAAGCAGAAGCCAGCAAAATTAGAAATATTTATAAGTAGTTATATCTTTTATTTTTCCAAAGAAGTTTAAATATCCCAGTTTACACACAGAGAGATTCACCTTCACATCCATTCTTACACACAGCAAGAATGATGACCATGAGTTACAGAGCCATTAAGAAGAGCCAGGCCAAGCAAAGATGTGGCTGAACAAATGCAGATCTTGTGTTGTTTAGGTAGGTTACTGTATACACTCTACATGAATGGTCTTTTCCAAGTAGGCTGAGAGTTTGCATAAACCTCTATTTCCCATGCTGAAATAGTATTTTCATTTCTACTTAAACCTTGGTCTTGAGCCTTTTGCCTTGTGCACCACTAATGTTCTGTTGGCTGTGTTGTACCATTTTGATGGAGAAAAGTCTGAGAGAGCACAGTTATCTTCCTTGTGATTTTCAGGCGATAATTTCGCCTGAAAGTTAAGACATCGGAGAATTAAGATGTTAGTAGAGATGAGTAACACACTGAAATAGAAATGGATTTGGAAAAATTAAGCCCAAGGTAACTCTTTACTATGTAAATGAAGAGTCTGTTGCTGCTAAATCTAAATTTCAGAGCTGAAAAGAACTCAAGTCCTTTGTTCAAATTCGTTTTACTGCTGTTCATAGCATTCTACATGGACCATTAGCCTTAGAAGCACTTGGGAGCTGGATAGAAATGTGACTCTGAGGACTGACCTAGATATGTAACTTACCAAGATCCCAGGGTGATTCACATAAGCAAGAAAGTCTGGGAAGAATTGCTCCCATCATCTTAAGAGCTAGAATTATTTTTATATCATACTACCTCTTTTCCTTTCTTATCCATGTATATTAGTTCCTTTTTATATAGCACACATCTCTATTCTCAGCACCTGTGCTGTTTGAATAGTAAGATCATAGAAGTCAACATTGGACTTCATTAGAAATTCTAGAAATTCAACTAGATCTCTGTCCTACTTAAAATTATTTTCTTGTGTTTTTTTGTTTGTTTGTTTTGGGTAAGCCATGGGGTTTGAAGTCAGGCCTGGGCACTGTCCCTGAATGTTTTCACTCAAGGTTAGTGCTCTACCATGTTGAGCCACAGAACCACTTCCTTAAAATTATTTTCTCATCCCTATAGCTTCAATTGTTCTGCAGAAACCTATCATCCTAGCTGCTCAGGAGGACGAGATTGGGAAGATCATATTTTAAGGCAAAAAGCAAGACCCCATTTTAACCAATAAAAAACTGGATGTAGTGGTACATGCTGTCAGCTAGCTATGTGGCATAAATGGAGGATCATGGTCCAGGTTAATATCAAGAGCTGGGGGCATGGCTCAAATGGCAATGTGTATGCCTAGCAAGGAAAAGGCCATGATTTCAAGTCTCAGTACTGTCAAAATATACACATATGTCTATATGCATCTATCTATCTATCTATATATATATATATATACACAAATAGAAAATCTTTGCTCTTTTTTGTGACTAAAGAAAAAAGAAGCAAGCTAATCAGTTGTTAAGATCAGTTTTATGTTTTACCATCTATCATAACAACCAATGACTTAGGAGGCATGTACAGGCTCCCTTAATGATATTTCATTCATAAAAGGTGTTCAAAAGCAGCTAATATTCTAGACTTCAGAGTGTTTACTAAAGAACCTTTTTAAAACACTATGCTTTCCATATTGTTTAATTCATGGAAAAACTAGAAAGTGTTTTTCTAATGTCCTTCTAATGAAGCAAATCTTGCCTTAGACATTTCTGAGAAATTGTAGGCTTGAAGATAGGGTCATCTAAGAGCCACATTGACAGCCAAATGATAATTTTACCCCACACATGTCACTTTACCACCAGCACACACACACACAAACACACACACAACTTGAGCTGGGTACTAATGTATTATGTACATTTTACAGTCATGATACCTATGGAAATAGTTATACATTACCAACTAAATTCACTTAGTAATATATTCTTTAAAAATAAAGCCGGGTGCTAATGGCTCACACCTACAATCCTAATTACTCAGGAGGCTGAGATCTGAGAATTGCCATTGGAAGCCAGCCAAGGCAGGGAAGTTCATGAGACTCATCTCCAATTAACCACAGGCCACAAAACTGGAAGTGGAGCCGTGGCTCAAAGTGGTAAAGTGCTAGCCTTGAGTGGAAAAAGCTCAGGGATAGTGCCCAGGCCCTGAGTTCAAGACCCACAATATACCTCTACCAACCCCCAAAAATGTATTCAGTATAAGATAAACTACAAATGGGAATATATGTATATATGTATGTATATATGTGTGTGTATATACATATATATACTGTAACACATACAAAATGGTGGTACAATCTTTATACACAAAGTACTTGATAACAATTTTAGTTGGCCACCTTTATGAAGATATTTTCCATTGTTTTAGAGAGAGTGGGTAGTGATGCAAAGAAGTAAGATATAAAGCAATAGTGAGTGGCCGAATGTCTTGAAAGGGCTATTGAATGATATATGTTGAAAGCTTTACAAATAACCATACTCTCCAACTCAGTAATTTTCATTTAGTAAGTGTGTTCTTAGAATATTAAAAAGAGGGTGAAGAAATATCTAATTGCAATTTTACTCATTATAGTGCAGCTTGCACTTTTGAAAAACTGGAAAATTTTAAATGTCAAGCAATAGGGGATTAATTAAATAGATTATAATTTATCCATCATGAAATTACAGAAAAGTCAACATAGTTGTTCCTTGTGTATTTTAAGAGTATCAATTGTTTAATACAACTCTAATTTTATCAGGGAAATACATGCACTTAGATAACTTGGTAGAATAGTCAATAAAAGAAAAAAAAAACTTAACTGTGCTACATTGCCTCCCAGTAGATGGAATTACAGGACATCTCTCTTTTATATTTTCCCCAATAATTAGTATGCATTATATTTAGTAGACACAAAAAAAGAGAATGACAATTACAGGGAGAAAGAGACAGATGGATACAAAAGGAAACAAAGAGAGTGCCGGGCCTAGCTCTACCTCCGTCGGTGTGGAGGTCCTGGGCCTGTCTGCCCCTTCCGTGTGGTCCTCTATCACCCTCAACGCATCCCCTGGCCAGTAGGGATTAACTGCAGAAGCAAAGGCCACATGCAGCCTCGGTCAGCGTGTGGTCACGAGAATGTCCTGCCCCCTCCTTATGTTTTCCAAGGAAGACACGGGCCCATGGACTTCTCGGAGAACCCTCAAGGGTTCTGGATTAATAAGGGGGAGGGCAAATACACTTATACCAGCAGTGACTCATGAGGGAGAGGGACTGGCCAGGGGCCAACGATAGGCTAACGAGCATGTCCATCACGGTGATGTCACAGAACTTCCAGCAGAGGCAGAGACCTCTTGGCTCCGCCTCTGGCTCAACCAGCATCATCCTGACACATGTGCTTGCCAGGGCTTCTCTTCCGGTTTTGGAACAGGAAGGAGGTGGGACAGGCTAGCTAGCAGCTGCCCCCGGTCTTAAAGGAATAGCCATCCCCTACAGAGAGAAAGACAGACAGGTAGACAGAAAAGAAATGCTGAAAGTCCTGTATGCTTTGGTATTAAGAACTGAGGAACCAAAATAGAGCCCTTACCCAAAGGAAAGCTATGCCCTTCACAGATAGTGGACCAGAGAAGTTGGTGGCCAGTGGAGAGGGTCAGTATCTCTTAGGATAACAGCCTAAAAGGTGGGGGCAGGGTTGGGCTTGAGAGTCATACTTCTTTCGAAGAGAACATGGCTTTGATGTTTTGGTTTTGTTTTTTTCACTGTGAAGTTTTTCAAAATAATCATTATCAATTGTGAAATATGTCACTTCCTGATGAAAAATATAAGATGTATTTGTTACAAAAATGAACTCCTAGGCTAGTCCTTCAGTTGACCTTTCATACAGTTAGGAGATATGAACCAATTAAACATAGAACATCTGTTAAAAATAACTACCTTGGTTAAGGAGTAATTGATCGTGAGTACTGACAATAATTAGATATCTAGGGTGCCCAGCTGTCAATTAAGGCAGTCCTTTCTGTGGTAATATAACCAGATCCCTTATATTCTTCTTTTCTACTTAAGTGGAAAGGATTCAAAAAATTCTTAGCATCTTTAAGAACAAGTTAAGGGACAGAGGATGGAAGAGCATTTGTCTTTCATCCACAAAGCCCTAGATACTGGGAAATGGGGGTGGGGGGATTAGGAGATTGGTCCTCAGATTCACAGCACGTTTAGGCTGAGAAGACAGCCTACAGCACAGAAAATCCTTGCCAGCTATTCATCTCATAAAGGTCTAATAGCCAGAATATATAGGGAACTTAAAATAAAACAACTCCTAAAAAACTATAGCTTAATTAATATTTGGGCAAATAAACTGACAGTCTCAAAAGAAAAGGTAATACATTTAATTTTTTTCAACATTACTGGCAATAAAGGAAATTAAAAAATCAAAACAACATTGAGATTCTATGCCACTCCAGTCATAATGGTCACTAATGTGCATTGGCTATAGAATGCATATTATGTAAAAAAATGAACTATGTACCTTGAAGGAAGGAGGGGGAAAAGAGGAGAGAGTGACAAGAGGGGTGACAGTATACTTAAAATCTTAGTTATGGAATTGTAACCCCTTTGTACAAACACTTGAAAAAAGAGAGACAAGAACTGGCCAAACTTTTCCCAACTTCATGGCATGTGGAATTAAAATTTTCTGTGTCATAAGATACCTTCCTGCTCATTTGGGTTATATTTTAGGGATATTATATATGACATTGTAAATATCTGTAGACAAAGTTTGCATTGAGGGTAAACAGGTTAGCTATTAATAAATAGCTGCAAAGTCAAGAAAGAACCAGTTAAAATCTAAAAAAATTATATAGTTAATTAAGTTAAAATATTATATAGTTCCTGACAGATTTTTCTATAAGGATATAAAAAGTTTATTAGTGAGCTTTTTGTTTGTTTTTGTTTTGTTGTTTTTTTGTTTGTGTTTTGTTCTGATTTTTGCCAGTCCTGGGGCTTGGACTCAGGGCCTGAGCACTGTCCCTGGCTTCTTTTGCTCAAGGCTAGCACACTGCCACTTGAGCCACAGTGCCACTTCTGGCCATTTTCTGTATATGTAGTGCTGGGGAATTGAACCCAGGGCTTCATGTATATGAGGCAAGCACTCTTGTCACTAGGCCATATCCCCAGCCCTATTAGTGAGCTTTTGATGCTACTTAAATCTAACTTGCATTTCTTGCATTTCTTTCAAGTTTATTTCACTAATATTACTTTATTATAAAATACTTAGCACTATGTTATTGTTAACTATTGATACATGGTTTAGCAGATCTCTAGAATCCATTTATCTTTCTTGAATGAAGTAGAATAATACAACATTTACCTTTCTGTGTCTGGCTTACTTCACTTAGTGTAATGTCCTCAAGGTTCATCTATGCCATACCTTATATCAGAAATACCTTCTTTTAAAAACGAACTCTATATCACATTGGCTTTATTCATCTATCAATGAATCTTTTGGTTGTTTCCACATCTTGAGTATTTGTGAATAGTTTCACAACACGGAAGAATTTTCCAATTTTCTTTCAGCTATTCATTTCTAGTTTCCTACTATTGTGATAACAAAACATACTTTTTGTGACTTCATGTTTTTTGCCTTTAAATATGTGTTTTGTGATGTATCATCGGAACTATATTGGATAAAGATTGTAGTATATTTGAAATAAATATGCAGACCTCTGTAGTTAAATGGAATGTTCTGTCATATGCTTTCTCACATGGCCCATTTACTTCATATTACTATTTAAGTCTTCTGCTAAATTTCTATATGGGTGTTTCTGTACATAATGGCAAGTGGAGAACATAACATTCTTGCTATTATTTTATTGCTATGTCAGTTCTGTCACTGTTATTTCTCCTATATTTTAAATGTTATATAGTTCTTACATATCTGTAATAGTTATCTTTCTTGGTGAATTCTATTTATCATTATAAAATACACTTCTTTGTCTCTTGCAACTGTTTTTGAATAAAAATTCATTCTGGAGCTGGGCACTGGTAGCTCATGCTTGTAACCCTAGCTACTCAGGAAGGTGACATCTGAGGATTATGGTTCACAATCAGCCTAGGCAGGAAAGTCCTGAGACTCTTATCTTTAATTAATCACCAAAAAAAAAAAAAAAAAGGCCAGAAATAGAACTGTGGCTCAAGTGGTAGAGTACTATCCACAAGATGAATAGGAATGGTGCGTAGGCCCTGAGTTCAAGCCCAGGAGCAGAAAAACAAATTCTGGATAAATACAGCAATTCCTATTCCTACTATTTTTATTTTCATTTGTGTAGACTATTTCCCCATCTCTTCATTTTAAGTCTATTTGTGTTCTTAAATAAAATAGTTTCGTAGACACTATATTGTTGGGTCTTGGTTTTTTTTTTTAATCTATTTAGCCACTCTAATTTTCTTATTTGTTTGTTTTGTTTTTATTCTTGATTGAAGGGGTTATTCCATCCACATTTAAAGTCAGTTTTTGAAAGCATCTATTAAAATGTTATAATCTTTAATTAGTTATACAAAGAAAGGATCAATTAGCATCGTCATGTGGGAAGAAAAACCAGTGCTCAATATAAGTTACAACAATGGATGGGGAATAAAAACAGAGGGAAAGCATTTTTTTTTCTGAAAAGTGCTTTGTGAGGGAAGTAGGAATACTCAAACACCCTTTCTCTCAAAATCCCAGTATCTCCAACCCAGCAAGGCCAGCTTCACCGTCACACTGCTCAGACTGTGGGTCCCCACTCTCTTTGAATTACTCTGATTTGTCTTTTATGAAAAACTTTGCAAACCAGAAATTTCTGAGGTTATATTTGGAGTAGTTTTATTATTGGTGGCTCTAAATAAGGGATAAATCATCAGAGAAGATAATATTTTACACAATTTATATCACTTGTCTTATATGCTATTTTTTTGACATCTTCCTTGTGGACCAAAAGAGCTCAGAAAACTATATTCCTGTATTTTGATCCATCTTACAAATGAGCTGGACATTTAATAATATAGACATTCTACTCATAGCTATGCTGCATTGCTGACTACTACAGACAAGGCTATTTTCTGCAGACAATTTCCCTTTGTAAAACAGGGATACCATTTAGCCTTTCTTCCCTTATGGCATGTGCACAAACTTGCACAATCATATATGGAAGAAAATCACAGATTCTCCAGCAATGTTGTTGCACAAAGATCAAAGACTTCCAAAAACTTGATATGGTGGCAATTTTCCAAGTATTAACTCATGGGTCATTTTATATTGTATGGCCACAACAAGCTGCATAACATTTGAGAGCCATACTGAAAATTCGGTCACATGTCAAGAGAATATCTACTTGTTAGGGAAAAGGATGGATTCAAAAGGAGAGAACAAAGGCAGACAAAGGTACCAACCTCAACAGACCAGATGAACTTTAATGAAAGTTGAAGAGGGACACCAGGGTGACCTGAGGAGGGTCAGGAGACATGAGGCACAATAGAGCAGGAATGGAGAAACTAAAGTAGGATCCTAGGTGGAGGCAGGACGGGACAGTAGCAGGAGAAGTCCAAGGAGTTCAGGGTTGGAAAATTTCAAGGGTTGGGATGGAGGAGGCTAGTCAATGGGCCAAGCCAGGGGAGGAACCTGAGTTATGAGAACAATGCAGATGCCCATCAATACTAAAATCATTCTAGTCTTTATGATTTAGAGACTAGAGATTAGATTAGAGATTTAGATTAGATTTAGAGATTAGAATCATCAAAGAGAGAATACCTTAGTAGGTACAGTAATTAATTGTTTTGTTTTGTTTTTCCAGTCCTGGGCCTTGGACTCAGGGCCTGAGCACTCAAGGCTAGCTCTCTGCCACTTGAGCCACAGAGCCTCTTCTGGCCATTTTCTATATACGTGGAGCTGGAGAATCGAACTCAGGGCTTCATGTATACAAGCAAGCACTCTTGCTACTAGGCCATATTCCCAGCCCCCCAGTAATTAATTCTTATTTACGAGATATCACATGACAAATTTTTCCTTGGATTATGTTCCCTCTCAAAATATGTGAATGGGTTGCACAGTTTTGCAAGCAAAATAAATATTTAAAGTCATGAAATATGGAACCCAATATTTATTAATAAATTAATTAAAATTACTATCCTGAAGAACTGTAACTTGTGCACCAGTAATGAAAAGCTTTGACTGTATTTGATTCCTTAAAAATACTTAATTCAAGGCTACTATTATTCATATACATGTATCTAGTGCTTTAAATCAAATATACCAAATTATCTCAGCAAATAGCTAATTAGAAAAATATTAAGGGATGCAGTATGAATTCTACTGTCTATAGTACAATTCAGACTATAAGCCTATTTTATAACATGGTAGGAATTTAAATAAACACAAGATTACCATATTAATAAACATTATAAGAATATATGAAGAAGGAAAAATCACTCATCTTGCTAAAGCATGTCATTTCGATTTAAAATACATGAAGGAATCAGTAGCAACTAAACTCTCTTATCAATAGTCAGAAAATAGAAAATATTGTTTTACTGCAATACTTGTTTTTGTTTTTACAAAAAAGAAAGGTACAAAGCTAGGTGAAAGTGGTATATGCTTGTAGTCCTAGCTACTCAGTAGGCTGAGATCTGAGAATCATAAGTCAAAGCTAGCTTGGGCAAGAAAGTTCCCATGACCCTTATCTCCAATTAACCACCACAAATCCAGAAGTGGAGCTGTGGCTCACGTGATAGTGTTATACTAGAATTCGATCATGAGATACAAAGAAGCCACATTTTAAGAGGTTAAATCACAAGCCTTTATTAGAAAGCTGGCACCTGTGAATAGACGCACATGTCCCCCCCTGCAATGCACTTAATACCATTAGAAAACTGAGCCACAAAGGTAGTAAAGAAAGAGCAGAAAACAATCTCAACAAACCAGATCAACTCTAGTAGAGAGTTCAAGAGGGATGCCATGGTGACCTGAGGAGACTCAGGAGAAACATAAGGCATAGTGCAAATGGAAGCTGAGGTGGTGGGGCCTAAAGAGGGTCAGGGTTAGAGGGCAGGCTCACAGGGAGCTTGAGAGTTCAAAGTCTGTGAGTTCATGGCATAGATCTGGCAGGTCCATGAATCTATTGTCCAAGTCCCTATCCATCTGCTTCTAGTTCAGGAGCCTATCAACTGGAGGTGGGGATGGGGAAGTGGATTTCACCTCTAAGAGTTTTCAGAAAGTCTCCATCATCCATCAAGATGGTACCAAATAGATCCATTATTTCACTAGCCTTGAGCACACAGAGGCTCAGAGACAGCATCCATGCTCTGAGCTCAAGTCCCAGGACAAGCAAACAAGCAAACTAGCATATAAATTATATAAGCAC
Source organism: Perognathus longimembris pacificus (assembly GCF_023159225.1). NCBI lineage: Eukaryota > Metazoa > Chordata > Mammalia > Rodentia > Heteromyidae > Perognathus > Perognathus longimembris. The sequence goes on from NC_063161.1 coordinate 100,755,172, forward strand.
TGGTTTCATACAATAGAACAATCTTGAGATTTCTGGGCATTATTACATACAGACTTAATAAATTTCAAATCATAAATATACTAGAAAAAATCAAGATGCCCAATAATTTTCCAAGTATTTAAAGAACAATGTTAGTTAAGACTTAATTGACTATATTTATTGACTACATACAATGTATTGGTCCTCAGATCCATTCTATGAGATAAAAATTGTTAGCCTTTGTTACAACTTTGTAACTTTAATACCTGTGTATCTGGTTCCTCAGTGAGTTACTTTAACTATCACATAAGCTCCCTTTAACAAAAATACCATAAAAGATCTCACAATAATGTCCAAGATACACAAAATTTAAAACTATGCATAGGTCTGTATCTAGGATGCCACTCACACTGATAAGCATGTTAATTATAGTTTGGAGTAAAATTGTTAAGTCTGCATCAGTCATGTAGGTCTGGCCTGCTGGGAAACATTATTTAAGCAAGGGATTCCCGCCAGCACTTGTGCAAGAAACTGCCTTCTCAGATGCTATGTGACCTGGTGCAAATGTCAGCGCCACCTACTGGCAACACAATACTCACTACTGTCTCATGCCTTTAACTATATGATCTGAACAGTCTTTGATCAGCCCAGCAGTTCATATCCTAAGAAATTGCTTTCACTTTCTTTCCATAGTAGTCTTTTGTCGGCTAACCTTTCAAGTAACAAATAAGTTTTCCAAAGCAGAACGTATGTTGCATCATTTTTCTAAGTTCTTTATAGCTCTTAGTGAAGTTTTAAAATTTCTTTATACAGATCTCTAGCAATGTTAAGTTACACTGGAGATTTTATATTTACAGCAATAATTTAAGTAGATTTCATTCCAACACAGCCTCAGTGTTGTTCAATATTGGCACTATTTATTTTTTGAGATTAGTTTTGAATCTAGGCACTATAGCTCAAGTTTCAAGAACTCTAATTTGAATTTTGCCCTTGGTTTAGTTTTTCTAAATAGAAAAACTACATATTCTAGAGGTTTTCTTGCGGTCCTTTTTCCTTATTTTTCATGCTTGGCATTATCTTAGTTACTAATGAACTTGTTCTTATCCCAGTCCTGATTTTAGTGAAAAGCTAAGGCTAATTTTAAGTGAATCTGTTGATGAGGCTTTCCTATCTGATAAAGAGTTCTAACATTGTGCTGGAGCTATCACTCAGTGACAGAGATCAGTGACAGTGAGAGACAGAGAGAGATAAAGAACCCCCTAGCCTGACGCATATTAGGAAATTCCTAGCCCCCAATTCAAATGACTTATTTTAATGACCCCTAGCCATCCAGATTGGTAATACCAACACTGTACTTCCCAGTGGTTAAAATGTCCTATATTTCATAAAATATGCTCTGACACCTACCTTAAATATTAAGAAGAAATATATCTTTTCCTTAATTTAATAGTAAAAAAAATGTTGGACAGGTCTTTTAAAATTATCTTTAGGCAAAGTAGTTACCATTTAGCAATGCAGTTTATGAACACAATACATCTTCATCAATATTATCCCTTCCAATATTTTCACCCATCCTTACCTTACTCTTTTTGTGGGTCCTGGGGCTTGAACTCAGGGCCTGGATGCTGTCCCTGAGCCTCTTTGTGCTCAAGACTAGGGCTCCACCACTTGAGCCACAGCACCACTTCTGGTTTTTTCTGAGTAGTTTATTGGAGATAGTCTCATAAACTTTTCTGTCCTGGCTGGCTTGGAACCACAATCCTCAGATCTCAGCCTCCTGAGTAGCTAGCTAGACTTAACAAGAGTGAGCGACTGGCACCTGGCTCCTTACTCTTCTTGACTTTGTGGTATAGACAGTGGATTTTTGTCTGCATTTCCCCACATCACTTGTCTTCAGTGCTCTGCCTCTTTCCCCTTGACTCCACCCACTCCTTTGGACTACCCATTTCCTGCTGTTTTATTTTACTTACCTTTTGGCTTTCTAAGGGATTAGACTATTTGAGATCTCCCTTGAATCTACCATATTTAGTTAACATTTTGTATGTACATGCATACTATTCAATGTATTTACTTATGAGATTGTAAGCTAAATCTAACTTTCATATAGATGGGAAAACATGGATCCTTTGCATCTTTGGGACTGACTTACTTCACTTAACATTTTTTCCATGTTTTCCCATTTCTTTACAAATGGTACAATATCATTCTTTGTAATGGATGACTAAAATTACATTATACACACACACACACACACACACACACACACACACATCACATCACATCAGATTTCTTCATTAGTTTGTTAACCGAGGGGCATCTGGGCTCATACCATACCTTGGCTTTAGCGAATAGTGTAGTGTTATAATAAACATGGTTGTGCTGGTGAGCTTACTGTATTATGGATAGTGATCTTTTGGGTAAATATTCACAACTGGAATTGCTGGGTTATAGGGTAGTTTTGTGTTTAATCTTTTGAGGAACCATCACACTGAACAAGCTTACATGTCCACCAACAGTGTAGTTGAGTTCCCTTTTGGATGCATTCTCAGCATCTGTTATTGTTAGTTTTCTTGATAGTTTTCATTCTAACTAGGGTGAGGTGGAATCTCAGTGTGGTCTGATTTGCATTGCATTTATGACAGAGATGTTGATCATTTCTTCATGTGTCTATTGGGCTCATTTTTGCTTCTTCGAAGAAGACTCTCTTTAGCTCATAGCCCATTTATTAATTGGGTTATTGGTTTATTTTGAGAGTTTAATTTAAATACCTTGCAATTATTTAGAATGACAGTCTTTTTCTGAAAGTATAAAACAATGTTATCTCACAATAAACAAGAAACTATAGTATCAATTTGATGAACATTCTAAAAGCAAATGTGTGAAAAATGCTTAAAACACAGATTTGGAAACCTCAAGTATGATAATGATTTTCATCTGACATGATTTTATTTTTTTCTACCTTGCACCTTTATGGCTTTCTTTTCTTTTCTTTTTTAAATTGTGAGCTCACAGTATTTTTCTACTAAGAAAAAAAGGAACAAAACTAGGTTGAAAATGAATATAACCCAGTGCTGTCAAAAACTTCAAGGGACTATTTGCAGAAAGATAACTTATACAGAAATCATTAAAGCAAAATGTTTAAAAGTACAATTCATTATCTACTGAAGTATCCATTGACGTCTATGTAGCAAGGGGAAGACATTGGACAGGACTTAGAGTTAGTAGAAATTGAAGGCATCTTTTGGTATGAAGAGATTAGTACCAGAACTTTCTGTGGACACCAAAAGCCACAGATGCAGCTGGCCACTGCTGGCTCACACCTGTCATCCTGGCTACTCAGGAGGCTGAGATCTGAGGATCGTAGTTCAAAGCTATCCTAGGCAGGAAAATCTGTGAGTCTCCAATTAAGCACCAGAAAACTGGAAATGGTTCTGTGGCTCAACATGACAGAGTGCTAGCTTAGAGCAAAAGAGCTCAGGGACAGCACTCAGGGCCTGAGTTCATGCACAGTGACTGACACAAAAAAAAATCCATAGATCCTCACACAAATGGTATAGTACTTAAAGTCAACGCACATCCTTTGGTAACTTTTATCTTTATTATATGATTTAATACAACATAAGTGCCATGTAAATATTTTACATTAGTGATGAAATAATTATAAGAAAAGAGTCTGTATGAATTAAACTCAAGTAAAAAAAATTCTGCTTATTTTTAATTTATGGTAGGTTGTATCTGAGGCTGCAGAACCTGAAAAAATGATGGACCAACTACATTCTTTTATAATTTATACATTTCTTCCCTTTTGATGAAGATTTAGTGCTCTTAATAAGATTCCATAAGGTCAAAGAGGGAAAACTGACACACCTACTTGGAAATTGCTGGTGAACATCAGCTACAATGTTTTAATGATATGCTATTGTGCTGCAAATATCTCTGCAAATATCCCGCCACTCTTACAACTGCACCATTCTGAGTCAAGGCAATGTTAAATACTGACAGGATACTGAAAGCAGTAATTGTTCTGGGCCATAAAAATAAACCAGCTTTGGTACTTGACATCACTTGAACTCACCTATTCGCTTTACATCCTTGTTAGAAAGGATGAAAGACAATGTCTAATGAATCCTTTTCTCTCACTGTTGGTCTGCAAGTACTCATGAGAGGAAATAAAGACTTCAAGCTTCCCAGCTGCTTTCAGGTATAACAAAGGAAAGCACTAGGGGTATTCTTTAGGGTAAAATCACAACACGTAATTAATAGCCAGTAGTGGCCATCCATTCCATAGCTGAGGGCCTTGGGTCAGGCCACTGTATCATTGTACAGGCATGAATGCATTAGCAATGAACCATGAAGATTTCAGCTCCAAAGCAAAAGTACTTACAAAATCAAAGGCAGACCTGCAGCTGTGTCCATGACATTCTCTTGGACCTGAGTGTGAATTAATCCAAGTCACACATTTACATCATAATTCAAATTTAGTACAAAAATCTAATACACTTGACTATAAGCATAATTGTACCTGAAAAATATATTTCTGTGTAATTTATAACTTCTAATCAAAAATAAAAAAGAAAAAAGCCAAGTAGACATTAGCGAAGGAAATTTATTTATGCAAAAGAGAATAAGACTGGGGTTGTGGCTCAGTTGTGGAAAGCATTTGCCTAGTAAATTTGAGAGCCCTGATTTCAATCTCCAGTGCCACAAAAGAAAAAAACAGAGGAAAGGGAAGGGGAAAGAGAGAGAGAAAGAGGAGAGGAGAGGAGAGGAGAGGAGAGGAGAGAGATTAACTTGTGAGACTAGAATAAGTTATTTCACCCTTAAAGCTTCAATTGTCTCATCTATAATTATGGCATGACAACTCAGGAGGTTACTGTGACGTGTAAATGAAATGAAGTGATGTGAATGTAGCCCTTAGCACAATATCAATATGTGATTTTATAATCTCAGAACAGAGATGTGCTATACTGTGCTTTGCAGCTAAGGTACTTCATTTCTTTATGTGAAGAACATTCTAAACAAATGACTTCAACATCCACTAGTATGTTTCCAAATGATCAAAGAGCTATGTTAAATCTAGCAAACTTGAAAAAATAACACGAACATTTAAAACTACTAGCAAATTGCCAAGAGACTCACCCAGGGAGCTAGAGTAGAAGCTACCACCACCCAGAGGCACTGCTTGCTAACAAGCAGAATGAACATCAGCCAGGATAATGTCCTTACAATGAATGGAAGTCAAACGAGTCATGGAAAATTTAAAAATTCTAATAGGAAAATGAGAAGCAAGTGTCTGAAACTCAGAACAGGCAGAGCTGTGTGTTTCTAAGCACAACAATTACCAAAGGAATTGCTTAGTCAAATGTTGTTTTTTTAACTTCCATGATTTTTATATTTTGCTTTATATTAGAAAAACAAAACAGAATCCAGTTTATGTCCTGGGAATTTATATTTGTACACTTAAAATGATTCAAGGCAAGAAATACTGATGCAGGATGTACATCATTTTTCAAAGACTTATATACGTTAGACCTGAATGGCTGATTGAAAAAGCAAAATGACTTAATTACATGGTCAGAAGGTAAACAGGACTATGTATGCCTGGATACATGATTAACTCCTCAAAAAGACACAAGATTAAGGGAAAGCCTCAATTTATTCATGCCATTATCAATTAGTTGTCAACTACAGTTCAGATGAAGAAATAGAAGAAATATTGTACAGATAAGAAAAAGAAAGTCTTTTCAACAGGCTAGGGAGAAAGACTAGTTAAATGTGCTGCTGCTAAATTTACTTGATATTGGGAGCTGTAGAATTGGAAGTGCTGAAAGCAAAATATAGAGGGTTTGTTAAAAATATCTTTTTCCAATGAACACAACCCAGCAATCACACTGACCCTGGATATGAGTATACTCAGATTTCTCTTTTCCTGGAGAAAAACTGATCTAGTCTAGTCCTCGTACCATAAACTCAAGAAATTTAGTCCAGAGAGGTTAAAAAATTAGCCCCAAACCAAAGATCTAGCTATCAGTAGAAAAAGGCAGAACCTGATATCTTTAATCCCCAAAACTGTCATTTTCCTAATGTGCTACTTAATAAAATTACTCATCTCATGTGATTTTATACTCTTCTATCATCAGCTGGGTACTTTTGCTTTGCTTTTTAAATTTTTTAAATTTTCTTTAAGTAGTTGTACAAAGAAGTTGCCATTTAATAAAGCCTCTTATGAGTACAATGCATCTTGATCATTGGCACCCTTTCAACATTTTCACCCCCTTTTGACCTACCCCTTCCCTTACTTTTCCTTATTTTGTGGTATATACAATGAATTTTTACTGCATTTTCTCCACTTCCCCTCGTTCATTCATCTACTCCACTTCCCTTGCCCACCCCCATCTTGAATGTACCCATTTCCTGATGTTGCTTTTGTTGGGCTTTTGATCTAGTCTTTCTTTAAAAATTATACTATTTGAGCTCTCCATAGAGTCTATTATAGCCTCAGTTTCTCTCTCTAAACAATAAATGATTCTTAGAAAAGTAAAATCATACCCACACACGAAAAGCATTCATCATAGGAGGTGAGAGGTGACCTATGTGATCATCCCATTGCCAAGATTTTGATTATTCCACAAAACTAGTAGCCCTACCTCATGAAAGGGTGGCCCACTAAGTGTTCCAGTTAAAGATGTTTAATTAAACACTGGGCCAACAGATGATCAAAGGTTCTTGTTCATTGAGCACATGCTCTGTTTTCCAGGAAGTCACTCACATCTGTAATGCTTAATTTCCATAAATAGCCTCATTTTGATTCCATATCTTTTATAAGCAAATCCTAGATTTACATCAAAATCCCAAATTCTCCTAGATCCTCTGTGGGGTTCAATTGTTGGTTACCACAAGTCAATCCATAAATAGGTGACCAAATTATTCTCCTTCAAAATATAACAAAAAATTAATGGTGGTACACACCTATAGTCCCAGCATTTGAGAGGGTAAAGCAGTAGGATGACCAGTTTCAGGCTAGCCTGGGCTACATACAGAGCTCCCCCCCACTCAAATTCACAGACAGTACAGAAAAGGCCCTTAGGTATTTTAATCTAAGCCATTATGACTCAAATGATTAAAAAAAAAAGATAACACCACCACAGGGTTCAAGGGCAGAGGATGTTGCTTGGATTAACTTTCTTGGATTAACTTCTAAATGAATGACTGACAGAAGTGTGCACTTTGATGGGTTTCTTCAATACTAGTGGTTTTCAAATTGCTTTTTAAAAGACTGATTTTTGCTTTATCTTTAAAGGAAGTACTGTACCAGCCTTACTCCAAACTAGTTAGAGATGCCCACTAAAAGGTAGTGACAAACTGATCCAGGGTATAGTTGTCTTATTTCTTTCTCACTTATTCTACCTTCCACACTTCTGTCTATCCCCAGCTCTGACTACTACCACCTCTGTCTATCACCATGGGCATCTCTGCAAAATCTGGGGACTCAGTGGAGCTGAGTCTGACCACCTTTTCTTAGATCACCCTGGCCTCTTTCTGCTGAACCACTGAGGTTCCCTGTCTCGTGTTCACTACCAAGCGGTGTCCTATGTGATCAATGAGTGTATATTCAATTCATGGAAAAATAAATTCCTTATTTTACCTTAAGGCATGTTCAGATTATGCCAGAAATAGGAGGTAGAACCATGCTATCTTACAGGTCTTAAATATCCCCCAAGGCCCCTGGGTTAAGGCTCTCTCAACAGCCTGTGACACTATCAGATGGGCAGAGGAAGTTAAGTTACAGGGAGTGTGGCATTGGAGGAGAATGAGATGCAAGTCCTTTCTTCTCACTCCATTTGCCTCTCAGATGCCATATGGGGAGCCTTTTCCCTACCATGATGTTCTACCTTACACAAACCCCCAAAACAATGGAATCAGCAACCATGAGTTGAATGAACCTATGATTAAACCACAAGGCAAAATGAAGCTTGTCTTCCTTTAAGCTGATTTTCTTAGGTATTTTGTGACAGCAGTAGAGATCTGGTTCATACAAGTAGCAAAGCCAACAGCCTCCTCAGGGGATATAAATGATCAGAGAAACATCTAAAGGAATTGTATGGAATATGTGGGAACGTTGTAACTTGTATGAAGTATCCACATGCTTCAATTTATTTCAGGTTTACCATGTAATCCCTTGGAAAGTTTGTTATTATTTTTTATTATCCCCACTTTAAGGATGCAGAACGAAAGGTTCCCAGAGATTAAGTAATCTTCCCAGAGTCACAAAACTCTGAAGAGGAACGCTGAAGGTTATGCAGGTTGAGGCTGGGATGATGCATGTCTAAACTCTAAATCACCATGCACAACCATTACCCAGGTAGGGGAGATTAGCTGTTCTTCCCACAAACTCAAAGACACTTCAACTATTATATTGTATCACTGCATCAGTAACACTTTACATGACTTCCCATGTCATGGCTGCTTTCTCAAGAAGGAAAGAGTTTAAGAAGGAAGCCTATACAATGTACACGTATAGTATATTCAGTGATTCTTTCGGAATCTTCATAGTACACATGAATCTATTTTCAGATAAGAAAACTGGGATTTCAAGGCTAAGCCACCTGTTACATTTCATCTTTCTCTGTAGTCACACAACTAGGGGAAATTGGAATTCCATACAAATCCCCCTATTTTATTTCTAACACCTCACACTTAGCCTAAATCTTTGGCTTGTTTTGCTGTTAATTTTCAAAAGGTATATCAAGAAACATTTAAAAAAAACCGCAACTACAACTTCTGAACAGAGAGGGCACAAACTATTCTTATTGAAATCATAAGCATGTTTTCTCTTCCCTTAAGGAAACTTGTTTTACTTAATAGAAATTAATTCCTCATTTACGAATAAATAATTTTTAAATAAATAAAATAATGGAAGAGCTGAGTCTTTGAAACTGCATAGAAATATCGGCATATGTGGTATTATAAAACACCAACACCTCAAGTAAAATCACCAATTCTAGAATGAATACTTGGGCTGCTTATGAAAGCCAAATGACAAACTGCCGGTGGGGGGAGGGGGCAAGGAGGGAGGGAGAAGAAAGAAAGAAAGAAAGAAAGAAAGAAAGAAAGAAAGAAAGAAAGAAAGAAAGAAAGAAAGAAAGAAAGAAAGAAAGAAAGAAAGAAAGGAAGAAAGGAAGGAAATTCCACTCAATTTGTCTATGTTTTTCTATAAAACTAAGGGAAATTTTTGGAATCCAGGCTTTTGCTGATATTCTTTATTTTCAAACAAATTTTTGCCTATAAGCCAATACTTATGGAAAATTTCATGATTGATAATTATATTGAATTATGCAAATAGAGCTGTAGTTCTCATCTGACTGTATTTTGTGCTTTATAAAAGTCTTTTCTAATCAGGAAAGATTAGTTACAATATGTTTTGTATCAGTAATTATAAAACTGCCACGGCATTTAGTACATTTCATTATATTTTCAAGCACCAGCCTCTCAGGTTATTAAATTAGACATGCTGCCGCTGGGAAATCTGGCAATTTTTCTTAATTAACAATGACAAAAGGAGATAAAAGGAAATATTGCTTCGTGGTACAAATGCATTTGAAAGGTAATGTCTCCTAAGAGCCATGATGGCTGGTAATACTTTGGGACAAGCACACAGAAGAAGCAGGTGTGAACACACACACAAACACATCAGGCTCCACTTCCACCAAACAACATAAAACAGGCACTCAATCAAAAAATATTCCACATGAAATCTGTCTTTCCTCTCCTGTCTTTGTACTTTGGATATCTTTTAACACAATTGCAATCAAAATGATCATTGAAAGAAACATTACCAGTTTTGTGTGGTCTCTGATGCAATCAATAATACCTCTTAAATAATGGTTCCAATGAAATGAATTATGTACAGTTTTTACCTTCACAGCTCAATGGTGCTTGAAATAAAATCTTTTGTATACCCTTTATGCAAGTATGTGTTTAGTGGCAATGATTTCAAAAGGGGGGAATTTATCAGTGTGATTCTTGCTACTTCACATTCATTTAACCTAAGGGGTCAAGAAGTGCTGGGTCAACGTATTTTCATGCTAGAGATACACTGTTTCTTAGTCTGCAGACATGCAGCTGATTGTATCCTAATGCTTGCAAGAAAGTGTAAGAAATATAATCCTTCCCATGGAAAGATTCTTTTTTTAAAATGTTATTGTAAAGATGATGGATAGAAGGGCTACACTTACAAAAATAAGGTAATGAGTACATTTCTTTTTGAGTCATGTCACCTCTTCCCTAATTTTCTCCCAGTTTTTCCCTCTCAACCCGCCCCCCCCCCCAAATGTATAGCTCATTTTCAACACAGTATCTAGCGTGGATCAGGGCTACATTTGTTCACCCTTTGTCCCACCCTGTGTTTCCCCTTCCCCTCCCAAAATCAGATAAACTTACATGCAGAACAAAAGGTACAGAAATGAAATATAGTAACAAAGGAGAAAAAAAACAGAAAAATCAAAACAACAAAAATCCCTCTTTTTTCCAGTTCTTGGAGTTCATTTTGATAAACATCATTTTATATGATCATATGCATGTAGCTATTGACCCTTTGTGATCTCATAAGAATATCCTCCCTTGGTCTTACTGTGTGAGATTCTTAATTTATACACTACTTTACAGGTGCAAAAATTACAAAACAAAAGATAAAATTAGAAAAACAACCCTGTCTTTCATTTTCTCTGTGTTCTTTTCAATATAAAGTGTCATTCCTGGGCTGGGGATATGGCCTAGTGGCGAGAGAGCTTGACTCGTATACATGAGGCCCTGGGTTCGATTCCCCAGCACCACATATACAGAAAACGGCCAGAAGTGGCGCTGTGGCTCAAGTGGCAGAGTGCTAGCCTTGAGCAAAAAGGAAGCCAGGGACAGTGCTCAGGCCCTGAGTCCAAGGCCCAGGACTGGCCAAAAAACAAACAAACAAACAAAATAAAGTGTCATTCCTAGGTATTCTACTCAAATGAATATGGACAGGAAGGACTTACAGCCATGGGACCCACATATATTCTTCCTAGAGATAATAGCAATAGCAAACAATTGCCATAGTTCTGTACACTAGAAATGCTAAACGATGCCATGCTAAGTCATTGAATCCTCGCCAAGTAGGAGGTCACGTGAACCTCACTTTACACAGGAGGAAAATGAGACACAGAGACCTTCCCAAGCAAATCCTAGTCAGAACACAAAGCCAGGCACTGAGGTCTAGGGTCTGCACAATAAAGGCAATCAAGAGCTGCTTGGCCCAGTCCAGAGCATGTGGCATGAAATAATGCTTGCTGCTGTGCTGTGGAGCTTCTTCAGTACACTCACCTCTGTTCCTCGCTCTACTCCCATCCTCCTTCAGTGAATGAGCTACACTTGTAGAACCAAGTGATTAAAGTCAGTTTCCACACAAAACCATAAGCCAGTGTCCAGTGCATGCCTGCTTGTACATCAGAAAGAGTTAAGAAGACTGTTATTTTAGCTTCTGAGCTGATGAGCCATTGAGGTGCATGTTTCTGCTTTTGGAGAATGAAAGGTTTAGACTAAAAGAGCAGGAAAAGAGAAGGAAGATGTCAGAGAAGGGAAGGTAGAGAAGGCAGGAGCATGGATGTGATTCATCCGTTCCACTGACAGCTGCTGGGCACCTCATTGCTAATTATCAAGTAATGTAAACCTCAGGATAAGGACCATTCTGGAAGGAAATCACTCTGTTAGGAGTTATTAAACAAATGCAATGCAATTAAAGGGCAATGTGCCAAGGAAGGAAGGTGAAGAAATGAATCAGCTCCACCTGGGTTCCCGTTAGGAATGCTGCCAGAGGCAAAGACATCTGTAGCTAAGTCTAGGAGAAGGAAAATGCATTTTTCCAACTCATTAAGAAGAATTAGGTTAAAAAAAAGTTTATAGGATAATTCCAAAGTGATAGATACAGGAGAGAACTCATTGGTCAAAGGACTGCAAAGAGTTTGGAAATGTAGAAGGGAACAGTAAGGCCTGGGATTAGTGGAAGAATGGTTAGCTAAGCAGTGGCCAGATCCTGCAAGAAATTCTAGTCTATACATAGTAGTTTGGGCTTGTTCTTAGGCCCAGGAAATACAGTTTAATTATAAATATAGGAGACACATAAGATAAAAAATGTCAGTGATTGCCATTCTATGCCAATTTTTTTTTGGCCTTAACTTCACAAATTCTTCATGCCATCACCACCTTTACAGCATTTAGGTAAGGCTCTCTGCTCTCTCTGCATTGGATTCCTGGAGTTTCTTTAGTTTCTTGGCTTCAAACATTCTATTTATGGAACTGATTCTTCAGACATTATCTCTAACCCTGCTGCCTGGCTAGAGTTTTACCTCCACACCCTTCACTTACATCAGGGAATGTTACTTTTGTTTCAGTCTTTACTTGTGTCAACCATCCTGTAGCAACCCCACATGACTTCCCAGTACCTATGAATATAGTTTCACTCAGGACTGAGGTCTCAAATGCACATTTCTCACTCTTGCTAGGCAAGTGAAAAGTTATCTTTATGAGTGTTCAAGAGATCCGGCTGAAAACAGTGAAAAGTTATCTCATGAATATGAAAGACATGTGGCCAATAACAATGTAAGAATGACATTGACATGGAACTGGGGCGGACACTGGAAAGATGACTGCAGCCTTCTATCTTCCTTTGTGCGTAGAGTTCCTCAAAAGTGAACTGCAACCTGAGGTAGGTTCTTCAGTCTTGTACATGTATAGTTTTTCTATGACCTACAGATGCATAGATTGTCCACCATACTTAAGTTCACAACAAGGGTTTATCATGAATTGAAATACAAGTTAAATTCTGGTTCTACTTGTGAATGGAAGATATCTTTTTCTAACTCTATACTAGGCTCATATTTTACATTCTAAGAGATGAATAAAGTGTAAATTGGTTCTAGAACCACATGACAGATATGAAAGCAGAGGAAAAAAAATCACAGTTCTCAGGAGGAAATTCATGGTGCATGCTTTGCATTTGGACCAGTAGCTTCCAGGCAGTACATCTGCACATCCATATCATATCCAAATGGGTCTTGGCAGCAAGATTGCCCTCCTCATTCACAGAGCCCAGAGTCATGCTTCTTACTGGAGACAAAATGGGTTAGGGAAGCACCAGAGAAGAAGATGCAGGAAGCTTATGAAACAATCCACAGCCCATTCTATAGAAGATTCCAGCCAGCCCTAAACAATAGTTAATCCAGTTGTAAAATACAAACCTGTAAACCTGTTGGGCATGGTGGCTCAAGCCTATAATCCTAGCTACTTTGGAGGTAGATGGGGATGGTAATTCAAAGCCAGCCTGGGAAAATTATTTTTTTCTAACAAAGAAAGAAAAAAATCTTTATGGGAACAGCCCAGATGCCCTAGAATAGTGGAGTAGATTAAAAAAAAATGTGGTACCTACACATAATGGAATTTTACACAACCATTAGAAAGAATAATATTATGTTATTTGCAAGGAAATGGATGGACATAGAACATATCTTGTTAAATGAGATAAGCCAAGCTCAGAGAAACAAATGATGCGTGTTTTCTCTTATGTGCTGAAGTTAGATCTAATATGTACTGGAACATGGTAAACTATACAGGACTCTAGACATTCACATACAATGAGACCAAAGGAGGATGTTCTTAGGAAAGAGTCACAAATGCTCAATACCTATGTGCCTCTGATTATATAAAATATTATTTATCAAAATGAACTACAAGAAATGGAAACAAGAGGTTTTTCTCTTTGTAGTTGGTTTCATTTTATTTGTGTTGTTTTTGGGTGTTTTCTTGTCCTGTTTGTTCATTGATCTGTCTTTGGGGGGGTAGTTAAAGGGAAAGCATAGAAATGGAGGGACAAAAGGTGAACAAATGCAGCAGTGGTACTCACTGGACACTTTAGTGAAAATGGGTGGGGATGGGAGAGAAAAACCAGGAAAGAGGGATGGAAAGGGTGACATTGTCCAAAAAGAAATGTACTCTTTATCTGACTTATGTAACTGTAACCCCTGTGTATATCACCTTTATAACAACAATTTAAAAAAAAAAATCTTGGGCTGGGAATATGGCCTAGTGGCAAGAGCGCTTGCCTCCTACCCATGAAGCTCTCGGTTCGATTCCCCAGCACCACATATATGGAAAACGGCCAGAAGGGGCGCTGTGGCTCAGGTGGCAGAGTGCTAGCCTTGAGCAGGAAGAAGCCAGGGATGGTGCTCAGGCCCTGAGTCCAAGGCTCAGGACTGGCCAAAAAAAAAAAAAAAAATCTTAAGAGACTATATTTTAACTAATATCTGGGTACAGTGATGCATACCTGCTGTTTCAGCTACAGGAGAAACACAATGGGTGGGTACAGTGGCACATGCCTGCAATCTAAGCAACATAGGGAAATACAAATAGAACTGTGTATGTAGCCCAGCTTGGGAATAAAGCAAGAGATGCTATCTCAAAAATAACCAACATAAAAAGTGGGCTGATCAAGTGACTTGAATGGTAGAACACTTGTCTAGCAAGCACAGGACTTAGAATTCAAACCTCAGTACTGCAAAAAAAAAAAAAATTTTTAATCTATAAACAAACCAAGAAAAAAATCAATGAAACAAAAGACAATAACTAAGAGAATCAGCAGATGACTGAAACAAAAAGACATAGCAACAATGTACCAAATAAAAGATTATTTTGGAGGTTTTGGTATCCATGGAGAATTTTTAAAAATCATACCAAATGTTAGCCAATAGTTGAATCTAGTTGGTGGATACTTGACATTATATTTAACTTCCAAAATGTCCTTGTGTTCAAAACTTTCAAGGAGGCATAAGGTTCCAGCCATCAATATAGTAGGATGTTGGCTGAAAAATAAACCAATAGATCTGCCACAGTACTGGAAACCCAGAACTATAGTCACATAAATGTGGTCAACTGATCTTTGAAAAGGAGCAAAGACAATTCAATGACAAAATGGAACTAGAAAAATAAGCATTCATACGCAAAATTTATAGATAGACTTTACACACTTGGCAAAAATTATGTTACCTAACATAAAATACAAAACCATAAAACTCGTATAAAATAATAGGGAAAAATCGAAATGACTTTGGTCATGACTTTTTCAAGAATGACTTTTCAGACATTACACTGAAGCTCAATACGTGAAAGGAAGAATTAATAAAACTATATATCTCTGCTTTATACAAGACATTGTCAAGAGAATAAAAAATAAGCCACAGACTAGGATAAAGTATATTTTAAAAATCTCTGTGACAAAGGCCCATTATCCAAACTAGATAAAGAGCTCTGAAAGGTGAACAATATGAAGTTGAGGTTAAAAATTGGTAAAGACCTTAACAGATGTCTCACCAAAGATACACAAATGACAAATCAATCTATGAAAAGTTTTATAACATAATGATAGCAAAAATGTAAATGTAAACAGCAGTGAGACATATCAGTACTTGCCTATCAACAAAGTCAAAAACACTGACAACATCAAATAGTGGTGAGAATGGAGACAGTAGAAATTAGCATTCATGGCTTCAAGAAATGAAAATGGTCTAACTATTTTGGAAGGTATTGTGGCAATTTCTTTAAAAACTAGACGTACCTTTTTCATGGAATCCATTAATGTCACACCTTCATATTTACCCAAAGGAATTGAAAACATAACCACACAAAAACCTGCACTCAAATGTTGAAAGCAGCTTTAATCATAGTTGACCAAATTTGAAAGCAAGAAAGATGCTCTTTGTTAGACAGATGAATTGTGGTATATCAGATAGTAGGATATTATCTGACATCCCATACTAAAAAGAAATAAGCTTATCACACTTCAAAAAGACATTGAAGAAATGTAAATGCAAATCACTAAATGAAAGAAGCCAGTCTGAACAGGCTATACATTATATGACTATGTATGTTTTAGAAAGCGAAAACCATGAAGACACAATTCTTTTGTTAGTTTTCTGGATGCTAGTGGCTCATGCCTGTAAGCCTAGCTACTCAGGAAGCTGAGATCTGAGGATCATGGTTTGAAGCCAGTCAGAGTAGGAAATTCCATAAGACTAATTACCAATTAACCACCAACAAAAGCCAGAAGTAGAGCTGTGGCTCAAGGCATAGAGCCCTACCCTTGAGCAAAAAGCTCAGAGACAGCATCCAGGCCTTGAGTTCAAGCCCCAGGACAGGCACCAAAAGAGGAAAATTCTGTGGTTGAGTTTGGATGGAAAAGGAGATAAATCAGCAAGGCACAGAAAAGAATACTAGCTCAATTATATTATGCTGTATGATTTAATACTGGTAGGTACGTTCCATTATAAATTTTCCATACCAACAGAATAATTCCTACAGCAAACCCTAATATAAACTATGGGCTTTGTGTGCTGATATGTCAGAGCAAGTCCATCAGTTGCAGAATGCGTCTTTTGGAGGATATTGACAATGTAGAAGGCCAGGCAGTGTGGGACCATGGAGACCATAGGAAACCCCTGATCTTCCACTCAATTTGTGAACCTAAAGCTGCTATAAAAATAGACCATTAAAAGTAAGCAAGCAAAAGCATATTGCATCTAAAAGACAAGGACAAGTTACTAAGACTAAAGTCTAGAAAACAAGGAAGGGTTCAAAGTGATGAGCATAATGAATATGCATACAAATTTAAAAGGTGAAAGTTCACCAACTACCAAGAAAGATAAATTCCAACATCAGATTAATAACAGAATCAGGATCCTTATTGTGTAGTTTTAGAATAGCAAGGAGAAATGAAAATAAAAACCTTCAGATTACATATTAAGAAAGAAAAAAGCCATACCAAATTGGGAATCACCTCTCAGGAGAAATGCATGCTAATGCCTGAGAGAAATTTTCTTGAAAGTAGAGTTCTGCCGTCGGAATTAATTTGAGGACAAAATAAGAAAGTTGAGTTAAGCAAGACTCAGAATGTATGGCTCCTGTAGCCCATGCAAGATATAATGGCAACAAGGATAACTTCAAAGTAAAAAGGAAGTTCAAGAGAAATTAAAGAAAAGCAATGGGGTCTTGACATTGGAACAGTCTCCCTTTATCACCAAGACATAGAGATTACAGCATTAAATTTCTTACTCTATAAGTCCTAACTACTACTTGGTTCTATTTTGAATACAATTAAGGTAATCATAACACTGTTCTTTATTTCTTCTTGTTGTTCCAATATAGGGGCTTGAACTGTTAGCCTAGGAGGCCTAGGCCTCATCCTTCAGATTTTGCACCCAAAGTTGGCACTCTAGCAATTAAGCAACAACTCCATTTCTAGCTTTTTGCTGGTTAATTAGAGATAAGAGTCTCATGGACTTTTCTGCCTGGACTGGCTTCAAATCGCAGTCTGAGATCTCAGCCTCCAGAGTAGATAGGATTACAAGTGTTAAAAAACAGCACCCAGCAACACTGTGGTCTTTATTAGAATTAGAAATAAAGCAAGATGTGAAGCAAGGTATAAATGCTTAAAACATCAACAATGTGAACACAGTATATGCTTAGAAAAATCAGTAGATTATAGGAGGCAAGAGTAAAAAAATGCTGCCCCCCCCACTTTTGTAACCCCCTATAGCAGGAGCCAATACTTTAAATACAAATCAGCAAGCAAAAAATGTGTACCATTTGAAACTATAAGCAATTTAAAGCAACTCCATGCAGGCATCAAAAGAGAAAATATGGAGTTTTGAAAATAGTAGAACTTGGATCACAGTCCGTTTTTTAATTCTTGAATAAAACGGACATATTGTAAAATGAGCTTACATAAGGTGGCAATAAATGTTCCTTTAAAAAATATTTTCTCTTTTCATATTTCCCATCCCAGGAAGCCTCAATACAGTAGCAGGTGTATTTTATATAAATGACCGAAATGTAACAATATAAGTATGTTTCACATCTTGATCTCCATCTGTTTCTCTATTAGAAAATTAAACAGCAGCAGATTGTCCTTTCACAAATGATTCTTTCAGATGGCCTCTGTGTGTGGCATATTCCTAGGAGCTTTACATCTTTTAAAGTTAGAATGACCTCCTTAGGTTTCGCACTCGGGACATCAGTGTTTTTCCAACACAAACTGTCTTTATATTCTGCCAGCTGACGATGGAATTCACTTGACTAGAGAAATCTGGCCTCTAAGAGGAGTTCAGGAGTTAACCGTTGCTTAAAAAAAAAGTCTGTGGGAGGAAGAGTCTGTCATGGTTAATGATATGATTTATTGCAATTACAGAAAACTACCCTGATTGTTCAAATTGCGGTCTGTAGGCCTCAGCCAGATTAAATGCCAGGCTGTACTACACAGAGGAGGTAATCAAATAATTGTCTGTGCTCAATAACACTGTTCTTAATTCACACAGCAAACTTTTCTAAAGTACAAATGCTAGGACATGGATGAGAGAAACTAAACACCAGAGTTCTTAAAAAAAAAATTATGAAACACAAAGGGATGCTGATAGCTATGGCAATTTTTTTCTGCTCTTATATTTGAAGCTTAATTGTTATAAAGAAGCAAGGGTTTTTCCATAACCCCAAATCTAGTTGACATGAACTATTATAATGTATGACATTTGTTAAGATGGGGATTGAGCTCAGTGTCTTAGCCTTTAAGAACTAGGAAGTAATGAAAGAAAATGGCAAAATTCAAGGTTAGGGAAAAAAATGAGGAAGAAGAAAATGTAGTGACACTGTATAGATTCCAATTTGATGCTATCCACTCTGAGGACAGCTGCCTAACTGACAGATTTAAGGAAGAGCATGACACTGGGAAGTCTGTGAACTGTTGATAGTAATTATTTTAGTTAAGCAATTAAACAAGAGCTGATAATCTAGAATATTGGTGACAGATCTCGTGGTCAAAACATCCCCCATAGTAAAACAATTATGGATAAATGTTTTTAAGTCCCCAACTAAATGTCACAATGATTAATAAGAAGAATAATTAATGTAATGACCTTGCTGTGATCATTATCTCATGAAAAGCTTTGTATTTTAAGATCAATTCGGTTTTGTTTTGAGTTTTATTTTTTATTTTTTTGTTGACCTGATGCTTGAACTCAGAGCCTGGGTACTGTCTCTGAGCATTTTTGCTTAAGGTTATTACTTTACCATGTGAACCACAGCTCCACTTCCAGCTTTTTGGTAGTTAAATGAAGATAAGAATCTCTGGCTTCAAACTACTATCCTCAGATATAAGTCCTGAGTTTCATGGATTACAGGCATGAGCCACTGGCACCTGGTTTTGTAAAATAAGTTTTTATATAGCCCATCACCATCCCAACCACATCTAACTTGAGTTTTTCAAAGAAAAGCTCTGAAGCATACTTTAATTACAGTTCGCAATGTGGGAATTGGAACTGTGAAAGGCTTTATTACATCCAACCAAGAGGTATGAGATTGAGCTGTGTACTAAAGTTTAGAGATGGTTCAAGAACTAAGAACTGAGGCAAGCAGTGAAACTGAGGGGAAATACCAGGTCTATCAATAATAGCTGCCAGGAACCAAAAATAAATCAAAGCTTTCTAAAAGTAGTCACAGAAATAAATAAATGCAAAGAAAGTCAGAAGCCATAAAGGAAACACTATGGAATGGAAACTTGGAAAGATGAGAAGCTGTCTTGGCCTGTTTTGTGCTATGACAAAACACCGGAGGCTGTGTACTTCATATACTTAAATGCCAGCTTGGTCAACTTCAATATGGAATGTGACATCACATAGCAGGATCTCATGCAAGCCCTCTCAATACAAAAGAGGAGGCAAGAACTTCATGTTCCCTTCTTTAAGACCTAATTCTGTTTCTGGAGAAGAAAAGTATTACCCCATTCATTAAGGCAGATGCCTCATAATGGCAAATCATCTTAAAGGCTCTATGATCCCAGTGTCATGGCATTGGAAATTGAGCCACAAGGTGAACTTTGATGAAATCACACACACACACACACACACACACACACACACACACACACACACACACACCACTCAAACCATAGCAGGAGTAGAGGAAATGCTATGGTTGGCAATTTTAAATGGCTAGACTTCATTCCCATAACTAGGTTTTCAGTTTGGTTGGTATGTTTATTTTCTTTTTGCATTCTCCTTGCTAAACTCAATGCAAGTGGAAACCATGACAACACAGAAGGGAGCCTTGGTTACCTTTAGAAAAATTCTAGAGTTAAGAAAAATCAGAGAATGGTAACTTTCCTCAGCAATGTAGCCTGATCAGAAGAGGCTTGCTAGTCATGGCTTCATCACGCTTTAATATAGCAGCATGTATTTGTTTCTAAAATGAGTTGTTTCTGTGCCTCAGTGTCCTGGCTTACTCGTTGCTGCTTCTCTGTGGCAGCTCTTCTTTTAGTCCTCAAAATGCTGTCAGATAATTTCCTAATAAATACTGTCAGGTGCTTTAAAAATTCTACCACTAGGGAGTAACCAAGAGTAAACCTTGAGATTCTCTGGACAATGATATTAACAAACAGTAACCTCGCCTTATTTTGAGATTTTTCACAAGACTTTGACTAAATGTAGCTAATAATAACAATAATACTTGCCATAATAAAGAAAAACTTCAAAACACAAAGTTGAAACTCTTGTGGACAAGTCACACACCTCTCAGTTGATTCAGAGAAGCCCTCAAAGTTGTGTCCTCCTCACTTGCACTTAAGGTATGTGATCTACTATATGTTTCCCTCTTTTTAATTTTGTGAAAATACATCTTTCAAAATTACAAATGGTAACAAAAAAGCAAAGTGAAAGTTAATGTGTTGGTGGCTCAGACTTTTAATCATAACTACTTGGAAAGCCAGGAAAGAGTAGTAGATGATGAATCAAGGCTAGCATAGGCAGAAAAGTTTGTGAGATCCCCTTGTCAGTCCATACCTGTATATACGTGCAGTGCCTGTTACCTAGGTCTACATGTGAGGCAGAGATGGACAGGATCAGGGAGTCAACCTGGGCAGAAAATTCCAGGACACTCCACCTCCTCAGAAGGGAAATTAGAAATGGGAGCACACCTATGATGTCAGCTAAGATAGGAAACCCATCATAGGTAGGCATATGCCTAGGGGAGAAACAAGACTCTATCCCCCAAATAAACAATGAAACATGCAGCTCAGTGATTACAGGTCTGGAAAGACGTTTTGTGAGGAAGCCTGTAGCAACCTGATATAAACCTATCACCTCTCTAGGATGATGGAGGACATGGCAGGTTTGTAAATATGTTGTAAGGATCTCATTTCAATGTCGGTGAGTAAATTAATAAAAACCAACCACATTAGTTTTCTAAACATGACTTGCAACTTGTATTCCTCTTCACAATGTCCAGCCGGTACATCTTGGAAATAAGCCAAGTCAGGTTTCAGGCAATTGTGAGGGATAATGTCATGTTCTCCTCTGTAGCTGTTGGTAACTGTGGGCTCTTCTCTCCCACTCTGTGGCCAGTTCTAACTATCTCCCTCTTCCAAGTAAATGGGTAGAAAGTGAGAGTGAAGGCTACTTCATTATACACAACTGTCAGCTAAAACACATGCATTTTACACAGCAAATAAAATATTTAGTAAATACCTATATGTGCCATACTTTGTGATAAATAGTTTACATTATCTCAGAATTCTTCATTGGCCAGTTTTTGGGTGGTGTGCAGTGCCATAAGTATAGTTCTGTGATAGGTGGAATTATGTAGGTTCAAATAAAACCCATGCAGTTTTATGCAATACATAACCCAGTTTTACAATTTTTTTGTCAAAATGTGAGTGGTAAAATTGGATGGATCTCAGTTTTGTTTTTACTTGCATTTCTCTAACTTTGATCAAAGTTGAGTCTTACTTCAGATGGACAGGAGCCATTTCTATCTGCTTTTTCATGAGTAGTCTACTCATATGGCTAGCTGACATTTTCTGGAGGTATTGTCCTCTTTTCTTTTCCTCAGTATCTCTTCATAATTACAAAAGTGAACCCTCTATCTGTTTCAAAAAGTAATAGATTTTATTCTCAAATCATCACCTATCTCTTTCACTAACTTATGGTGTTCATTTTGTTATATAAAAAATAATAAATAGAGGGAGGTGGTACTGAGGACTGAACTCAGTGACTTGTGTTTACAAGATTTTTACTCTAATACTTGAGTCATGTCCCCAGTCCCAAAATATGTTTAAGAAATCATATATACTAGGCACAAGCCTATAATCTCAGCTAATTGGAATTGTGGAAGAAGGAAGCTGTGGGTTCCACTTAACTCTGGTTACTATGAGAAAGACAAACTGAAAAAGGAAAACGACTTGGGAAGGACAAGACTCAAGTTGTAGAACACTTGCTTCGCAATCACAATGCTCTGAGTTTAATCCTTAGATTCTTAATAACACACATACACACACACACTCACACAATACCAACTCTTTATCTGTTGGAAATGTGATGTTGAAGACATTAATTTGCATCAGAGAAATAGTAACACGTTATAAGTAAATGACTAAATAAGAAGATAACAGGATCAGATAGTTTTACAGAGGAATTCTACCAAACCTTCAAATAACAGGTAAACTCAGAACTCTATAATCTATGCCACAGAACTAATTTTTTTCCTGAACATTAAATACACTAATGACAATATAATTAGAATGGCATCACTGACATAATTTATGAATACAGTACAATTTGGTTAATAAAACATTATCAAGGGGCTGGGGATATAGCCTAGTGGCAAGAGTGCCTGCCTCGGTATACCCGAGGCCCTAGGTTCGATTCCCCAGCACCACATATACAGAAAACGGCCAGAAGCCGCGCTGTGGCTCAAGTGGCAGAGTGCTAGCCTTGAGCGGGAAGAAGCCAGGGACAGTGCTTAGGCCCTGAGTCCAAGGCCCAGGACTGGCCAAAAAAAAAAAAAAAAACATTATCAAGCAGAACCTGACATTATTATAAAAATGTGATAAGCCATGATCAAGTGAAATGTATTACAATATATATGCAAACCTTGTTCACTATTAGGAAATCTAGTAAAATACCAAATTAACAAATCTAAAAAAGAGTAATAATCACATGAATATTTCCAAAGACAATCAAAATCCTTGGGCAAAATACAACCTAACAATACAAATATAAAACCATTTCCTAAAGCCAGTATCTTTCTCAACGGGTTTTTGAGGCAGATCAACTGAAGTTAGGAACAAAGAAAGAGGACCATCTGTCTCCAGTAGTTTTCAAACTTATAGGGGAAATAACAGCCAAGGCAGCCAGATTGTAGATGTGCAGTCTATTTGTAGATGGTTTTCATAAAGCTTTAGAGAAACAATAATAAAACTCTCAAATTATACAAAGCAGTAAGGTAGAAGAATATAAAAATAACTTAGGGGTGCTGATAGCTCATGTCTCTAATCCTAGGGACTCAGGAGGCTGTGATCTGAGAATCACAGTTCAAAGTCCATAAGATTCTTATCTCCAAGAAACTACTCAGAAAAAACTAGAACTGGAGCTGTGGCTCAAGTGGTAGAGTGTTAGACTTGAGCCAAAGACATTCAGGGACAGTGCCCAGGACCTGAGTTCAAGCCCCAGGACCAGCACACACACAATTTTTTTTTTAATAATCGAAATGAACTCCAGGAAATGAAAACAATATTTTTTTTCAAATTTTTATTATCAAACTGATGTACAGAGAGGTTACAGTTTCATACGTTAGGCATTGGATACATTACTTGTACTGTTTGTTACCTCGTCCCTCATATCCCCTCCCTCCCCCTTTCCCTTTCCCCCCATGAGGTGTTCAGTTCACTTACACCAAACAGTTTTGCAAGTATTGCTTTTGTAGTTGTTTTTCTTTTTTTATCCAGTGTCTCTCAATTTTGGTATTCCCTTTCAATTTCCTAGTTCTAATACCAGTATACATGGTTTCCAATATACTCAGATAAGATTACAGAGATAGTGTAGGTACAACCACTGGAAGGTGATACAAGAACATCATCAATAATAGAAGCTACAGATACAGATGGGACATTGAAAGTAGTTACAACTGTGATATAACAATCGTTTCCATAACATGGAGTTCATTTCACTTAGCATCACCTTATGTGATCATAAGGGTATAGCTATTGGGCTCTTGTGATCCTCTGCTGTGACTTGCCTAAACCTGTACTAATTATACCCAATAAGGGAGACCATAGAGTCCATGTTTCTTTGGGTCTGGCTCACTTCACTTAGTATAATTTTTTCCAAGTCCTTCCATTTCCTTACAAATGGGGCAACGTCATTCTTTCTGATAGAGGCATAAAATTCCATTGTGTATATGTACCACATATTCCTGATCCATTCGTCTACTGAGGGGTTGGTTCCAGATTCTAGCTATGACAAATTGCGCTGCAATGAACATAGTTGTGCTAGTGGCTTTACTGTGATTTTGTTTGTGTTCTTTTGGGTAGATACCCAAAAGTGGGGCTGCTGGGTCATAGGGGAGTTCTATATTTAGCCTTCTGAGGAATCTCCATACTGCTTGCCAGAGTGGTTGAACCAGTTTACATTCCCACCAACAATGAAGAAGGGTTCTCTTTTGGCCACATCCCCTCCAACAGTTGTTATTGTTAGTTTTCTTGATATATGACATTCTTACTGGGGTGAGATGAAATCTCAATGAAAGACAACATTTTTTTATGTTTTTTGTTTTTTTTTTTCTGTTTGCTTATTTATATGCCTTTGGGAGTATAAGGGGAGGCACAGAAATAGAGGGACAAAGGGTGAACAAGTGCAGCAGTGGTATCCAATGGATACTATGTTGAAAATGAACTATACAACCTGTGAGTGGGGAATGGGAGGGAGACACCGGAGGGGGGGGGGGGGAAGGGTGTTGTTGTCCAAAAAGAAATATGTTCATTATCTGACTTATGTAACTATAACACTTCTGTACATCACTTTTTAAATAACAAATAAATAACTTAAGGAAATGACTGATCTTCATCACAGAAACAATAACCAGCTCAATAACCCAATTGTTTAAATGGCTACCAATAAATTTAAGTCCTTAACATTAATTCAATAGTAAATTTGCCACAGGCAAAATGAAGCAATCTACAAAACATTCCTAAAGACATAAGAGTATGTGCACAAAAGGCGAGATTGTCTCCTCTGTCCTTGGAAAGAATGACTCCCATTATAAAAATGTCAGTCCTCTTCAAATTTCCAGGCTAGG
The DNA here is from genome assembly GCF_023159225.1 of Perognathus longimembris pacificus. Taxonomy (NCBI): domain Eukaryota; kingdom Metazoa; phylum Chordata; class Mammalia; order Rodentia; family Heteromyidae; genus Perognathus; species Perognathus longimembris. The sequence goes on from NC_063161.1 coordinate 100,780,345, forward strand.
CTGGAATCCAGATTCTCCTATCTCCACTCCCTGAGTAGCTGAGATTATAGGGTTTTGTCACCAACTAAGTCAATTTCTTCAAGAAATTGTGAATTCTAAAATTTCAAGTTCATCTGCACACATGTGAGAGAAGGAGTTACTAGTGAACTCAATACCTTCTGTTTTGATTATTTTTCCCTTTAATTAATTCTTATTTTGAATATTTGTGCATTTACCACTTTCTGTTTTATTAGGTTAACTAGTGATTTTTATACCTTGTTAATTTTTTTCAAGACCTAACTAGGATTTAGATTTAATTATGTCTACTTATGTTTTATTACTCCCAACTTTTCCTCAGTTTTTTTTACATTTTCTAAGCTGTTAAGTTGAAAATACAGTTCTTTAGCTTTCATAACTTTTATTGCTGAAACTATTGAAGACCATGAATTTTCCTCTCATCACTAATTTAACATACAGTATATATTGCTCTTTTAGCCTCATCCTCAGTAGGTTTAGTGTTAGATACACAATTAAAATGAATTGAGATCATATCAGCTCTCTAACTGAAGATGCTCAACTCACATCTTGTTGGATTCTAGTAGATTCTCAAATAGGTTTCCTGAATACAAATTTCCAACCTACTGTTCATTTAAAAAACATGGTATTGCTCTACTGTTGTTGTACCTTGTGTCTTGCTTTTGAACAAATATTGTGTTGTTCTTGAATGTCTAAAGCTAGCCTAGCATTCTTATCCTTGTGAGGTATTCATCTTGCTAAATTATCTTTAGACATTCAAGAATAATGTGAAACATGGAGTCCCCATTGTGAAGACTCTATGCCCCATAGAGAAAAGTGGCCTCTCTAACTTCCTCAGGATCTCATCTTGTTAAAAATTAATTATAGGACCTTTTTTTTAGAAAGAGATTCTGTATACAAAATACAAACAAAATTTGTCCCATGGGAACTGAGCTAACTAAAGGCATAACAATACTATGTTTTGTTTTTTTAAAGTATCCTAGGGAAAAAAGAATTTAAAAAAAACACCTAGAGATGATTTTCAAAACATTAATACTTTGTTGAAGTAGAGATTGCAAATTAGCTCAATGGCTTCTCTTTCATTTGTCATATTATTCTTTTAAAGTTCAGGCACGCATTCTAATTAGGGAAAATTTGTGCCAGGAGGAACAAAATTAACTGAGAAAAGCAAAGAGGAACCTGATTAATCAATAAGAAAGATTACAGATAAAGTAGCTTGCTATAATAATGGCTGAATATATCTGATAAATATTTGAGGTCCATGTTTTATAAGCATAAAGGATATGTTCAGTCTTAGAAGCTATATTTGGACACTCACTAGAAGCAGCCACTATGTGCATCTTTCTAGAAATACAGAGATAATTAAAATACAGTCTCAGACGTTGTGAAGATGAATGAGGAGGGCCACATCAAATATGGGGAAATGCTAAAAAAAAAAAAAAAAAAAGCAGAAATGTTACAGTGTCTTAACTCCCAACAATGTAATTACCATTCAATCAGAAACACCAAAGAATCAAATGCTCTCTAGGAAGTGAGGAAGAAAAATCACCATTGTTCCTGAGAATCAAGAGGTAAAATCATATCAGGTGAATAAAAGAATGTTTTCTACATGGTCTCAAAAGAGATTGATGTGATATTACCTGGGCATTGGAGACTAAGCACCCGCCCTGGTTGTGCCTATATGTTCTAGCTACATGACCCTATATGTTGGCCTCTACCTGCTGTGTTGCTTGATTGAACACCATTATTATTCCATATGTTTTAAATGAATATTAATTGCTTGTGGTGGCCATGTTCTATGCTATTCTGGTCTGAGAGTCCTAAAAATCTGAGGAAATAATTCCTATCAGAAAGGACTGGCTGGCTATCTATGGACAAAGGATAATAAAAATCTTCCTTCTCCAAGGAAGAAACAAATCAAATCAGAAATGAATGCCCTTGTACGAAAAAAAAAGTCAGCTTTTCAACAGAAAGTTCATGAAGCAATTACATGGGTCTATTGCTTTCCAAGCACAGAGACATACTCCAGAGAGCGCCAGCCCCAGCCCCTGACAGCTGGAATGCAGCTGAGCCTTCCACTTTACTCTAATGTCTTTGGTTAGTGCTGAATTGTCCCTCAGTCTTTTTCTAAATATGCCCCAATTCACAGGATTTACAAATACTTTGACATCTGTGTGTGGTGTTATTAGCTGGCCTGTTTTAAGCAAAGAGCAATGTCAACAATCCACATTCATAATACAGTATTCTTTATGGGTTTTGTTTTTTGTTTGGTGTGTGTTTGTTTTGTGCTGGTTCTGGGGTTTGAACTCAGGGCCTGGACCCTGCCCCTGAGCTGTTTTTGCTCATGGCTAGCCTTCTACCTCTTGACCCACAGCTCCACTTTGGGTTTATGTGGTGCTTAATTAGAGATAAGAGCCTCACAGATTTTCCTGCCAAAGCTGGCTACAAACCACAATCCTCACATCCTCAGCCTCCCAAGTAGTTATATCATAGGTGTTGTCCACTTTCTTCTTCTTCTTAGATTTAATGTTTAGTTTTCTGACATGGACAGTCCATATTCTCTAAAACCTTTACAATGTCCATCTCCATGATATTTAAAATAAAAATTCATGACTACATGTCAGTATTTACTATATATATATATATATATATATATATATATATATACATATTTTTTTATTTTTTTTTTTTTGGCCAGTCCTGGGCCTTGGACTCAGGGCCTGAGCACTGTCCCTGGCTTCTTCCCGCTCAAGGCTAGCACTCTGCCACTTGAGCCACAGCGCCGCTTCTGGCCGTTTTCTGTATATGTGGTGCTGGGGAATCGAACCTAGGGCCTCGTGTATCCGAGGCAGGCACTCTTGCCACTAGGCTATATCCCCAGCCCTACAAAATATATTTTAAAGATAAACTTGAAACCATAGAACATAGCCATAAGACATGAAATGTGACAATATCCACATATCAGTTATCTCCTCAAAAGCAACTGATACATTGAGGAGTCTAGCTTTGTCATTGCCTTTCTTTCATCTTCTCTTCTTTCTTTTCTGTGAATTTCACCTTTTCCACCTAGTAATAATTCTTCTGTGTCACTCTATAAAACTTTTCTGTAACTTTTAATTCTTGAAGCAAATCCATTTATCACCATAATGAGTAATTAAATAGGACTATTTCATTGTCTGAAATTAAGCACAATATGGAAAATCTCTCTTCCATGTATCTCTTGCCCAGAAAGAAGTGCTAACTTCTCTCCACATGAAGGCAGGAGACTGTAGAGAGATAAAGCTGACAGCAACTTAAGCAGAATTTCCCACAACACAGCCTGCCATCTTCCTAGGTAGAAGTCTCTTACAACCAATTTTCTGTTCCACCTGGACCCGTTTTCTGTTGCATCTCTGCTAGGTGATATTTATACATTTTTATATATGTAATAGGGAGGTCAGATCTGGCCAGTGCCATCATTAACTGTGGAGGGACTTCAGGTTGACTCCAGTTCAGATTAGAGCAGAAGCCAACTCTATCTCCACTAAGCTCTATCCAGGGAAGCTCCCCTTTATTATGATAAGTTATGTAAATTGACTACCTGAGGCCTGGGAGCTTCAAGGGAACCTCTGCCCTCCCATGGGTAGGTGTATCCACCTGACATCAAATCCATGTGCCCTCCAGAGTGGGTGTATCCACCTGATGTCAAATCTATGTGCCAATTCTAACTAGAATGATAGGTTGGTCCAAACAGATACTATGAGACACACTATAACTCTATTGGCAACCTGGGTGTGGCCTAGCATGTCTGTAAGTGCTGTATCCTCATTGGTCACCTGCGTGTGGCAAGTTTGGCTGTGATGTTTGCCTTATAACCAGGCTGGAAGGCCACACATGCACATGGTTCCAGCTCCCGAGTCTGGGCTGCACATGTGCGGGCGGTTCCAGCTCCTGAGTCTAGGCCACAACCCTGCACACGTGGTCAACAGTTTTGGCTCCTGAGTCTGGGCTGCGACCAAGGCCGGTCGGTTCACTTTTTGTTCACTTTTTACTTCCCCAATAAATCCATCTTTTTATCATCTTGTAGCTGGAGACTGTGTGGTGAACTCTTGGGGGAACCAGGAATCCCCTCCCTTTGGGGGGGACCCCGTTTCATTGCAGCGAACTCCCACTTTACTTCATACTATCGCGGACAAGCCCCCATTCCCTTTTTTTCTTGTACATAAAAATCAAATCATTGATTTCTCCTGGAGAGCTTAATCTTGCCAGGACTGTAACATGACTCCATCCACAGGTTTCTGGGGAGAGCAAGGATGATACAAGAGCCAGTCTGATGTGACTGCTGCTCTTAAGCTTGTACCCAGAAAGAACCTGGTTATCTATGAGGTCCATCCCCAGGACAGCTACAGGTGTTCTCACCTATTTTAAATCTCCGTCCAGTTACCTAGGTAGCTGGCACACCTCCTCAGAAGTCACAACCTACTTCATCTGGACACTCTAATACACTTGGACACACTTCCCACTCCAAGCATTTCCTGAGAGTGACTCTGTAGCCTGCCACGCATGTTTTTCTTATTAGAGCTCATCAACTTCAGTTAACTTAGAGGAGTGGGAAGGTTACCACTGGAAGAATGTCTCCCCAATATCTTAGCTTTACTACCCACTATCACAGATGACTGGCAAGTTCCTGCCCAGTAGATAGATATGGGAATTTAGAAAGGCATACTTACAAACTATTCTTTTAGGACTTCCTGGCTCTGGTTAATTTTTGAAAGGCCAAACATGGGTGACTGTGAGATCTGACACCTTGTCTGCCATCCAAGCAGTGGCTTGCTGCCTCTGGATGCTCCACTTATCCCAGGAGTGACTTTTCTACTCTGAGGTTAATTTACCTTTGGCATTTCTCTTGGTCTGTCGCTGTATTTGGACTCAGGGCCTGAGTGCTGTCCCTCGGCTCTCCAGCTCAAGACTAGCACTCTACCACTTTGAGCCTCAAAGCGACTCACAACTCTGTTCCCAGCACTCTGCTGGCTGATTAGAGACAAGACTCTCACAGAGACGTTTTTCTGCCCGGGCTGGCTGTGAACCACAGATCATGAGTCTGTACATAAGGCCAATTTACTCCAATTAAGGCATCAAGGTGGTCCACACAGAAATAGTTTTTAAGTATGCTGTTAACTGGAACTTATTAAGGGCCAATGTTAGGAATCATCTGTCCTCTGTGGGTCTGTTGAAAACTGTTACAAAAAGCTTGTAGACAGACTGGAATAACAATTCCACTTTGGAACAATTTTACTTCCAAATTTCTTATCTAGAAATGTATTTTTTATTTCAAAGTCCTCAGTTCCTCTTTTGACAATGCAATAAACCTCCAAAAATTTGGTAATGCTCAAACTCGGAGTTTAAACTTAAATTCGCCCATTCTTACTCTTTATCAATGTCATAAGAACATTACAAGTCTAAATGTTTTACAAATGTCCATTTTAGTGGGTCATCACCAGATTGTACCACCTTCCACTTGTCCTCCTTGGTCAGGTTAGCTGCTTTGACATGGGAGGCGTGGATCCAGGTCCTTAGGCCATCTACCTTGACAGCAGTAGGAGTGGTCAGGACTACAGTGTAGGGGCCTTTCCAGCGGGGCTCCAAGGACTCAGTCTTATGTCGCCTTACCCACACCACCTGTCCTGGCACAAAAGGGTGTAAGGCTGGGGCATCTTTAGGCAGCTTCTCATGAGCGGCCTTGATCTGGGAGTAAAGTTCATTTTTGACTCTCTGCAGGGCCTGTAAGGACTGTAGCAAATGTTGGTTAGACAATTCAGCTACGGCTTCAGAACCAAGCTTAGGGCATAGGGGAGGAGGCCTCCCAAACATTATCTCATAAGGTATGGTGTACAGCGTACCCATAGAAGGGCAAATGGTAGGAGGGCTGTCCAGTTTTCACCAGTCTCAAGGTTCAATTTGGTTAAGGTCTCCTTTAGAGTCCTATTCATCCTCTCTACCTGTCCTGAACTTTGGGGGTGATAGGCACAATGTAATTTCCAATTAATCCCCAATGACTTACCCAAAAGCTGGGTTACCTGAGAGATGAAAGCGGGGCCATTGTCTGAGCCTATGGCTACTGGGAGTCCAAACCTGGGAATTATCACCTCTAGCAGCTTCTTTGTTACGGTCTGTGCTGTTTCCCACTTGGTTGGGAAAGCTTCCGTCCATCCTGAAAAAGTGTCTGCAAAAACTAGCAGGTACTTATATCCATACTTGCCTGTTTTTACCTCAGTAAAGTCTACCTCCCAATAGGCTTCTGGCACCATTCCTCTTTCCCTCCTTCCTTTGATGGCTACTCCACCAGCAGCATTTGTCCTCTGTAATGGCACGCACCGGCTGTAATATCTTCGAGCATTTTGTCCATTTCAGATATATAGTAGAACCGGTGGATTAATTCTGCTACCTTGCTCCTTCCTAGATGGGTTCCCTGATGTATTTGCTTAATGAGAGTCCATCCTAATGCTTGTGGAAGAATAATTCTTCCGCTGTGAGTCTGTTTCCAGTTTCCCTTTTCACTTACATTGTGAAGAGACTGGAGAACCTTTTGATCTTCAGAAGAATACTGGGGCTCCTCTGGGAGGGCTGGCGTCAAGAGAAGGGCTAATGCCATCAGGCCCCAATGTCTTGCAGCCACTTCCCATGCAGCCTCATCCACTCTCTGGTTCCCCTTTGCCTCCTCTGATGTCCCGGGCAGTGCATTACAGCGACTGCCTTTGGCAACCATATGGCCTGAAGTAGGCCTAATATCTGTTCTTTGTTTTTTATGGTTTTTCCTTCTGCTGTCAGCAGTCCGCGTTCCTTGTAAATGGCTCCGTGTACATGTACAGTGGCAAATGCGTACCTGCTGTCTGTATAGATGTTGACCTTCTTGTCCTTTCCCAGCATCAAAGCTTGGGTTAGGGCAATGAGCTCAGCTTTTTGCACTGAGGTGCTCACTGGTGAATGGCTTGGCCCAGATGACTTGATCCCCTTCCACAACCGCTGCTCCCTCTAGCCTCACTCTGTCCATCATGTAGCTGCTCCCATCGGTGAACATGGTCTTTTCCGCATCTGGTAGTGGGATGTCTGTGAGGTCTGGTCGAATGCTGTGGACATGGGCTACAACCTCCACACAATTGTGCAGCACTGTCTGATCAGTGTCTGGCAGCAGGTGGCAAGGCTGAGGGCTGTGGAAGCTTGGAAAGTCACTTTAGGCTGGTTGAGCAACAGGGCCTGGTACTGTATTAGCCTGGCATTGGACATCCACTGGTCCGGGGGGGCTTCACAACAAGTTCTCAGCCGCATGGGGAGTAGTTACCACTAGGTCCTGCCCCAATGTTAGCTTGTTAGAGTCTTTGACTAGCTGAGCCATTACTGCAATCACCCAAAGGCAGGCAGGCCATCCTGATGCAACAGGGTCCAATTTTTTAGATAAGTAGGCCACTGGCCGATACCAGGGTCCTAACTTCTGAGTTAGCACACCTTTTTCCACTCCAGCCTTTTCATCTACGAATAAGTAGAAAGGTTTGTGGATATCCAGAACGGCCAGGGCTGGAGCTGAGACTAGCTGCTTTTTAAGGGTCTGGAACGCCCGTTTCTCTTCTTCTGTCCATCTAATATTTTCTCTTGGCCCTTTGGTAATCTCATATAAGGGCTGTGCTACTTCACCAAACCCCAAATCCAGAGTCTACAGTACCCCACAGTTCCCAAGAATTCCCTTACTTGCCGCTTAGTCTTGGGAGTGGGGATCTGCATGATTGCTTGTTTCCTGGAGCTCGACAAGGTCCTGAGTCCCCCTTCGAGATCATACCCGAGATATGTAGCTCTCTTGGTGCACAGCTGGGCTTTCTTTGCTGAAACCTGGTAGCCAAGTTCCTGTAGTGCCTTTAGGAGCCCTTCAGTTGCTTGTAAGCAGATCTCCTCTGTTTCTGCAGCTACCAACAAATCATCCACATATTGTAACAAGGAAACCTTGGGGAAAGAGAATCGGTACTCACGGAGGTCCGTGTGCAGTGCCTCATCAAAGATGGTGGGGGAGTTCTTGAACCCTTAAGGCAGCCTGGTACAGGTCAGTTGTCCTTGATATCCATTTTCTGGATCTGCCCACTCAAAGGCAAATAGGGGCTGACTGGCCTTTGCCAGCGGGATGCTGAAGAAGGTGTCCTTCAGGTCTAGGACTGTATAAACCTGTTTCTTGGGGTCAAGCATGCTGAGCAGAGTATATGGGTTAGGTACAGTTGGGTGAATGTCTTCAACCCTCTTGTTCACTTCTCTCAAGTCTTTCACTGTCCTATAGTCACCTGTCTCTGCCTTCTTTACAGGAAGAAGTGGTGTATTCCAAGGTGACTGGCACGGGACCAGTATCCCCGCTTGTCGGAGGCAGTTGATATGGACCCTGATCCCCTCTCTTGCTTCTGAGGCCATGGGGTACTGTCTCACTCTCACAAGTTCAGCAGAAGCCCTCAGCTGGACCAGCACTGGGCTCTGATGGTCAGCCAGGCCTGGGGGGTTGGTTTCTGCCCACACTTAGGGAAACCTCTCTTGAAGCTCCTGGAGGAGTTTGAGAGGGCAACTGCTTTCATTGGCCTGGTGCAGAACATATTCCTGGGCTATTGGCAGTGATAGCTTTAGGGCCTGGTTCTCCTGTGGGGGTCTCAAGTCAACTTTAATCTGCATCGCCTCAAACTTGATTTGTGCTCCCAATTTGGGTAATAAGTCTCTCCCCAAACAAGGGGTATGGACACTCAGCATTACTAAAAAGGAATGGGTCACAGTTTCTTTGCCCAAGTCCACTTTTCGACTTGTAGTCCATTGACAACTCTTAGATCCCATGGCCCCTTGTACTTTCGTGTTTTGGTTGGCCATCGGCCCTAAGGCCTGCTTTAAAACTGACATGTCTGCTCCAGTGTCCACTAAGAATCTGACTGGTTTTCCCTCCACTTTTAGAGTTACCCTAGGCTCTGGGAGGGGAGAGCCCTGACTCTGTCAATTATCCAAGGCCAGTGTTTTGGCTTCCCTTCTCTTTGGGCATTCTTCTCTCCAATGCCCTTTCCTCTTGTAGTAGCTACACTGACCCATCTCTAACTTCCACATTCTTTTCCTACTTCCACTTCCCTCTGGTCCTCTCTTACGGGGCTCAGAGCCTGTTTTCCTCTTCTGTTCCTCTTGAGAGATAGCAAAAATCTTAGCCAATTTTCTAACCTGTCTCTCTTCTGCAGAATCCCTGTTGTCAAAAACTCTGGTGGCAATCTCCACTAACTCTGACAAATTTTTTCCTTCAAACCCTTCAATTTTCTGAATCTTTTTTCTAATGTCCGGAGCTGCCTGTCCCACAAATGCTACATTCATCGCTTTTTTATTTTCCTCAGCCTCTGGATCTATAGGAGTATAAGTACGGTAAGCATCAAGAAGCCTTTCTAAATAGGCTGTCAGGGACTCATCCATTCCCTGTCTTACTTCCCTTACCTTAGACTAATTCATAGGGTGCTTTCCAGCAGCCCGGAGACCACCCAGAATAATCTGTCGATAAACCTTTAGCCGCTCCCTACCTGCTGATGAATTCGGGTTCCAGTCCGGATTCCGGGAGGGGACGGCTTCCTCTATCTCAAGGGGGTCTTCTGATGGCCTGCCGTTGTTTCCTGGGACCAGTTTTTTGGCATCCTGGAGAATCCTGTCTTTCTCCTCAGTGGTGAAGAGGACGTCCAGGAGTTGCTGGATATCGGCCCAGGTGGGTCAATGAGTCAAAGAGAGTTTCTAACAGAGGTTAGTGCCTGAGGCCTCTTTGAGAAGGGAGGGTTCTGCTCTTTCCAATTTAATAGATCATTAGAAGTGAAGGAGACATGAACCTCATAAGGGTGAGCCTGACCCTCTTCAGGGGGTCGCACCTGTCTAAGTCGAAGTACAGCAGGGGGAGAAAGGGGATCCCTACTTCAGAGGACTGAGGGGAGAATCTCTCTCCTGTCCTTTTCCCCAGCCTCCCCATATGAAGAACCAGAGCACGCCTATGGGATGGGCTCAAGAGGTCTTGATCTGACTCCCTGAGGGAGAGGTCAATAGGCACCCTATGGCGGACACGCAATGGGGTTGAGTAGGGTGTTAGCAAGATATTCTCCTCCTCCTCCTCCTCCTCCTCCTCCTCCTCCTCCTCCTCCTCCTCCTCCTCCTCCTCCTCCTCCTCCTCCTCCTCCTCCTCCTCCCCTGGCGGGAGAGGAAGCATGCCCTTCAGCTGTTTAGGAAGCAGTGGCTGTGATTTCAAAGCCAAAACTGTACTTGAGGTATTTTCAGGAGGCAAAAGGGGTTTCAGCCACTCTGGAGGTTCCTCCATTAAATAGCGCCATGCTACGATGTAGGGAACCTGGTCCAGATATCCTTAGTCACTGACAATAATTGCCTGGGATTCATAAACAAGTGAGAGATTAAAGGTGCCTTCTGGGGGCCACCCAGTACTGAAGGTGGGCCAAACCAGCTGGCAGAAAGTAGTCAGTTTTCCAGGGAAGACACGATCACCAGATAACTTTGCTCTTTTCTCAAAACCTTTAAAATATTCTAAGACCAGGTTTAGGGGAGGTTTCTCAGCAGGAGCTGCTTGTCATCCCCTATTTTCCTGTAAAACACATCTAATAGCAACAATAACCAAAAGCACAATCAAGAACAGACACAGGTAGAGGAGCAGTTCCTCAGTGGATTTTGCTCATCCCATGCTTCCCTGTAGAGAAAAGTCAATCATAGCACTAGCAAGCAGGAATAGAAGTGTGGACAGACACAGAGAGACAAGACCACGTGCAGAACAAGGAACAAGGTCAGAATTCCTGTTCTTTTGACAAAATTCATACATGTTCTTCCCAATGAGGACCTCCAGAAGGGAGTCAATGCATCCCTTGACCGCCCCGGCCTTAGAGAGCTCTGCTGCGACCAGCTTCTCTCTGTTTTAGGCCTACAGACGGTGCACCTTCAGAGTCAGACAGGCCCACTGGGCAGCCCCACAGAAGGCCTTTCCAGCCAGCGCACTTTCCAGCACACCCTTACAGGCGGGGCCCACTTGGCAGTCCAGCACCTAAAGACTGCCTTTATGGCCAGTGCACTTTCCAGTGGACTCTTGCAGACAGGCACACTTCCGTGACCCCAGACAGTGTACTTCCCAGTGCACCTTTACCATGCCAGGCGGGCCCACTCAGGTGGCCCTAGACATACCTCATACCTCCGGAGGTTCCTTTTCTTCACTTGGGCGTCTTCCCCAACAAAATATTGTGGTTAAGGACTCCTCATGGCCCATGCACCAAGTATGAAGTAAAGTGGGGGTTCGCTACAATGAAATGGGGTCCCCCACAAGGGAGGGGATTCCTGGTTCCCCCAAGAGGCCACCACACAGTCTCCAGCTACAAGATGATAAAAGATGGATTTATTGGGGAAGTAAAAAGTGAACCGACTGGCCTTGGTCGCAGCCCAGACTCGGGAGCCAAAACTGTCCACCACATGTGTAGGGTCGCAACCCAGACTTGGGAGCCAGAACCACCCGGACGTGTGGCCTTCCAGCCTGGTTATAAGGCAAACATCACAGCCAAACTTGCCACATGCAGGTGAACAATGAGGATACAGCACTTACAGAGCATGCTAGGCCGCACACAGGTTGCCAATAGAGTTACAGTGTGTCTCATAGTATCTGTTTGGACCAACCTATCATTCTAGTTAGAATTGGCACATAGATTTGACAGCAGGTGGATACGCCTACCCATGGGAGGGCACAGGTTCCCTTGAAGCTCCTAGGCCTCAGGTGGTCAATTTACAAACTTATCATAATAAAGGGGAGCTTCCCTGGATAGGGTAGGGGAGAGCATAGTGAAGATGGAGTGAAGAGAGAGAGAGAGAGAGAGCTTAGTGAAGATGGCTTCTGCTCTAATCTGAGCTGGAGTCAACCTGAAGTCCTTCCACAGTTAATGATGGCACTGGCCAGATCTGACCTCCCTATTACAATATATACTTTTTTACTTCTGCAAATCAACTGTAAACCTCCTGAGAGTCTCAGAACAAGACTGTATTTGATAACTCATTTTACAAAGAATAATATTTCTAAGCCAGGCTCTGGTGGCTCACACATGTAATCCTAACTATTCAGAAGGCTGAGGTCTAAGGATCACAGTTCAAAGCCAGCTTGGACAGAAAGTTCTGTGAGACTCCAATTAAGCACCAAAAAAGAAGCACCAAAAAAGTAGAGCTATGCTTCAAATGGTAGAACATAAGCCTTGAGCAAAAATTCTCAGGGACCCCATCCAGGCCCTGAGTTCAAGGCCCAGGAAACAGCAAACATATACATTCACACACACACTCTCTCTCTCACACACAGTTATTACATGTGTTCAGCAGTGAATCAGTTACAAGCACAAGCTGTACTATTCATACAGGCCTATGACAAATAATTGAGCTGCTTTCTGAATGGTACTAGGGAGCAAACTCAGTGAAAGTGGAAGCTTTATCCTGTTCACTGCTCATTAGGATGGCATCTAAGATGGCCCTCTGTGGCCCCACCCCTTTCTGAATACTACTATCTCAAGTATTGCCTGACTTGGTACGAAGTGGCTATAGAATGTCACTTTTATGATTACGATTAGGCTACTTAAGCTTGAGTCTTTGGCCTTGCTGACAGATGCTCTGGCGGGATCTGATGAAGGAAAAGGCCATGTTGAAGAAGCCCATGTGCCAAGAAACTGTGGGTACCAAAAGAGCCAGGAAAGAATTAAGTTTATTAGGGAACAATTCTTGACTAACTAAATCCAGAACTAACCACAAGAGCAGTTAGTGATTAGAAGAGGGTCTTTCCTTGGGCAAATGTTTATGTAGACCTCAGCATGACAGAGTCTTGATTATGGCTTATGAAAGACCTAAATGCCGAGAACCCAGCTAAGCCATATCCACAAAAACTCTGAGATAATAAACATGTATTTTCTTAAGCCACTCAGTTCATGGCTATTTGTGATATAGCAATAGATAAGCGACACGCTGCTTTTTCCTTAAGTTTTAAATAGAGCCTGGGTGAAAGTAGGTGTGAAATAAATACAAATTGCATGAATCAGTAAGTGAAATTATGTCCTGTCACTGACACACACGGTGTTCCTGAAGTAGGCAGTTCATTGCAAAGTGATGGCACACAGCACAAGTTGGTGAATAGGCCAATTTTCTACAGCAAACAGTATAACAAATACAATTTTCTAAGACAAACATATAATAAATAAATACAGTTTCCCATAACAAGCACATTAAGCAAGCTTTTTAGTCATTATAATAGCCTCAAGGTCAATTTATATTTCCACCGAGGTAACAATGAACTCTGTACAGTTAAATATAAAATATCACTGTAGACCTTTTTCACTCTTTCTAGCAAGGACACTGACAAAGAGCATCTCAATTTCCTTGTGACATGACCAGTTGCCATGAAGGACACACACGCAGCACTGAAGGACAGGAGAAGGGGCACTGGGGTAATACCACAGTTGTGCAGTACCCTGGAGGACATGGTACAATGAGGTGCTGGGTGGGGGGGGTGTAGGATTTAGAGTACTACAAGAGCCAGGTGTTGGTGGCTCACACCTGGAATCCTAGCTACTCAAAAGGCTGAGATCTGAGGATCATGGTTCAAACCCATCACAGCCAGGAAAGTCAGTAAAACTCTTATCTCCAATTAACCATCAGAAAACCAAAAATAAAATTGTGGCTCAAAGTGGGAGAGCACTAGCCCTGAGCAAAGGAGTTCATGAACAATTCCCAGACTCCCAAGTTCAAGCTTCTCAAACAACAACAAAAAAGAAGAAAATAAAAAGAGGGAGAAAGAGCACTACAAGAGGATAGGGTGTGATGATGAGCTGTCATTGAAGGACAGGGGGAAAAAAAGCAATGGGGTGATGCCATTAGTGGTATTTATGAGCCTGTGCTGTGATGGGCCAAGGGACAGTGTGCTATTATACTAAAGGCTACTGCTATTATTACTATCAATGATAAGATTATGGACAGAGAGCTTTAAATAAAGCATGAACACTCTCCCTACCATGCTGTGTATCTTCTTCTACCTGCCTAAATCTTGCTTCAATTCACCTGGAGCTGAGAAGAACGTGAGAACCCAACCAACTATACATTAAGGCCATTCTTTGAGTGAAGGGCAAAGGGCATTCCCATTTCCACACTTCTGCATGGGGGGGGGGGGGGCGGTGGGCGGGGAATAAACTAACCCCTTCAGCTCCAATCAGTTAATCTTGGGAATAAAACCTGACTGCAATAAGTGGGAAATTGGAATTTACAAGAGAGGAGAATCATGGAAGGCAAAAGTCTGAGGTGTTACTTCATAATTCTGCATCCCCTACGAGAGAAAGATATAGAAGACGACATTTCATCATTGAAGTGGTTCTCACAAGAACATTTCTATAACCTTCGCAGTTGAAATATTTGTTTATTTCAAACAGCCCAAGTCCTGAGATCTGATGTATACAAAATGAGGTCAATGATTGGTGACATTTCATACTTTAGATTTACTTAAACAAACAATCAGTACCCACAAGGGGTATGTTCATTTGCTTGATTATGATAAGCATTTCCCTGTGTACATGTACATCAAAATGGGATGTTGTACTCTTTCTGTATCGATAATAAAAATTAGTTGGAAAAACATTCTGTGGCAAATTACAGCATAAAGCACAAATACACCCATCGGTGGTATTTTATTCACTTGCTTCAGTAACCTCTTTGTTCCAAGTACTAACATAAAATTAGAGAGCAACCAGCCATGTGAGCTACAATTTACTCATAAGGTGCCAGGTCTCTTTCTCTTCTTGGTGATACTTATAGCAGATATTAATCAGTGCATTTCCTACCTCTGAACTGAGTTGTTTAGTACTGAATACAGAATCACATTTCAGTACATCTATTGAAAACAGGGACAAGAAGAAGCCATATAAGGTCTATCTTTGACTAGAAAATCACTTGTGTGTTTTAGATTCAGCCGCACCTTGAACAAGGTTTTCCTTTGTCATTGATACAGAGTATCATTCCTTCCTGAGGAAAAAGGAAATGCTTTCTCTCCACCAATCTCACAACATCAGAACACAAAATTAGCTCCCTTTGAAAGTCTCCATTTAGTTGCAATCCACATTTGGGGGGCGGGGGCGGCGGGAAGCTGTAATAAAGTCAGGAAAGCACTATCCTTGGTCAAATAGCAATAAAATAGAAAAGTGACTTGACAGGATTCTGACTGCATTTCTCATTTTTAAGCAACTCTGCAGTGACACACTATCAAAATAGTGGCTGGGATTCAATAGTAGCAGGGTGAGACTAAACTATGAACATCAGGCATAGTGGGGGGTGGGGTGGGGGGAGGAAGGGAGGCTACTGTGAGTAAGAAATGTATTCCAAGCAAAATGTTAATCTCATCCAAAACTCACTATCACAGAAACACCGAGTATTCTTTGACCAAATGTCTGGGAAACGTGACGCAAGTTCACACACACACACACACACACACACACACACACAAAATTGCCAATCAAAACAGCTCAGGTAAATAGAACATTCTTGCATCTCAGACCAAAGCAATCACCAGCCGAGTGTCAATAAGTGACTTCAGTTAATACTTCAAAGAATCAGTTGGCCAAGACCTACCTGGTTCCTAAATCACAGAACCTAGAAATGCTATATAATGGTTACCTAAGTTATCAAGATGTGATGTGGGTTACTATAACGTAATAATCACTAGGACAGTAAGTCACACCACTCCCTCATACAATGCTTGCTACCCTGGCCATCTCAAACACATCAATTCCTTTCTTCCCTGAGGGATACTCTACTTGTCCTTTGTTTTGCTTACTAATATTTTCCCTCCAGCTCTTTGCTTCTCTGGTTCCTCTCATCCTTCCTTCCTCAGAAACCGAGACATGGTTCATCTTCTCTGAGATCCTCCCTGAACTGCCCCCTCCCACTTTGTTGTCATTGACCTCAAAACTCTCTTGTTCATTGACCTCAAAGCATTTACCTCACTCTAAACTTATCTTACTATTTCTCTGGATATTGTATATTGTATTACCCAGAGCAAAACATTAGCTCTGTCTAGCCACCATCCACAGGGGTTGTAATTGATGATATAGTAAAATGAACTACTGTAAAACAAATAAAACCCGCAAAATTGTTTCTCCCTAAAACTGTCTAGAAAAGGATACTAAATTTTAATAGTGATATTCATATGCACAATGTTATGATGTGTCTTAAGATTGGGCAATGTGTTCTCTGCATCCTTATTAGTAGTAAATCTTTCAGAGGAATTTGCTCAAATCTATGACAATGACAGCCTGCCTTTAACTCACAGAATCTGTTCTGTTTCGATGAGTCTGATCTGAATTGCATTTATCAAACTGAAGGTGAGCTTATTTGTCTGTGTAGAATAAACATGTCCTCATTGACCAGACATGGGATAACGCTCTTTAAAGTGTGGTGTGGTGTGTGTGTGTGTGTGTGTGTGTGTGTGTGTGTGTGTGTGCCAAGTGGCTTGCTGTTTGGGGAAGCAAAGAGCAAAGTCACTCTCGTTTGCTGTTCTCTTTATTGGTTTATGGCCGCGGAAAGAGCATGGCTCTTGTTGGCATCTTAAGTTTAAGCATGGTGAAAGCTCCTTTCCCAGAGCTGTCAGCCCGCAGCTGCAAAGTTCTCGGAGAGCGGCGAAGATACAGTTGGATGTGCACTTCCACTCAGGCAAGGTGAGCCAGCATTAACCTCTACACTTTTACACACTCCAGCCCCTACCCGCACGTCCTGGGGAATGCGCCTGAGTCCCTTACGCGCACGCGCACTGATTGGAAGTGCGCACTTAAAAACTGCGCCAGGAGTGCATGCCCCATGCGCACACCTGAGCTCCTCCCCAGGTGTGCCTCCAGCACATTCCACTGCATCCTTATGACCATGCCGAGTGAACACTCAACCTTGAATCACAGCACGGAACGCACAGATCCACACACGCACTGAGCCTGCACGTCCGTGTCCTAAACTCTCACTCAAAGGCCGCAACTTGTGCCAGGTACCTTGCTTCCATCACCGTCCCATCTGCTTCTTGTGTGGACCGCAGGCCATGCGACCCGCGCAGGAATAGGGTCGGTGGTCAAGGTCTCAGCGCCTCCTCAGTGAGGATCTGCCGCCAGGAAAAGGGAAGGGGAGGCACTTGAAAGCGCATTGCCACCTTCCCAATGTCCCAATTCCAAGTTCCTTCTTCCACCTCTAAGACACCCTGTGGCTTCTGCTGGCACCTGTGGCCCCCTGCTGCACCTAGCAAGCGAGCTGAACAGCTGAGAGTAAGGTCAGGGCTAGGGGCGTGTGGTAGACCCGCAGGGGTCCTTCAGAGGTGGCTGGGGAACAGCCAAGTTGAAAAGCCCTGAGGTCCCTTAAGGCAGTTGGTGACACTTGCTGTTCCTTGGGACTTCTCTGCCCACTGGGTGTCCCGTTGATGTGCATGGCACCCTTGCTCTCCATGTGAGGGGGAAGCCACTTGCACCCCACGTGTGACAATGGTCCCAACTCTGTAGTTGTCCTCCTGGCAAAGTCCTCTGAGCAAGTAGCTGGGTGGCAATGGCCATGCTTCACTTTTCATCCCAACTAGGAATTCCAAGTTTGCCATTTTCCTGGAAGTGAGCCTACAGATCAGGAGGCTTTTGTCTAAAATCGATATCCTGACTCTAGCAGTTATCTAGTCTTCCATTAAAAAAATATATTGAAGCCAGCTGGGAACTGGTGGTTCAAATTGGGAGATGGAAACCCATGCCTGTAATTCTAGCTACTTAGGATGCTGAGATTTGAGGACCCGGATTCAAAGCCAACTCTTACAGGAAAGTCTGTGAGCCTCTTCTCTCCATGAACCAACAGAAAAATCCGGAAGTGGAGCTGTGGCTCAAACTGGTAGAGCACTAGCCTTGATCACAAAAGAAGCAGCTCAGGGACAGTGCTCAAGCCCTGAGTTCAAGCCTAGGACCATTCCCATTACCCCCCACTCCCAAAAAAGGATTGGGTTTCTACAATGCCCCCAAGGAAGCCCTTTGGGCTTCCACTACAGTCTTCTACGACAGAGGATGAAGAAAAAGAAACACACTTTTTGTTGTTTTTGTTTTCTTTGACAAGGTTCTTCTGGGCCTAGACTCAAGCATCCAAAGATTATTTTTTTCAAATTGGGAGTCAAACCTGTGTGGTTTCTACATTTGTAAATTTGCCTACTTGCTAAAATGTGTTTATAACCCTTCCTCTAAATCAATGTTCCTGGTGCTGTCATGGTCACTGGCAGGAACAGGGAGGGTAAAAAGAAAATGTGAGTTGCCTCAGGTGCATATTCCCAGCACAGCTGGAGGAAAACTGCCCTGCTTTCTCTCTTTTTTTTATTATTTTATTTTATTTGCCAGTGCTGGGGCTTGAATTCAGGGCCTGAGCACTATCCTTTGCTTCCTTTTTTGCTCAAGGCTAACACTCTGCCACTTGAGCCACAGTGCCATTTCTAGCTTTTTTTTTTTTTTCTGTTTATGTGGTGCTGAGGAATCAAACCCAGGGCTTCATGCATGCTAGGCAAGCACTCTACCACTACGCCACACTCTCAGCCCTGCCCTGCCTTCTTCTCTTGGCTTTTGGTACTATAAAGCAGGCCTCCTGGAGGCTTGTTTAGGGTCACAGATTTTGTATTTGGGCACTTTGTGGGTGGTTTTGTTTCTTTTATGCATCTCTCATGTATACTACAGAAGTGCTCCTTCGTGTTTCTAAGTGCATGAAAACTGTTGTGTCTCAGGGCAAAAATCCATGATTGATTAAGTTTGCTCAGGCGTGTGTTACAAAGCTGTTGAATATGAGTTCAAAGTTAATGAATGAGCAATAGATATGATATTATATATATTATATATGAGATGCCTTTAAGCAGAAACACACATAAAACAAGGTTATGTATTGACCACTTGATGATAAAATATGACCAAAGGATGTCAAGAGCCAAATCCTATATTTTCCATAGGAGAAATGTCTGCAGCAACTTTACAGAACATAATAACCAAGTACAAAAAGAATTGAGTATATTTTAGAATATTCACACGTTTTTTCATGGTGCTTAGCCAAAAGATATTCCCTCAAAATAAGTTCAAAAAGAATTCTCCATGCTTTCAGCTTATGGCTGGTTCTTGGGGATCCTCTGCTCCCAGATCACATTCGAAGGGGTATTTCTTCTATTCTGTCTGGATGTAGTAACATCAGTCAAAAAGATGCCAAGCTCCTCACTCAAATGGTTCCAGGCACTCACTGGAGACTGCAGAGCTTGGCTCGCTGTGACCTCCCTGGACTCAGATGAGGACCGACTCAGAAGTGTAGATGACTCAGACTTCAACAGGCTTTCCCTAGCATCTCTACAGCTGGCTCATCCTAAATGGCTTTCCCCCCTACTCTTCCCTGAAGTTCCTAAGCAAATCACGTACACATTCTATGGGGGTCATGTTAAAAACATTATTCATGCCCATGAAATTGTTTTACTGAATTTCATTCATTATTTTTGTAGACAGAATTATTGTTTCTAAGTGCTATTGTGCAAATGAACCTAACTTGGTGTCTTTAAGCAACAGAAATCAATTTTCTTATAGTTCTGTAGGCCAGCACAACAAAATCAAAGATTTTTGTTATGGTTGCACTCACTAGACACTCTGGCTGCTGGTGGCTCTCCATGCTTCTTGGCTTCCTTCGGAACACCACTTCAGTCTCGGTCTCTGGGAGCCTCCTCTTCTTCCTGCCTCTTCCAAATCTTATGAAGATAATTGCCTTTGGATTGAGGGCCCACTGAGGTAAAGCAAATGATCTCATCTCCATTTAAAAATATATATTTGGGTAGATGCCCAAAAGTGGGGCTGCTGGGTCATAGGGGAGCTTTATGTTTAGCCTTCTGAGGAATATCCGTACCACTTTCCAGAGTGGCTGAATCAGTTTACATTCCCACCAACAATGAAGTAGGGTTCCCTTTTGGCCACATCCCCTCCAACATTTATTATTGTTAGCTTTCTTGATAAAGGACATTCTTACTGGGGTGAGATTGACTCTCAATGTTGTTTTGATTTGCATTTCTTTTATGGCCAGAGATGTAGAGCACTTTTTCATGTCTCTTGGTCATTCTTATTTCCTCATCAGAGAAGTCTCTTTTTAAGTCTTTAGCCCACTTGTTGAGGGGGCTATTGGTTCTTTGCGGTTTTGTTTTGGAGGAATGTAATTTTTTTAGTTCTGCATAGATTTTAGATATGAGGCCTGTGTCCATTGTATGGCCAGTAAAGATCTTCTCCCAATCTGTGGGATTCCTGTTTATCTTGTGAGCTATGTCCTTTGCCCTGCAGAAGCTCTGCAGTTTGATGCAGTCCCATTTGTCCAAGCTTTCTTTGATTTGTAGTATTTCTGGGTCTTTGTTAAGGAAGTTTTGTCCTGTGCCAAGGAGTCCAAGTGTTTCTCCTACTCCTTCTTGTAGTATTTTCAGGGTATCTTTTAATTTCGAGGTCTTTGATCCATTTGAAATTGATTTTGGTGCAGGGTGATATATAAGGATCTAGTTTTAGTTTGTTGCATGTGTTGAACCAGTTTTGCCAGCACCATTTGTTAAAGAGGCTGTCTTTCTTCCATCCTTTTTTTTTAGCTCCTTTATCAAAGATTAAGTAGGCATAGTTCTGTGAGTTCATTTCTGGGTCTTCAATTCTGTCCCATTGGCCTTCAGGCCTGTTCTCGTGCCAATACCAAGCTGTTTTTTATTACTATAGACCACAAACAAGAACACACTGAAGCCACTAGCACAACAATGTTCATCGCAGCATAATTTGTCATAGCTAAAATATGGAACCAACCCAGATGCCCCTCTGCTGGGCCTTTTTTGTCTCCTGTGTAGTCACCTTTCACCCTCAAGCATGAGCCGCCTGACTAGCAGGTGGCAAAGCCAGAGTGAGGTCTACGTGATAACCTGGGGGGGGGTGGAGTCGCGAGATGCCCCTCCTCCTCTCGCACACTTAAAGAACAGCACGGGACTCACGCGGGTGTCTCAGGGAAATCTTCTGGGAATTCCACTGGTTTTACTCAGGGGAGGGGTTTATATAACAGTAATGGTGGCAGGAAGGGGAGGGACTAACTGGATACTAGCAGTAGGCTGATGAGCTGTCCATCACAGTGATGTCACAGAACTTCCCCCAGAGGTGGAGATCACAGCCCACAGAACCGCCCCCTTGGGCTCGGCTCAGCGCCATTATGATATCCATGTGCTCCGAGCCAGACGGGAGGTGGGGCTGGTTTGGGCCCCCTTTCCAGTTCCGGACCTGGGGAAAAGGTAGGAGTGGATAACAGCCACGCAGCCCCAGGTGGGCGAAGAGGCAGGCCTCTCGGGACTGCCCCTTAAAGGTATAGCAAGAGCCCAACACCCCTCAGTAGACAAATGGCTCAGGAAAATGTGGTACATATACACAATGGAATTTTATGCCTCTATCAGAAAGAATGACATTGCCCCATTCGAAAGGAAATGGAAGGACTTGGAAAAAATTATACTAAGTGAGGTGAGCCCAGACCCAAAGAAATATGGACTCTATGGTCTCCCTCATAAGGCATAATTAGCACAGGTTTAGGCGAGTCACAGCAGAGGATCACAAGAGCCCAATAGCTATGCCCTTATGAACACAGAAGATGATGCTAAGTGAAATGAACTCCATGTTATGGGAAAGTACTTTCAACATGCCATGTGAAACCGTAGCTTCTATTGTTGATGATCCTCTTGTACCCCCTTCCTGTGGTTGTACCTGCACTATCACTGTATCTTATCTGAGTACATTGGAAACTGTGTATACTAGTATTAGAACTAGGAAAGTGAAAAGGAATACCAAAATCGAGAGACACAGGATAAAAAGACAAACGACTACAAAAGCAATACTTGCAAAACTGTTTGGTGTAAATGAACTGAACAACTCATGGGGAGGGAAAGGGAAAGAGGGAGGGGGGCAGGGGGAATGAGGGAGGAGGTAACAAACAGTACAAGAAATGTATCCAATGCCTAACGTATGAAACTGTAACCTCTCTGTACATCAGTTTGACAATAAAAAAAATGTTTAATTCAAGTATATCTTCAAAGATCCCTTTTCCAAATAAAGGTCATATTTAGAGATTTGCAGAATACATTTGACTAGTGGGTTTTATTGTTGTTGTTTGTTTTTTCAATTTTACTCATATTTTCTCCTATAAGGAAACATCTTTATTTTATCCTTACTTTTATTTTATTGTATTGCATTTATATTACTCATTTATTTATCTCACAAACATCCTGCCCAGGCTTGCTTCAAACCATCTTCCTTGGATCTCAGCCACCTTAGTAGCCAGGATTATAGGTGTGAGTCACCAGCGCCTAGCTATCTGGTGAAAGACAAGGGGGCCCATTGGTTTGGGCCCTGGTGAGGGTCTAATGGCAGATAATGACATCACAATTCTGGAAGTGAGGTGGAAAGTAAAATCCACATCTCTGAACAGGAAGCCCGAGGGGCTGAGGTCCCCCAGTACCACCCCATGGCCACCTTCGATGACACAATAGACTTCTCCTCTTAAAGGCTCCACACTTCTAGTCTATCAAACTGAGAACCAACTTGCAATAAAGGAATCTTTGGGGTCAAATCACACCCACACTCCACAAGGGGGATAGGATGCATACAGATATTTTGCAGTGGGTTCCTTGGGATATAAAATTTAATAATCAGTAACTTCGTGCAGCTGGCAGATATAAAAGAAGACAGCTTTAAAGAGAGATAGGAGATGAGTAAAAAGGTGGATATAGTAACTAGATTGGAGTTACTAAAGAAACTTTATGGAGGAAAGACGGAAGAAGCAGGACTGGTGAGAGGAGAAAGAGAGAAAGAGAGAGGTAAGGTAAGGGGGGAGAGAGAGAGAGAGAGAGAGAGAGAGAGAGAGAGAGAGAGAGAGGGAGGGAGGGAGGGAAGGGAGGGAGGGAGAAGGAGACTGAAAGATGACCTAACAATTACTCTCTACACCAGAGTGTTTAAGCATGGAGCATTTTAAAGCAAGGAGTGTCTGGTCCCCTCCTCCATGTTCTTTATCCTAACATGGATATTCTGAGAAACATCTGTGAGTGGCAATGGCTTCTCCTTTCAATGGCTCATTGCATCTAACATAGTGACATGTTCCTCTGCAGGACTGCCAGGGAGTAAGTTGCTAGTACTCCAATAAGGGGAATAAGTTTATGGTGTATGGGAAGGAAATATCTGCAGTTATTTCAAAGATTAGGTAATAGGCAAAACATAGTATGGAATAAAATTGAAGCCCAATTGAGTCACCATCTGCGAAATTAAGAGAAATAATTTGTGTGTGTATGCACATGCACGTGTGCACACTAGTCTTAGGGCATGAACAGTGATAGCTTCCAGCAATCTCCAGGGTTGTAAGTAGAGGGTATGATCACATTTTCTTGCCTACATAGACATTCCTCTTCTGTGGTTATCAATAAGAAGTATAATAATTATACATCAAGAGTTTATAACCAGAGTTCTGAGGTCACAGATGTTTTTCAAATTAATTTGAGGTTTACATGCATTTTTGGTTGAAGTAGTAATGATAAATTTAGCACAAAAGTAACATAAAATAGTACAGCCAGGATAAAATTACATGGAGGAAGTAAAATGGTAATAAAAAGAAATATTGACCCTAAAATGAAAGGCTTGTTCAGGGACTAGGAATGTGGCTTAGTAGTAGTGTGCTTGGTTAGCATGAATGAAGCCCTGGGTTTGATTCCTCAGTACCACATAAACAGAAAATGCCAGAAGTGGTGCTGTGCTTCAAGTGGGAGAGTGCTAGCCTTGAGCACAGAGAGGCTCAGGCACAGAGCCCAGGCCCTGAGTCTAAGCCCTAGAATCTACAAGAAAAAAAAAGTTTGTTCATATAGTTTAATGAGTAGTAAACATTAATGATCATATTACTTGAAATCAATGGCTGCTTTTAAAATATGATACAATTACCATTGTTAGATGTCAGTATTTACAATGGAGTGGAAATCATTTTCTGGTGCATATTTAAACTCAAAATATTTCCCATATCAATTTAAAATATGTACAAGTAATGTTCAAATAAACAGAATTCTTTTAGGGCTATACAAACAAAAAACAAAACCAGACAGCTGAATAGCATTGCTGTCCACAAGATGTGCCAGGGCCTGTGAAGTGTTCAGCAGACCTTGAACCCAAACTGATTTGCTCACCTGCTCTTCCCAGGGGGGCTGCAATGCCAGGCATGGCATCAGTATTGAAGCCGTTGACATAATACTCTAACCTGAATGACTCAGATGGGGAAAGATGGTTCAGGTGGAAAAAGAATGAATCCTGAACACAATCACCTCCTGAGGCAAAGGTCAGGTTTTCTAAGAATTGTTTCCACGGATAGATGATGTCGTCTTATAGAGAGAGGGTGGAGGACCTGCAGTGAGGAAAGCAAAGGCTGAAGCTTCTGTGAAGGCCTCAAGGGGGGAAAAATCTTCCAAGAAAAGTCTCATTTGCCATGTTTGCTCTCATCCCAGGTAAGTGTGGTTCCTTCCATTGCCCGGTCTTAGTGGAAGTACAGTCTGCAGTGTGGTGGTAGAGGGAAGTGGGAACTGCCTTATGTTTGTGTCACCGCTGGCCTTACCTGGAGTGAGAGTTTTATCTAAAACACTGGGTCCAACATTACTGGTAAAAAGTGAAGGTTATTAGCAAGATGGGAACAGGAGCATACAGGATTTGGGATGGCAAGCAGTAAGCAATTGTACTGAGATCTGTGCCGAGGGGCAGACTTCCCGTCTGCAGGTCCCACAACTTAATGCCCAGGGAGCCAGGCAATTACTTTAAATGTTTTGGAATTTGTATTTATGGTAAACCCTCAAAGGCCCTATGAGTTTATTGAGGAAATTAAAAGGTGCAGTATAACAAGCATTCAGTAGATAGTGGCTACCATTTGTTTTATTACTCAGTGAGAAAAATACGAAAAAGTAAAGAAACAAACTTAAAAGAACCATCTGCTCTTCTCACCTTGATGTAAGCATTTTTCCTATAAGCCTATATAATCTTAGTACTGTCAGCTTTTTTTTTAATACTTTTTTTTTTTTGGCCAGTCCTGGGGCTTGGACTCAGGGTCTGAGCACTGTCCCTGGCTTCTTTTTGCTCAAGGCTAGCACTCTGCCGCTTGAGCCACAGCGCCACTTCTGGCCATTTTCTGTATATGTGGTGCTGGGGAATTGAACCCATGGCCTCAGGTATACGAGGCAAGCGCTCTTGCCACTAGGCCATATCCCCAGCCCCTGTCAGCTTTTTTTAATAGAAAGAAAAGTGTAGAGTAAATACCTATCTAAGAGCTGTGTCTAGGTTCTGACTCAGTTTCCCCCAATAAGAGAAAGATTCATTAATGATGAAGGCATGTGAGTTTCAGCTTTTGATTATTTTTGGTTTTGTTGATATGCCAGTTATTGAAGGCTTGTGATTTTGTACTCATGCCCAGAGGCACATTGGCATGTTTTATAAATCTACCAAATAAATAAACAGCAGCTACATTTCCAAATCTATTTGTATGGAAGGAAAAGCAAACATTAAAAAATAGGATAAAAACAACAAGCTGGAAAATTGAGAAAAGGAATAAAAGTTGAAAATCATGTTTGGAAAATGCATGTCATTTTTATTAACCTGCCAATTCGCTTTTTTTTTTTTTTTTTTTTTTGGCCAGTCCTGGGCCTTCAACTCAGGGCCTGAGCACTGCCCCTGGCTTCCTTTTGCTCAAGGCTAGCACTCTACCACTTGAGCAACAGCACCACTTCTGGCCATTTTCTATATATGTGGTGCTAGGGAATTGAACCCAGGGCTTAGTGTATAAGAGGCAAGCACTCTTGCCACTAGGCCATATTCCCAGCCCACCAATTCACATTTTAATCCATACCCATAATGCAACAACAGGTAGTTACAAAGACAGGGTATCCCTCATTATCCGAGAGGGGATGGGTTTATGTAAGGTCTGTGCACTCTTCCTGACAAAGATGCTTTCTTGATCTCTAAGCAGAAACTACAAGGCAGTCAGAACAACCTTGCTGAATCTCTTCCAGTTCTATCAGAAACTGATCCTAACTTAGAGGATTATGTGGTTTCTTAACCAATATAGGAAAAAACGATAGCAATACCAAAAAACAAAAAGAAAAAAAAACATCACTTCATTTGTAAAGATCCTATAGTTGAAGATCTACCTTGCAGGTCATATTGACACTAGTCTAATGCTAAAATTCGTCATGCTTAAGAATCATTTGGAGAGGGACTGGGAATATAGCCTAGCGGCAAGAGTGCTTGCCTCCTATACATGAAGCCCTGGGTTCGATTCCCCAGCACCACATATATAGAAAACGGCCAGAAGAGGCACTGTGGCTCAAGTGGCAGAGTGCTAGCCTTGAGCAAAAAGAGGCCAGGGACAGTGCTCAGGCCCTGAGTCCAAGCCCAGAACTGGCAAAAACAAAAAGACAAAAAAAGAATCATTTGGAGAGGGGCACTTGGTTCTTTGAGGATTTGTTTTATAGCAATTTAATTTTTGAGTTCTGCATATATTTTAGATATGAGGCCTTTGTCCATTGTATGGCTGGTAAAGATCTTCTCCCAATCTGTGGGCTTTTTGTTTATCTTGCGAGCTATGTCCTTTGCCATGCAGAAGCTCTGCAGTTTGTTGCAGTCCCATTTGTCCAACCTTTCTTTGATTTGTTGGGTTTCTGGGCCTTTATTAAGGAAGTTTCGTCCTGTGCCAAGGAGTCCAAGTGTTTCTCCTACTCCTTCTTGTAGTGTTTTCAGGGTATCTGATTTTACTTTGAGGTCTTTGATCCATTTGGAATTGATTTTGGTGCAGGGTGATATATAAGGATCTAGTTTTAATTTGTTACAGGTGTTGAACCAGTTTTGCCAGCACCATTTGTTAAAGAGGCTGTCTTTCTTCCATCCTATTTTTTTCTAGCTCCTTTATCAAAGATTAAGTAGCCATACTTCTGAGGGTTCATTTTTGGGGCTTCAGTTCTCTTCCATTGGTCCTCGGGCCTGTTCTCGTGCCAATACCAAGCTGTTTTTTCTTCTTTTTTTTTTTTTTTTTCTTTTTTGGCCAGTCCTGGGCCTTGGACTCAGGGCCTGAGCACTGTCCCTGGCTTCTTCCCGCTCAAGGCTAGCACTCTGCCACTTGAGCCACAGCGCCGCTTCTGGCCATTTTCTGTATATGTGGTGCTGGGGAATCGAACCTAGGGCCTCGTGTATCCGAGGCAGGCACTCTTGCCACTAGGCTATATCCCCAGCCCCCCAAGCTGTTTTTATTACTATATAGCTTTGTAATACAGCTTGAAGTTTGGTATTGAAATTCCTCCAGCACTGTTCTTTCTACTTGGGATTGTTTTTGCTATTCAGGGTCTTTTATTGTTCCATATGAATTTCTGGATTGCTTCTTCTATTTCATTAAAGAATGGTGTTGGGATATTGATGGGCATTGCATTGAATTTGTAGATAGCCATTGGCAAGATTGCCATACAATGTTAATCCTTCCAATCCAGGAGCATGGGAGGTTTTTCCATTTCCTAAGTTCTGTCCTAATTTCCTTTTTCAGGTTTTTATAGTTCTCATCAAAGAAATCTTTCACTTCTTTAGTTAAGGTTATTCCTAAGTATTTTATGTTTTTGAGGCTATTGCAAAAGGACTTGCTTTTCTGAGTTTAGCCTCGCTCTTCAGGTTTTTGGCATATATAAAAACCACTGATTTTTGAGGATATAGTTTATATCACGCTACCAAAGTTTTAGATCAGCTCAAGTAACTTGGGAGTAGAGTCTGTGAGGTTCTTTCTTTCTTTTTTTTTTTTTTGCCAGTCCTGGGCCTTGGACTCAGGGCCTGAGCACTGTCCTTGGCTTCTTTTTGCTCAAGGCTAGCACTCTGCCACTTGAGCCACAGCGCCACTTCTGGCCATTTTCTGTATATGTGGTGCTGGGGAATTGAACCCAGGGCCTCATGTATAGGAGGCAAGCACTCTTGCCACTAGGCCATATCCCCAGCCCTGTGAGGTTCTTTAGATACAGGATCGTGTCACCTGCAAAGAAAAAGAGTTTAACTTCATATTTTCCTACTTGGATCCCCTTTATGGCTTCCACTTGCCTTATTTCTCTGGCTAGAAATTGTAGGACTATGTTAAAGAGGAGAGGTGATAGTGGGTAACCTTGTCCTGCTCCTGAATTAAGAGGAAATGGCTTTAACTTTTCACCATTAAGTGTAATGCTCACTGTGGGTTTGTCATAGACAGCCTTTATTATATTCAGGAATGTTCCCCGAAATCCTTGTTTTTCCAAAGCTTTTATCATAAATGGGTGCTGTTTTTTTTTTTTTATCAAAGGCCTCGTATCTAAAATATACATAGAACTCAAAAAATTAAATTCCTCCAAAACAAATTCTCAAAGAACTAATGCCCCCCTCAACAAATGGGATAAAGACCTAAAAAGAAACTTCTCTGAAGAGGAAATGAGAATGGCCAACAGACACATGAAGAACTGCTCTGCAACACTGGCCATAAAAGAAATGCAAATCTAAACAGCAAATCTCAATTCCACCTCACCCCAGTAAGAATGTCCATTATCAGGAAAACTAATAACTAAAAACTAATAACTAAAAACTAAAACTAATAACTAAAAACTAATAACTAAAGCTGGGGGGGGGATGTGGTCAAAAGGGAAGCCCTACTACATTGTTGGTGGGAATGTAAACTTGTTCAACCACTCTGAAAAGTGGTAGGGAGGTTCCTCAGAAGGCTAAACATAGAGCTCCCCTACAACCCAGCAGCCCCACTTTTGGACATCTTCCCAAAAGATTACAAGCAAGAACATGCTAAAGCCACCAGCACAATTATGTTCATCGCAGCACAATTTGTCATTGCTGGGGCTGGGGATATGGCCTAGTGGCAAGAGTGCTTGCCTCGTGTACATGAGGCCCTGGGTTCAATTCCCCAGCACCACATATACAGAAAATGGCAAGAAGTGGCGCTGTGGCTCAAGTGGCAGAGTGCTAGCCTTGAGCAAAAAGAAGCCAGGGACAGTGCTCAGGCCCTGAGTCCAAGCCCCAGGACTGGCCAAAAAAAAAAACAAAAAACAAAAAAACAATTTGTCATTGCTAAAATACGAAACCAACCCAGATGCCCCTCAGTAGATGAGTGGATCAGGAAAATGTGGTATACATACACAATGGAATTCTATGCCACTATCAGAAAGAATGACACTGCCCCATTCATAAGGAAATGGAAGGACTTGGAAAAAAAATCATACTAAGTGAAGTGAGCCAGACCCAAAGAAACATGGGCACTATGGTTTCCCTCATAGGAAATAATTAGTACATGTTCAGGTTAGTCATAGCAGAAGATCACAGTAGCCCAATAGCTATACCTATGTGAACATATAAGGTGATGCTAAGTGAAATGAACTGCAAGCTATGGAAACAAGTGGTATATCATTGTTGTAATTATTTTCAACATGCCATGTGAAACAGTACCCCCTTTTTTCTTTTTCTTTTTCTCTCATATTCCCTTCCCATGGTTTTACCCCGGCTATCACTGTATCTGATCTTAGTATCCTGGATACTCTATATACATGTATTAGAACTAGGGAAGGGAGGGCTGGGGATATGGCCTAGTGGCACCACATATACAGAAAATGGCCAGAAGTGGCGCTGTGACTCAAGTGGTAGAGTGCTAGCCTTGAGCAAAAAGAAACCAGGGACAGTGCTCAGGCCCTGAGTCCAAGGCCCAGGACTGGCAAAAAAAAAAAAAAAAAAAAAAAAAAAAAAGAACTAGGGAAGGGAAAGGGAATACCAAAATAGAAAGACAAAGGATAAAAACACAAAGCATTCCAAAAGCAATACTTATAAAGCCATTTGGTATAAACAACTGTACAACTCATGGTGGTGGGGGGGGGGAGGGAAAGGGAGAGGGGGAAGGTGGGGAAAATGAAGGAGGAGTTAACAAGTTGGATAAGAAGTGTACTCACTGCCTTACATATGAAACTGTAACCCCTCTGAACTTCACTTTGACAATAAAGAAAAAAAAAGAATCCTTGGTGAGATTGGTAAAATGCAGATTTCTGGGCCCACCTCCCAGCAGTTCTGGCTTAGCAGTACCTCAGAAGTTTTCTTTCTAAACCAATTTCTAACACAGTTTCAGGTAATGATGTTGCTGCTGTTCTGATGTGTGTGAACCATGTTCTGAACATGGCTGTATTATGAACTGGGAAGAGTTACATAGGGGACTGATCCAGGAAGCATTTGTATATGGCATTTGTATAACAAGTCATAGCTATTGGTCTGAATGCTCCTGCTCCAGCCCTACCCATTTATATGAGATGGGCCATGGAGTTCTGCCCTTTCCACTCAGGAAAGATGTAAGAAAATAGAACTTTTGTCAAGACAAGGAGATGAGGACCTCACCAGAAACAGAATTTACCAGAGCCTTTCATCTTGGACTTCTCAGCCTCCAGAACTGTGAGGAAGAAATTACTTCTGTTTCTGGACTACCCAGTCACTTGCATTTCAGCAAGAGATTATGCAATTACGGTTTCACTCAATTACAAGTAGTTTTCTCATGGAATTGCTGGAATTATTTTCACATTATTTTAAAGCTACGGTCATTGTTTTTTATCTGTTTGATAGGGACAGGTTAACATGAAGGAAATTTCCAGCAAACACAAAGGAAGGATAACTTATCAAAGAATAATTAATGAAAGAACCCATCACCCCTTCCTTTTCACTCATGGATAAATCATGACATGAACATCTGAAGAATGCTCTCACCTCTCCCACTGTTTTCACTTCTTGCTGTGAGGTCTCAGTGAGAAATGCCTTTACAAGAAGCCATATTTCCTGGGAAACCATCCCTGAGCTCCTGCATGCTAGTCCCATTCTCTCAGACCAAATCATTTTTTCACATATATTTCTGATCAATACATGTACATTATTATATGTTTGGGAATGGAGTGATGATTTAATTGGTATTTTTCTCTCATACACACAATTTGAAACCCTATAAGCACCTACTTGTTGCATTTGCAACATATAACCAGTTTCTGATATATAGCCATCAGAAAATGGTCATTAAGTAAAAAATATTGTCTCATGGTAAAATCTGAGAAAAGGCCAGTTAGACAATAAACAAATAAGTAAATAAGCACAAACTACTAGATGCAGTTCAGGAAAGAATGGACTTTTTAATAATGAATTGAATTTAACAGTAGAATTGGCTGCAATGACAGAGTAGCCTTTTTAAAAGAATCTACACTGCCTCTGATCATTTTATAGTCATTGCTTTTATCCCTGAGTTCTTCTGCTTGATTGAAAATGTAAATTAGTGGTTAACAGCATCTTAGAAGTTACCAGTACAATGTAGGTTTGAAACTCCATGGTTCTGATAGGTCTGCTCAATGTATCACATGTATGAAGATGGTGTGGAGGAAAATTGTTCAATTAGATTGCCAGGAACACTGTCACATACAGAGTACATAATTTCTTACCTTTCAAAGGGAAAACATTAATTTTTTGGTATGAGGACATTTTAGTATAACAGTTTTACTATGGTAGTTAAAAACTGGAAATACATAATAGGCATGCAATGTGTGTTTCCTTGGAAGAAGAAGAAGAAATAAACAGCTCAGTTTCTTTTCTTCTCCACTTTCCACCTTTGGCTTAAACATCAGTAGTTTATTTGCTCACAATGCTGGGTGGTGAAAATCAAAGTCAAGGTGCCAGCCGGTTGTTTTGGGCAAGGTCTTTGTCTTCTTATAGGTAGCCTTCTTGCTACAGCTTCTCATGGTCTTTTCTTTTGGTTTTCTCACCCCTGTTGTTTCTTCTTCTTAAAAGGACACCAGTTCCACTGAATTAGGGCTCACCAGTATCATCTCAGCTAATTAGTTATCTTCTTCTGTACATAGCTATTGAGCTTCTTCTAGGACTATACTAAACATATACTGATTATTACCAATGAGGGAAATCATAGAATCTATGTTTCTTTGGGTCTGGCTCACTTCACTTCATATGATTTTTTCCAAGTCTTTCCATTTCCTTATGAATGAAGTGATGTCCTTCTTTCTAATGGAAGCATAAGAAGAATTCCATCTTCTTAAAGTGCCTACCTTTAAATACAGTTATATTTATGGTTAGGGCTTCAAACCATAAATTTTAGGGAGGCACAATTAAATTCATAGCATAGTAAAAACAAGATATAAGAGCTAAAGTCTTGGTGGAACACAAATCACTCATTTGAGTGCCATAAAATTATAACCAAGGGGGCTGGGCATATGGCCTAGTGGTAAAGTCTTTGCCTCATATACCTGAAGCCCTGGGTTCGATTCTTCAGTACCACATATATAGAAAAAGCCAGAAATGGCTTTTTGGCTCAAGTGGTAGAATGCTAGCCTTGAGCAAAAAGAAGCCAGGGACAGTGCTCAGGCCCTGAGTTCAAGTCCCAGGACTGGCAAAAAAATTATAGCTGATATTTGTTTTAAGACAGACAGATGAAGAAAGAAAGAGAGAGAGAGAGAGAGAAAGAGAGAGAGGAAGAAGGGAGGGAGGGAGGGAGGGAGATGAGGGAAAGGAGGGAGCTGGGAGGGAGAGAGAGAGTGCCATAAATTGAGTCCTATGTTTTCAGGTCTTTTATAAATATGTTGAAGAAATGAGTTGACCAAAGTGAATGGATAAATGAATTTATACTTATTGACAAACTAAACAAATTCATATTATTGTTATCTTCACGGGTGAGTTGAATGAAATATTAAAATTTAACTGTAATTAAAGTTTGGCAAATACACTGGTTGAAAAAAACAGTGTTAACTAAGACTGAATGTCAAAAATTGAATTATGATATGAAGTAGCTCCTTCACAAAGTAAAGATTTATACACATAGAACCTTTTCCTATTTATAATAATGAAGAAGACCCTGAACATACATATACACACAAGCACATACACACATACACATACACACACACATGCGTGTGTAACCCCCGCCCCCAACATTTTCCCTAAATCTAAACCTTCCTCTCTTGGTAATTAGGCACTTCCCATCTCCTTTTATAAGCAAGAACTTGCTCCCCTTCCATATTCACCAAAATGGTCCACTCCTTATCCATCCACCCAGGTCTGGCACAATGAGGGCACATCACATTAGATAGGTGGATCAGATCCTCAAGCTCTAAGAAGAAACCAAAGCACTTTGGGGATGATGAGGTTCAAGAGCAATGATGTAATCTGCTGCATCTACCCAAGGGACAAGCAGACAGCTTGTCCTTTGGGTCTTTAGCTGGAATACCTGCAGCTCTGCTCATAAGGTGCTTTCTCAGTCCTGGTTGGCCTCTTTCTTTCTCCCTCGGACTGTATCTTTCCAGTAATGTGTTGTTTTTTTTAACTAATGTATACATTTTAGTTTATTTATAGTTAATATATCCAGAACACACTTTTCTTACCCAGGACCATGAAGGGATGGGAGAATCCTAAATACGGAGAGCATGGAGGGATGTTCACTTAAATAAATTTACATCAGCTGAGCATTCATGTCCAATAACTACAATCCTAGATAGTCAGATGAGTAAGCTTTAGAGCACCAAGATTAGAGGCCAGCTGAGATAGAAGAGCTAGCTAGAATTTGTCTCTAAAAGTACATACAGTACAAGGGTCAGATCCATAGGGCTAAGTGGTAGAACAACAGCCTACAAAGTATGGGACCATGGGTTTGACCCAAGGCAAGGAAATCTTTTTTATCATTCTGCAAAATGAAAATACATCTTTAGGTTTTGCTGTACATTTTCCACATCAAATAAGCTTCCCATCTGATCTCCCATGTTTATAAAACATGGTTATTTCTCCTCTCTCTGTGCGTGCATGCGTGTGTGTATGTGTGTGTGTGAGAGAGAGAAAGAGAGAGAACTTGATGGGTTGTATCCTGTAGCATTAATGATTTTTGAAAAACATCCTTAAGAATGGCTATTTTTTCCATTGTAGTAACCAACAGAAACTCAAAAAGTTGCAGAAGTCTATATTTTTATTATAATTGGTTTACCTATATATGCTATTTGGCCACTTTATTTCAGATGTTCAGGATGAAAAGAGAAACAGTTTTATTTCAGGGGAAAAAATCTTCAGTAGTACTACAGCTGAGATGGCTCTGTGCCCCCACTACAGTGGAGCCTGGGTAAGCTAAAGTGGTTTTCTATTTTTAAAGAGCAGAGATTGCAGCTGTTCTAGAGCACGGCCCCTCTTAGCAGATACTGGGGAAGATAATTGGCAGGTAGCTCTGAAGGTCAATGCAAAGCGTGGAGCCTTGCACACTCTAAAACACCTAAGGAGGAGACTGGGCAGGAGGTTCACTCACAAGTGATCATTTTGGAGCTGTTTTTATCAATGGCCCGCAGCTACTTTCTTCCTTAATGAAGAAGGTATTTGAATAGTATTAATAATTTTCTTCCTGTCAGTCTGGGTTTGCTAGATACATTGTTAATTATTACCACTGCCTTACTTATGGCTATCTAATTATAACTGTTTGGGGAAATCAAAGTGACTTTAAAATAGTCTGAATAAGTAAACATATAGACTATGATCCTGGCCATTATTTTGAGATGTTAGCTTTATTATCATTCTCCTTTTAAAAGATAGATACACTTGAGGTCCAGAGAGGGTTAAAAGATATGCCAGCTTGTGAACAAGAGTGAAACAAGGACTTACTGATTTGCAACCTAGCTCTTTGTACTGAAATAACTTAGCATTAAATATGAAAGTAAGCAAAATTATCATCTTTTCGGCATGTACTAGAAATCCTTTTAAGCCGGTGCTGGTGGTTCAGACTTAGCTACTCAGGAGGCTGATATCTCAAGATCACAGTTCAAAGCCAGCCCCAGGCAGGAAAGTTCATGGAACTCATATCTCTAATTAAACACCAAAAGCTGGAAGTGGAGTGGTGACTCAAGTGGTATAGCGCTAGCCTTGAGCACAAAAGCTCAGGGACAGTGCCCAGTCCTGAGTTCAGGCCCCAGGACCAGTACAAAAAAGAAAAAGAAAAGAATCCTTTTGTCCAGAAACCTCTATCACAGGCTTTCTACTCTATCCTGCTCTGTACATCCTGCTCCCTAAGGGGGCAGGGGCTGGGTCTCAGCCTTTGAGTGCCCCAGGTGATTACATTCTCCATAAGCCAGAAAGTCTGTTTTCCCCAGATTCTGGTTTTAGTCAGTGAAAAGATGACATATTTGTGCTGTCACTTGCCTCCTGAATCTATGCCTCCAGGGCCCCTGAAAGACTTCCAGACATTTCTCTCAATTCCTTCCAGTCCCTTACATGCAATTCAAGAGGCTCAGAACTAAACAGTCAGCCAGGAAGGGTCTCCAGAGAATTCTGGAACAATTATTACCACAGTGAGACGAGAACTCATTAATTCGAAATAAAATAGAGCAGGAAGAAAGTCTTGTCAGAATGACTAAAATTTCTGAAGTTTCTGGAGTCAAGAGTTAGTTAGCAACTGATGGAGGAGTGAAAATAAGATACAAATATCATTGAAACATAATATTGACAAGATGTGAGACCCCTGGTCAGATTGCCCAAGGTGCCAGGAAAATTATATTCACAGAAGTTGCATGCTCCTCTATGGGGAGAGGGTGGAGTGGATTTATTTAAGGTTGTTCAACAATTTCATAAGTACTCTACAGGCACTGTGAAAAAGTACAAGTCAGATTTAAAAAAGTCAACCATAGTCATATTCTATGCATCCAACTACAACCATTTGTAGGATTATTTGGGGAGGGGGGAGTATATATGCTCCAAATACTTTTTCCTGGTCATCAATATATATTTAAACTCATTTCAAAATCTGCATTAGAATCTGATGATATATCATGAACATCAACTTTTTAAACAGTAACTTACTACTTCATCAATGCAAAGTGTATTCTGTTACTGTAAAGATTTCTCCTAGGCTGGACAATTAGTTCATGTAGTTCACTATTCACTGTTTTGTTGCATGCTACTGCAAATAGAAAACCTTTGGCTACTGTGTAAGTTTGAATGAATAGTGTAAGTGTGTCCACTTCTATGGGAGCTATAGTGCGATGGGTTTTTTTTTTATTACTTTTTATTTCTTTTTTGCTATTTGAGAAGTTATTGGCCTTCTGGGCTTCTGAAAGTATAATGACTTCTTTTGGAGAGAGCCCTTCTGTCAATGACCAAAACTTCAGAGCAGTAATCACCACTGTTCGTCTTGGATGCTGAAGCTATTTTCAGTTCTTAAGGCAGATGATGCTTCAGCGCTGGGAGGCAACACTGATGAAGCATTGGACTGGTATAGCCACAGCAGGATTCTACTTGTTAGGCAGTTGTTTTTGTCCTCCCATCCCATCAAATATGCCTTTCACCTGTGGATCCATTGTAACAGGAGATCATAGACAGAGTGACTGGAATGGCAGACATTTATTTTCTTACAACTGTTAGGAACATGGAGGAGAAAGGAAAAAGGAATAGACCAGAGTTGATTCTCAACAGGCTAAAACTGTTTATTGATGCAGCGAGGGGCAGCAAGTATGGAGGTTGCACCAGGAGACACGGTTGGAATTGGACTTTTATAGGGTCGGAGTTGGACTTTTATGAGGTCTTGAAGCAAGGAGGCAGAGGTGGGGGTTTTGTTTGGGCCCACAATGAAATGTTTACAGACACACTTAAGTAGATTGTCCTGCCTGTGTCAAGCAGTTCGTTCACATTTGGTGGCTTGCCTGATGTCTGTATGCACTTGGGAGAATGGGTGTGTATGTGTGGGACAGGGGTGTCAATCCTTCATATTCCATCTTTGGATACATAAAACAAATGGGCCAAGAGGGGCGAGGCAAGTCCTTCAACAACTCTGGAGACTACAGTCCAAGCTTCTTTGGTTTCGGGTAAGAGCTCTCTCTCATCTCTTTTTCTGGACTGTATACTACCGTAGGAGGTTGTTGCATCCTCCCTGCCTTCTCCAGGCTTCCTATCCATAGTCAGAAGGAGAGAGCTCTCTCTTATCCTTTCTTGGTTTTCTTTAATTATTTTAATTTTTTTTGTTGTTGCTGGGTGGATATTTTGTTGCTGTTGTGGTGGTGGTGGTGGTTTGAGCCAGGGTCTTGATATATTGCCCATGTTGGCCTCAAGCTTACGGGTTCAAGAATTCATTCTGCTTCATCCTGCTGTAGGAGGCCTGTGCTACTGTAGCCTAGCTTAGGATATTAATCTTTTGAGAAGGGTTCCACCCTTATGACCTCGTTTGACCTGAATTACTTCCTTAGAGGTGCCATTTCCAGATGCAGCCATACTGTAGGTTAGGGTCTCAACATAGAAATGGGGGCAAGGCAGGCACAAACTCACAGACTATAATAGTGCCAGTCCACTACGTAGGCCGAATAATCTGAAGATTGATTGTACTGTGAACATTTGGATGTCTTGCTCTGGGTTAGGGAGATTATATCCTGAGAGTGGACATAGAGAGCCACATGAAGGAAA
Organism: Perognathus longimembris pacificus; assembly: GCF_023159225.1. Lineage (NCBI taxonomy): Eukaryota > Metazoa > Chordata > Mammalia > Rodentia > Heteromyidae > Perognathus > Perognathus longimembris. Next base: position 100,817,904 of record NC_063161.1, read on the forward strand.
TGGACATTCCACTTGCCTGTCTATCATTCAGGTAAATAAAGCATGCTCTGGTTGTAAAATCAAAGAATTGAGTGGATTGTCTCCAAACCCATGGCACTTGCAAATCTGCCAGATGCCGAGCATCTGGGTTTGAGGAATGAAAGCACCATGGTGAAGAGCTCTCTGGCTTTGAGCTGGCAACACAAGATATAGCTGACATTCTGGTTTACTGTCCTGAGAATTCTCTTTTGCCTCTGAGCCTGGAACTCCCAACAGGCAGATGGCAGTATGTTGGCATATCACATTTGCTTGCCAAGGGCTGAGCTACCCAGAGTCCCTGTTTGCCTGTGAACATGAGCTATACTCTGTAATTGTTGGATACTGCACAATAATTATCCATGAATATCAGGACATTAAAAAATAAAGACTTGGAAGCACTAAGTAAGCCTCAGTTTATGTTTCTGTAAATGGGGTTCACCTTGGCCTCAGTGTGTTTACTGATTTTATATGTCTTCTTGAGTGAGTATTGTATCTACCTGGACTTCAATTTTTATGACTGGGAAGACAAAAGAGTTAAGCAAAATTATATTCAGGGTCTCTTCCAACTCCACCATTCTATCACTACTGTTGAAGAGAAAGAAACAAAACAAGCATTATGTTTAAGTCCAAAATCTTCTGGAGGCATTATGATTATGCCTAGCAGAGAGGATAAAAACCAGAGCCAGGATCATTTTCCCACACACAACCAGGAGGGTTTCTTATGAGTTCATAACATTGTAAAGGATAGGTAAGAGATATAATGCAGGTTGCTATGAGCTGGTACGAGGTATGCTTTACGATTTACTCAACCACTTACCAACTCCCTCCTGACACCTTGAATGATACACAGTATGTTGATGTAGAATAGTTTCCACATTAATATATAGTTGTTATCTACTACCTACCTATCTATTTATCCATCCATCTACCTCCCTATCTAGTGCCAGTTCCAAGGCTTAATCTCAGGACGTGGGCACTATTTGTGAGCTTGTATACTCATGGCTAGCACTCTACCATGATATTGAGACACAGCTTCACTTCTAAATTTTTTTTGGGGGGGGGAGTGTATATCACTGGAGATAAAAATCTCAGGGACTATTTGAACCATAATCCTAAAATCCCAACCTCCTGAGTAGCTAGGATTACAGGCCTATGCCACTTGCACCCAGTGTTTTATTTTAAAATCCAATTCTGTGGCCAAGTGCAGATGGCTTACTCTTGTTATCCTAGATACTCAGGAGGTTGAGATCTGAGGATTCAGGTTTGACGACTGCCTAGGCGGTCTCCAATTGACCACCAAAAAGCTGGAAGTGGAGCTGTGGTTTAAGTATTAAAGTTCTATCCTTTAGCATAAAAGATCAGGGACAGTGCTCAGGCCCTGAGTTCAAGCACATCCAAATTCCCAACATCCAAATTTCTTACTCCATTGGAGCTTATAGCAGAAACAAGGGGGAGGGTAGTGAAGAAATAAATGAGATAATATCTGTCATATCAGGGTGTAGGAAGCAAAGTATGGTATCAGGATCTGAGGCTAGGTGGTTTAGGAAGGCTTCTCTGATGACATGTGAGCAGAGGGCTAGCATGTATGGATGAGAACCAAAATGTTATTGGGTGGTTAGTGTTTCAAGACAAGTCCGGACATCTGTAAGATTATCCCTTATTGTTTAAAAGACATGAAGAATATACCATACAAATGTTCACTACACTTGAGGAAAGTATAAATAACACTGATAGAATAAACTCAGTAAGGCTCCCTCAAGCCAATGGTTAATTTTTTTTAAGTAATTTTGTGCCAAGTGCTAGTGGCTCATACCTGGACTTATCTGAGAATCATATTCAAGCCTGGACAGAAAAGTCTATGAGTCTCTTATCTAGCAACAAAAAATTGGAAATAGAGGTGTGATTCAAGTGTTAGAGCACCAGCCTCCAGCAAAAAAGCCAAAGCAAGAATCTGAGTTCAATGCTCAGATACAGCATGTAAAGAAAAAGTGGTGATTTTTTTTTGTGACAGGAGGAAAATAGATCAGGTATGAAAAAGACAGATGTAAAAACAGTCTTTACAGTATGCTCATATTAGTATAAAGATAACAGAAAAGCTAATTGTGAATGTAGCTTTGCATGTGTATATGTGACAGGGAGGGAATGAGAGAAGCCACTGAATTGTGTACACAATGTTGAAATGCACTTACATTTTTATTAATATGAATCTGTCAGGGGTAGCATTCTGGATGGTATTTTGTTGTTGTTGTTGTTGTTTTGGATTGTCCTGTATTTTTCTATCGTGAACATGCATCATTTTGTATAACCTATAATTTAAATGTAATTTCCAATACTATTTTTTTCTTTACTAAAGGGAATTCAAAAGGATTTCCTTTATAAGCAGAAGGACAATGAACCCATCAGAAGGTTTGAGGCACAAGACACCTGGGAGATGTGCAGGTAAATCAGACAGACATTGCTGAACCGAACAACAACAAAGCCATGTCTGTCTCAAGTAGTGGGTCATAGGCTACATTTAGCTAGAGAGGGGTAATGCAGATAGCTATATCACATAGTTCTGATGGGATTGTTCACAGGATAGAGAGGGATCCTAGGAATGAAAAGAGAAACACGATGTTTATTTTAAGTGCTCCATTTAAGCCATTCAGATTAAGGCAGGAAAAAATTACTGACCACATATAAGAATATATATCTCTGAAACAGAAGGTCAGGATTTACTTTTTGAGAGGCAAAGGCTGATAATTGTGCCTTACAAAATGGATGTCTTTTAGAGACTGAGATTATTACAAGTAATAAATACGCCTGTCTTCAGCAATTACACCGTTTCATCTGAACAAATCTAGTTTACTAGTCTCTCCAGCTCATCAGGTATTCGGTTTTCTCAACAACAACAACTTCTTGTGCAGAATGTGAGGAAAGAAAAGTCCCATTGAAAGCGTGGCATAGTGTTCCCACCATTTAATATGGTCTCCTCTCCATCTAATGGTCATGGATCACAAGTCTACTTTCATTTACAATTTGAATATATATGTGTTTCTGTATCTGAGTTCCATTCTCTATCAGTTATTGGCAGCTAAATTATGGTGATTGAAGTTAAAGGAAGTTTTTGGTCCTATTTAATTATTGATCTCCAGGAACCAGAAAAGAGAAGGAGGAGGTTGCTGGTTAAGACAATCCCATGATTCCATTGATTGAAAAGGCACCTGCCAGTTCTGACCTGCAGTGTTGGGATCTGAACGATCCCTTTCTCCCCAAATTCTCGGGGAGAATGGTCCAAACCTCAAAACACTACGAGAGAGCACTCGACCTTATCTTCTGCCCGCAGAAGGTGAGGGAATGCTCTCGTTGGTCTGCGTTTAGCCGAGGAGAGTGAACTACTGAAGCCCCCCGTCCCTGCCCCTCCTCACGTGTCGACGATCGGCGCAGAGAAAGAGAGACTCCAGGGAGACGGTCTGAGGTTATGAACCGAACTCACCGCCCAAGGGGCGGGGGAAGGTTTTTATTGTGGTGGGTAAGGCGGGAAGGTGGGCTTCACTAATTGGCTGAACTGGGCTGTCTCGGTCAGAGTGGCACCTGGGACTCCCCCCATGGGCTGACGTCATGCCCCAATAGGACCGCCCCTTGGCACCGGCGGCGCCATCTTGGAGGCATCCACGTGGGCCTGAAATCGAGATGGGAGGCGGGCCAAGCCAGAACTACTCCTTCCGGTTCCGGACCCGGGAGGGGTAGGAGTGGCTTCCGGCCATTTGCTCCCAAGGCGGGAAGAAGGGTGGTCGATCGGGGACCGCCCCTCTACATGTCCGGCCAGCATCCCCACACTGCAGAATCCAAGGTGAGGGGTGAAAAAATTTCCATGCAGTGATATCTCAGAAAATTGCTTATTAAATATTTAATATTCCAATTATCACCATGAGGAGAAGAATGAGTTTAACTGACATAGTTAAGCTCAATTTCTTTCCTCTAACCTCTTATAGGTTCAAATTAGCCCAGGGCAAACTTGTAACCACAGGAAAATAGACAAAAGCAGGTAGATGACAAAAAGTCAGGAAGCACTTGAGCAGTTTTGGTAAGGGACCCAGGAATTTTCTAGCTAAGTAAAACCATATAGGGACTCCTGCCTTTTGATAAGAAAGAGTGGAAAAGGTCAAACACTCATGATCCTGTGCTTTTTCAGTAAGTGGTTTTCTATTGGTCTCATTTATACTTCAAGCACACAGTCAAGTCTCTTGAAGCCTGTCACAGTCCCCAGAGGGTTCCCACAGGGATTTGGAAAAATCTCTCATCCAAACAATTCAGCCAACTATTGCTCACACTCCTTTTGGTTCAGAACCCCTGTGGAGAAACTTTCTGTAGAACTGTTTTCCAAGCTGGCCTTAGAAGCTAAAGGGACATCAGCCTGGGTTCTGCCCAGCCACCTGCTCTTTGCTGAGCAGATGTACTGCTGGCTGCTGGCTGCTTATGCCTAGAACTTAGCAGAGGGCTCCTCTAGACACAGACCTTGGCTCTTACTCCATCTCACACCTGTGCAATTGGAATGCGGCCTCACATCCTAAACTTGCAAGTAACAGTTCTCATAGTTTCCACCTGACTTTCTTAAGTCAGGGCTGCTGATTTAGGCAGGGGATGAAGGTAATTAGAGTAAAGGTTATGAAAAGGTAAGGTGCTGGATGGGGAGAACATGAGGAATGGCATATTTTAATGAAGAGATAAAAAAAAGCCTGTAACAGGGATATGTTTGAAAGTTCTTCAAACTAAAGCTATGAATGCTATCCCAGTACTTATATGTGAAGAAGCATCCATGAGTCAGAAGCCAGAGAAGCACAAACCCTAGACCCTTTAGAGGTCAAATAGGTCACGTTGCTATTGAGAAAGAAAAGGCAAGTTCTTGCCAGTACAGTATTGTTATTATGGTGGTTGTTGTTACTTTGAAGGAGGAGGGCACTTAAAATAGATCATCTATTGAATCTTGTATTGAAATTCATTCTCACATGAATGAATATGTATCTAACGATATATCTACAGTCATATTTAAATAACAACTTCTCTTAAAACGGGAAGTTTGAACTATAACCCCTCTGTATATCTCCTTGACAATAAAATAATTAAATTTTAAAAAAGAAGAGAGAGGAGTTTGGACATGACTGTTTGCCTTCATCTGGAAAACATTCCACACCCACATAAGGTCAAGGGAAAAGCAGCAGTGGTTAAATCTTCAACACAGGGTAGGGGTGGGAATTGAGGTGGGTGTGGGAGGGCATGTGACAAAATTTTGCTAAAAATATAGACCACTTTTGCCAAAGTGAATGAATGTTTTAAGGCTTGCCAAGGCATATGAAATGTATATATTTTTACAGCAAAACTAAAGAATACAATAATAAAGCAATGTGTCAAAATCAAATTTCAACATTACCTACTCATCATATGATAATCTATGTTTCCTCCTATAAAGTAGATATACGACATTTTTTATGCTTTTTTCATTGTTGGGATTCTGAAGCTACTGAAAAAATTATGAATCCATTTAAACTTTCACAGTAGAGTTCAGGAATATGTTTCAGACTTAAAAATTTCAAGCCCCAGTACTGTCACCAAAGATAAAAAAGAGAAAAAGGATGAAAGGAAATAAGGAAAAAGAAAGACAGGAAAAAAGGAACATTGGAAGGAGGGAGACAGGGAGGGAAGGAGGGAGGAAGGAAGAAAAGAAGGAAGAAAGGAAGGAAGGAAGGAAGGAAAAGAAAAGAAAAGAAAGGAAGAAAGAAAAAAGGAACAAAGGAAGGAAGGAAGGAAAGAAAGAAAAGAAAAGAAAGGAAGAAAGAAAGAAAGATAAAGGAACTGTAATCTTTCTGTACATCAGTTTGATAATAAAAATTTGAAAAAAAAGAAAGAAAAAAGGAAGGAAGGAAGGAAAGAAGCAAGGAAGGAAGGAAGAAAGGAAAGCAAGCCAGTCAGCCAGAGGTTGCTGGTTTATGCTGGTAATCCTAGCTACTCAGGAGGCTGAAATCTGATTATCAAGGTTCTAAGCCAGCCTGGGCAGGAAAGTTTGAGACTCTTACATCCAGTTAATCACCAAAAAGCCAGAAGTGGAGCTATGGTTAAAATGGTGGAACATTAGCCTTGAGTAAAATGTCTCAGGGACAGTGACCAGGCCCTGAGTTCAGGCCCCAGGGCCAGCACACACACACACACACACACACACACACCTTAAAATAAAATTTGACAAATTCAGTTTCTATAAATATGTGGAGAATAAGTATGTATGGGTTAAAACAAGATAATTATATAGATAAAATGTTCAGGAAAATCATCAAGAATTATTTATAAGAGGAAAAATGATCAAACTTATATTATGTTGCCATTACATATAATCATAAGAGAAATGTGTCCTTAATCCTTACAAGAAATGTTGATAAATTATATATCAAACAATGTGTAACATACTAATCCTGGGAATTTTATAGTGTTCAAGACTGATAGGTCTCTGGAATTGTGCTTGGAATTAGAAAGAGACACTAAGTAAACATCCACTCAAATGTTAACTTAATGTTAACAGTTGTTAAGTGTTACACACATACATTTTCGATTCTTTGAGATGTAATAGCTCATTATATCTGTGGAATACAAATCTTGTATCAGATATATTGCAGTTATGTGCTGCATAACCATTGAAGATATTCTGAAAAAATGCATTCTTTAATCAAATCCTTGTCAGAACATTATCTAGTGTATTACTCAAAGAGAGTAGTGACAATGTCACTAAGCAATATGCTCTTACAAGACCACCATTATATATCTAGTCTCTCATTCACTTATTTTATGAATTGCCAGTTATATAAAATCTTCCAGCCAAATAAATATACAACAGTATATGGACTATTCTTACATTATCGTCTCTTCCTCCTATAGGATTGTCCACTATCAAACTTTTTTTTCTCTTCAGGGATCATGTTCCAAACATTCCAACTAATGCTTCCACGCAAGAACACCAGCCTCAGAATTAACAGGAAAAACTTGATTCATTTTTCCACCTTTAGCTTCCCAGATACCCTGTTCTTTTGAAGACTACTCTTCTACTATCCCTCCTTAGAAGTCTTCTGTTCATTATCTCACTGAGTGACTCTTTTTCTACCTTCAACTTTCATTGCAGCTTTTAAATTTCTCTCTTCATTATGCAGCATTCCATTCCACTAGGCTAAGCATGTAAGGACTTTTAAAAAATGGCAATACCATCTTTTAAAAAAAGAAATTAAGCATGTTAATTTGACGCCTTCTTTATATCTTTTCCATAAAACAGAAGGATCCTGTCTCTGTGGGTTTGGTCTGAAATATTTCCTACCAGATGTCTTTAGGCCTTATGTGAAAAGATTCAATTAAAAAATCATCTAATCATCCTGAGACCGTAGCCTTTACTTTGAGATCTCTGTTTTCATGGGCCAACTCTTGCTATCCTTTCTCTTTAAAATAAAAAAACCTCCTAGGATAAAAAGACAAATGATTCCAAAAGCAATACTTACAAAACCATTTGGTGTAAACCAATTGAACAACTCATGGGGGTGAGAGGCAAATTGGGGGAGGGAATGAGGAGGAGGTAACCAGTTGACAAGAAATGTGCTCACTGCCTTACATATGAAACTATAACCCTCTGTACTTTACTTTGACAATAAAGGGGAAAAAAAACCCAAAAAACCACCTTCCTTCTCTCTATTGTTCAATACTAAACTGACACTTTTTCTTAACAAGGTGCCCTGTTTTCTTGTTTTAAAGAAGCAACAATAAGGACTGGGAAAATGGCTCAAGTGGTAGAGGCTTGCCATTAACAAGTGCCAACAAGATGAGGATACATGTATTCATTAGTGCTGGCACGTGGCTTCTTGCTCTCAGTTTTTTCACTCATAGTTGAGGCTTTCCACTTGAGCACACCTCCAGTGCTGGCTTTTGTGGATAATTGGAGATAAGAGCTTGACAGACCTTTTTACTTGGGCTGGGTCCAAACCAGGATCCTCATATCTTAGCCTCTTGAGTAGCTATGATTATAGGCATGAGCCACTGTCTTGCCAGTAGGTATATTAACGAGGCACAGACTTCTTTTTGTCTTTTCACACCAGCAACTTAAGAACCAATACTTATGGGTTGTTCGCAGGTTTTGTGAACACCCGTAACCAAGTTAAACAACTAGAGCGAATCTGTTAACTCAATCAGTATGCTTAGGTTAGTAGGGAATATGAAGAACATGAAGAGATAATGAGGTTATACCTTGTCTCAGGCAATTTCCCATAGGCTGCTCTCCCTAGGAGGAGGTTGCCCTTCCACAGAGAGGGAGTCATTAGGTACCTGCAAATTTTCTACATTCCTGCATCCTGGTTAGAGCAGGCAAAAGCCACTGATTGTGCCCATCACAAACTGAAGGCTTAGAACTCATATTCAGGGAAACAATACTATTCTCTCAACAGTAAATTCTGAATAGAGCAAGGTCCACACCATAGCTAGAAATGCCAGCACCAAACTACTCCAGGGGAAGGGCTGGTGTTCCCACTAATTTTTCAACTTAGAGTCCATGAGCTGTGACTCTTTCCAGCGCCTGACCTCAGCCATGGCTGATGTTTTGCATGTCACCTACCTGGGATTGATTGGTAGGGTGAGACCTGGTGGCTGAGAACTGCTCATCGGAGTACTTGTTTGATAGACAGGTAATCAATGGCATCTAGCAAAGAAGGTCCAAGGCCCAAAGAATCAGAACCATGAATCAAAAACTGAAATATCTGTAAGGTTAGGTAGAAACTAGAGTGAGTCTCACATAGCAATTGGATTCAACAAACAGTGAGCAGCTGGAACCCTCTTGACTTTCTCTCTGGTTTTAGATTATTGCCACAAGGACTGGTGGGGTCAGTGTTGCCATGTTTATCAATTTCAAAAGTCAGAAATCCAGATTTTGCTTGGATAAAGTTCCTGGAAGATCTTCTGAAGAAGTACTTAAAAAAAATCTAACAAGTCTAAAATTCCTGCCAGACACTGGTGGCTCACGCCTGTAATCCTAGCTACTCAGGAGGCTGAGATCTGAAGATCACAGTTCAAAGCCAGCCTGGCAGGAAAGTCCATGAGACACTTATCTCCAATTAATCACCAGAAAACCAGAAGTGGCGCTGTGGCTCAAGTGATAGAGTGCCAGCCTTGAGCTGAAGAACTCAGGGACAGCACCCATGCCCCAGAGTTCAAGCCCCATGACCAAGAAAAAACAAATAAAAAGTCTAGTCCTCCCTTGCCTACATATACCAAAAGTTCTTCATGGCATAGAGCTACCTAAGCTTAACTCACTGTGCTGCAATCCATAACCTCCTAATATACAACATTTAATAGAGATGATCTGTGCTGTGAGATTCAGACAGCCTGAATATAGCAGCAAAAGAAGTGTAGAGGACAGATGAGCGTACTGTAAAAATAGTCTGCAGAAAAAGAGAGCTTCATCCCCAAACTGGGTGTCTGGAATACTTAAAACAAACTCTGAGAAATGCAATGGTTATTTTTTGAATGCAAAAAGGAAAGAAAAGCTCAGAAGCATCTGGGCATTGAGAGGAAATCATTTTCCTCCCGGAAATCTGAAATGGCTGAATGAGAGAAAATTCATCTTTGTGTCTACACTTCTGAAAATATCTACCTTTGTTTGCTTGGGTTTTTTAAAAATTTGTTTTAGGTGTGTGTGTGGGGGGGTTGTTCGTTGTTGTTTTATCAAAAATACACTTGCTGGAACAGCTTAATACAAGTATATAGCACACTCATTTAGTCAACCAGGCTCTACTCTAAATCAATTTCTACCTGGATATGACAGCATAAGCCTGTTTTACAGGAACACTAATCGACACTGAAGTTCCTACTCTTGGTTTGGAGAGTAATAAAAGTAAATGCTCTCATGTGAAGCACTTGCCAAACATTGCAGACTTTTCAACTTTAACCTGGAGGTCACAGAGGTAGTGGTGGAAGTCAGACTGAGCTCTCACTTTAAAAAATGTATCCTGTATACTAACTAGGTTTACTGCCTTGTTCAACCATTTCTCAGAGAATAGATCTCATTCTCCTAACACAAATACTAAGGTTTGTAGAAGTGACGTGAACTTCCCAAGGAACTAAATTTAATAAACCACAAATGAGTGGAAAAATAGACGAAACATTCTGACTCATGCCCCACCACTTCCTACTAAACATCACTGTATTTGTTTCCAGGTAAAGAGCATCTTAATTACTCAAATACTATGATAGAAATTGCATCAAGAATCTGAAAACTCAAATAGAAATACATGTCTTTCTCATTTATTTTATTTTGGGGTCAATAATTGAGCCTGGGGTCATTTATGTGGTAAATGTTATCTTACAGCCCTGCTTGGTAGTGGCCTGGGAGACTAGCCACTGAATGACCAGAACTGATTGACCTCTATTTGTCTTCTCTACATGAAAGGAGTGATGATGGTTTGATATCAGGTTAAAATTCCTTCAATGAGTGGCTAGAAGCTGGTTTATCAGGAAATTAAAGGAAACATGATTGGAATAGGTGTGGGCCTGATTATGAGGTTGGACCTTTCAGAAGGTCCCTGAATATGAAGATACTTGGATTTCAGGTAAACAGCCACCAGAAAGTACACATTGAAGAAGATGCACAAAAGCAGACATGGGACAATGGTCCCATGAGGACAATGGTCGATTTTCCTCAGCCACGTTGACTCTTGCTCAAGGTAGCCATGAACAAAATGACATGAATGACACACAGAGAAATTTTTTTTTAACTAAGGTTGATAAAGACACTTGGTACTCATAAGCTACCAACTGCAAAAGAAGATAATGCTCCCTACAGGTTAACCTGGAAGGTTTATGGCACTTTTTTTTTTTTTTTTTGGTAGTGGAATTGGGGATTGCACCCAGGACCTGGACACTGTCCTTGAGCTCTTTCTTTTCTTTTTCTGGAAGTTGGCAGTCTACCATTTGAATCACAGCTCTTCTTCCAGCTTTTTTTGGGTGATTGATTGGAGATTAGTGTCATCCACTTTTTGGCCGAGCTGTCTTTGAACCTTGATCCTTGGATCTCAGCCTCCTGAATGGCTAAGATTATAGACATGACATTGGTGCTACAAGATCTTTTTTTTTTTTAACCTAGAAAGGAGGGAACTCTATTAAAGAAATAAGTATTTAAAATATGAATTTGTCTTCCCCACTTTTAGCATTTATGTATATTTTATTAATGAATGTGATATCCATTGTAGTAACTCTTTATAAATAAAACTAATAATGTGGCAAAGGTATGTGTTTTTACCACAGAAATCATGGGTCTTTTAGATCTCATCATACAAAAACAGATTGCTCTGTAGAACAACACAACAGCTTGCTGATATCTGCTATGATGCCAGGTAAAAGAAGATAGACATTAATCAATAATTGGTAAACATTTTCTCACAGCCAGAATGGATGGTTCCTGAATCAAGGGATGGAGATAGGACTAGCCTCTCTATTGCATTAAATCATGAATTTAAAGGATTTTTGCTCTTCTGGCTTCTGACATAGAGCATATGGTTTTGGAGGGCTAGGAATTCAAGAATTCCTATGATGATCCCTTGGCAGTGGGGGTGGGGAGTCCTCACAATTCCAATCTACTTGGTAGGTAAGTCACTTCTATGACTGAGATGGTTAACATAATTATGAAAAAGAAAAGGGGCTATTTTTTCACCATTGGAACAAGGAGGGCTATGTGTAAAACCTATCAACAGTTAGGTTTGTATTGGATAACTACAATAATCCAATAATGCAAGATTCCTAGGAATGGGGGGGTTGAATGACCTTTACAGATAAGGAAAGCACCCAGGAGGTCCTGATAGAGAGTAAGCATACAAAATGTAGATGATCTTTTTTTTTTTTTTGGTTCCTAGGTTGAATGTCAAGATGATCTGGAATGCATTTGTTCATGGGGGCTAAGATGTCAGTATTTTACTTTTAGAAGTAACTCTATATGGTGGTAAGGAACTATCATGCTAGAAAGTCCCAGAATATTTTTTGCACAGAAATCCCAAAAGTTGGCAATTTTGTAGTCTAGAGTGAATCTCTACGTGATTTTGACTTGAATAATTGAAAGTCTATAAGGTAAAATCTTTTAAACTTGATTATGGTAGTTGTTACAAGATTGCTTTTATTTGCCAATATTCAGCAGAATGCATACCAAAAAGTACATTTTTAAGTACATATTCAAAGAAGAAACAAAAGAAACTAGGGAGGGCATTTTCTTAAGTGTATTAAAATGAATGTTAATATGCTATTTTAATTCAAACAGGAAACCAGGGTGCCAAATATCAATGTGAAGTGACATGAAACAAACACATTATGAACATCCAAATGTCTGGATCTACAATGGAAATGTTGACAGCTTTTCAAATTAAATAGCACTCAATCACTAATTTTTTTTGAGGGTAAAATTTGTATCCTGCTGGGCTTATAATTTTGTTTTCTCTTTTTATGCTGTTCATGTGTAAATATTGAAAATTTATTTTGACATAGAAAAAGAAAAACAGTTTTGTTCCTAAGCTAAGGAGTGGCATAGATACTACCCTCTAGATGAGATGGTGCAAGACAAGCTTCTAGCAATTGATTTGGGAGGGGGGAAAAAAAACCATTTCAAATGTATTTGTAACAAGGAAACAAATTTATTGATTTTAAAAGACAAGACACCATTTTGTTTTGAAAAACACAAGAAAGCTAGCCTGAGTTCAAGTCTGAAATATTCAGAAAAATCCTACTAATATCTTTAGTATGTTCCAGTCATTTGTTTAAACAACACACTAAAAGTTAATATATATTTTTATAATTATAAAAGTTCCCCAGTTATTGTACAGTACACAATACAAATCGCCCACAAACTATTATTTAGCTCCTGCCAATTTTGAGAGGACATGATATACTAAAAGATTTAGCATTTCTCACAAAAATCACATCAGGAAATACGTATTTACAAAATCAAATACATTATACAAAAAACCATCACATGTTATTCGGTAAAGATGTTTTTAAATAATTAAAAAGTTTATTCAACTGTAGTCCAAAAACTGGAAAAGAACATTACATTATCTCACACATACAATCTCTACAAAAGTTGCTTACCTCATTTACATAATATATTCAGTCGATTGTAAAATAAATGTTGAAATATCTCCTAGTGTTACTATGTTTCTGTGCTTGTGGGACTGAATAATGTAATCTGCCACTTACTAAGTGAAGTTTAAATGATGGCACTTAAAAAAAAAATACAGTATCTCAAAAAAACACAATGAAGAAGTTTTACCTGGAAGGTACGAAAGCCCTGAGTGATAGTAGAATTACTGATTGGTAAGCACTACAATTAACCTAATTAAAAGTTTACCACCTCAGGCACAAATTTCCAAGTTTTCTCAAGGCACTCACTTAAAAAGTTTCTGTAACCAACTCATTGGTCACCACCATAGGTCCAAATTGATGATGGAGATGAGTAGAGAAAAAAATTTGCTTTGGTACAAAAGATGCTTTTTAAATGAATAAAATTCAATATGTCCTTCATTGGATTATTTAAAATTGTGTTCAGCAGGTTAAAAACAAGGTAGTCATTTGCTCAGAAACACTAATTTATTAAAGGAAATTTTTACTTAACTGTCATCAACAGTCAATCAGAGTTCAAAATTTTTTTCTTTCCTCTCTGGAGTCAAAATTCTAACAGAGATTTGTCCTCATTATAGAGCTACATAAACAATTCTTACCAAATATTTCATTACTCAGGGCTTCCAATCCCAACATCATACTTTATTTAAAAAAAAAAAGGATGGGGGAAAGTCAGATACCAGAACCAAATAAGAGGACAAAACATTTTTTGTTATGAAAAGAAAAAAAAAACATATTACCAAGTTCTTCAAATAAAAGGGGAAAAAATCCTAGGCAGTCACTTTGTAAGTGGCTTTTACTATTTAAGTAAAATTGGTAAACTAAACTCAGGTCTACTGGCACATAAAATCACTAGCAGCAATGATCAAGGCATGCAAACTGAGAAGCATTTACAGTAAATCATCATGAAGAATTCAAAAGAAGAGTTAAATTAAAACCCTTTGAGTATTGCATGTTATCACATGAGTAATTTGCATGGTTTGACTTCCTAAACTGCCTAAAAAACAATGATTACGGCATACTTGCACTATGCTATGGATGTCCTTTCACCAGACATCGAGAATAGGTCATACTCTTATTTGTGCCCAGGGAGGGCAGCACAAGCACAGCTACAGACAACACTGCTCCCATATTTGATCACGCAGGGGACAGAGAGGGTCAAGTGCATGGAGATTCCCTTGAACAAAATCAGCAATGATGGAAGCAGACCCACCTCTAGAGATACCAGAGCAGTCGTCATCGCATCTCCGGACAGATGAGCTTAAAATCAAGTGCTTTGCTCTCCATTCTATCTAGATATAATTTGTTTCTGACAAAGTATTAAAGTTTTGGAGCATAGATAAAATTATGCCCTGTATGAATTCCCAAATAATATTTTATGAGTGATGCAGTCCAAAAATAGCCTAACTGCCCCCCAAAGAGTTCAGAGCCTGTGCTCGTTAGAACTCTTGGCTTCCTAAGGCTTCACTTGCTTTTGTACTTCCTAAAGCTAAATAAATGAAATCTTTTATTTGTTTCTTTGTTTTGGGGAGGAAAAAGAAATATAACCCTTTCTTTATCATACCTTTAATTAAAGGCAATCTAAGTACCTCCAATGTGCAGAAACCAGTTCTGACATAGATCTACACAGGCCCATGTATTTGTCCTCCTTTTCTAGAGATTCATGATGCGGTGCTAGAAAAGTTGAGTTTTGTTTTCTGTAAACAGTACACTTACTTGGATGGCAGTGAATATTTGGGAATAAATATATCAAGCCCTCTTGAAGGAAAATTAACAGTTGTATATAAAATGTAAGTGTTCAGCATGGAAACACTTTATCTTCCTAACCACCCCCCCTTTAAAAAACAGCATAATTAGATATTTGGATATAGAGTATATTTTACTGGTCTAATATAATAAGTCTAAATAAATGATCTGAAAGGCTTTTATCCCCCATTGTATATCTTACAATGCTCAAAGGGTTACTACAAGGCATTACATAAGGGGTTTTCTAGTAATAGACCTAAGCACTGAATGAATGCTTCGATTCCAGATTTCTTAAATCACCAAACTTGCAAAAATACTAAAACTTGGTTAATTGATTTGTTCTAACCATACACATGGAGGTTGTTCTGGTCTAGCAAAAAGCCTGGTTTTCAGTAGCACTGCACTAGCCTCCCTCCCCCACTTTCTGGTATGGTTCATAGAGATCACAAAAGCTCTGATTTCAATTTTTGGATGTTTACTATTCTTTTCAAAAGAATTTGGGAAGGGGGAAGAAGTTACATTAAAAAAAAAGAATCCATCATATATCACCACTGCTTCATTTTGTATACAAAGGAGACTTGCCAAGTATTTTTTACTTCCTACTGCGTCCACACTGAGGAGGACCAACATCACAGTGACATATTTCTTTCCTTGACACCAATGTTTTAGTACAGCAATGTTTTAGACATTTCAAATATATCCTCTGAATAATTCTCTTAAATTTGAAAATGAATTTAGCACTTTTACACAGTGCAACCACATAAAAAAAAGTTTATGATGACGGTACAAAATCGTATTCATTCCTGAATGACTTTCACAACATTCCGCAGGAATGTGTGCTCATTTAGGCAGTCAATGCTGCACACAACTAACTTCAGGTATGCAGTGATAAAACCATTTTTGAAATTCTACTTGTTTTCTTTTT
The DNA here is from genome assembly GCF_023159225.1 of Perognathus longimembris pacificus. Classification (NCBI taxonomy): domain Eukaryota; kingdom Metazoa; phylum Chordata; class Mammalia; order Rodentia; family Heteromyidae; genus Perognathus; species Perognathus longimembris. The sequence goes on from NC_063161.1 coordinate 100,833,748, forward strand.
TTTTTTTTTTAAAGTACACCATCTAAAGAGAGGTGCATGAACCGTGCTATACAGTACAAGAAAAAGACAAAAAGAAAAGCAGATTTCTGAAAAGGCAGTAAGACTTATATAGTCAGTCCAAACAGTTTGGATGAAAATCCCAAAAAGTGACCAGCAACTCGGTATGCAATGAAAAATGGAAAATTGGGCCCTGTGTTCCAGATAGTTCATCTATTCCATCCCTTTGTTCACTATTTGTCTAAATGTAAATATTTGGGTATGATTTACAAAGTCCACATCAAGATCAAACCATACCCATATTATATGAAAAAAATCTTTGATGAAACTTAAAACAAAAGCCATCTTCCTTATGTTTTTTTCATTACTGCAAGTATAACTCTTGGTTTATGGGGATACATTTCACCACCAGTGTTGAATTACTATTCCAATAGTAATATCAATTAAGAAATACCAATAAATCCTCAAAATGTGTACATGTACCACTTAATAAATGTAATTCATGGGTATTAGTGGCTAATATAATTTAGAAAGTCAGTTTCAATGAATGAAGAAAAATAGAAATAAAGCATCAAACAAACAAAAGTGCGACTGCTACAACTGTGCTCCAGTATGTAAATTACTGTTTTACTTTTTAATATATTTCAGAATTCAAATTGAAAGTTGATGGAAATGTCTGTGTGAGAGGGCTTAATGCACGTGTCCCCTTAATGCGGTGGCACTTAACGAAGTGGCATAAACCACAGGCATTCTTTTGTGTGTTGGTCAGGACTATCTATGCTAGCTACATAGCATTAGTATTGCTAAGTATTCCTAAAGATCAGAATACTTTTAAGTCCACGTCAAACATGATAATATTTATTAATTTCTACTCTGTCCTCATTTAAACAAACCATGAACAAATGGAAGAAATGTTGAATCCTGGAGGGTCCCAAATTCCTAACTCTCATAAATTTAAATTTGTTCATTATATCTGATTTTTCCCTAATGATACATATATACCTAATTAAATTAAACAGAGCAATGTTAACAAGTACATTTAAGGTCAATCAATAAACAAGATGAAACAAGTAAAAACATTTGGTCCCAAACAGGTATAATAGTGTTATGGAGACAGCCAATAAGAGACAGGAAACTGAAAAACTCAGAAAGGAGAGTCAAAATGAAAAGTGTTTTTCCTTTGTTTAGAATTTAATTTTCCATGTAAACATTTCCTCATGTACAATTAAGTAGATAGTGGTCTTTTGCAGTGTACACTTTTCCTTTGTCTTGTTTTATTTCACTCTGGACATGTGTGCAGGTGTATGTGAGATGCAAATTCCTTGATCTTTTTGGAAGGGGGGAGATTATTTAACTGGTATTTAGATGAAGGTGTAGATTAGCGAAGACTATCAGATACGTACAAGTTTTGTACAATACAAAACTTGAACTGATTTAACAATTATATTTAAAACATTTAAATTTTATTTCAGAAATGCTGTTTATATTGAGAATTTTGAGGCAATCAGGTAACAACATTGTCAGGATGGGTTGTGACCTGCTAAGCCATTTGGAATCTTTAACTTTACAGATGGACCTGCCCTCTTCTTCCCAACCTCCCACCCCTCACCCCAATGCAACTGGAAAGATAAACATGTTCAGTTTAGTATAAGCCTCAATAGTCATCTGTAAATAATCTTGTGCTTTCTTTTATTTAAATATCTATTTTTTTTGGCTTTCTGTGGTTATTTATTAGCTTTTGCTGATGGGTGTTTTACAACCATTAAAACAAAAGGATGTGCCTTTTTGTTGTTGTTAATAACTTGAGCGCTAAAAGAACCTTGGCATTTCATGCAAATTAACATGCAAATTAAAATGGGAACGAGTGTATGTTCTCTAGAATTTCCCCTTTCTGACTTTGTCACAGACTCCTGCCTCGTGGGCACCCGCGTGTGTACACGTGAACGCAAAGACACCTAGATAGAAAGACAAACATTTAGACTGAAAAGATGCACTTCAATAAGTACCTGCTTATTTTGTTAACTTTCTAGAATGGTAACTAGATAAGACTGATCTAAAACATGATTTCTATGTAATAAGCTGGCATTAAAATTAGTCTGCTATTCCACACCCTTAATCAATTTGATTTGTAATCAAGTAATATTTAGCTCTAAGAATAAAAAATAGGTTCACGGTCACTCAAAGAGGGGAAGTGATTTCCATCTTTTTGTTTTGCTTCACTTTCCCTACACTTCCTTTGAAGAACATGTAACCTGTCCTTACTTCAGGAATCTGAAAATGACAGGCACACTTTGTCAAATGGATTGAAGAGTTATTCACATGAATAAAATAAACCTTACTAAACCTTAGCTTCAGTTCTGTTTTAAGGCACCATGTAATAGCCGAGGTACAATGATCCCTGATGTACATTCTTCAATGGCAATGGTCCATCCAGCCACCTGTCCAAATCCTATAGAATTGGGGTACATAACAGTGAGGTGTGCCAGTTACACTGCCTTCAGGTTCAGTTTGAAATTTAAATCCACATACTTTAGAAACCAGGAAATAGTTTTGAAGGAAATAATGATATGCAGGTTGCTACATTCCTTGCATTCTATATATTTTTTTTTATAATAGCAGCATATTGAACTACTATTAGAAAAAAGACCTGGAATAAAAGAAAGTCATTCAAATGGAATGGTTTCCTGTATGTCCAGCTCAGAATAAGTAGCATGTACACTTAAAAAAAAAAGTCAAGTCATTTTCTCAGCTTCAGTATCTAACTCTAACAGCCCCACTTAACAGCAGAATGCATCTGTGTGCAGTGGTCCCAAATACAGAATCAGTAGTCTTCAAACAGAGGAATTGGGATGCAAATAATGGTTAAAATTCAACATCTAACGGAAGCTTGCATTGTTAACATGGTTTAATAATTATGTACACAGATTATGTACATATTAGCATATTCTGTCACAATTCTGTCATTTACCCCGAACTGATAAATGCCCGGCTCAATTTTTCTAAAGAGAAAAATAGATGACCTTCCCAACCCTCTAGCACTATATTCAAAATGCTCTGTATTCTTTTTCCCTAATCCAAAATGTTATCAAAATAGTGTCTCATGGTTCTGTCCAATGAAAAGCACCTTTCAAAAGCAAAATGGATGCATCTGCTGCCAAATGGGCATGCCTCCAGTGTCAATCAAAGAAATTCATTTCTTTTGATATTTCACAGAAGTGCATCTAATTAAAAAACTTACACATGAAATCATACACCAAGACTAACAATCAACAATAAAATATTTTAAGCTACAAAAAGTAATTTACTTTTTAATTATAAGAAAACAAAAACATTACATTAAATGTTGTAAAAATCCTTCTTGACACCTGAAACTAAGGGGAAAAAAAACTCATTATGAAGAGGCAAATAATTTGTTTATGTTAAAAAAATACCTGGCAAAATACACACACCCATTCCATTTCACAACTCCAAAAAGGTAATGTTCAGCACAGATAGAATTTGACAACAGTCGACCTTCAGGCTTATGAAATTTTCAACTTAAGCCCAATATCAACAGGTTTACTGTAAGCTGTAAAAATATGCTTTAATAATCTTTAGACTGCAGTGTAGGTATTTCCTGTAGTGCTGCACTGTCTGATAGTCTGCGTACTGGTGACAATGTGCTCACTGTGGATTGGGTTCAGAAGGCCTGGTTGCACGCTGCTCTCCAGGACAGGCTGCATACAGCCCACTGGGAAGGCCTGGCTCAGCTCTGTCTTCTCCCTTTTGGCTTGTGGCTCTGAGGAATCATCCAGTTCTTCATCCATCTCACTCTCTACTTCACTGCCTTCATCTACACAAACAAATAATACCAAGACTATTATCAGGAGACAAATTGGGAAATAGCCATCAACAGGTGCTTTAGAAACACATTAGTATGTTTAGAATGTAACTTCTCCATTTCTGAGGGAACAAAGCTTGTAGGTTTTCATTTCATGGTATTTTACTCAGACCATCGGTTTGCTGATCAGCTGGAGATGGACTCTTGGATTTTTCTGCTTAAGCTGGCTTTGAAATTCTACCATCTAGGTCTCAGTCTCCTGAATATCTAGAATTATAGGTTTGAGCCACCAGTGCTCAGCAAAAAAATGTATCCCAATTTTATGATTTTCTTCTAGAATTCTAGCCATAGTCAGAAATTATTTCAGGAAACTTGTAAAAGAATTTGTGCACAGTTCTTTGTTTCTTTTCAAGTTTGGAACTGCATTTAAATTCAATTTTCTGCATTTAATTGACAGCCCATTAAGAAGACAAGGGGATGGAGTGTAATGATGAAATGATGAAGGATTCCAAAAGATAGTGACTGTTGCATGCATTCAAATTTCTATGTAATTTCCAGAGGAGCAAAGTGCTATATACACTTAATTTTAAAAAGGCACTTAATCTTAAAAATGTATATTACTTTCAGGTCTTACCTTTATCCAGATTTCCAGGAGACACAGCATTTAAATCACCAAACTGCAAAACAATAACATTTGTACAGTTGTTACTATTAGGCAAGACAAAACCATATTCTACCACTCTGTGGCTTAAAAAAAAAAGAATAAAACCCCAGCACTCTCTGACATTTTAAAAGTATAAACTAGTGACCATTTAGATCTGCAACTACATGGGTCACATAATTTTCCAATCAAAATTGTCAAATTTGAAGTTTAAATTATGTCACAATTTAGCTGTCTTCAACTTCTTGCAAAAGGATAACAATTTTCTCGGCCTTCCATGTTCCATTCTTTATTTTATTATTATTGTTATTATTTTTATTCTTTCAACTCAGCAATGAAGAAATAGGGGCATGGATGACCTGCATAAAGATGGATGCACTGGATGAATGTGGAAAAGCCCTAATATAGCAGGACATCTCAGCTCCATCCAGGAGTGATCATGGATCTGGCTGGAATCTGCATTACAGAAACATGGTCTTAGCAGTTTGGTTAAACTGTTTTAATCTGCATTACAGAAACATGGTCTTAGCAGTTTGGTTAAACTGTTTTAAACTTTCAGTTAGAACAAATGCAAAACATACTAGGAAAGCCTAATGTCGACATATTATTTTGTACAAATTTTCAAAGTTGAGAATTGTCTCTTAGCTGATGTTCTCTAGTTTTCCAAAATATTCGATTCCACTTAAAGAAAGAAAAGGTATCTTGATCACTGCTAATAAACAAAAGAGCTATGATAGTATGGAGCAATTAATAACTGGCAGCTTTGATGTTATTTTCTACTGTGGCTCAGTAGTCTGATGATAATGTAATGGTAAGAAAGTACATTCTGAGTCTCTCAGGGTGAACAAACATACATATATTAAAACTGAAAAACTGAAGAGCAAAGCTACTCCAAAAAAGGTGAAGTGAAACTGCAGACCCTTCACTTTTTAAAAATGGTAAACAATATTTTTTTAAGAAGTAGTAAATCATTATTAGAAATTCAGATTTCTCAACAGGCTTAGAAAGGATGAGACAGAAATTCTACTTACATTCGGAAGTTTGCTTATAAAGAGTTCCATGATAGGAGTATTTTTTTCATCTACAAGGTATGTCTATAAAGTAATAAAACTGATCTTATTTTGCAAACATACACACATTGTTTTTTTTCCCCACCTAAACAAGTATTGTTCCTCATAGCAGCCACCTGGGGAGCTTATACATGAATTCCAAGGTCCAGAGTCCTGGAATTACTCTTCAACAATCAAATCCAAGAATGAGGTTTTTTAAAAAATAGATTAAAGGAAGTCCATAGTGCTATTAAAATATAATTATGATTGCAAATTTTATTCAGTGCTTTTGGTTCTGGAATGATTTCTTATCAAAAGGCAAATTCATCTTTGTCACAATTAAGGATACTTAAAAGGCACGCTACTTTTCTTTCTATGAGTTCTTAGCATTTCAGAGACAGTTTAAAAAGAATATGCTCCCACTATAGCTAAGCCATGGAAGCCTCACTGGAACCAATGTGCAGCCTTCCCAGGTGACTGCTTTGACAAAAACAGGGGCCTCCTGAACATGTAACTTGCAGTATGTTTGTTTGAAAGTCTGTGCCATTACTTTTCAGTTACATATCACCAGGCAACAAACACAAAATAATAAGTATTACATTGCTGTCCCAAAGTTGTACCTGATCACACAGGTAAGAATGCCTAAATAAAGTTCGGGTACTATTTCTTGAATTACTGAACATAATCCCAAAGTATTATTTAGCTACTTGAAATATTCTAGAATGATAAATAATCATTTATATGTTATTTCTAATTCACACAAGAAATATTATATAAATGTATATTTAACAAACTTAAGATCCAGTTCTGGAAACAAACTGTCAGTGAGGATTCTAAGCACACATCTATTTTTTTTTAAGAAGTGAATACAAGTATCTCTAATCTAAAATGAGTAGGACCAAAAGAGTTTCAGTTTTTTTCTTATGTTTGAATAGTTGCCTTTACACAAGGAGATATCTTGCCAAGAAAATGCACCCCTAAACACAAAACTCATTTATGATTCATATATACTTTACACATATGCCTAGAAGGTACTTGATACAATATTATTAGTGTGTTTGAGGTCAGGGGTAACATTTTTCACTAGCAGTGCAATGGTGATAGTTACAAAGTTTCAGATTTTGGAGCATTTTGTATTTTGGGATTGAGATTGTTCAAGCTGTTTTTCATTTGTTGTTGAGGAAACTACAAATTATTTGTGACTAAATTAGTATTGACAAGGGTGACTAAGTAAGATCACACAAAGCAGGTGGACATATGTGAAAACTTTGTTCCTATGAAACACTGCTTTCAGTTTCTCCTTTACTCTGTGAATGTGACATTTTCTTTAATACAAAGATCCTACCTAATATGAATTAAAATCATTGATGACTTATAATGCTGAAGATAAAACCAAAATAACTGGAATATCAGTGATTATTACTATCATTAGCAAAATTAATTAACATAATAAAAGGCTACGTGCTCTGTGCTGGACAATGTAGGAAGAATATCAGGGACATTGTCAATGCTTGTAGGTATCTCTGAGATTAATGACAAGGTTCAGTACTTACAGCAAATAGATGCTGTAGATGTAAAATAAAAAATGTAAATAAGAGTTAAGATGTTAATATCGTATTTATGTAAAGGTATTTAATACACATTTTCCATAAGGGATATATCTGTCTGCCTATCTATCTACCTTATCTATCTATCCATCTATCTAGCTAACTATATTACTTTAATCCTATAGCTAAGTTAGATTCAGAGACTCAGTTTATTTGATAGGTGATTGACATTTACTAAGGGCTTGCTACATGTTGGGACTATAGAGGTGCCTATCAAAATTGTTTCTGTTCTGAAGCATGTGTAGCAGAAAAATGAAGCAGCCTGGGAAGATTTAGAAGGATGTAGTCAAAGCCCTGGAAATGGAAATCAACTGCTTTGAGCAAGAGGTCAAAGCAGCAGCAAGGAAGGACCTGAGTAAGGGGAGGGGCGGCTGTGTGTGGCACAAAGAAGACAGCTCCACAGACAGCAGACAGGTGACAAATACCTACACTTGTCTGGTGCAAGTCAGAAACAGAAGAGGAGAAAGTGATAAATGATGTCAATGGGAAAAAAGAACAGGAAGCTAGCAGTAAAGTACAGAGACTGTTGTAAAGTGATAGCATCAGAAATTGGAGGATTACTGTTCAGTAATGTGGCATGTTACTATGTACAAAATGCATTTGTAGCAGTGTGTGATAGGCTTTCTTTCAAATATTATGACCTCACATGTCACTTCCTTGCAGAAGCTTTTCTAGATAGTTCTATTTAAAGTACCCCTTTCTGGTTGTTTTCAATCCATGCATGCATTATGCTTACTTCCTTCAAGACATGCCTAACAACCTGCACTGACCCACAGTACTTAATTATCTAACAACTGTCTTTCTAGCCATAACATCAGTGGCATTGGAGGGAAGGACCTCATTTGTCTTCTTCACCCTTGTATTTCAGACCCTAATATAGTACCTGAGATGCATATTAAAGATTAAGTGCATTTACCTCTTTGTCAGCTTAACCTAAAAAAACCTCAGATATTGGCAAGGTAGAGAGTTTGGATTGCATCTTAGACCTACTGAAATGAGTTGACTTGTCTAACATCATACAGTAATCACAGTTGTGTTACATTTCAGACCAAGTATTCTTACCCTCACTTTAAGAATGAGATACATAGATAGGTAAGGAGAGAGTGAGTGAGAACAAAAGAAAGAGAGACAGAGAGAAGTGAAAGACCCATACAAAGAAGGAATACAAATGTCTGAATATATGTATATATATACACCCCCAAATCTATGTAAATAACTGTCTCTTATCTATATCTATATGTCTGTCTGTCTGTCTGTCTATCTGGTATTCGATCTATGTAGGAATTACAATTCAGTCAGCTACACAAATAGGGAGGCTGCAAGGTATAAGCTATCATGTATCATAGACAAAGCATGTCCATTGATTTTGAGAAGGATTTTCGGTTCATAGTGGAAGGTGTCCCCGAATGAAGTTGTGATTCTGAGTATGTGATGAGACCTAACACCTGTCCCTGAGCACTAGCACCATGGAAGGAAGCTCTATCAGCAGGAGGTGCCATGGCCCACAAGGGCAGTGAAGACAAGCTGTGCATTAGACTCAGTAACAGCTGACCACTCACAGGGAGGACAGGCTTGTGCTGTCATCCTTGGGCCCTAACACAATGAGAAGGAAGTTGGGGAACTCAGACAGTAAGCAGGTGAGGCTCTGCAGCAGACAAAGAAGCAGGCTGGGAATGAACAGAAGAAAAGAGTACAGAGAATGACAAAGAACTCACCTTATGTAAACCAACTGAACAACTCATGGGGGAAGAGGGAAAGGGGAAGAGGGCAGGGGGGAAGGAGGGTGGAGGTACCCAAGGCCTAACATATGAAACTGTAACCTCTCTGTACATCACTTTGACAATAAATAAGAGAATAAACAACAAAACAAAAAAACCTCACCTTAGAGGCACCTTCCCTATTTGGAAGAATTTACATCACCCTACAATGAAAGATTTTGTGTGACTGTCATATTACACATGATTTTTTGATAGGCACAGCCACTGCTTGCTAATGGTTTAAACAAATCTGAAATATGTAGTCCAATACTTTTAACTTGGTTCTTTCTAAAGAAATAAGTAAGAGCACATCACAGTATCTGGACACACAGAAAGCATGGAACAAGTGATTGCTATTGCTATGACTATTGTTATTAGTGTAATCATCATCATCATTTCCCAAGAACTGTAAACCAGACATGCAAGAATCAGCCTGACTAAAACGCTGGTGTCCAGAGAGGACCCAGAAGGAATTGCATTGTATGCAACTGTCCTGTTCACAAAGACAAGTCATCTGAGCATCCAGGTAGACAAACCACCCAGAGACTCTGTATTCGAACATGTACCTGTAAGTATATCCAGATTATAGAGCTGTAGGTAGACAAACAACAATCTCTCTTACTGTCTCTCCATCCCTCTCTTGCTCTCTACTCCTCCCTTCTTCCCTCATTTTAGCCAAGCTAACACATATAGCAGAAAGGTATGAGCATCCTGCCAGACTTTTTAGGTTTGGGACCTAATAATAATTTTTTAAGGCTTCATGAGCCATAAAAATATCACAACTAACCATTTAATTCTGTCGCTGTGGTGCAAAAATCACCCAAGAAAACAAGTAAATGAATATAAATGTTCTGATAAAACTTAAATGAACTGGTTTTTGAGTGTCGCTTATAGTTTGCTGACTCCTGATCTGAAGAATAGTTGGTAACACTCTAAATGATCTGCCCCAGCTGGTGAGCTATGAAAGGAAATGAGGGTTGTATTTTAAGGAAGGCATAAGGACTGGCCAAAGTGAAGATGTTCAACCAAAGACTTAGCACGGCTCATGTGATAGACATTGACTCATTAAGGATATGAGGAAAAACAGTCTTGCCTTAAAGATGGAAGTCAATTTGAAAAAAAATATCTTCCTTAATTTTCTTGATGTTTGCATGCACAGATTAAGAGAGATGGGCCATTTGGGGCATTTAATAGTGCAAATTGGAAAAGATATGCAGTTTTGGATATGAGCTCTCAATTCATGTGCCAACAATTCAAACTTTCCTAATGTGAGCTTTGTAAGGGGATACAAGTTCTCCACAGAAATGGTGGGACAAAGGGTAAAGGAATGCAGCAGTAACATTCACCAGACACTATGTTGAAAATGAATTATACAATTTGTAGGGGAGGGGAGTCAGGAAAGGAAAAAAAAACTTGGAGGAAACAAGGTAAGAAATGACATTGTTTAAAAAGAAATGTACTCATCATCTGACTTATGTAGCTGTAACCCCTCTGTACATTACCTTTACAATAACAATAAATAAAAATAATTAAATAAAATAAGTTCTCCACAGATAGAAGTAAATAGGGCCACCAGATAAAGATGGTTTTCAGGGTGGGATCATGAATAGAGAAATGAAGCTGAGATTGATGGAAGCAGGACCTAACACACTGCAAGAAGGGCTACAATTGGTATGGATGGTTATAATCACTGACTATGAAAAACAGCCACTCAGGACACTATATATTTCATACTTTAACAGTTTCTATTGCTATCAAAACAAATCACCAGACTTAATTAATAAAATGACATAATCTTAACATCTAATAATTCAAGTCAAAGATCCAAAATGAATCTTGTCAGACTGAAAGCAATGTGTTCACAAGGATGTTTCTTTCTGAAGGCTTGAAATGACAATTTGTTTTCTCTTTTTCCCTTTCTAGTACCTAAGGCTGCCCACATTCTTAGGTGTATCTACCCCCATCTTCCAAGCAAGCATTTCATACACCCTATTCATCTCATACCAATTTTCTTGCTTCTCACTCACATTTATTTTTATTATTTTTTTTTTGTTTTTGTTTTTTTGGCCAGTCCTGGGGCTTGGACTCAGGGCCTGAGCACTGTCCCTGGTTTCTTTTTGCTCAAGGCTAGCACTCTGCCACTTGAGCCACAGTGCCACTTCTGGCCGTTTTCTGTATATGTGGTGCTGGGGAATTGAACCCAGGGCCTCATGTATACGAGGCAAGCACTCTTGCCACTAGGCCATATCCCCAGCCCCTCACTCACATTTATTGATTGATGGATTGACTGGTTGAATGGGCTTGAATTCAAGGCCTGGAACCCCTGCTTTTGCTTTGTCTCTCACACTAGGCACTCTACCACTTGAGCAATATTTCTAATTTCAGCTTCTTGCTGTCTAACTAGAGACACAAGTCTTGAAGACTTGTCTGACAAGACTAGCTTTGAACCTCGATCCTCAGATCTCAGCCTCCTGTGAAGCTTTATTACAGGTGTGAGCCATGAGTTCCCAGTTTTCATTCACTTTTCGGGAGCACTGAGAATCCATTCAGATAATTCAGGACAGCTTATGTGAGTTCAACTAATAAGCTACCTTATTTTTGTCTGCCACCTAATGTATCCTGGTACTGATAATCATAACCATTATTATTTGTACTTTAATTACTAGCTTTGATACATCCTGGTCCTCTTGACAGGATCAGTCTGTCTCACCAGCTGTCTCAGAAACATGTACAAAGCCCTTAGAAAGTCCTCTTGTGTTACCCGACCTGATGATTCTCTAAGGATACATGCTGGACAAAGCCCAGAGCCAGATGCCCAGCTGCTGGCTTCTATTAAGTGAAAAACCAAAGGCCACAGACACAGCAGGAGTAAAAATAAACTTTACCACCTGATCCTAAACATTCTTGCTGGTGACCATGATCACCAGCAACTGATGGACCAAATAGTTGAAAGCTTCTACTAGAAAGGACTACTCCTTTGGGGACATCAGATATTGCAGGGGCAGTCAACACAGATTCAGAAGAAAGTGACATTATGCTGTGACCAGCACAGGCAGTAGGGGTAATTTGATGTACACATATTAAAAGAGAAAATATATACATATTTGTATATGTTTACAATTGGCCAGTTTACAACAATGAATCATTTGTTGCATTTCTTCTTAGATACTAAAAACAAATGGATGACTGAAATTTTCTAATTTAAAAAAAATTTGGTATACTTTTGGGGACAGACTTTAATTTGTTTAACTTAACTTGCATGAAGTCTACATGAAATCTGTTGCCCTCTTTTCTAAGTATTTATAAAACCTTTCATCCATTCCTAGTAGTTCAGCTTTAATTCAAGCCTAGCTATGACTGCCTAGTTAGACCTAATTATGTTTATGCTTCTTTCCTAATGCTGTCATTTTCTTTTCTAATTGACTTATTTCCCTATTCTATTTGGTTGGTTGTATTTTTCAAAACACTGAATTAGTTTGCTTCTGATTACCACTTTGGCTACATACCAAAGAATGCTGTTGGGTTCTTTGTAATTCCATGAATCATTTGATTCAACATTCAAAAATTGTCTGCAGGCTATTTTATTTGGTTACAATACAATACATTAAAGCCTGCTTGTGTTTTGTTATCTGTTCTATTTATTTTAACTTCTAAGTTTATCTTTAATATATCCCCAAATGTGATGGTCTAATTGTATACTTTATTATTTGGGTTGTCAGTGAGAAATCAATTAAAAAAATCCAATCAAGTAGAAAGGAATGAAATATACTCCTTAATAACATATGTAACATCATATATTTATGAAAGGGGGAAAGATATGGAACTACGATTGCTTGCTCACTACATCTGGATGCCTATCCACCCTACATACTCACTTAATTTAATCCTCACACTACCCTTGTGAAGAAATGGTATTTATAATTATTTTTTTCTGATGAGAAAACTAAGAGTCAGGTAAGAAAATATATAGGTTACAAACGTATTTAATGGGAATTTGAAATTAACAACCATGGGTAGAGTACAGGCCAGCAAGAATACAGGACTTGGAGCAGCCTGGGTTGAATCACAGCTTTAGCACCTCCACTCATGTGATTGAAGGCAATCTACCCATCAGAGTTAACATGAGGATTCAATGGGCCTAAATTTGCTTCTAGCAAATTGTATTGTCTTCAAAATTCATTTTTTAAATACTGTTGATAAACGCTAGAATTCAGTTGATAGCCTTAAGATGATGTTTTCACAATGCAATGCCTCTAGCTAACTGGGCTATGGAAAAAAAGTCTGTGGGTGGGGCTGCACCTCATGCTTTTACAGGAGGTTTTTGACACTATAAACTCACTGTAGGGGGGGAATTGAAGTGGGTTGTTTTTGTTTTTTGTACTGATCAAGGAATTTATGAGGCATGCAAACACCATAAGAAATAGCCTAAGCATGTATGTGGTGTGTGTGTATTGTGTTTCCGAACATGAGGGAAATTACACAATTTGAAATAGAGCTTGATAAGCTCAGCTGAACATCATTTAATCAACTGCTTTGCTCTCTGCTTTTCTATGATGTGAATAAGGGATTGAAGCCATTTAAACCTTTCTCCATGGAAGCAGAAAGCTTGTTCACATACAGATCTGTAACTGGCGGCCTCAATTCTAATATTTACATGACTAACGTTTCTATATTCCACTTGAACTTCAGAGCATTCTGAAATTTACAAATCACATACAGTTCAGCCATAGTCTATGACTTTTGTCTTACTAATAACTAAAAGTAAGGCTATGTAAGGACAAACAGATTTTTAATGAACAGAAATTTTCAAGTATATATTTCTTTAAATGTCTCCTATTTGAGAACCAAATTCATCAAAGCAATTTACATTTAATATTGTTATAAGGTTTCACAATGAAAACTAGTTGCTAACTTTAATTTCCAATTTTGTCATATTTGCAAATAAGTACTTATGTCTTATTTGGTAAAATGTTGAATCTTTCTTTGACTTTTTCCTAGATGTGTGCTTTTCATGCATTGTTAAATAGATTTAGTTGAAACCTGCTAAGAAGATCAAGACTTCTGACAATATATGGTCTGTATGCTACCAGTGCTACTGGTCCTACTCTTTGAGGCTGGCCAGGTGTTATGGAAATATGTGCTGCCAGGAAGGCATATTTACATTGCACCTTTAACAATTCAGACTCTTTGTGCCTGCCTGGAGACACAGAACACTTCACACATCTATAATGCTTCAAAATTCTTAAGAAGTAGTCATAGGAGAACTTGCAAAAATTGAAGTGTTCAAGGAAGAATACAGGACTTAGCTGCTTTGAAAGAGAAAAGTAGTTTCAAGCACAGCTTCAAAAGCATTTTCAACCTCACCTTTAGGTAAAGGCCAGGGGGTCTCTGTGCTTCGTCTTTGCCTGGGCTGTTTCCTCCACAGCCAAGGGGATATGGCTCCTTGAAACCTGTGCTTCCTTCCTACCCTCCAATCATACTCCTGTTTTCTGATGTCTCAGCATTTCTTGCCCCAAACCCTTCTTTTCCTTCTTACACTTGTACAGATCTTCTCCAAGTCATTTCAGAAGAAAGAAGGAACAGTCAATATGGGGCAGCTGTTTCCAACGGGTGGAAAATCCTTGAACATGAAGCTAATGTGTCCATAATGAGTACAAAACTGTCCATAATATAAAATGGAGGGATGATACATAAGGGAAGCACGCAGGGGTGAGAGGCTGGCTATGTCTCTGACACTATTTCCTGGTATGAAAATTGGAGGAGATAGAGAATTTTAGATTTAGACCAAGCCTTTCCATTTATCAAGATATATCTGGCAAGGCAGGTGGATAGAACAGATTTTGTTTACTGTTTAATTTACAACTTTAAAAATATTTATACATGTGGTATTCTGGGCCCTATAAATGTTAGGGTTGGGGCTGGCAGCATAACTTTACACTATGCTATATCTTATGCTATCCACTATGGATAGATAAGAAAGAATTTTGCTTCTAACTTGACTGACTCTCCTTAAGGCCATCTACATCATCTAACAGGATGATGTGTGAAATAAGGATGTCAGTACTCATATGAAGATTACACAATGTCCATATTCTTGTAGAGAATTTCTCATTTTTATGACATTATATAACAATGTATTATAGAACAATGATGGCATAAAGAAAAGAAGGTAACAATTCTTATGAACTTAAGAACCTGTCTATTTCAAACAAAACCTCTTTTTTAATGAGAAGGATAAGCAACCACCATGTCTACTTGTGGCCAAGAGTAAAAACTACCATTGGCCTAGGTATAGATGAATGGATTGTGGCAAAGACACCAGTAGGTGGAGCTGTCATGCTTAATCTCCACTAGGGAACCTAACACTGAACTTGCTCTTTGACCAAACTCATTTCAAACCCCACAACATAGTGATGATGGGCTTTGTTGAGCTTTTTCTCTTGAAGTTTATGATGAGAATTTTTGTTGAAAAGTTTTAAGAAATCTTGAACTTCATTAGTTCCTTTTCTTATTTTCAGCTATCTAGCTGCAAGCATTTAACAAAAAATCTGTATTTTACAGAGGTTCTCAGGAATATTCTAGGAAGGAAGCAGAAACATCCTTTTTTTTCCCTAAGTAAAAAAATCCAGTATATCAATCATAAAACCCAATGAGATATCTGAGAAGTTAATAATGTCTGTCTTGTCATCATTCTTTTGTTGTTCCTTCCTTGATAGTTATATATTAGTATTTATTGTAGGATTGTGTTTAGATCATGGTTACCAGCAAAATCCTCTCTAATCCCTGCAAGTTGGGGAGTAGTTGTAGCTCAGAGTCAGCAGGGAAGAAAACCAAGTATAAGAAGCTAAGGAGCAGGTAGCCCAGAGGGAAATCTCTGGGCAGCCCAGTCAATGGGCTCTTTTCTCAAGTCCAAAGAGAAAAACGAGCAGAATGACAAACCAGGAAGAAGGAGGGAAAGTACAGCAATGTCGATAGAGCCAATTCTTAGGAACATGGAGGATGATGGTATACAAAAGAGGTCTAGTCCATGTCTTCTCCAAGAGGTCACTTCTATAATTGATTTTAAAACTGTCAGAAATTACGCAAATGAATGTGAAGGAACAGATTTACAGCTGAAATCAAGCTGCAAATTCTAATTTTTTTTAATTTAGGTTTGTGGGTTGTTATGAAGAAGCTGAAGGGTATAATTAGTTGTTTTCTGGCAGATTTGGCTTTTCAAGTACAATTTGCTCAAACTAATATTTCACTTGCATATCAGATTTGCTTATCATTGTTGAGAATGAGTGTGCATGTGTGTATATGTGTGTGTATGATGTATATGGTATTTAGAAGAATTTTATATTTCAGATAAATGTAGGTTGATATAATAAACAAACCTTATCCTGAAACTATATACAAATAACTTATAAAATAAGGAATTTAAATTTGGATTAAGTAAGTCTCTTTGGCTACTTGGAGTGAAACACACCTACCTACTAAATTTAGTTTTGTTTTTGCTAGCTTTGATTTCAACTTTGATTTCAACTTTCAACTAGGTTTCCTCACTGGCACAAAGGACATACTAATTTATCTTTAGCAAGGCTGTGGCCAATCTTTTTTTTTTTTTTTTTTTTTTTTTTGGCCAGTCCTGGGCCTTGGACTCAGGGCTTGAGCACTGTCCCTGGCTTCTTTTTGCTCAAGGCTAGCACTCTGCCACTTGAGCCACAGCGCCGCTTCTGGCCGTTTTCTGTATATGTGGTGCTGGGGAATCGAACCTAGGGCCTCGTGTATCCGAGGCAGGCATTCTTGCCACTAGGCTATATCCCCAGCCCTGCCAATCTTAACTGAGAATTTTAAACACAGCATGATGATTGTAACAAGGTCTGATCTTAGTAAGGAAAACATTAATAATAAAATGTTTCACTATAAATAACAATATAATTTTAGGCCTGTAGGCATTACTCAAGAAGGTCCTAAATTCAATCCCTAGTAAAACGAGTAAGTAATATTTGACAACTAGTCCATACATTTTCGAAGCTCCTACTGTTCTAAGGTAGTGTTTTTGTTACTTGTGGTTTTTTTTTAATTTTTTTAATTATTTATTTATTGTCAATGTAATGTACAGAGGGGTTTTAGTTTCATACATAAGGCAGTGGGTACATTTCTTTTATTGAGACAGGGTCTTGCCATGTAACGCAGGCTATACTACAACTCCTGATTCTTCTGCCTCAGCCTCCTGGGTACTGGGATTAAAGGCAGGTACCACTAATATACCAAGCCTCCTAGATGCTTTTTTTCCTTGCAAATTAGCAACTTGCAATACATTTTATTCTTTAAAAAGAACTGAAAAACTCATGGGGGGGGGAGAAAAAGGGGGAGGGGAAGGGGGGAATGAAGGAGGAGGTAACAAACAGTACAAGAAATGTATCCAGGGCTGGGGATATGGCCTAGTGGCAAGAGTGCTTGCCTCTTATACATGAGGCCCTGGGTTCAATTCCCCAGCACCACATATACAGAAAATGGCCAGAAGCGGCGCTGTGGCTCAAGTGGCAGAGTGCTAGCCTTGAGCAAAAAGAAGCCAGGGACAGTGCTCAGGCCCTGAGTCCAAGCCCCAGGACAGGCCAAAAAAAAAAAGAAAGAAAGAAAGAAAGAAATGTATCCAATGCCTAACGTATGAAACTGTAACCTCTCTGTACATCAATTTGACAATAAAAATTTAAAAAAAAAATAAAAAGCATATTAAGTGGTTAAGTAAAAAAAATATTGCTTAAAATAAGCTTGTTGTTCCATAGGTACATTTTTGGCATTTTCTGTAGTTGTACTATAATAAACTTATTTAAGGTTTTATTGTAGATTGATTTTACTTTAAGCACTCATGTTTATTCATATAAGCCAATCATGCTTCCAGTAAACTTTTTTTTTTTTTGGCCAGTCCTGGGCCTTGGACTCAGGGCCTGAGCACTGTCCCTGGCTTCTTCCCTCTCAAGGCTAGCACTCCGCCACTTGAGCCACAGCGCAGCTTCTGGCCGTTTTCTGTATATGTGGTGCTGGGGAATCGAACCTAGGGCCTCGTGTATCCGAGGCAGGCACTCTTGCCACTAGGCTATATCCCCAGCCCTCCAGTAAACTTTTAACACAAAGCTTGCCTTTTGAATTAATATTGCTATAGATTTTAATTTTTAAAGATTTTTCCCCTTAGTGTATCAATTTCAATGCATCTAAGACATTTGCCGTTAGATGGCAAATCCTATATATTTGAAAATATTTCTCTAAAAACATTACTGAGATATTGTTTTATATTGCTATTCACAACTTATAACACAGAGCATCTTCTGGTTTCTATATGAAAAGTTGGCCATAGAAATGGTTTACATATAATATTAAATAAGCATAATTATGATAAAAATTATACTTATGTCATATTGATATTTATATACTTATAAATATTAAATATACAAAATATTAAATGTAGAAATGCTTGCCACTATAATTTTTTATGCATCAACCAAAATTTTCTAGAGTGAATATACTAATGACCTACACATTAGAGAAAGAAAGCATATATTGCATAGACTTCTAAATAGAACCTACGCAGTCATAAAATTCAAATAAAAAGACATTTTCTGCTCAATTTTTCTTGTTCAGAATGATTATGATTTAAAAATTCTGAACAGGTGTGCAAACAGATGCAACTTGTTTATTTTATTCTTACTCTTAAATTTCCACCATTGCCAGAATGCCTATAGGCATACTTAAAATATTTAAATAAAGATTGGGAAATTACATGAATTCTAACAGCAAATAAATTCTGTTCTCTATCACTTAGGGAAAAATATCTGCCCCTCCTTTCAAACTACAAATGCCTTAAATAACTTTCCAGAAAGTATTAATACAGCGGCAGTTTAACATTTCAAAAAAAAACTATGGGGGCTGGGGATATGGCCTAGTGGCAAGAGTGCTTGCCTCGTATACATGAGGCACTGGGTTCGATTCCCCAGCACCACATATACAGAAAACGGCCAGAAGCGGCGCTGTGGCTCAAGTGGCGGAGTGCTAGCCTTGAGCGGGAAGAAGCCAGGGACAGTGCTCAGGCCCTGAGTCCAAGGCCCAGGACTGGCCAAAAAAAAAAAAAAAAAAAAAAAAACTATGGTGATGTTATTTCTAGTGAAAAATGAATTGCTTATACTTTCTCCTTTCTCGGGTATTATTTTCATGAACATTTCCTTCTGCCTTTGGTAGTAGTCTCCACATCTTTCTTCTAGACTCTGTCTTTTTAGAGTTAACTCCTTTTGTCTTTTATATCTCTCCTTAAATATGTTTTCCTTAAGGGATCCTTCCCTGCCCCTTGCTTTACATAGTTATATATCCCTTAATTATTTTCTGCTAGAACACTTAGTATTTGTAGTTATGCTACTAAAATATAAGCTCCTTGAAAGCAGGGCCCAGAATTTGTTTTGTTCATTATCATATTAAAATTAGTACAGTGTTTGGCCTAGTTTATGTAAGAAATATTTGTTAAATAAATAAGTAAATTAACTGGAGAAGAGAAGGTTAGGGATCAGCAAAAAGGAACATGATTTGTTCCCTAGTCATTATAAATGACAGAACCAGAAGGAAAAATTCCAATCTTTCAACTCAAAAGTTCTCTATTATTCCTAATATTTGTCACTTATAGAAAAACGTATGAAACTGTAACCTCTCTGTACATCAGTTTGATAATAAAAATTTGAAAAAAAAAGAAATTACATTGAGAACCATGCAATTAATACTGTATAAATTCTGGAATGAAAAGTAAAAATACAAATCAAGGAGACAAGGATTATTTCACATAGCCTGAGGTTGGTACCTGGGCCTTCCTTAGCCTTTGAGACATGACGTAGGAATTATGATAGGCAAAGAGAGATGACTAGAAGGTTCTAGGTAGAAAGAACAATTTATGTAATAACCCAGTGATGAACTGGAAGGTATAAAAGGCTTCTGTGTTTGCAAGAGAAGAAGGGGCAGGGAGAGGTACAATCTGAACAGAGAGGCAGACCTTGTATACCAAAAGGAAGGTTTTTCTTCCTTAGCAGAAATGAAAGCCTCTGAGAAGTTTTAAGTAAAGTATAACACAATCAAATTTGCATTTACATGAGATGATACTGACTGCACTATTAAGGATGTAAAAGTGAGACGAAATTGGTGAAAACCATACAAAGATGATGCTCAGGCATCTAAGCATGTCAGCAGGTGCAACAGGAGTGACATTTACTGAGAAGCTATTAGTAGAAAGATCAAGAGTTTAAGTAAACTAAGGGTATCATGAGCTGTCAAAACTGACAACTTTGTTTTTCTTGTGGTTGTTTTTACTGATAGTTAAGAAACCACTTGCTGGGACTGTGGGTAATGGTGAATAGTATGGATTTTAATCACCTTTGGCCTGATGTTCTACTCCCAGTTTGTACATGGGTACTTCTGGACTCAGTGTTTGGAACACAATGAGTATTAGAAAAGAGTAAAATTAGGATCTAACATGTGAAAGAAACATGAGAAAACAGCTTGTTCTTTCTTGAGTATCTTTCTCTATTTTTTCCAAATCAAGAAATTTTAAATAAAATATAATCAAGGCCAATAGGTTTACGACAGCTTATATGTATAAAATCAATTCTAACAATAGCTCAAAATCTATGTATGTACATTCATATGAGACTACTGTCGACATATTGTCTAATGTTTACATTACATTTAAAGCCCTAGGCAAATTTTCTTTGGCGGAGGCCACGTGGCTACTGTATATGTTCTTGGTACATGGTGTATTGTATATATGTCTACCTGACCTAGGGAAGGGAAAGAAAAACAGGGTGTAAGATATCACAAGAAATGTACACACTGCCCTACTATGTAACTGTACCCTTTTTGCAGAACACCTTGTCAAAAATTTTTTGTTTAATTAATAATTACAAATATAAATAAATAAATAAATAAGTTAAAAAAAAAGATCAATTCTAGGAAATTAGCTAATCCAAATTGCTCACGAGGACTTGTACTGAATAATGGATGAACACAGATAGCTCAGAAAGTTTTCCTACCAACTGGGTAAGAATTAAATAGGTAAATAATAAATCAAAGATATGGTATGTTTTGATCTTACAGAGGGTATTTTATGTCAGTTTTTTCATTTAAATTTTGTTAACATAATCTTGCCTCGGTTGGCAATCTGTCACGTATATCGTTTTCACCAAATTAAAAAAAAAAGAATGCCAATGATTAATTGAGAGTGTTGGCCATACAGCGCACTGGAATTCTTGCTATTGTCTGTAGGAGTGCATCAGGAGGTTGATAGGCCTTCCTGCTGTGTGACCAGCTCATGACCACTGCCTTTGTTCTTCAGTATGCAAGGAAAGCAAAGACCATGCTTCAAAATTAGCCATCTGCTAGTAATAAGAATCACTGTTGTCCTCATCCTGTTCATTCTTGTACAGAAGACCCTGAAGACCCACTATAGATGGCAAGCATGTAGGTCAACTCAGTATTCTTGAATCCAGAGTTGAGAAATCTTATATGTCACCTAGGCATTTTCTAAGAAGACATTTACATACAACCAGAGAAAAGTAATAAGGGGAAGTCAACTCTAAGGAAAGTCCAGATTGTTTTAATCACATGAAGTTCTGCCTAAAGCTACAGGGATTCTTGGTTAATCCCAGATATAGCCATCTGGCATCATTTTAAGCAACAATTTGAGAGTCTCAATAAACAGCAAGAGATTTTAAGAAATAAAATATTTGAACTGGAATTCTAAATATGTTTGACATGCATTTTGTTTTCACCAGCAGATTTAATGGAAGTCTTTATTACAATGTTTTCTACTTTTATTGTGCTTATGAAATTGATATAAACATCCAATAACATTTGTCTTCACTTTCTTTAAAATTCAATAAGCACATTTGCATAGCTTAAAATGAACATGTCATTGTTACTACTTTTGGGGTAATTTGTGATTTAGGTTAGACTTCATTTAGTTCAATAAACTATAAAGCACACCCAAGCAAATATAATAATAAAATGAGCCAATGCTAATAAGCCTTTCTAGAATTTGCATCTATTCCTCATTTTATTAATCCATTCACATGTTTTACTTTGAGTTTTACGTTTTGATACTTGTGGAGGATAAACATTTTGATTATTAGTTAGATATTGTAAAAAAAAAAAAGTCCAGATAATTTTAGATACAGTGAGTGTCTAAAATTTTAGACAGTGTCTTGTCACTGTCACCATCATCATCATCATCTCATCATCTTTATCATCTAGCCAGTATTTTACTTTTTATGTCTGGAGTACAGTGTTTAACATACATATCTAACTCTTTTCTTTGTTTTCATAGATCTTAATCTTATTAGAAGAACATCTTTCTTATTCTCTACTCATCAGGCTTTAAAAATTATTTTATTTTATTCTATTCTATTTTATTTTTTATTTGTTTTTTATTTTTTGCCAGTCCTGGAGCTTGGGACTCAGGGCCTGAGCACTGTCCCTGGCTTCTTTTTGCTCAAGGCTAGCAATCTTCCTCTTGAGCCACAGCGCCACTCTGGCCTTTTCTATTTATGTGGTATTGAAGAATTGAATCCAAGGACTTCATGCATGCTAGGTAAGCACTCTACCACTAAACCATATTCCCAGCCACCAATTTTTATTTTAAACCCAGTGGTTCTCAAGCTTTGCTTTTACATAGATGTTCATACATAGAAGGAAACAGTCCATACATTTTCACATGATACAATCTATAATTTTGAAATCATGTGATTCCCAAAACATAAATACAGGGATTTAAGGACCTTGTGCAATCGTTTCAAAGCCTCTCTTGGGTTAGGCTAGGCTCATTTAGTCAGGAATCATTGTTTTAATCAATCTTTTTTATTGAAGTATAGTTCAGGTTCTTTTTTTGCCAGTCCTGGGGCTTAAACTCAGGGTCGGGCACTGTCCCTAAGCTTCTTTTGTTCAAGGCTAGCACTCTACTACTTGAGCCACAGTGCCACTTCTGGCTTTTTCTGTGTATATGGTACCCAGGAATTGAACCCAGGGCTTCATGCATGCTAGGCAAGCAAACTACCACTAGGCCAAACTCCTGGCCCCTAATACAGGTTCTTTTTAAAAAACCCACTGGGTCATATAGCTCTTTTACTCTTTCTTACCTCGCCCATGACAGCTATGGGTGTCTCTCCTGTTGCTTGAGCAACACGATGTTCTACTAAGTAGAACATGTATTCATCATAGAGCAGACGGATCAGGTGGAAGGAGCCGAAGCTAGCAGCACTGCGCAAGGTTAAGTCTCGAATAACCATTGAGCTGTTTCAAGAGAAAAGACATATACAGCCAATATTAGTGAGAATAACTAGAGTTCAACCTGTTTTTCCTCAAAAGAAGTTAAATTGGAAGTCTAAGTAGTAGTACCACAGGCTTTTCAATATTTTCAAAAGCAGTTGCCTCGACACATGTAAACAAGGTTGTAAAGAAGAAATCCTGTGAGAGGATCCTTATTAAACCAATAGGTCTCCCATAGGAAAGACTATTTTGTTACATGGGTATGTTTATTGTTGTATTAAACTCATGAATGGATCAGAATTGGCCATTTTTGAAAGGATGAAAACATATCACCAGTGTAACAAAAAGCAACTAAAATGTAAATCTTATTCATGATAGTTAACTTATAATTTCAAAATGACAAAGGCCATTAGCATATACTTTGCTAAGAATATGTATTTATGCTAGATAAAATATATAAAAATACTAAGCAAATTTTGAGATGTAGTCATTTAGAATATAGATGCGTATTCATAAGGATTCCAGAAAGGTTTGCTGGAAGGCAAATTTATTGACTAGTTCCTTGCCCATTTTCATTTAAATTAACTTTCCATCAGAAGCAGACATTACAAAAGCAATTAAGAAATTACCCTTGGAAAATGTGAACATTTAATTTGTATAATATTCAAATGTAACAACAATAGTTGCTATAAACTCTATTATATTCAAAGTAGAAATGACTAAAAAAAAGTCTTGGCCTTATTAAAGATATGCTGATTATTAACTTTGTTCATGTATTTCAAACTTTTTAATATAAATAGAATAATACATACATGCATATGTGTATGTATATGTATTTCTCATAAATTTTTTGGTGTACCCTTTTTCCAAAGATGATTATAATAATGATAGTATTATTAAAATCATTATTCAACAGGAAGAGAAAAACTCTCACTAAATACACAGCTTGATATTCCTAAGCCTTATTTTGGAATAAAGAATTGTAAAATATCAGGAAAATGGAAAAACTGTAGTTTTATTTTGCTTTTTCACTCTTTTAGTTTCTAGCTACAAATACTCAAATTCTATGCATTCAACTCTGTAAGTGACAAATCATTCACTATATATCTGAAATGTAGAAGTCAGGACTCTGGCACTGGCTATTTGTAATTGACTGCTAATCTCAAATAAATAATTTCGCTGAGTTACATAGTTTTTCTTAAAAAAAATATTAAATCAAGCTGGGCGTAGCTCATGCCTATAATCCTAGCTACTCAAGAGGCTGAGATCTGGTTTGAAGCCTAGGCAGGAAAGTCCATGAGACTCTTATCTCCAGTAAAGTACTCAAAAAATATTGGAAATGGCACTGTGATTCAAGTGGTAGAGTGCTATCCGTAAGCACAGAGAGGCTCAGGAACAGAGCCCAGGTCCTGGGTTCAAGCCCCAGGAACAGCAAAAAAAAAAAAATTAAAAAAAGGAAATCACTGATTTTAGTCTTACTTAATATATGGTTATTTCAAAGATAAAATGATCTAAAGAATGTGAAATTATATACTAACTTATGAAGAGAAGGTGACTTAATATAAATGATTATAACATATAAAGTACAAGTTGTTTCTATTTTGTTTAAGAGATGTAGAGTTTGGATTACTACACAATTGTCAGAGAACCTCCCATTTTTGAGGATCTATTTAGAAAAAGGATAAACAATAAATAAAAAAGGATACCCACAAATTTGATGGTGTATCCAGGTTACCATTATATAATCCTGATTAAGATTACATTTTTTTTTGGTTTAAGGATTAGGTTGAGGGTCAAAATTATGTTCAGTTTCCTTGTGTTTAGTTTTTAGTTTTCTTGTTTTTAGTTATCTGTGGTCCACTGCAGTCTGAAAATGTGAATGAAAATTCTAGAAGTAATAAATTTTAAATTGTATATCCTTAGTAGTGTACTGAAAACCCATTCCACCCTACTTCTTCCTGTGTGGGATGTGATTCATTCTTTTGTCCAGTGTGTCCATTTTGTATATGCCATCTGACTGTTAGTAGCCAGTTTAGGTGTTCAGGTTATGCCATTGGAAAAATAAATAAATCTGCTAGCTTTCAATTATATCGTCGAGTTTTCAAAAATCCAGTAAGCTGGTCATGAAATTATTATAGTATTCTTTAGAAAAGAATCAGTTGAATTGTATCATCAGAGCTCTATCTACTTCAATCTCTCTGTGTTGGGTCTCTGCCCTACATGACAGTACTAAATAACAGTTAACAATTTAATTGGAAATGTATTGTCCACATTAGACTCCTGTTTAGATATGTTGCAGATTTAACTCCACTGATTTTCATGTTGCTAAGTTACCATGAACTCAATTTTTTTTCTAAAATCAGTTATAAGCATTAATTATTTTGTAATGGATGACAGATACATTTGAATATTTATCTTTTATAATTCCTGGCATGGGAATTGCAATATATGTCCTAACATGATTATCAGATCACCTCTCTACATATTGAAGGATGTATCAACATACTTCCCCAAGTGGAGAGGTGAGAACACACCTATAACCCTCATGTAAACCCTGAGCAGTGAGTATGGCTGGTTAAAAAAAGAGTATTTGCTTTGAACATTAGAAGACTTATAGTGCCCTGTTGTAGACAAACTAGGTTCCCCATGGCCTGCTTACAGTTAGGACAGAAAAAAAAATGAGGTCTTGGACATACTAAACAAGTGCTCTACCAATGAGCTATAATCCCATCTTTGAACTCTGTCCTTTAAAAACTAAAGGAATATTTGAGGAGTGGGATGTAGCTCAGTAGTGGAGTACTCTTCTGGCATGTACAAGAGTGGGATTAAAACTCAGCACTACAAAAAAGGAGTAATGTTTGGATAACCTTTACGGTAGCTGGAGGGGATGTTCTCTACTGTTACTTAAAACACTGAAGGAGCTGAAGGATGGCCCACATAACTCCCTTATTTTATCTCATGAAAGGTAGTGACTGATTTTCTGCCCCCTCCCATCCCTCTTAACCTTTGAATGTTAGCATTCAAAGCAAATTTAAAAAGAACAGAACTCCATTTGGCAGCCTGTAAACACACTGAAGTTTTAGCAACAGCTTCTTACATGATTCTCTGCCACTTTACTCCTAAGTTCTGTGCATATAAATATTTACACATATTTTCAGAAATTAGAGATTAACTATCTAATTTCGGACCATGGAAGATCTGTACATGGGACTGCCATATTTACAATGACATTTAAAAATTTACAAATCTTGGCATTTAAAGTGCCAGAAATTTAACAAGTACTCGAGTCCTATTTTTCTAATAGTTTGTGAATACTGGTAGCTTGTGAACATAGCTTCTATTACTCAGTCTGTTCTTATGCCTTAGTAAATAACACTTTGGAGTGTACAGGGACTTACATTTCTAAGCTACTGATTTGGACTACCAGCAGGAGGTATGCATCTGTTTGAAAGTGCCTTTCCTCTGTGGTCCTGAACTGTATGCCTTCAAGTCTTTTTGAAATGAAAATAATAACTATAATAGTGTCTAATAATCACAAGGCAATTATCCCCAACTCAGGGAGGACAGAGGGCAGGCAAGTGATGATCTGCTGGGTTTGTACATCTGCAGAGAACAAGAAATACAAGTAGGTAATTTTCTCTCTTTTCAGGATACCTGTAACAGATCTTTGTGGAAGGCTTCAGGGGTTGTATTTTTAAAATGATCTCAACTAAATATAGGGAAAGTCTCACAGGAAGAAATAAGGGTAACACAGAAAACAATAGGAAGGGGGAAAAAAGAAAACTTGCTTGTTTCTTTCTTATGCAGAGGATGGGTTCTGCCTTTGGTCATACGTTTTGGAAAAGCCAGTTCACATTATTTTTGTTTCATCTATTGTGGGGCACACCTGGAAGTCAACTAGCTGGCCCCACCTGTTTCTTAGTCTTGGGGCCACGTGTGGCTAAAATGGTGGCGCCTAACAACAATGCACAGCTGCTACAAGTGTCTTTGGTTATAACCCGGAGGAAGTTCTGTGGGCTGACGCCCCGGCTCTTCTGCCCTTGATGGACAGCTCATCCCTCCCCTTCCTGCTGATCTTAGACCTGATTGGTTCCTGTGCCTTATATTAGTGGCATGTACTTCCCCAATAAACGAGATCTTGCAACGACTTGTCTCCTAGGCCGTCTGATTGTACTCCGGTGAGGGAGGGCTGGGTGCGGGCAGCCTGTCATCCCTTTCCCTATCTCTCCCACGGGTTGGGGGAGCACGTGGAGGGGGGTGGTGGTGGTTGGGGTGGGGGCTAAAATCCCCTACAACTGGCGCCCAACGTGGGGCACGAAGAAGCGTAGTTTTAAGCTTTAGACAACCCGAGGTAAGGGTATCCCCGAAATGATGGGGCAATCTCACACTCAGCTTTAGACAACAGGAAAATGAACAAAGACTGTTTAAGGAAGAAGAGAGGAGGGGTGTGAAGCGGAGTGGAACCAGACGGACTGGATGAACAGAGTGGAAAGCTGAACCTGGCTGCCTGGAGGAGTGGTACAGAGCCCACCGGAGCTGGCCCAAGGAACGAGATGGAGAGGAGAACCCACCCGGCCTGAGAGGAGAGGAGAGTACTGGAGCAGGGACTCAGTAGAAGCTGCCAGCTCTCGGCCACCACCTCTGTTGTCACATCCAGCACCGGGCCAAGCCCCCGGAGCCCGGATGCTGCTGAGAAGCAGAGCCAGCTGGAGCTGCTGCATGTCCTGAGCAGCACCAGAGCCACCAACACGTAGATGCGGAGGAGGACCAGGAGGAGGCTGCCAAGAGGAGAAGCAGCAGCCAGAAGGGCAAGAGGAAAGGGGGCCGGTTGGGCCCAGGAGCAAGCACAAGGGAGTTCGCGCGCCTCAAGGGCATCCACCCCTGGAACAAGAGCCTCCTGGTGTGTGACGCGGCCTCCCACGCGCTGGCAGCACACAAGCAGCGAGTGGTGGCACCACTGGGGACCAGAGCGCCCGCAAGGGAGTGCGTGGCACAGATTGGTGCTGTGGGCACTGGCGTGGGACAATCCACAGCTGCTCTTTAACTGGCTGTGGGGCCCCAGCAGGAGGGCATGGCACGGAAATGGCGGCCCGAGAACGCTGAGGACGCGACCTGCTGCTGGGCGCTGAGGAGCCCCATCAAGGACAGCTGCCCTGTGCAGTAACAGGACTCCCTCTTGAGTGTCAATCTCTGCCCCCCCAGTAAAACAAAAAGGGGGAGATGTGGGGCACACCTGGAAGTCAACTAGCTGGCCCCGCCTGTTTCTCAGTTTTGGGGCCACGTGTGGCTAAGATGGCGGCACCTAACAACTTGCAGCTGCTATAAGTGTCTTTGGTTATAACCTGGAGGCGGTTCTGTGGGCTGTGACTCCCTGGCTCTTCCGCCCTTGATGGACAGCTCATCCCTACCCTTCCTGCCGATCTTAGACCTGATTGGCTCCTGTGCCTTATATTAGTGGCATGTACTTCCCCAATAAACGAGATCTTGTGCCAACTTGACTCCCAGGCCGTCTGATTGTCCTCTGGTGAGGGAGGGTTGGGTGCAGGCGGCCTGCCGACCCTTCTCCTTTCTTGGCTCATCAGGTTGGGGCGTGCCTTCCCCTTCTCTCCTGCAGGTCAGGGGAGAACGCGGGGTGCGGGGGGGCTAAAAACCCCGACAATCTATCATTCACGGAGCACAGACACCGTTTATATTTTTCTGGGAAAAGTTTTGATGACTAAAGTATTGACTTCTAAGCAAACAAAGTATCTGAAATCCTCTTAGGAAATATTCCAAGATTAGAAGTTTGGAACAGGAAGTACTTTTGGAAACATTGTGATAATACTTTTCAACTCCCTTAAACTGAGAGAAAACAATATTTCTTGTCAACTTGTCTCTCAAGAGCACCAAGATCCAAACCTGAAAATGACTTCTCTGAGGCACTAGTGGGCCACAGAGTCAGGAAGCATCTCAATAGTATGCTTCTCAAATCTCATGAGCAAAAGGTCTGAAACAGATGAGAAGAGAACAAAAGGGAAACAGGTAAAACACCACCAAAAAGTGGCAGGCTTTTAGCCACTGTTTTTTTTGAAGGTTGCCTTTTCCATCCTTGCAGCAGAACCCCACTCAAGAGCTCATTCCAATATTTGCTATCATATGTCATATAAACAGAAAACCCTTTCCCTTTTGGGTTGCTTCTGTCCCTACAAAAATATAAATTTCTATCTGTATAATTTTAGTCAAAAAGTGATTCATATCATTAATAAGCTAAGCTACTGTCTCCTAGGTTATTGGCTGTGCATCAGAATAACTGAGAAGAGTTTGTGTTGCTGTCTTTTTTTTTTTTTTCTTTAGAAAACCAAACTTCAAATTTCTGATCTTGATTATGGGAATCCTTCAACCATTTCTATTTAGTAGGTCTTAAGTATCTTCTACATGCCTCCTAATATCAGAATATTAACTCTAATTTCTGATTTGCAGCATGTTTGAAAACAATTGTTTGAAAACTGGTAAAAATGAAGAATTTAACTAGCTGGCTCTGAGGATACAGCAGAATAGCCCAAAGGATTTCAAAACAGATTGCTAATTCTTCCTCTACAGAGTCTGACTCAGGTACATTTGGTGAGGACCTTACACATTTGTATTTGTAACTTTATGTCCAAATGACAGTGATGCTACTGTTTCAGGGACTAGTTCTGAGGATCAATGTAGAAGAGAACAAAAGAAGAACAATAATAACATCTCATAAAGAAGCCTCAATAAGGTCTAAATAAGAGGAAGGACTAAATCTCTTTGCTGACAGCTTCTGAATATAGTCGACACTAGAATCTGAGATAGTCTCATTGGAAGATTTGTAGGGATTCAAACAAGAGAATTTTCTTTCCTAGCAGGAAGTTAATTTCCCTAAAAGTCCTGATTTTGTCCCACAATGCTGCAATATTTAAGGTGGGTTGAAGAGAGTTACAATGGGAGTGGTACAAATTCTAAACTCACTTCTTGGTTATAAAATTCACATGGGTACATGTGCACACATCTGTATGCTCACACATACACACATACACAAACACACACACTTTTAAAACAGAAAGAAAACTTAGGGAGGATGAGGGTGTACCTGTAGAAAGACCATTTTAGCAAGAACTGTCTGGCAGCTTTAGGGAAACTGGGCCTTCCTTCATAGGGTTTCAGTGCTTGCATCATCACATTGTCCAGCCACGCAGCCCACTGCTCCAGTGTGCTCTGCTGCTGAAGAGTCATTTTGAAATCTGTTTCTAGTCTCTGAACCATGTTGTCATCACACTGGCATACCCAGGAAGCTTGCTCCTAGGAGAGGTGACAGAAAACAGAGTAGGAGTTCAATGACATGTCTCTTCAGTGTCAACACAGACAATATGTATGAAAGGTAATTTAAAATCAAAGTTTCAGAGACTTAAAATAAGCAAGATGTAACTTCTTGTCCATTACAAAACCAAATTCATCAGGTTTAGATTTTCAGTATTCCTCCTTGCCTGTAAGCTGACCAGTTTTTTTTCTCTCTCTTTTTATATTAGTCTGCGAGTCTAGAACACATTACTTGAGGAAAATGGATGACTCATCGTCTGTAGCTCTTTTGATTTATTCTTTTCATGTCCTTCTTTTCTCCCATTCGATAAAACTTTACAATCACACCAATTGAGAGAATTTAGAGTAAGTAAGTTGGACAAATAGATTCAATTGGCCAAATGTTATCCCTCAAGATTAAACCCAAAGCAGAGTGGAGGGTCCTACGTAGAAGCATATTACCATGTAAGTTTATGGGCTGCTGAAAGAAATCACAAGGTTTAACAAAGCAAAGCGACAAATGTAAGTGAAGTCACACAACTAAAAACAATCACAACAACAACAAAAAGCGTTCTGGAATAAATGTACACATGCTACCTGCCAAGAATTTTGATTACTGCAGTTTTCCTTTTGGTTCTGCTTGGGAAGTTTCCTGTATGGTAAAAGCAATGAAAATAGGAACTTTGAAATTTACTTTTTAGTGGTTGCCACAAGTTTCAGGATTTTTCCCCAATGTTATACTTTTAAATTAAAAGAAAGAAAAATCTATTATCTCAAGGTCAAAAAATATTGATTTGGTATTAAAATATTTGACTGACAACCAGAAATGATAGACCTTATTCTAGATCTAAGTTAACCAAACTGACCTCAAGCAACTAAAAGTTTGACCTTTGTGGGCTTCAGTTTCCCTGAGCATAAAGTGAGATAAGTGAAATTTAACAAGAATTTTTAAACTTGGTTCACTGTATCCAGATCATTTTTGAAGATGGGATTCTCTGAAGAAATGTCCCCAAAAACCTCTCAACTCTATACACAAATCACTGACTATGTTTACATTTTCCTAAAAACAGTATCTTTATCTTTTCTCCTACATGACTTACAGGCCAAGTTCTTTTCAAATTTATAATTTTGACCTGACAAATCTCTAATCTTCATCTTTCTAGGCTGAACATCTCTTGATCCTATAAACTTTACCTTTTCCAGGGTGATTTCAAACAAAATGCCCAATGTCCATTTATTTTATTTCCCTAGGGAAACCTATAATTTCTTCTCTTCCTTATTTTATCTAATAAACCACAAGGTATTCCATGTTGCCTTTTAAATATGACATATTTTAAATAAATGAAAATGATTATGGAGAAAACTGAACACAAAGATACAGAAAAAGGAAAAAAATATTAATGTCTAAATGGCAAGATTATATCCAGAGGTAAATGTGCATATGAATATCCTTCATGTACCAATGAATATAATACTTTCACATGCTATAGTACTTATGCATATTTATCATTTACAGTGTTTTATCAATATATCTACTCATATGTTAAACTCTTAGAATGTTATAATATTTAAGTATATATATATATATATATATATTTTTTTTTTGCCAGTCCTGGGCCTTGGACTCAGGGCCTGAGCACTGTCCCTGGCTTCTTTTTGCTCAAGGCTAGCACTCTGCCACTTCAGCCACAGCACCACTTCTGGCCATTTTCTATATATGTGGTGCTGGGGAATCGAACCCAGGGCTTCAGGTATACGAGGCAAGCGCTCTTGCCACTAGGCCATATTCCCAGCCTCTATGTATAATATTTTAATTAAGAAGATCATATCAGTCATTCTCTTAGATATTATGCCTAAATTTTTTATGTTCATGTTTACTTTATAAACTGTAGCTATAGTTATTGACATTCCACATTGGCACTATTGGCAATTGTCATCATTGGAAAAGGAAGAATAAAATGTATTTCATATAATTATATCATACACAATTCTCAGTTAGATATAGGAAAAAGAATAAAAATGAAATTAAAAGTAGGGTAGAGGGCTGGGAATATGGCCTTGTCGTAGAGTGCTTGCCACACATATATGAAGCCCTGGTTTTGATTCCTCAGTACGACATATATAGAAAAAAACAGAAGTGGCGCTGTGGCTCAAGTGGTAGAGAATGATACCTATTTATACTTGAAAATGTGGAGCTACATTTCTTTTCAATGAATGAATTTATTTCATTACATACATAAATATTTATAGAAGCAGTTCCATGCAATGAGATGTTTGTTTGTTTTAACTTTTATTCTTATAAGCAAGAATTAGTGATGTTATAACTCCATTTGGCTTACTTCCCTACTTATTTCTGTATGATGGAGTTATATAAGAGGAATGAATAGTTAAGATACTTTACTTATGGTGTCAAATGACTCCCAGAAATGTTTTATCAAGTTTTAAGAGTCCAAGAGAGCACCCATTAAGGAATTGTAAGACTCAAGAAGGTCACTGGAAAAGTTTATACTTCCATCAAATCTGGTCATTCTTTCTTGTGATAGAAAACATGTACACTGAACATCTTAACATTTCTGTGTATATAGTTCAATGGTGTCAACTACAAGTATGAACATGTCTCTGGAGCTTTTCATCTTGCAGAACTAAAATGTTATTCTCATCAATTTTTGTTTGTGTGTTGAACTTCCTTCTATCCATGGAGGAAATTTCAGTTATTAACCATACATGAATTTCTATTTAAGTAAAAATTAGTTTTTGCTAAAAAAAGATGATAATCTAAAACTTAATTTAGAGAAATAAAACCATAGCACAGTTTTACAAACTGTTTTACTTTATATTTCATTTTATTACTCTCTACATTGAATATGTAGTAACAAAGCAATGAAAAAATTCCCTTAAAGAAATAGATATTTCAATTGTCAAAGCAAAAAACGAACATTTAGAGTTCCCAAATTTACATAAAAATTACATCCAAAATGAGAAGTAGTGACACATTAAATACAGAAACACAAGTATATGTAATTGTGACATTATCAACTCAGTCTCTGCAAACCTATTTGGCCCATAACATAGATATCAACTACTCAGTCAAAAAATAGAAAAAAATACAGTTGTAATAATATCAAGTGAGATAGACAACCAATTATACTAAATAGGAAAATTTATTTTCAATATATGAGGAAGAGAAGATTTAGTTAGAGGAGAATGATACAATGAAAAGGGGTTTGTGGCTAATTTGAAAGAAAATACCAAGTTCTTAGAATATTATCATATAGATACAAGTGATATACTGTTTGAAATTAAGTCTTGTTATACAAGCATTACAGTTTTAATGGTCAGTCTTACCGACCTTTTATCTTAGAATAAACAGGGACAACTTTTCTATGATCAGAAGGTGATAAAAGTAGAATATAGCCTGGTGCTGGTGGCTCAAGCCTGTAATCCTAGCTACTCTGGAGGCTGAGATCTGAGGATCACGGTTCAAAGCCAGCCTGGGCAGGAAAGT
This sequence comes from Perognathus longimembris pacificus, assembly GCF_023159225.1. Classification (NCBI taxonomy): domain Eukaryota; kingdom Metazoa; phylum Chordata; class Mammalia; order Rodentia; family Heteromyidae; genus Perognathus; species Perognathus longimembris. The sequence goes on from NC_063161.1 coordinate 100,867,720, forward strand.
CTGGGAAACTCTGATCTCCAGTTAGTCACCAAAAAAGCCAGAAGTGGAGCTGTGGCTCAAGTGGTAGAGTACTAGCCTTGAGCAAAATAGGTCAGGGACAGTGCCCATAAAATAAACCAATACCCACACCTATGAAAAGTAAAATGTAGAGTGAAGCACTTGCCACTACATTTATGATTCAATGAAGAAAGGAAAGTTTCACAAGGGCAGATGCTAAGCCCTAAAGGGCTCAGCATTTAATGACTGTCATAAAGGACACAGAAAAAACTCAGTCAAACTTAATAGTAAGAGCAAACTTAAGTCTCCAAGCTGCTGGGTAGAAAGTAGATAAATAAGAGCAGACACACAGCTGATCATTAGTATGCAAAGATATTGTCAAGATTGGTGTTGACTAGGAAAGACCTCATTAGTATACATATTAGATAGGACTGTAAACAAAAAAAGCCACATATGAAAACATCGCTACTATAAGATATAAAACATTAATGACTTTCTCAGAGGTCATTATGAATCATTCCTATAAATATTTTCTATTACTGATCTAAATTTATTTTTGAAACTACAAGTGGTCTTATTAGTGTGACTTCAAAATTCCTTTCTCTTTAAAACTTAAAGATTTGAAATAAATATTAGGGTGCAGGTTTTAAGGCACTATAAACAATATTCTCAGTAAATTTCATGTAAATTAATTGAAATATTTAAAATAGATGGCTTTGGGCTGGGATGTAGCTCAGTGGCAAAGTGTTTGCCTAGCAAGTGCAACATCCTGGATTCGATCCCCAGTACCAAAAAAGAAAAGACAAAAAAAAATACAGTTAAAAAAAATAGATGGCTTTGCAAACCTGAGACAGTTTGCTCTTGTAGAGCTTAAGCTTTGGTAACTGTTTATGTATATGTAGGTGTGTTGTAGCTAGCATGCTTCTGTTTATATGAAATTATATATATTCTACATATTAACATATGAAATGTATAATATATATGTATATATACCCATATACATACAGACAGAGACAGACAGACAGAAAGTAATACTTGATTGCCAAGGACTGGGAGATTACAGAGATTGGGAGGCAACACATATACAAGGTATAGAAGTTGTTTTAGGGAAAGGAGAAGTTCTAAGATTGATTTCTAGTATAGAAGTATTTTCTCAATTTATCATCTATCTATCTATCTATCTGTCTGCTAATTTCTGCTAATTTGAATAATGATGCTGTAAAACATCTAACACGTTGAACATCTCTAATCTGAAAATCCAAAATGCTTCAAATCCTGCAAATTTTTGAGCAAAAGTTTTAGGTTTTAGAACATTTCAGGTTTGGGGGTTAGGGATAATCACAGAAAAGACTACTCAAATATACCCAAATCTCAAGAACTCCAAAGTAAGAAACATTGCTAGTCGCAAGCATTTTGGAGAAGAGTTACTTAACCTGTGTAAGTTTGAAGAACTGGATGTTTCTAGTTCTCTTGGGTATATTTAAGTGAGTTGAATTGCTCAGTCATATGGCAACTCTATGTTTATAAGAATGCTAAAGTAATGTTCTTAAATTAGCAATTTTCAAGCCTACTTTAGGGCTGGGAATATGGCCTAGTGGCAAGAGTGCTTGCCTCATATACATGAAGCCTGGGTTCAATTCCTCAGCACCACATACATATATAGAAAATGGTCAGAAGTGGCACTGTGGCTCAAGTGGCAGAGTGCTAGCCTTGAGCAAAAAGAATCTAGGGACAGTGCTCAGGCCCTGAGTTTAAGGCTGCCTCCCCCCCCCCCCCAAAAAAGTGTACTTTAACTTATAAGTGAATAATTTAACCGCCAGTTTACAAAGTATTGTTTTTCACTTGAACTCCTAAAGTAGCCAAAATTATTATACCCAAACCTTTTCCCTTTTTTCAAGGGAACAAACATTTCCTAGGGATCCATGATAAACTTTTTAGTTCTTTCAAGGTAGGCTACTATAATAATGAAAATATCTCTGTGTTGGCATCATAGAAATGATTAAATTTATAAACAATAATCTAAGACAACCATTACAAGGTGGGAAAGTATAGCACAGAGTGGTTAAGAAAGTTCCCCAAGATTCCACACATATTAAATAGAAGAGTAATTTCTTGCCTCACTTCAATGACTGTGTTCTCCATTATCCTTTAATGAGGCAGCAAACTGGTGACATTTTTTTTCCTTATTTATTGTCAAAGTGATGTACAGAAAGGTTACAGTTTCATACATTAGGCCTTGGGTACATTTCTTGTATTGTTTGTTACCTCCTCTGAATATAAATCTCAATAGTATTTAATCACACACACGATACAGGTACATTGGAGGACTGAGGAGTGGCTTAAGCCGTAGACTGTTAGGCCCTGAGTTCAAACTCCAGTACCTCAATTTACAAAAAATAGTAATGACATTGGACAGAGTACCTGGACATTGGCGAAGTCAACACGGTTGAGGTCATTGAGCATCTGGTTGATCTGGGAAGTGTTCTGAAGCACTGCTCGGGCTGCCTGGGCCAGGTGATTGAGCGATGTGTATCTTCGCAGAGTCTGGGCAAAGGCACTTACAGCGGCAACCTGGAGAGAAACCCAAGTAAACTGGGAAGCATTTTTCTTCCAGTAAATGAAACCACTGTGTACTCATCAAATTTTCTCTTCCTTGCCAAACTTAAGTGCTTCCCTTTGACTCTTATTTCAAATTGGTTTGGTGAAAGACTTTACTTAAAAATTGTAGAATTTAAATCTCTTAAATCAGGGATTATTTTTCTTTTCAGCATACTGAGGTCAAGATCGAAACTCACACATTTTTTGACATCAGAGTATAGCATTAATTAAGCCAGTCTTGAAAGTAACTCCTCACACACACACACACACACACACACACACACACACACACACACACACACACACACTTTGTCTAGGGAAGTACAAATATGCTAATGTACATTTTTTATTTTAATTCTTTTTAGGATAGCTAGGAACTAGGAAAATAAAAACGTGGGGCTGGGGATATAGCCTAGTGGCAAGAGTGCCTGCCTCGGATACACGAGGCCCTAGGTTCGATTCCCCAGCACCACATATACAGAAAACGGCCAGAAGCGGCGCTGTGGCTCAAGTGGCAGAGTGCTAGCCTTGAGCGGGAAGAAGCCAGGGACAGTGCTCAGGCCCTGAGTCCAAGGCCCAGGACTGGCCAAAAAAAAAAAAAAAAAATGTGGTTTTATTTGAAAAAAGCAAATTATATTATATTATGTCATAGCTTTTTATTGAATAAAAATACTTTTTAGACCACTATCATTTAGATTCATTCTAAAGATTTACAAGTTGGGTGACTTTGGGGTAAAATTAGAGAACTCATAGTTTTGGATGGGATATAAATTTATCAGAGATAAACAAGTAGAAATTTAAACGGGCTAATCAGGAAATATCCGCTTGCCTCTTTTCATCCTCCTTTGTGCTCTGTCCAGGAGACTAACCAGAATGGAATCTATTAACCCTCTATCTTCCAGGGGGTTGGCCAATTATAAGCACTGCTAGGAGCTGGAGGATATGAAGAAATAGTGGTCATACTACTAGTTTCCAAAACTCTAGTATCTCCTCCTTTGTATATAACTTTTTCTTTTTCTAAAGAATATCATGATCCTGGGGTAGTTGTAAGCAAAGGAGAGGATTCAAGATTACTAAAGGCATGGCCTTTGCCTTCCACTCTTTAGACTTAGAGATGTTAAAGTTTTCCCACTATAGTTAGTCCTTAGATACTTAACAATTTCTCCTTGATTTTCATAACTCTGTTCACACTTTTGGAAATAAAGTTTCTTTAACAATACCTTCAGTTGAAATATAGCATTTGTTTCTTTCTAGGATCCTGAAAAGTATAGTTTATGTTGAAAGATATCAAAACAATGCAAGAAAGACTATATTATGCACACATACAACATTGTTACACACACACACACACACACAGTAGACCTACCGATTCTAACTTTTAAAAAATGTTAAAAACCACTAAATTTACTATTGCAAATATTCCTCCAGATCTGCAAACTTTTTATGTATATATAAGGAGCAAGTAGATGAGTCAGCTTGTTTAGTAATACAATGTTTTCACAGGCAAAAAATGACCTATATCAATAGAGCTTTAAAGACTATATACTCACATACCCTCAAAAAACGTGTTTCATAGTTTTCCATTTTATGGTTTATATTAATCTGGTACATAGCACATGACAAATATGGGGTTAATATCACCTATATGTCACCGTATTCAATTGTCACAATCATTTTATTAAGCACATATTATGCTTTAAAGAGATTAGAAAGCTTTCTCAAGGTTATAAAAAACTTTTAAAGTGGTAAAATTTAAACTCAGATATTTTGATCTCTACCACAACAATAGTTGTTGATTGAGGTTGAAATTGTGTGTGTGTATGTGTATGTGTGTGTGTAAAATAGTGCATAATATGCTACATTGCTAATATACACTGATATACTATGCGATAACTATTCATTTGAAGGAATGGCTTCCTAAATGGAACAAAGAAGCAAACTTTGAAGTGTACCTTGGTTTGTATCATTCTCTGTGGAATATTGTTCATGGCATTGGAAAGCCAACCTTCAAGGCTTTTTGCAAAATTTCGAATGGCTTGGGTCAAGGCACCTAAATGGTAAAAAATAAAAGGAGAGCAAGAAAAGAAAAACCAAAGACCATTAATCTTTATGCTGGAATAAGGGGAAAATGCACATAACATCTTATATAGTACAGAGGAGGCTTTACAGTGCTCTCACTTACAAAACTTTATTCTTATCAATTTCTTACAGCATCAGAGAATTAAGGACTTTAGTTCTTCTAAAACTATTTTCTTTCCAGATACTTTTGACACTTTGTTGGGAAATAAAAATATACAAAAATATTTTTGCTTACAGCAACATATACCAGTTGTGAATATACTTAAGGAATTTTTCTATTTGGAATAATTTTCTTTTCATTAATAGCGTTGTGCTTACAGGCTAATCATTTTCTTTAGAAATTCTTTGATTGATTTCTTCATTTAGCTACATCTTTTGTTCAAAAGAAATAGCACAGTTTCCCGCCCCCCCCCATGTAGCTATTTATACTAGAGTCCATGAATCAGAGTATGTCTTTCTTGTTGAAGTAAAAAACAAGACTATCCAACATGAAAATTTTTAATCGCTATTTTCTACTTCACTTAGTAGGTAGAAATAAGAGATCAGTGTCCTGAAACTGCTGCCAAAGACACCAATGCTCTTAAGCTAGTCCTAAAATGGACCATTTTCTGTTCTGCGCTTGTTTGCTAAAACCTGAAACAGGGATAAAGCCCCATGAGAAGAATTGTATGGTGGTCATAAAATGATTAGTAGTATCTTCAATTATTAGTGATAGTTGTGACAATTTTATAGTATGGAATATGCTTATTAAGAATACTCAAAAACCCAGTCCATGGCATTTAAAATACGATGTGCCCATGGCTGTATACATGTTTATTAATAAGTATTTGAAGCACCCACAGCATAAAATTCATCTCCATAGGTTCACTACAATGTGGTAGATGCCAAAAATCTGTACTCTATTTTAAGAAATGAAGACGTTACATTTTTTTTGGCCAACTGCTCCCCAAATATATTAATGATAAATTATTTGTTTTTCTTTCTGTGCTCAAGTGAGTCAGATATGCTTCTGTGTTACTTTTGTCAAAACAAGTTTTAGAAGTAATTTAGCTCACTCAAGTTATTTGCAAAGGACATAAATTTTACTGTTTCAATAATAAAAGCAGCTAAGTTTATTAATTGGTTAAGTGATAGAAAAGATTTGAATGGTCTAATATCATTAGAATAAAACATTTAGGTAAACTCTTAACCATGAGAACTGGACACAATGAATCAGAATTTCTTGAGAACAAATCTTTTGATGTTTCCAAAACTTCCCATATTCGCCATAAAAGAAAAAAGAAAGAAAATATCTTTCTGTTGTGCTATGTACTCAAACCATGGAGCGCAGGCATGGATGGAAATGAAAAAGAGTGAAAAAAAATTAACACTTTTGAAGCTCAGTAAGTCTGATCAAGACTCCATTTGTTAATCTACATATTCCATTTTTTCTATTATTTAATTTGAAATGTCAATGCTGACCTTGTTTTACCTAGACAAATTATGCAAAGGAAATTTATAAAGAAAATAATATTATGCATACTAATTACATATTTTAAACTTTTTTGCACTAAATTATATTCTGGGCCACATTTAAATACCTAATTGTCCATTTTGGTGTTGTGAGTTACATTCTTATATAGTATTTCACACCTAATTTTTTTTTCATTTTCAGATACATGTATTTTAGAATATAGTAACTTCAAGCTGACTTTAACTTAATGTGATCTGCAGCATTCTTTTTTGCTAAAAAAAGAAATCCCATCTGGACAGAAACTGGTAGAGTGAAGTACTAGTAGTCAGGAAAATATAATTTTAAAAAATAAAATTAAGTTTTATCTCTCTATAGGCATTCATGTAAGATCAAAATTGTGCAGACTGACTCTAACAACTTCTAAAGACTTGTGAATGGATAATCTGGAAGTTGAGATCTATCCCATATCTGACTTGTCTTAACCTGCCCACTATTAGAATTAAAATGCATGCAACTCAATGATAGCTATCCACACTGATTTTATGCTGTATTTTTTGGTAAGCCTCATTGTAGAGTGGGGAATTAAATTTCCAATATTCCTTTGTAGGGTAGTACATTAATGCATCTTGTAATTTCAAAGATAATAAAACTGCTGAGTTTTCTGCTGAATGTAGAGACAAATTACTTGACAAAAATACACTGCTTTACAAATTTGCAAAAGACAAAGAGCAAGTGTATTTTGTACTTCAAATTCTGGGACTTAAAGTCAAATAAAACTGATACATTTAAAATAGGTAACAGTTAGTAGTTCAAAAGCTAAAGTCTTATGATGCTAATACAAAAGCTGAAGAATTCAGAATTGTTTAATGAATATTGATGCTGTTGATTTGCCTCAAAAAAGAAAGACCTCACTGACATCTCTTCTTGTGTCTCATGAGAAGACACATCTTGGTGGCAAAATGTCATAGGATAATGAGCTGCCCTATGCAACTCCTTTTAGACATCTCTAGAGATGATCGCTCAGAGCACAGGGAACAAGTGGGTAACAAGGAAAATCAGACTCTGGAACATAAACCAGTGGAGAATTTGCATAAAGAAATTTTCCATGATGAAATCATTTTTCATCAATATTTGGTCAGGGAACTTGGTACAGCTAAACAGGAGAGGAACATATTAGCAATTCTAGTTTTAAGACTATGTTGGCAGGAATTCTTTGGTTTTTACTTATTGGTCCATAAGTGTTATGTTCATCAAAATCCTATGTAAATGTGTATAAGGCTATACTTAAGGCAGTGGAAAATATATAAACCACTTTAAATTCCACTCTTACCTATGTATTTAGAAAAAAGGTACAAACATACAGATGCTAATACCTTCCTCTTCTACTATTTATATTTTATATATTTATATATTCTCTGGAATAATTTAGCAGAATTCTGTGAATAGCATATTTGAAATACATAGTTGGCAATTTCACAAGGTAAAGGGTTGATTTTATCTTATTAATGTTAATGTAGAATAAAAGTATTCTGTTTCCTTAATTTCACTGGTCTGAATTCATACAGATGCGGGTGTAAGACAGTTTCAACGGTTTTTTAACAGTATTTGTAGTAGCAGTTTATAGTGATAGCTCTGTTAGAAGTTACTTTTAAAAGCACAATCAATTAAAAAAGAAATATAAGCTATGTAATTCGTATTTGCTTCATAGTAGGGATGTATTTGTATAGTCATCTAGACCTTTCTGTCAACATGTTAGTAAACCATTACTGCTAATGGAAACAGAATCTGTCATTCTTAACATGATATCGGTGCTAAGGTAAATGGTTTCAAAATGAATCCAACTCCACTGGAATCCAATAAAAATTCTTCTTCAATCAAAGCAACCATGAAAATACTAGATTATACTATGGATTTCAATAATTTTTTACTACAATGAAAGGGACCTTGGGTTGGGTTATTTTTTTCATGATTGGCTATCTTGAGGAGTGTTCCTATGATGAATTCATTGGGTCTCTCACATATATAGGTTGGATATTTTATTATTCAAAAAGAAACCAAAAGACTAGAATACAGGTCATTTCTTTGCTTGACTATATATTTTTTTCTTCTACACTGATTTCATACAATATTCTATGTTGCATGTGTTCTATTTGACAAAATTTAAATGAAGCTAGGATAATTCTAGATTGTAACCGTCACTTCCCAAAACTTTTCTGGGCGGTATTATGAGAACAAAAGCATCCATAGTTGTCTGCATTTAACTTACTAGGAATAGGTCTAAGGACGTCGGGGATGAGAATCTCCACCAAAGCCTGGTACATCCCATGGTCACAGTTACACATCCATTTCAGGATAGACTCATGTTTGCACAGAGTTATCAGCTTTGCTTTCGGAAGTCGACTTTCTATTTCACTCAGATTGCTGGTGTGAATAAATGTAGCAAATGAATAGATGGCAAATGAGGATAAAAAAGAAAATGGACTTTAAAAATAGTTTATCAAAGATTATTGAGCTTAGAACTACACCACCATTGCAGTGGTCCACATGGTTGGATATATATGTATATATATATAAGCATATATATATATAGAAACACTCCCCCAGAGCTGCCTAGGCACATTTATATCTTCTGATGGTCTGAAAAGGCAGATATGATAAGTCATTCCATGAAGGTGAATAGCTGTACTAGTCCCCCAAATCGATAACATGGGAGCTTTATATACACTAAAACCTCAAGAGAGCAGTTTGTGGTTTACTTCTAGGATGGCCAAAGTTATCCGTCTCCTCACAGTAATGTTATCAGGTAAGGTTCACAACTGGTATACATATCTCTACTGTACTAGCTAGGACATCTACTAAGGAATGAAAATCAATTGGAAATATTGATTCTGACCTTGATTCAGTAATGGTAGTGCCATCAGTTGGAGTCGAGGGAGAATAGCGCCAGAATGTTTGCCATAATTTTTCTATCAGGCTAAACTGAAGATTCACAACAACATCCAATATTGCCTAAAAAACAAATAGTCAAATCACAACACTCGTTGTACTTTCTCTAATTCTCTTACTTTATTACCAGTTGTTCTCTCTTAATGTAGCATTTCTAATTTCCTTCTCAATATGAATCATGTGATTTGCTCTTTCTCTTCCACTAGAAATGCCCTGATGGTGCTATACACAAGTCACTTGTGTCTACAGAGTATGGCAACATGGGCATTCTAAAATGTGACACATTATAAGTATATGCAAGACCTAGTAAGAAACAAAGGCTATGGATGAACTAATAATTCACGTATATTGTTTGCAAGTTGCAATAATAATAAACCATCTTTGAGGACATAGAAAAAGAAGGGAAACTTAATAACTTCCCTAGCACATACATGTTAAAATGCCAATTTCACTGTATTACACTATCTTAGTAATAAAATATTGAAGCTAAGTAATAATTTGTATATTGTATTTCTTCAAAGTTTTGCAAAGGATTTATTTTAGAATAACTGGAGAAAGCAGAAGAAATAAAATAAAGGGGAAACATTCCTTGCTTCCCATGTAGTAAACAAATGGGAGCAAAAACTCCTACAGCATTTTCTTGTTGAAACAACAAAAAAAACCCTACATTAAAAAAAATCAGCAAGAAACACAGAAAAGTACTTAGTAATATGTCCAGATAGTTTCCACGTGGAGTTATAACAGATTGCATTTCAGGCTGACAGTAAAAAATAATTAAAAATAAGTAACTTTTGTTCTTATTGCTTACATATTAGAATGATACCAAACTATATTTTAGTGACTTATAAATAGAATAAAATGAATAATTAGCAAAACAGTAATGCAAATTTATTTGATTAGCTCTATTTCTAAAGATAACAAATTGTCTTTCAACATAGAAAGAGAAACATGTTTTCTCAGTGTCAATGGCTCATGTCTATAATCTTAGCTATTAGGAGGCTGAGGACAATAGGATTTAGTTTCTAGGCCAGATTAGGAAGAAAAGTCTATAAGACCCCTTTCTTAATCTCTAGCTGAGTGTAACATGCATGCACCTTTCATCCCAGTCTACATGGGAGTCTGAGCTTGGAGAAAGGGTTGCCTGATGATATGCACCTATATACTTATTAAAAAAAAACACTCTAAAACAGGTAAATCATGGTTCCGGTAGGAAATAAAAATTAGCACAGAAAATGGGCTGGGTTTGACTTGAGTGGTAGAGTGCATGCCTAGCAAACATAAGGCAAAAGCCACTACCACCAAAAACCAAACCAAAGTAAATGTCATAATAACTACTATGTACTTGTTGCAGTATTTCATTGATAAAACTTAACATCTCAATGATTTAGGAAGAAAAAGATAAAAAAGTAACCAATCATCCCTATTTTATGCTAAATATTATCAACAGTTTTTTTTTTTTTTTTTTTTTGGCCAGTCCTGGGCCTGAGCACTGTCCCTGGCTTCTTCCCGCTCAAGGCTAGCACTCTGCCACTTGAGCCACAGCGCCCCTTCTGGCCGTTTTCCATATATGTGGTGCTGGGGAATCGAACCGAGGGCTTCATGTATATGAGACAAGTGCTCTTGCCACTAGGCCATATTCCCAGCCCTATCAACAGTTTTTAAAAAGGCAGAATTAGTATGTCACCTCCTAATAGGAAGCCAATGATGATGAGATTTTATATAGTTAAAATTACTTGTGGATCATAAGTTAATAACATGAGTAAAATGGAACTATCTTTTCCAACAGAAATAGAGACTGGCTAGAAATGAAAGGGAAGAACAACTCTGGAAAGATCAAGCAGGCTAATGTGTATTTCTTATACAATGGTTTCCAATCCTGCCCTCACTTTCACTGTTCTTCACTATTTTCATCCTATTCTCCCTCTCCATTTCTTACTTCTCTTTGGTTACCTACTGCTTTCCTTACCGCTTTCCTTGCACTTCCCTTTGGGCTGGGTGACCACTAGCAGGCCAAGTGTACAGGTTTTTGAAGAGTGTGAAAGTACTTGAGAGGCAGGTGGAGAAAAAGCTGAGCTAACCTTGCTAAGGCTGTGGGCTTGATTATCAAAGAACACAGCATTCTGTGATTATTCTGAGCATTCAAAGACAGAGGTAGTCAGTATAATGTGTTTGATGTCATCAAAAATTGAGAAGTAGGCCAGGTAAAAGAGTCCCATGAAGATCTACAAAACTTATAGAGAACAGAGACAAACACAGGACAATCTCGAATCCCAGTATTTTGGGTAACAAGAAGAAATCATAACTTCATATTTCTAGTTTGTGTGAACAGTGTCAATCTGCTCCCAAGTATGATATAGAGAATACTTGGTGCTCAAAACACTTCAAGGATAATTCAGACAGTAAGAAAAACTGAAACCTGTTTGCAAGCACTTTCTAAGAAATAGTAGGGAATGCTGCAGGCAGTTCAAAACTAATGTAGAGTAAATTAATTACCCTCCTTAGCAAAATCACAAATGAAAACCCTGAAAATTAAGGGAAGATAGATGTCTCTTATTTCAGGCAGGAAGAAAATTATTATAATTTCTTTCTTAATTGTAGTTCAAACATTTTCTAGGAGACATCTCTAAAAGTATAGAGTGACATTTAATATTTTACATACCACCATGAGATTGCTATAAGATTAGAGAGGCATTAAAAAAAAAAGAAAAAACATCTATACCAACTTGTATGAAAATTTGTACCTGTTCCTTAAATAATAAAAACAATGGCATTTTCTTTTTTTCCCTTTACTTTTCCATTCCCTCTTTATTTTAATTTAATATCATTGTCAAGGTGATGTACAGAAGGGCTACAGTTACATACGTAAGGTAGTGTCAAACTTGTTACCCCCTCCCTCGTTTTTCTCCCACTTTCTCTCCTTCTAATCCCCTCAAAGTTGAACAGTCTGGTTTTTTTTGACAAGGGTTAGTTATGCAGTCCAGAACCTTAGCTGACCTCAAACTTGGAATCTTCCTGCCTCGGCCTTCCGAAAACTGGGATTATAAATTTGTGAACTGGTGGTATTCAATAATATAACAAATTATGAGACTTCCAAACAAGTAAAGAAGGCATAATAGTGTAAAATAAGACAAGTGAAGAATTTCAGTGCATCTTAAATTCAGTAAAATTTCAAATTAACATTAACACCCCCTACTTGAGACAGTTTATTTTCTTTTTCCTTTTTTTTCCCCTTTTTCTTTTTTTGCCAGTCCTAGGGCTTGAACTCAGGGCCTGAGCACTGTCCCTGGCTTCTTTATGCTCAAGGCTAGCACTCTGCCACTTGAGCCACAGCACCACTTCTGGCCATTTTCTATATATGTGGTGCTGAGGAATCGAACCCAGGGCTTCATGTATACGAGGCGAGTAATCTACCACTAGGTCATATTCCCAGCCCTTGAGACAGTTTAGAAGTGAATAAGACATAGTATCTTTTGCCTGTCTACTACCCATGTTCACAATAAAATATATACACAAATATAAAGCAAAATAAATTATGGGTCCTTGCGTAGGGTAAATGATTACAGGATTGGATATGAGATTCAGGCAGCTGTATTTCCAAAATTTGAAAGTTTGACAGGAAAAAAATAATTTGAATTTTACTCTCCACATAGACCATTCTACCTCATGAAAGATGGAAAAGACACTGGTAACTGAAATAAGGAAGCTCATTTTATAGATTGCCATCTCCTACTCCAATTATTACATATGTCTTTGTTCGCTTATATGGTGAATATATTTCTAACAAATGGTATGCTCATGAAAATTTTAGAATCTAAACAATGAAATTAAATTAAAAAAGAATATTTTAGTGTTGAGTTGGTTATTTAGGATAATTTTACTGTATAATCTTTAGCAATGTAAATAATCATACTAAAACTTACATTCTGAAATAACAAGCTTTAAAAAGTCCAAATTATATTGGGATAAGATGGTATGCTTAAGCAAGGTTCATATGAACACAGACAAATGAGAAATTGTTTACAGAATCTTTGTATGAAAAATTTTATTGACTATGATGACAGATTATAGGCCTCCATACATACATGGGAGATTCAGAAATCCTTCCATACTGGGGAAAGCTCAGAACACAATAGGAAATAAACAGCAAAAGGATTTCTTTCATCATGTGCAGAAATACTTGGAATAGGTAGGGCACGTTAAAGCACACTTTTGCATATACTATGTTAATAAGGAGAGAATGTTCCCTTGGCTATTAATAATCTAGTAACCTTAACATGAACTGGGATTTATTCAAGCCATTCTTATTTCTGAAATGGGGAAAAATGTGCCCATATTATGAGGTGAAATGCTTTAGTGCATACTGTATTGTGAGCTGTAAGGACAGCTCTGGAAATCCCAAGGATAATCTTTAACTTCTAGGCAGATCACAAATATCCTTGGAATTAAGCTGCTTAAATTATAAATAGAATCCTCTTTCAAAAGGAGAGGCACTTTAGAAAACTATGTAATCCATTATCCTTTTTTACCAGCCCTAGGGGCACTAATACTCCGGCTTGGAGAAAGCATACCTCTAGGCTTTATTGCTGATTCTACCATGGGAAGGAGAATAGGAGTAGGGGTCAAAATTCCAATAGAAGCCTTGGTTAATGAACAAATGAACCAAAGCTAGAATCTTACGGTCTCTGAAAAAAAAAAAAAAGCTAATAAAAAGCTTACACATTAGACATTATTCTCAACGGAAATATACATATTGTGGTGTAAAATGGTCTATTAAAAAAATGACTGAGGGGCTGGGCATGTGGCCTAGTGGTAGAGGGCTTGTTTAGCATACATGAAGCCCTGAGTTCAATTCCTGAGCGCCACATACACAGAAAAAGCTGGAAGTGGCGCTGTGGCTCAAGTGGTAGAGTGCTAGCCTTGAGCAAAAAGAAGCCAGGGACAGTACTCAGGCCCTGATTCCAAGCCCCAGGACTGGCCAAAAATAAAATAAAGTAAAAAAATAACAGTCTCAGTTGGGCACTGTAAATTTTGCTACTTGAGAGGGTGAGAATGGGAGGATTACAGTTTGAGGCCAGCCTGAGCAGAAAGTAAGACTGTATCTCACTGGAGGGAAGATAGATATAAAGGCACAGTGCCTGTCATCTCAGAAATGATGGAAGGCCTAAAGGAGATAGATTGTGTCCAAATATGCATTTAGGCAAAATAACAACAACAACAATAACCAGTAAAAAAGAAGGCTAGATGTATGACTCTGTGTCCGAGTATTTGTCTAGCAAGTGGAAGGCCCTGAGTAAATCTTGTTCTTTTGACTCCTAATCTTCCAGTTCCCATTGCAGAGTTAACTATCATTAACAGAGGTTCTTTGTCACTCAAATGGTAATATGCCACACACCCTGCTCCACATCTTGTGTTTTCCCAAAACATTAAATCCTGGCATTGCTCCATTCTAGCCAATTTAGAGTTGTCTGTTCTCTGATTACAATACTCTAATCTATAGGTTGTACCAGATTTAATTCACCCAGTTCCCTATTAAATATTGAAGTTCAATCCAATATTTTGCATTAAAAGCAATGCAACAAGTTCCCTGTACTCTTGTCTTGGCACCCATATGTAAGTATTTTTTTTAGGATAAATACCTAGAAGTGGAAATGCTGCATCAAAGGATTCAGATTAGGATAGGCTTAAGAAATGGAGAATAAAATGTATTCTCACTTTCCTGCAATCCTCACCTCTCCACTCTGAGACAAGAAAGAAGAAAAATGAGTTTATTAATGCTCAAAGAAATGTTCAAAAGAATTAGTGTTAACTTTGTCTGTCCTCTAGGAAAAAGCTTGTAATTTGTTTTAACAAGCTGTCTGGCAAAACTTAGCATGTGTTTGTATGATGTTTGCGAAGACTTACCTCACAGTGCTCTCGATAAAGACTCTGTAGTGACTTGATATCCTCAAAGGTAGTACCATCTGGCAGAGAAGAGATTTCAACTTCTCCAAACTCTGGAAGTGCTCGGGATGCATCTGTTACCATGACAACACAACAGAAAAACAGCTACTGTGGATGGTGTCAATGAAAGATTAGTGAGGGAGAATTTCAGAAGATTGAAGAGGAAAAAAAAATTGTTTTTTAGAAATCAGAGGGCCAAAGACCAAGGATTTTCCAAAATTAATATTGTGCAAGCAAAACTCAGTAATATTGGGAAAAGCATGAATATAAAGGGAATATACTTAAAAATTTGTAGAAACTAAATTTAGTCCATAATTAAACTAGAAATAACCTCGTACAGGTTAAAACTATTTCAAGCTCACTAGTATTGATTTTAGTTGTTTTTATTGTTATGGTACTTAAACCACATAAAAATAAATGTAGCTTTCAACTGTGTTCATACTTTTTTATGTAGTCATAAACTTAAACAATTGCAGAATAAATACAAAGGAAACTACAAAAGTAGCATTAAACTTAGTATTCATGGTACTGAGGGCTGATGTTGTCTTGCACCTAAATTATCTCTCAGAATATGCAGATAGTATTGACTGCTCTTTCACAGGTTCTTTTTGAATTTGACAGGCCTGTATCAATTTGCTATTCCATAGAGCATTGGGACATCCGTCACCCTTACTAGGATGAAACTGTAATTTATATAGACTTCTCTTTCTGTTCTTTCCCATTAGCATTGGCAAGGGAACATATATTAGTACCTTTCTTTTAAACTCAAAACCAAATGTGGAATACAAACTTGCACAACAGTATTTCTTTCTAGTTTCATGAAAGCCCAGAATATGTCTTCAATATTTTTAAAAAATATAATGAAAATTTAAAAATAATGTTATTGATGAAGCTTGTGAATCCACAAGAATATACCCAAGGATTTTGATAAATGCTGCTTAACCTCAGTAGCAAGTATCTATTTTAGTTGTCACTGATGGCAAGTATATATAAGTATATAAGTCTTTATAGGGATACCTACTGATCTTGACCTGTTGAGTGGAAACAGCATGCTAACCTATAGAAAAAGAGTTGTCAAAACTAAATTTCCACTTTTGCTCCCTATGACAGAAACAGGCACAACCTCTGATTTTTCTAACATTTCCAGTAATGAGAAACATGTATTCCATCGACAAAGGTACAAAAAGAAGAAGCAATGTCATCAATTAAAAAGACAAATTACTTTTTATGAAAGTTTATGATTTTTTTCTAATCTGACAGCTTGTACACAGCTAATGAGAAATATTTGGGGACTTGAAATTATCACTGCAAGTAAACACAACTACACGTTCATCATATAACCTCTGGCGAACACTGTCATAGCAGTAAATTATATGCATTCCCAAGTATTACCTAGTTCAAGATATTTCAAAATTAGCACTAGGAAACAAGAAAACAGGGATGAGCTAGAATTAGGATATAACTTGCATAGTTTCAGCACCAAAAAATTTTGTTCTATGTATTTGACATCCATAAAAGATACTGAACTTCAAGAAAAATTACCATAGCTTTCTTCAAAATCCTAACAGCAACATATGTGCATTATATCTTAACATACCTAAAAACTGTTGATGATGCTGACTTTGGGCAATGACAGTTTGCTCAACAGATGTGCCTGTCTGCTGACCACTTCCTGTGAAGCCATCTGCAACCCCATCTACTTTCTGCATAGGCTTGTACCTGAAAATATTGATGGGAAAAAACAAGCACACTGAATTATTCCTGGATTTGTTTTAATCCCCAATTTCCACCAAGGAATTTAACTTAATGTCTACCATCTTTAATGTCTCACAATAGTTCTAGAATTTCAGTCTTTAAAAAATTTTCAGTTGTGAAAAGGAAAAGTAGAAAGGACAATAGAATGGAAACTCATTTGTAAAAATTCAAAAATTTACCTAAGAATGAAAGAATTATGAGGTTCTTTTAGAAGAGCAGCAGTAAAGATGCCCATGCTTATAATTTAATGTACATTAAAAAATGACTTTTAGTGGCTAATGGATCAAGGTGAAACTAGTCTGAATAATATATTGTAGTTTTAATTAGTACTAAGATCCAGGAGCATTTGCTGACATCTAAACATTTATGAAGAGCTTCTTGTTGATTACTATGTCTAAAATATAATCAGGTTATCATAGTATTTTCCGTATCTCATAGGCCTCTTACGAATCAATACATTGATCTCCCATAGTTCTTATTAACATCTGTAAATACAGTAGTCCACAAACATCAGTTTGCAGCAATATACAAACAACAGCTATATAGGAACCTGCGATTGAATTAAAAAGAAAAGTATCAAAGTCATCAGAAGTTATACATTCATCTTTAGCTCTAGTTCTATGGCTTTATAAACATTCCATGAACGTTTATATGAAAAAGAAAATGAGCACAAGGGCAAGAAAAGAATCCTTGAAAGACAAGTAACACATACAAACAACAAAAGAACCTAAAGCTTTCCTAGGGCAAGCACACATAAAGTAAGTAAGCAGCAATTAAAATTTCTATTTCAAACACATTGTGCTTATTTTCTTTCTATCTAGGATAGTCCTAGCAGAGGATCACAATAGCTCAATGACTATGTACATATGATCACATAAAAGGATGATAAGCAAAATGAACTCTAGGATATGGAAACAAGTGGTTTTTCATTGTTGTTGTTATTTTTAATGTACTATGTGAAATTATTTCTTTTTTCTTGTGCTTTTCTTCCCTATAGTTTAGCCCTTCTTGTCACTGTATTTGATTTTGTTACTCTGGTATTGTATATAAGTTTATCTGAATCAGTGAAGGGAAAGGGTGAGACAAAGGACAAAATGGTGAGACAAAGGACAGATAAAGGGGGAACCAATGCAATAGTGATACTCACAAGACAGGATGCTGCAAATTAAATGTAGAACTTGGGGTGTGGGGTGGGGAGGGGGAAAGTGGGAGGAAAATTAGAGAGGAGGTAACAAGTTTGACAAGAAATGTACTCATAGCTTTACGTATGTAACTGTAACCCCTCTGTTATATCACCTTGACAATAAAATTAAAGATATAGAAATAAAGCCAGGTACCAATGACTCACACCTGTAATCCTAGCCACTCAAGAGGCTGAGATTTGAAGATTGTCAGCCAAGGAGTAAAGCCCCTGAGACGCTCATCTCCAATAAACTACCAAAAAAGCCAGAAGTGGAGCTACGGCTCGAATGGTAGAGCACTACCTTTGAGTACAATACTTCAGGAATAGTGCACAGACCCCAGAGTTCACACTGCAAGAACAGCAGAAAGTGATGATGATAATGATGATGTTGATGATGGATCAGAAAAAAATGTAAAATCAACAAGATTACAGTATAATCATTTTCACTCATATGTATCCTTCCATCCTTTTCTTATTTCCAATTGTATTTATGAACAAAATAACTAATTATTCTCCTCAGACATCTGAATCACATGTTAATGCCTTAATTCAACTAATAAATGTGACATTAGTTAATGTGCAATTATTATAAATATTAGTACCCCCAATGTGTGAACAGGATATGCTAAGAACACTTGCACTTTGCATTTTTTCATAATGACATTTGCAGTTACTTCTTAGGTGACAATATCTCACAAAGTACTTGTAAAAGCAAAAGTGAAGTCAGAGCACGAAGATAAAAGGAACAAGATATTTCATCTTCACGGCAATAATTTTAGTGAGAATGTCCTCAACAACAAAATATTGGTTGCTATTTTCTAACTGTATAAAAGAACTCCAGCCTACTCTTATGTAATCCAAAAGCCTTCTAGAAAATTCTTTTCAATTGCAACACACCCAGGTACAGGGAATGGAAGAATGTAAATTGTAATGGGCTAAAAGTGTTATTTATGAAGAACTGAATGTTTTTCTGATTTTTTCCCTATGTTTTACAGAATTAGCTCAAGAGAATCAAAGAAACTGTGGCAAGAACGTTGTGTACTAGTGGGGAAAAGTAGTTTTCTAACCATTCTGTGCTAGCAGGCTTGAATAATATATTTCTTTTTCCTTATTTCATTTAAGGAGTTTCTATCTTCACCGATTTATTCCAAGGTTTTTTGGTTTGTTTATTTTTGTTGTTGTTTTCAGTGCTTGGATTTGACACATAGACACTTAAGATACAGGCCTCATACAAATTTTAATTTGACTTAATCGGACTTATCTTTTTATTAAACTATATATCATGAAAAAAATGGCCTAAAACTGCCTATGTTTTTTCACTTAAAGTTAATGTGGGGGGGGGGGGGCTGGGGATATGGCCTAGTGGCAAGAGTGCCTGCCTCATATACATGAGGCCCTGGGTTCGATTCCCCAGCACCACATATACAGAAAATGGCCAGAAGGGGCGCTGTGGCTCAAATGGCAGAGTGCTAGCCTTGAGCAAAAAGAAGCCAGGGACAGTGCTCAGGCCCTGAGTCCAAGGCCCAGGACTGGCCAAAAAAAAAAAATAAAAAAAATAAAGTTAATGGAGCTTAGAAGTCACGGAATTTAAACAATAGTGGTCTAAGGTATTTTAATTAATTACCTGGAGAAGACAAAAACAAATATTTCCACAGATCCAATTTATTAACCTTCAATATGGGATTATGATACAGTTATACCTTGGCCTATTGAACTTTATATATTACATTTCTTTGTCCAATACAATGTCTAGTAAAATAGGCATGAATAGTAAGGGAAAGGGGAATTTAATTGAAAGATGACATATAATCCTCTTACACTGTAAGTTTTCACAGGGTAGATAAATTAATCTACAAGCTTAGCAAGCATGTAGTCTAAATACAAAATTACTTGTTTCTAGAAGAAAATAGCCATGGTGGCTATTTAGGAAGTTAGGAAGTTAGGAAGTCTTATATAGAGATAAACAAAATGAACCTAAAACATGATCAGCACTAGGAAATGTGTGGTTTTAGGGACCTTAAGAGTAAGTTATCAAGGTGGATAATGATTAAATAATAGGCAGACGTAGTATGTGTACATTTCCCTGCTTACAAAAGAACCTCTGTAAGCTACAGCTTATATTGAACTTCCTGGAAGAAGGAATGGGAACAAAGTCTGGGACGATTTTTGCCATAAAAAAATCACAGAAGCTCATGAGTGAAAGGGTTAGTGTGAGCAGGTAAGTATGAAAGAACTTCTACAAGTGCTTACATTATCTCCCTGCTTTAAGTCATAAATCATATAGTGGTATACACGTAGTGTATTGGCTGACAATACATTGTTTAGATCATTGCTGATATTATAATCCCCAGAATTCAGACATATTAAACTAAGAAAGGCTGTTCATTCTCTTGAAATTGTCTAAGGAAAACATACCATGCCTTCATCACATTCAGGAGATAAGGTTTTCCCAGATCAGAAGGGCATTTAAAAAGGAGTCAAGGGGCTGGGGATATGGCCTAGTGGCAAGAGAGCTTGCCTCGTATACATGAGGCCCTGGGTTCGATTCCCCAGCACCACATATACAGAAAATGGCCTGAAGTGGCGCTGTGGCTCAAGTAGCAGAGTGCTAGCCTTGAGCAAAAGGAAGCCAGGGACAGTGCTCAGGCCCTGAGTCCAAGGCCCAGGACTGGCCAAAAAAAAAAAAAAAAAAAAGGAGTCAAGATAATTAGATTAAATACAGGCTAAACAAATACTTGTGATCCTCATTCTTATTGGGAAAAAGTAACAGAAAAATCTAGTGTTCATTTTGAAACCTCACTGCACGTAGATATCTAGGTAGCATTCCATAAGATTCAAATACCAGTCTCACCTTAGTGTACACACCAAAATCTGTAACAGTGTTTTAAACACTATTATACATTTAAAGATGTTTCTTAAGTATATTTTAGTCTTAGTTTATAAAACCTTCTTTTATCTATACAGATCCCTTTGGCCAAGGTTATAGAAATATACTCAACAAAATTAGAAAAGTTTTTATTAAAAATTAAGTCATAATTTTCTCAACTTGGCCAATAAATATTTGGACTGTGCAATATATAGCTTTAATTGGATGGTTGAATAAATGAATGTTTAAGATAACATTTCATTTTATCATACCATCAACTGATCTTAATATATGTTAAATAAATTCAGCAAATATTTATTGAATATTTACTATGAATAAGATATAGAGATATGATTTTATAAAGGCAAGGTATAAATCAACAATTTCACATTTTAAAATACTTTAGTGTCTTAACATGAAAATTCTATATTATCTTAATTCTAATTGAATTTCAACTGACTTCTTAGTATTGAATTATAACTTTTACCTTTCCTGCTTCTCTATACTTTTCATAATAACAAAAATATTAAGTTATAAAAATCAACATACTTTCTATTGAATAACAAAATCTCTACGTTGAATCTTCTTTTAAAAAACAAATTCTCTGAACTTTTTAGTATATATGAATCTTATCTTCTCTTTACCCTTGTTTATTTTACAAATTCAATATTTTTCAATTAAGTATGCCCAAAGAAGATTCTTAGTTTTCCTGTGTTTGTATTCTCTTGGGAAAGACCAATGAATCAAAGTAAGAAATGGCTCTTGGTTTTTAAAATTTGTAAGAGGCAAATGATCATTTTAACAGCTTGCAACTCCATGGGCAATAACAACTAAAGTTGTTAATGATTAAGAAATCAAAGAAACACTATTGCTTTAATAGCTGAGTGTGTGCATGAAACCTGTCACTAACACAAAAAATGTGGAAAATTACTAGGAATCTTTCCCCATGAGGTTAGCTCGAGCTGTTATTTATGACTTGGACAGCTTTAACTCTACTGTTAATGTAATATTCTGTCAATAATCTCTCAAGCACAGATACTAAAGCAGTCCAGTAGAAGATAAAAAACAGTATATACTTTTCTATTTATCATCACATTCACCTCACAGAATTAAATGGAAAGATTTCATCACATTAAATGAAAAATTTCAAAATGTCTTTAAAAGCGGCTGAACTATGTTCATGCAAAATGAAAAATATGAAACTACAATCAAGAGGCTCTTATTGTGTTTGTAATTCCAAATAATACCATCATTTTATTTCTACTGAACAAAGAAAAATTGACTTAACATTTAGGATAAGAGGCTAGAATATTTCATTGCTATCTGCTAACCCATTTTGGAAAAAAATAGGACAGAAAGTCTTTAGGTAGCTTGATGTCTGAAATGAAGAAAGTAATATGAATATGAATAGCTCATAAGGAAATACTAAATGTGAAGAGATTCACTCTTTTAGAATAAATCAGTATTATCAGTAATTAAGCTTTGATGTCACACTAAATGCTCAAGTTACAATTTCTGGCATCAACCTTGATAATCAATGATATGATCATATCCTTTCAATTCTCTTTTTTTAAAAATATTTTTTATTTATTTTTATTTTATTATTATTACTTTTTTAGCCAGTCCTGGACCTCGGACTCAGGGCCTGAGCACTGTCCCTGGCTTCTTTTTGCTCAAGGCTAACACTCTGCCATTTGAGCCACAGCACCACTTCCGGCCATTTTTCTATATATGCGGTGCTGGGGAATCAAACCCAGGGCTTCATGTATACGAGGCAAGCACTCTTGCCAGTAGGCCATATTCCCAACCTTTTTTTTTTTTTTCTTCAATATGAAGAATACTTGTTTCTTCATTAGCTCTACACCTAAAATCTGGGAAGGAGAGGATGAAAAACTTAAACTGACATGGAGTAGTGTTTGTTGCTGTAGAGAAAGGGAGAGGAAGTTGACAGCTACAATGAATGATGTACTCATCCCTTAGTTTAGTAAACAATCTGTTCAGTGCTCTCCTAGGTAAAGAATAAAGAATGTGATAGTAGAAGAGGACTGTAATCATAGCTACTCAAGAGGCTGAGATTTGAGGAGTTCAGTTTGAAGCCAGATTGATCAGGAAAGTCAGTGACTTATTTCCAATTAACCTTCAAAAAGCCAGCAGTAGAACTATGGCTCAAAGTGGTAGGCTTGAGAAAAAGGCTCAGGTTTGTGCTATGCCCAGAGTTCAAGCCCCAAGGGCTGACACACACAATAAAGAGGCAGCATACATCAACATCTTTTATCTTAAGAATGTCTTCATTGAGTACTCTCACCACAGGTGATATACAGTTAACTACTGAGAATATTTATATTTTCAACGTATATATATATATACACATGTATATGTGTATAAGTATATATACACACATTTATATACATATTTACAGCCAGCCCTTCCTTCTATTACTCAGATTCCAGCAGAGAGATAACATTATTTGGAAAATGACAAAATGGTACCACTTGATACCAAGAAATCAAAGAATATAAACAAACAAACAAAAAAAAAACCTGAAGCTTTATTCAGGAAAATAAATACCTTCATAAGCTCTCTTCATGTAGTAAAATTACTAGGTGTCATTTGTTTATCAGTAAATAAGAAGCTAATTGCCAAAAAAGATCTTTCATATAAGATGCTTAGTGATAAACATTTGTAATGTTGAACACAGACATCAGAGGGGTAAGTACTGACTGTTTTGATGTCAAATTGAATTACTATAGTTCAATAGTTGCTGAGTAATGATTCTTTAAGATTGTCCTGACTTCAATGAAAAATATAATAATTACATCAGGGACTAAAGATGTGACACAGTGAAAATGAGATACTTTAGTAATCAGTGCCAAGCTTTTTTATTCATCTCCAAAGTCCAAATGGATAGTCACCAGATAACCTCTCTAAAAACTCCTGTCATCCTCAGATATCTCAGAACAATTAACCAGTTTAGACCCCTAGCTCTGTCGTGACCCCAGGAAATTAGTGGTTTAGGAAAGTAATGATAAACTATTAACATTACAAAAGTTGGAAATCATCAGAGAAATAGGTAAACAGGGGCCACTTCTACCAATTTCCAGGCTGCATTCTCTTCCAGAACACCAGAGCATTTCTATAAATTTTTATAGTATAATAATGATAACATTTTACTTACTGTTTTCTCATTTGCACTTTGTGACACAATGTGCGAGTAGTCTATTATTAATTTCCATTTTGCAGATGTAATACTGAGGCTCAATAAAGTCAAATCAAGCAACACATAGAAGTACCAGAAAAGCTTGTGCTCTAATCTCTAACTTCCATTTCTAAAGAGAGCAATATTAACTGCTCCATGAACCCCAAATTAAGCAAGTTCTTCTAATGATAAAGGGCATTGGATATTCTCTCACTCCTTAGGAAAAGGTAGGGGGTTTTGTTTGTTTTCGTGCTTGTCCTAAGGCTTGAACTCAGAGCCTGGGCACTATCCTAGGCTTTTTTGTTCAAGGGTAGTGTTCTACCACTTGAGCCACAGCTCCATTTCTGGCTTTATGATGGTTAATTGGCGATAAAAGTTTCAAAGACTTTGCTATTCAGGCTGACATCACACTGTGATGCTCAGACCTCAGTCTCCTGAGTAGCTGCGATTAACAGGTGCAAGCCACCAGTGGCTGGCCAAAAAGTCTTTTTTAATACATTCTTTCTACAAAAAGTTTGTTCCTCTGTATATTATTAAGTTTATGAATGAAATTTCTGTTGATAAAGCACGTAAATAAGTAGTGTGTCACATGTCAACATTTAATTGCCCATGAAAATGAGTTTCATACGCACCTCTTTTTTTTTTTTTTTTTGCCAGTCCTGGGCCTTGGACTCAGGGCCTGAGCACTGTCCCTGGCTTCTTCCCGCTCAAGGCTAGCACTCTGCCACTTGAGCCACAGCGCCGCTTCTGGCCGTTTTCTGTATATGTGGTGCTGGGGAATCGAACCTAGGGCCTCGTGTATCCGAGGCAGGCACTCTTGCCACTAGGCTATATCCCCAGCCCCTCATACGCACCTCTTAATGTTGGGTCTTACTTTTGGAGGATAAAAGTTTCACAATAATAAAGACAAGAACATTGTGTTCCTCTCCAAATTGCTATATGGTAATGGATAATTTATCTCTACTTTAAAAACTTGCATCTTCTTATTAAGAAGTTGTAACATTTGATGAACTTGTGATCTCATTTAGATGTGATATATATATATTGTGTTGAACAGCTATACATATTTATTGAAGAAACCACAAATATATTTTAATATATTCAGAATGACTGTTGAGATTACACACAGTCAAACACATTGTTGAAAGCAACTGACTTTATTCTACCACTTTTGCTACAACAGGGTTTATAAGAACAACAAAACACATGTCCCAATGTTTTCTGTAAAATGCTTTAAATATTAAAAATAAACTGTGGCAAACAATTTTACTTATATCGTAGAGCTGAAAATTACCGATTCCCTCTTTTTATACCTAATTTATAAGTTGCTCAATTAGGGAAGGTAAATTAGTTCAAGGGAGATTTTCTTTTAAACTGAAGATTATCTCAATTAAGTATAATTTTTCCATACATTTTCAACAGAAGACATTTTAAAAACCACATATACTTTCTCTTCTTGATTATCCATAATGACTTTAATAAGCAAAATAGTTATTATATTGTGCCAGACAACATTTCTAATCACAAGAGTTATACTCAAAAGGACTACTGAACTCTCTAGGCCCATTTGTCCATAGATATTTAGTGATGTACTAAATGACCCAAATTTAAATTAGATTACTGTTTTTACTTGTATTTCTAAATGTCATCTGCTGATTGCTGTCTACAAGGTGGACTCTAATCTGCTCCTTCCCTTTTGGTAAATAGTTTGAGGAGGGATTCATCTTCTCAAGTATGTAAAAATGCGGTTCTATAACATTTACGTTTGAATTAGAAGCTCTTTCCAATTATTTGCAGTCTTCATGGCTATGTTCCATATGGTGATGTTGCTGAAAATTAGATTTGTAGATAAGTAGAAATTTCTTCCACCACTTTATTATATATTTAAATGACAGTCCTTATATTAAATAGCTCAGTATAATGTAAAAGTATATAAAAATAGTAACCGTGTATAATTAAATCTCTCAATATTTGTTGAAGACTACAATTTCAACTGCATCTTCCATTAAACAGATGAAGAAATGATGTGTGACATAATCTTTCTGCACCACCTTCTCAGAGCTAATGCTCTTGACTCAATTAGTATGGCTGTAAAGATCTGGAAAATACAACTAACCATTCCAGTTCAGTGATTTAAGAACAAGGCAGAGGCCTCTTTTCTAATTTCATACATACAAATTGAAGAGAAAAATTAGAACTTCAGGTCATTTTTTTTAGTTCTACTGGTAAAAAAAAATTATCTCCTTTAAATTTTGTGCCATAAGTCATATGGGACTTGGCTATCCAAACATGTTATAGACATTTACTAACCATTTAATATATCTGGAATCATCTGAGATTCATTAAATAGACTATCGATGCTTTGATTCTCATAGAGTTGTAGAGCCAGACTAGATAGAGATATTTTCCAAATATCCATCCTTTCATCTATCCTTCCATCCACATCCATCCTTCCATCCACATCCATCCATCCATCCATGCATTTGTAAATGTATGAGATCTTCTAGAACTCTAATATCTGCAAATCTATGTTTGTAGAAGTTAAAATCTAAAGAAATCTAAGAAAATATAAACTCCCAAGCATTCTGCATGAATTCATACTTCAAAAAGTATGAGTTGAATAATGTACAGAAAAGCAAGTAAGAAGCCAGGTGCCAGTGGCTCACGCCTATAATCCTAGCTACTCAGGAAACTGAGGTTTGAGGATTGCAGTTTGAAGTCAGCCCAGACGGGAAAGTCCATGAGACTTATTTCCAATTAACCACCAGAAAACTGAAAGTGGAGCTGAGGCTCAAATTGGTAGAGTGCTAGCTTTGAGCAAGAGAGCTCAGGGACAGTACTCAGGCCTTGAGTTCAAGTCCCATGACCAACCCAAAGAAAGAAAGAAAGAAAAAAGTAAAGCAAGTCAGAAGTTGATGAATACAGAAACATTTTCTTCAGGTGATATTTGCTTGAACTTGCTCCTTATGTTTTGTGTTTCATTTCCTTGTGGGAATGTTTAGGATACCACCCTTTTAAAGAGCCACATGGGAAGAAGAGTGGTTTCCTGAAACTTGGAAAATCGTATCACTGAAACTTTAAATCAGACTGAAGAATTATCCACAGTTAGTGAAACATGCCAAGAGTCCACTGTTCTTGCACACTTAGGCCTCCCATTTGTTTAGAAGGGAGACCTAAGCAATTAAGAAATATTTATCTTTGTCATAGCAATAATAACAGCAGAGTCTACCTTTGCTTCTGTTGCATGGGCTGTTGTCTCATAGCCATATACTGCATATCTTCTTGTAGACGATTAAGGGGAGAATCTGGCTTCACACGAATCCCATAGTAATGGTACTTGGAATTTCCTCTTCATAAAAGAACATAAAATGATCATTGGAAACACAAAAAAGTTAGTTAAACCAATACTAACCACATGAGATGCTCTTTACCTTCACACCACAAAATTAAGGTAAAAAGCAGTACTTTTGGTTTATCTCTTCTGGTTACCCTTCTAGTTTTTTATAGTGATAACTTTTAGAGAAGCAAAATGATTTTCTGAATCAATCAGCTGAAGGCCTTAACATTTCTTTATAAGCTTTCACTGTAAACAGTTTTGAAGGGGTAATAGTGGAGAAAAGGTTATGGCCAACAACAATATATTGATAGTCACAGGGTTACACTCTACATGAATCCGTTGTAATGTAGCTATACAGAACAAAACTCTTAATTCTGTTGTCCCAAATAAGGTTGTCAATTTTTTCTTCAATTTAGAGATGATGAAATAAGATAACTTCATTGTCACAAAATAGTGTGGTGAAGTCTAACATTTCATCTTTTGAAACCTAAAACAGGAAAAGATGTTTATTGATTTTGAAAGACACATTTTATTAATCTGTTTTTATTGATTTATGTCAGTTTTGGAGGCTGAACAAGATATACCACAACAGAGGAAATTTCTCTGTGGAAGTAGCAAATTCCCATCTGCAATAAAAAATGCCACAAACTTTGTGTTCATGACCACATTGTTTATTAAAAATGACAAGTTTTGTTCTGAATGGGACTTGCATATTCTTGTAAAAATAACATTTTAAAATATGTAAATTCTTGCAAGGAGAAAATAGGTTTTCAAATCTATATATATTCAAGACATTAGTACTCTGCATTTTTTTCTTTCATTTACAAAAAGAATTGGCAAGGGTACAGTGGATTTTTTTTTATAAAACTAAAACAGTTTTCTTTCTAAAATTAACAATTAGATGAACTTCTATACATTTCAGGACATATTAAAGTCATAGTATATTAACAAAATGGTTAGTTTAAGATAGGCAGGCATTTCAATGCCTACAGGCTTTCAGCAAATTCAGACAGAAATAAAAACCTAATGTCTATAAAGTAAGGTCTTCCACTTGGAGAGATAGATGTAGTCCTCAAAATCCAGTGGAAAACAGAGAAAAAAAAACACCATAAACACAATTTGTAGTGTTCTTTCTTAAAAATGTTAAGGATGGCATGAAGCAGAGCTAGTGATAGGAAGTGAGAGGTGTTAATAATGGGGAAAAAAGCACACAAAAAATCCCTGCTGTTTTCTCTGTAAGACTCCCAAATAGATGGGTTTCTTTTCAGTTCCCTACAAAAATATCATTTTGGTTTAGGTGGGAGTAGTAATTTATGCTCTATTGGTAAGCACTTGGGGAGAGAAGATTATTCATAGTTATCTTTGCTCAAATTTGGCAATGGGATCAAATCAAAAGTACTTACTACTTTATGTATGCAACCATAACCCCTCTGAACATCACCTTGACAACAAAATTAAAATGAAAAAAAAAAGTCTGATTTGCCTTGGCTTACAAATACAGTGATTTAAAAAAATTACTGTTTGCTTATTTAAGTCCAAACCTTTGAAAAGATATGGTGTAGGTGAAAAGATATTAGTGAGTGAATAATTTCACCTACTAATTTAAATGACGGATAATATTTTTACATAAAGTTCATTAAAAATTTTATTTAGTGTACCTCACAATTTTTACTGATTTCCTTGTGTTCTTTGTATTAGGATAGAAACTGGATAGTAATTATCTGGGCTAGAAAAATCTCTAAGACTTCACCCCTTTCACCTCCAGTTTTTGTCCAGTACAGTTCTTGTATCTTTCAAACATATCACTTATTTAAGTTCAACCATAGTATTTATTTTCCCCTTATTCTTCTAGGCTTTGCTTTCCAACTCAGTTGCAAATACTACATACAAATTTTAAAGGAACAGGAGATATAATTGTTGGGGAGGGCATGAGAGAGCAAAAGCTGTAATATTGTAAAATGTACTTACAGAATATGGATTCTACTCATTCACAAACCCAAACAACCCCAATTTCGTCCCTTTCTATTTAACAGATGTGTTTCAAGGATTGAATGGAGTCTCAAAATAGGATTCATTGAATTCTTTTCCAGTAACAAAAGCAGCACAACAATACAGCTACTAGAATGTTGAATAAAGCCCAGAGTTTCAAAATATTGGCACCACACATATAACTACTGAGCCATCAGCTAGGAGATAGCAGGTTAGGTCCCCAAATAATGATTTTCCTAGTTTGGAAGAGAAAAAAAATACTAGAGAAACAAAAAGCTTTTTTTTCAGAGGAATGAAAGCAAGTTGTTTTAGTCTGAATAGACAATCACACTCTGCAATTTAAAATATACTATCTTTGAAGTATAGATGGAAGAAAATACATTTATGAAAGATTTGAGCCTCCAGCAATCTGAAGGGTATACATATGCTTAAATGCAAGAGAAATAAGTTTACAATTAGAACATATAAAGAATTTATGTCTCATAAAATGGACCTAGGATTCAGGTTCAGGACCCCAAAACATGGCACCTTCACATTTGAGGAAACAGCAGAATCAGGACAGAGAAAATAGAAAAAAATTCCCTTTTCCTTTCCCTGCTAAAGTAGGCTGGCTGTAAAACCAAGCTTGTCATTCCTTGAAAACAGGTGATCAGACCTGTATCAAAGGGGTCTTTCTTACACTGTCTTTATCTCTGGAGATAAAGAAAAGAATCTAGAATAAGGGCCTTACAGAGTCATCCTACCATCTTCCTTACAAATTTTAGATCATAACTCTTTGTTTTCAGTTATGTTTCCTTGTGGGGTTTTAGCTCTGAAAAATCCGTCATGTAAAACACCAAATAAATAGCTTCTCTCTTCTCAATCTGTTTTTTTGTTACAGGGATCTTAGACATAAAACTTGGCATGAGTTACGAATCTTCTCCCTGGCACTATTCATTCCCCTTTTCATTCTAAATGTATAAGGAAGTTAACTAGTAGGGCACTGTTAGTTTTTACTAAGATTAAAAATATTTTACTACAATAATTTGAAGTTATGGTATATGACTAAAGATATCTTCTTTATGTAGTGTGTCATCTCTAATACTTTCTAATATCAATTTTAGAAATATTCAAAGTCAAATACATACTATCTTGATGCATATAAATGCTGAAATAATTTTTCAATTTATAAAAAGTATGGAGATACAAAGCTTAAGATCCACAGCTCTGTTTTCCTCATATTTTGAAAAGTAAAAACACTATTTCAAAGGATGAAAAACAGAGAAACTGGTAGGTCTTACTTCACAATGTTTATTACTAGGCAATGAAACTATGTAATATTTTTATTCTAATGTTTGTATGGTTTCAAAATCAGGAGCAGAAAAAAATGAACAGATTTTAAAAAGGCTAGAACGAGGTAAAATAGGACCAAATGATTACCAAGGACTTAAAATATCAATATTTAGCAAGTAACTAAATGGCTTTTAATTGGTCTGCTCCAGTTGCTTAGTCCATTCAAATAAAGTTTTTTTTTTTCCCATATCTGGAGATGGTTTAGCAATCAATATAACTTTATCATACTGACTATGGTTATCTTTGAAGAGAGACTGCAGTGATATATGTTAATATATAAGTAATATATATTAATATTTAAATATGTAAGTCGTTCATTAGCAAGTTGTTCTGCTAACAGCTATAGTCTGAGAATCAGTTCTTCTACCAAAATCTGTGAGTTAATACTTAGGACAGTACATCATCCTAGTTTGGCAATATTCACTGAATAATGACTTTTCATATGGATTTTTATAAACTGAGTTCACTCTATATATCTACAATATATATTATCTATAATCAACTGCTTCTGTATAAATAATATATTTAACTGCTTTTACTTGAAAAGGAAAGCTTATGATCCTAAGACCCAATACTCACCTGGTACCCAATCTCCTGGTTCGAAGCCCCATAAAAATCGACCTTATTAGTTTCCCAAAAGAGGCAGCATTGACTGGGTCCAGTTTGTGTTCCTGACAGTGTCGAAGGTAGTGGTTGTATAGGGTACTTCTGGGAAGGCTCACTCCTTCTGCTGTCTCGTAATTGTCCAACAGCCATTGGAGCTAGTGGAAATAAGACAGAGTAAACACAGAGAAATCATTTTACTTGCAAAATTTCTAAAAGATTCTATAAGTAAAGACACAGAAAGATGTAGAAGTTTTTCACTACATCATATGATAAATTGCTGTAATTAAGAGGCCTATGTAATCTGGCTGTGAAAACTCAGAAACACTGTATATAGTTGAACATTAGCTATGATCTTAGAAAATGATAGCGTTTCTTCAAATATTCAAGCACCTGTAGAGACATAATGATTTTCTATGTATTAATTACAATTTAGAGACAAATATTTCTTCAGGGTGTATAAATAATTGCATTAACTGGTCACAAATGTAACATTACTGTAACAGAAAAAGCATGCTAGCAAACTTTAAGTGCTGCACCAAGTGTGTCTTTTAGATTGTTCAATTCTAATACATAATAGGCTTTCTTATATGAAGTTTTATATTAAGGTTTTATTCATTTTGGCAAAATTATAATTTGCTTACCTCAAATTAACACTAGATAATATAATAATATTGACTACCGGGACAAATTTGCATGTATGAAAAAAAATCAATCATTCCTTCCCCAGAAGGAAAGACAATCACTAGACACTTAAAAATAATTTATATGTGGTAAATAGGAACATTTTTATAACCATTTGAAAATTTCTACATCACAACTGTGCTTTGTCAAAATTTTGGAATATGCACTACCATGGTATTTAGTAAGGCAGTGTTTTATTAGTTTAGAGTTCACCTTTAACATTTCTATGTTGTCTGGTAACTTCTGAAAGACAATCTTTAAACTCATAATGTGCAAGACAGTTTTAGAAAATCTAGTCTGGGTATATATTATTGAATTCTACCCTGAGCATTTGTCCCTTTATCATGTACAAAAGGAGACTTAGTATATACTGAAATGATTTTCTTAAGGTTATATAGAGCCTTAACTCCTAAATCTGGTTTCCAACTCCTGTTTCCTAATCAGGAGACCAACAGTTTTAAAAATAAATAGTTCCTAAATGTTTCTTAGTTAGATGTCTGATAGTTCTATAAAACCGCGGACGTTTTCACACTCCTTGTCTCAACAAAAATCCCATAAGAGGTGTAATAAGAAGTATTTAAATAAAATGTACATAAACATAAGGTATAGAAGTAAAAGTGTACATTCATAGAGTACCAATTATGAGCCAGGCAATGTGCTAGGAGTCTAGTGATACCAAGATGAATGGGACCCCATTTTCCCTTGGGGAATTTAGAGCAAAGTACTAGAAATGATGATAAAAATTAAAGCACATTTTAATCTTGTTTGTATATTTTAAGATTTGTGATCTTGGCTATAAACCTCCAGAATTTTTAATATGGTTTCCAGCATTGTTTTAAACTTTGACAATAAATTTTCCAGAAACATTTTATGTTGAAATAGTTGGCTTAGAAAATAT
The DNA here is from genome assembly GCF_023159225.1 of Perognathus longimembris pacificus. Classification (NCBI taxonomy): domain Eukaryota; kingdom Metazoa; phylum Chordata; class Mammalia; order Rodentia; family Heteromyidae; genus Perognathus; species Perognathus longimembris. The sequence goes on from NC_063161.1 coordinate 100,900,576, forward strand.
GGCTACTAAGGGCAGAACCTTTATAAAAATGAAATTAGTATCTGTTCAGGATGTCTTCTTCTAAGGAACATATATCCATATGAATATACACATTTTATGGTAAAGCCATACACATTTTAAGGAAGGCATAGCTTTACTTCCTGATTTTTTTGGCAGTTAATTTGAGACTAGTCTCTCGGACTTTCCTGCCCGCTTGGGCTGGCTTTGAACCACAATCCTTAGATCTCAGGCTCCTAAGTTGCAAGAAGTACAGGTATGAGCCAACCACTCCCAAATAAACATATACATGATAACACATGGATTAGCTCTATAGTATAGACAGTAATTTACCATAAAGCTCTAAAAAGATTATATAAACTTTCATGTTTTTGCTAATTTTCCTATGTTTTCATTATAGCCTACTGTCAGAAACCATAAAGAGAGTCAGGTATGACTTCTGAGTTTATTAAGTGGCACACAGAAAAGACTGGCTATATATTTGCTTAATGTAAAGATGTAAATGAATGTAAAGATGTAAATGAATTAGGATGTTCAGTTGCTAAGGTTGGAATCAGTACTGTGCCTGGAACAGTGCCCTCCTGTCTCTTTCGTGTTTTAGAGCATTGATGCTCGCGTGAACCAAATTGCATTGATATGTGTCAGCTATAGTTTTGTGTAGATAGAGCAAAGGCAACTAACTTCTACTGGCATTCTTAAAATGTTATAAAAAGGAATTTTTTCCCTGATATCAAGACTTATGAAGTATTAATTTTTAAAAAGCCCTAAAAAAGGCAAACACACAAAGCTTGCAATATTTTCAATAAAGGTAGTAATAGATAATATATAATATGGATATTTTTGTAATATTTTTCAATTTAATAAAGTTAGTAATAAATTCTAGGCATATTTTAAAATATAAAGATACTTTCATACACACATAACCCTATATAGCTTCACAAAATAATATACACTATCAAAGATAGAATTACTAAGGAAAAGACATGATTAAAAAAACCAATATTATTCTTATAGCTATTGAAGAGATATCATATATCTATATAGCACATCATAAAAGGGCACTGTTTAGAAATGGCATTTTGCCAATTTTATAAATGAACTTTGTAAGTAAATGTATAAAAATAAGAAAAGTAGATTAATATAAGTAATTTTAATGTGAAACGAAGTTCGACACAAATGGGTATTGTGGTGACAACTGATGGCAGCAAAGTACATTTTGTTCTCTATTCTGTGCTTGCAGGGGAAGAACTTTATTCCTTGCCAGGAGCCTGGAGGGCACTTGGAAGGAACAAGCAAGAGATCAAGGGAGGTAAGAGTGCTGAAAAGACAGAGGTAGCTTTTTTGTAGTAGTGTAGGTCCCAGTTGGCTAGGAAACTTGCCAAGCACAATACCTAGGGTAGTTTTTCCTAGAAACTCACTGTATAAGCAGTGAATGATTTCAAAACTATCAGTTAATACTTGGAGATAAGGCTGAGGATTTATAATTGGTACTTTATACACTGGTATTTAACTTTCAGGTTTCAAAACAGCTGTGAAAGTACAAATTAGACATTGAGTCTAAAATGTAACTTTTTTTCTTTAATAATCAGTCATGGAGTTTGAACTCTGGGCCTGGGTGCTATCCCTGCACTATCTCACTCAAGGTTAACACTCTTAACACTTAGAGCCACAGCCCACCTCCAGTTTTCTGGCAGTTAACTGGAGATAAGAATTTCACAGACTTCCCTGCATGGGCTGTCTTGGAACCGCCATCCTCAGATCTCAGTCTCCCAAATAGCTAGGATTATAGGAGTGAGCCACCAGTGTAATCTAAGGATTAGCTTAAAATATGGAAAGGAAGTTAAAACTGTTTTAAGGTATACTGTTTTCTGAGGTTTTGTCTTTACCAGAACAGATAAACACATTAGAATCCAACAGTCCTAACATTCAGTAACTTCGTATAAACCTACTACTATTTTTCTGACTTCTTTATAAAATCTCTTGTAAAATGCATATGTTTATGATTTTAAAAGTTTATGAGGGGCTGGGGCTATGGCCTAGTGGCAAGAGTGCCTGCCTCATATACATGAGGCCCTGGGTTCGATTCCCCAGCACCACATATACAGAAAATGGCCAGAAGTGGCGCTGTGGCTCAAGTGGCAGAGTGCTAGCCTTGAGCAAAAAGAACCCAGGGACAGTGCTCAGGCCATGAGTCCAAGCCCCAGCACTGGACAAAAAAAAAAAAAAAAAAAAGTTTAAGAAATGTCATAGGAAGTTTTAACCTTTATCTTTCAAACCCGATTATTCCACTAATGAATTAAAATACTTTATCTAAGGGCAGAATCCAAGATAATTGCATTTTTAAACCTCTGCGTCCAATCTATATTAATCAGTAGATTAAAGCAGATGAACAGTTCTTATATTATTCTAGAGGGAAATAATAATTGACAAATGAAATTAAATAAATTTTGCATTGCCCAATTAATACCTAAATGTAACATTTACCATATTTTCTCAGATAAATTATTATTTATTGGCATACTGACAATATGGATTTTGACAGATCTTATTTCCATAATAACATTTATAATATAGTAAAGTCAAAGTAGAACAAATGAAAACAGCTTTGTATTGAGCTGAATATATTTAAATAGTTCAAACTAGAAAAAAATAAGCACAGAGCAATTGTTTGGACTATTTAAAAAAAGTATAAAATAAATCCATAGGGCTTTGTATATACCTTAAGTAGAATTTTAAAAATAGACAATCTTAACAATGTTTTGTGAATGCTAGGGAAAAGTAACTAACAACATTTGTGGTTTCAAATCTATAATTTTAAATACCTCAAACTGGATAGATAACTATGTAGTGCTAATTAACAATTAAATGCTAATTCTATTATTTGAATGCTAATTCTATTAACTTCAAATAAGAAATATAAAATAAACTTGTCTACAACAAAGAAAATTTGATATTCTATTCTGACAGGCATACTACGTCATTTATTGGTAGAATTTCACATACAAAAACTAGAACAAAATATTGAAGTAAAAATTATTGTACTGATATGGTTTTGTAAAGAAAAACAAAATTACCATTCTAAATAGCCAAGGATGAATGATGTTACATTTGGCTATGACATTTTAATAGGGTAAATTGTTAGGAGCATAAAAAGTTATCTATTCTTAACTTGAAAGTACATGTAGAGAAATCAGATAGAGTGACCATAAGTTCTTTATTTGATTAGTATACCAGGAAAAATACCCTTTTACCAAAACAATGCAGACATATACACCTATAAGAAGAATATATGAAAACCGTACCATGTATGTATCAATCTTCACGCATGGCAAGCAAAGGTATCTTTGAACACCAAAGGTAAGATAAGGTCTGTTCCACTCTATTGTTTCTAACCTTGGTTCATTTAGCAAATGTTTAGTGAGACTATACAATGTTCCACCACTGCTCAAGGCACTAGGGCTACATTGGTAGGGAAAGTTTAAAAATCCTCAGTCTCCTATTTACTCATGGATCATGAGATGCCTGTGCTGCCATAATTGCTATCATTTCAATAATACTAATAGAATGAAACATGATGTGTATAATTATGTCGAGCTATACATATAATATATATAAGTTTTATGTGTATTTAATTCTATGTGGTAAAAGCATACTATACTAAAATAGATTAGCAGTACAAAATACTATTAAGAATATGCTGATAATGGGATACAAAATTTAACATCTACCCATCATCTAACGTGGAAAGGAGAAAAGCAAAGCAATCAAGCCAGATTCTACTATGAAGGCTTAGTTATTGGATTTGGGAGGGATGGGGGAGAATGATGACAGAGGTAAAAATGATCAAGATTCACAGTATTCATATACTGCTTTGTTAAATGATAACTCCTTTGTACAATTAAAGATAAAAATAAAATTTAAAAAACTTTCCTAAACTATGCTAAAACTCAAATGCATAAAGAGAAAAGAAAATCTTTTCTATTCCATGTCTCATGAGAAAGGACCTTTTTGCTTGAAAGTCATGATTAAGACCCCTCTTCAAAAAAATAGTAAATATAGTTGGGCACCAGTGTCTCACACCTGTAATCCTAGCTACTCAGGAGGCTGAGATAGGAGGATTATGGTTTGAAGTCAGTCTGGGCAGGAAGGTCTGCGAGACTCTTATCTCCAATAAACTACTCGGGGGAAAAAACAAACAACAACAACAAAAACCAGAAATGGTGCTGTGGCTCAAGTGGTAGAGCTATATAGCCTTGAGCACACAAAGCCCCAGGACTGGCAAGAAAAGAAAAAAGAACATCCTAGTAAATGTAGAACAACTATAACAGACAATTTCCATTTTTTAGTTATGAAATTTATTTTTTATAGAAACTAATAAATCAGGGAATCATAAAATCAAATTTATGCCCACACGAATCTCACAAACCTTAATTAATTCTATAGTATATAGAATTATTTTTCTATAAACATTATACTACCACAGTAGTTTAATTATGCTATAGTAAAATAGTATATAAAGGTAGCTAGCATATTTTACTGACATGTAAAGTATTAACAAGCATCCAGAAGTGTGGGTACATGCCTATAAACACAGCACCCTAGAGGTAGAGGCAGAAATCCCAGAAAATCATAGCAAGACCTTGCTGCAATGTCAAAATACAAAAAAAAAAAAAAAAAAGATTTGATACGGTCCTATATTGGAGTACTTGCTTAGCAAGCTCAAGACTCTGGTGCAATCTTCACTATCACTGAAAACACTAAATAAAATAAAATAAAATAATAACAATAGTACTTGTACTTTAAAAACCCATCTTGCTACTGACAAATGTATATAAAAAAGAAAATCATCAAGTTAATGGAATATAAAATACCTTTAAAGGTATTTTATTCAATGTTCTAGAAGGCTTGCAATATGAAATTTATTCAAGTTGTTTGGATAAATGTAACAAAAATTGGGGACATTTTTAACTACCCAAGAATAGAAAGACAACAGAATTGTTCTCTGTGGTCAAGAAGAAACTAAGCTCACTGGTTGCTCAACTGATACGTCTTCACAGTTTACAGTAGTCTATAGAATCATTTGGATTTTTAAAGACACTACTTCTCCAGAAAAATGACCCAGGAGAACACACAAAGACTCTCATGGCACTAGCTATATTTATGCCCACTCTTTGTGTACATACTGACACCCCCTTGGACATTTTTTACAGCATGGAAGGTTTTCTAGACCACTTAATAACATCATAAAGACATGAGATAATACAAAGTTGTCTGATGTTTACACAGCTTAGTCAGTGTGATTATTTACATTAAATATTAGTTCATAAATTTTAGAAAAGTTATTTTTTAAAACTTTAATATATTTTAAAACAATGAAACAAATTCACAAATAAATAAAAATCGTGAAAATACTAATAAAGGTGAGTTGAAACTAAAATTAAATATTACATATTTTATTATTTTTGATGTATGTCAAAGTGTGAATTAAGTTATCAAATAAAACTTACAAGTCTGAAAGTTGTACAAGGTTATAGGAAACTTCAACTTTTTTCCTATGTTCCTGCCCATTCCTCACTTTGGACTTTCAAACACAAACATCAGTTGCTCCTCGCCTATTCCTCACATATGGCCTACCAATACACATTCAGCCTTTAACACAGCCACAGAATCGTGCCAATACAGCTGGGGTATACTTAGGAAATAAGTAAAAGCATGATATACTCAAAGTAAAATTTTAGAAATGTATTTTTTGGGAGCTGGGAATATGGCCTAGTGTACAGTGCTCGCCTTCTGTACATGAAGCCCTGGGTTCGATTCCTCAGCACCACATATATAGAAAAAAGCTGGAAGTGGTGCTGTGGCAAGTGGTAGAATGCTAGCCTTGAGCAAAAAGAAGCCAGGGACAGTGCTCAGGCTCTGAGCTCAAGGCCCAGGACTGGCAAAAAAAAAAAAAAGTATTTTTTTGGATTTTTTCATGAAAAGGACCCAAATTATGGCATTATTTAAAAATTCATATGCATAATTTTCATCAAAATTATAGGCATTCTCCAAGTATGCTAATTTTTTGGGGGTGGTCAGGAAACTTTCCTTTTCAAAAGAAAGAAAATACTCTATCTAAAAACAATTGTGTCAGAACATAAGTGGGTAGGGTAGTAATATTTTATAATATAAAATATTTACCTATTTCAAAGTTCAAATATTTAATATACATACTAAAACATTTTCTATAACGTTTTATAAATAAAACGTTAACTAAATGAGGTAACAAAACTTTATTTTGATTTTAACTGTTTGGTATCAAAATATGGAAAAAAAATTAAGAAAGCACAGTCATTTTATCCCTAAATTTAGGAGTGGTCAATTGGAAAGGAAATCTAATTCTTCCAAAAATGTCACTGATTTATCCAAACGAGATGTAAGTCATGAGTCTGTTCACTCTTTCTTTTTCCATCCTCAGAAATCATTGTAACAAAGTTAAGTTTGATCATCACGTTCATTGTTTTCCCATAATTTGAACAGTTGACAGTGAAGACTGTAATTTTCATAAAACGGTTGTCCTCCTTAATACACTTACCAGTGTCAGGGTGATGGTGCATCTGGTGAGAGTGAGCACCTTAAAGTTAGGAATAGCAATTCTGTCTACCCCAGTAATTAGCAAATTATGGTTTGTCTACTGCCTCATTTTTTCTTCAGTTTTTAGGACCTGAATTTTTCTGTATGATTTTTCCAGTCCATCTTATATAGTCAAACCAGTAAAGAAATCATTTTCAAACAGCTTAGCACTGGATTTGGCATTGGTAATCACGCATCCATTTAAAGAACATAACTAATCACACAGCAGATATGGCTATTTTTTTGTCTCAGATATATAGATGTGGGTTACAATTTTTTGCTTCATAGCAAATAAATGCCTAACCAGAAAACATTAAATATTTATAATCAAGACTGATTGCCTTTTCTTTCTTTCTTTCTTTCTTTCTTTTTTTTTTTTTTACAAATAAATGGCAGTCTTTCATTTATTTTAAAAGTGTTGTGGTATCCATATCCAAACAGTATAAAAACCTAGTAAAGCAGTATCCTGAGGTCTCTATTATGAGATATTCCATAAAATAGCCATTAAGTGATTCAGAGATTATAGGGTGCTGAGAAAGAAAGGTTAAGAAGCAAAATAAATAAGATAAATAAAACAAGCATTTAGAAGCAAGCAACACATGCAGAACAAGCAAGAGATTAGTTTACATGAAGAAGAGGCAACTTACATGGCTGTTGAGAAGAGAGCTTCTGTGAGTGGACAGACCGTCAGACTTTTGCAGCGTCTCAATCGCCATTTCAATCTGATAATAGATGTCATTAAAAAAAAAAAAGGGCTCAAGACAAGATAGTAATAAAAGGCTCACCAGAGAATTTTTGATAGATTCTTTAAAGTTCAATTTCTTCTTCAATGGTGGCTAATGAATATCTCTATCACTAAATGTGTTTTCACCCTTCCCTCCCATCCCAAGAATAAAATAAAAATATGTACATTAATCAAAAGCCCAATCACATGAGTAAACCTTTTGAACACTGTATAATTATAATCAGTATGAAGATCTGAGGAACAGGAACCCTTGTGGACTTTTCTAAGTTTCTAAGAAAAAATTTTTTTAATAGTTCAAGATGTGGTATGGGAACCACACTCTAAATAGTATCCCATCTAAAGAGTATTTGATATGTGCTTTATTCTGTCATGCAAAAAAATCACAAAGTAGATTCTGAGTTCAAAATGCTATATTATTTTAATCAAATGTACAAAATGCTTTCCTGGTGGATAAGTGCTACTAAATCTACCCATTCTCACTTAATAGTGTATAAAAATTTGGAAAGGGGGAATTATTTCGATGAACATTCACACAGAACTATGGCCCTTACATTGTATTTGAGGAGGTGGTGATGAGGCAGAAACATTAGAAATGATAGCAGAAATGAATGTAGAAGAGAAAATAATTAGAGCCAAGAAAGAAAAGGGGCAACTACAGAAATAATTTTATTCTATGTACTCTCAGCATACTACATGTGATATACTCCTGATAAACTCAGATTTAAAAATGTGAAACTTTCAGCTTCTGGAAATACATATTCTATTAAACAAAAATGCACCGAATACCCTGTCATTGGAATATGTTAAAATATTAATTACTTAAAAGAAATCATATAATGAAATTTAAGAAATAAGTAGTTTGCAAGCCTAATTTTATTTCTTAGAGTTTACTTTGGCTATTAAAATTGATAATGCCTGGAATCGTTAACATACTGCCTCCTTGCAAAGAGAAATGATAGATGATGATTAATATGCATAGCAGTCTTTTAAATTTTCTATCTGGTTTGTAGCTCTATTAAGGTAGAACACTACATACAGAACATTCAGCATTAACTGCAGCAATATTAAATCTAATTGTTTCCTAAACAACTTGATAACTAAAAGCCAAGACTTTACTTTATGTATTTTCCAAATTTATGAATATTTTAACAATTCCTCAAATTAATAAAATACATCATTACAAAAATTAGATTAAGAAATTATTTTAAAATTCTTAAAATATGTATAGTACAAATTATTCTGAACACAAATATAGGTAAACTTGCCTATAAAACCGAAGAGATGGTAAGTGCAGTTTAAATGAACTGAAGAAAGTGATGCTGCATAAGTGAGCAAAGATGTATATTTTGGAATGAGAAATGTAATGAGCAAGCAAACACTTTATGAAAAAGTTAAAAAACAGAAGTCGAGAACTTCGGTGTTACAACTGCTAAGAAGAGAATCAATACTAGCTTATTTTTGAAGAGAAAACATCAGAAAAGAGCTGAAAAGACTCATGTGAACATAAATCATTTCTAAGCAGAATTTGCTCCAATTTTTAATTTTATCAGATACTTACAGTTTCTTTAACTTTAAATGTCAAAAATCAGGTAAGATTTTAGTTTAATACACAAAAAATAAAATGGTCTGCAGTCTGTGAATTCATGGGTTTAAATGAAAGAGAAATGTAATCAGCAATGTCATTAAGTAACTCACAGGAAGAGATTCAGGCTCTGCAATTTTAACTCAGAGAAGCCTGCATTTCCTTTCCTTAGACAATCTAAGCAATTCTTTTTCTTAGACAAACACACGTTACTGAAGTTACCACTCTACTGATCCTAGGTTTCTTGTCTATTGCCAGGTTTCTAGGAAATGGTCCTATCCTTCCTGACAGAATCTTGTGTTTATCTTATTTATTTAGGTGCTAGAGACTAAACACTGGACCTTCCATTCAGATATATTATTGGCCCTATCTGGGCAGTAAAAGTTTCAGAGAACTAATGGCACAAGGGAATAGTAGGTCAAAGGGAAGACTCCGGATAATACAGCGACTTTCTAGAAGGCCTAGGCCTTTATAGTTTGGGTTCTTCTTTGTCCTTTTGGCTAAATAGTAAATTTATTTTCAACTACATGATAAAATTCTGAGAAGCACATAGGAATTTAATATGTGTTTATCATATTCACTTTAACAATTGAAAGGAATTCAAATCTCATGAGAGAATCACTAGCAGTTTTTAATAACTAGTTTAACCTATTAAGTCATAAGTATTTAACTATTATATATAGTAATACATATACATATATACTGTCATATATGACAATATGGACTATAAGAAAAAATTCATAAATTAAGATATTAAAATACAGTAAGAGGATACATAATCATATATGTAAATGCATAATTATACATATAAAAGTACACATAACATAAAGTACAGTTAAAAAGGTAGAGGAAAATGGCCTCTTGAATATATGATTAAAATTGTGAATATTAACAAAATATATTTAATAATACCAATAAAATCTGCAAAACCTTCTCAGTGTTTACAGACACTCTAAATCCAGAGCTCATACTTCAAAAGTGAATCAAGTTTGAAGGGTAACACACACACATGGTATTGGTTGAAACCCCTGGAATTGCATATTGATGTGTGGTCGTCATTAAGGTTTTGAGGGAAGTATATGACTGTTCAACAAGTGCTGTTTCACAATTACCACAGTGGAGAGAGTCTACAGAATGAGAGGAAATCTTTGCCAGCTAGTCATGTGATTGGTTGGAGGTGTGATTCAACTGGTAGCACATCTATGAAGGATGCACTAAACCCTGACTTCAAAGCACAGTGCTACCACAAAAAAAGAAGGGGAGAGGAAAAAGAGGGAGGATGTGTGTTTGCATAGTTATAGACAGACAGACACACACGTACATATAGATATAGATATCGATATATAGCACTACACACTATATATACATATAGATAATCACTTTATATATACACACACTATATAGATATAGATAGCTACATACTATATATACACAGTAAGGTAGAGATAAGAATATATAGTGTGTAAGTGACTAAAGCACTTAGAATTAATTAATTAAATATTGCTAGATTGAGGGAAGGGGAAGAAAGACATGCTTGTTAGTATGGTTATCAGAGCATAGATGGTTTCTCTGGTAGGCAACTTATGACCAATACTTGGCATTTTGGTAGAGGTGATAAGTAAACACTTTAGGTAGAGAAAAAATAATAAATAAAAATAATATAGCACAATAAGGAAGAGTAAGAGTGGCTGAAGAACATTTCCGTTAGGGATAGGTAAATTGTTGGACAGATTGTAATCTCTTGTTGAATATCTTTGATTAAACAGGATATAGGGCCATGGCTAGAAAGAGTTGAGTATGGTAATCTTATAGGGTAGCATTTCACATATCAATCTAGAATATGGTAGGAGAAAGTATCGATAGAAAAATAATTTGGAAGCCATGGTGATATTTTAGGATTCTGGTGAAAGCCTGATAAGGCAGCAGCAAGAGTGATAAAAATATATTTTTGAATTAGAGACCTGAAAGTGGAAAATCTGAAACAGAAGGCTTGTGGGTACCTTATTTTTATCTGAAATGAGCACAACAGCCTTTATCATCCATGTGATTAGAACATTTTAAATACACATATCAAACACACTGACATGAGCAAGTTCTAAAATGTTTCTCTATTCATTTATCTGACAGATGATCTTTATTCTAAAAATACTACTGATCATTTTTGTTATTGAAATTTCAACTAATACAAAGTATTATAATCAGATTAAGAGGCCTCTGACAACCTGAGAGTCAGAATAATTTGAGACCTCAGTGATGTCTCTTTGAGTATTGCTCCTTTGTCTACATCTTTTTCTTTTTCTTAGGATAACTTTAAAAATACTTTAACTTTTAAAAAATATTCTTTTGCCTTTTTATATGCTTCATTGTACAAATACGTTTTATTCCCCAAAAAAATATTTTTCTAATTAAATGGTGGGCATGGTTAGCATTTTTCAGTTTTGTCTTTTATAAAGATTTAGACCAGGGTATCTTTGTTTTAAAAAAAAAACACAATAATTTTTCTGAACTAAGATACAACAATTGGTCAGTTATACCAATTAAATAATCATCCTGACTGAGTCACCAATAATGATCACAACTTCCTCATGATTATAGATGCTAGAATACATGATGTTTGGGATTAGGAATGGTTCTGGACCATTCTCATAATTAGTTAAGGAGCTTTGGCAACTCCTCTGAGATTACATAGTAAGGTGTCCCATTTGAGGTGAGATAGTCTAATAAAACAGGCTTACAAAGCACCAGATTATTAGAGAGGGTGAAAACTCCATGTGAAATAGCAGGTAAGAAACAAATATCCATCAAGCCAATAGGAGCACATGATTCATTTGAAAAGATGGGTTCTTTCTTGAAAGATTATTAAAAAAAAAATTAAGACCAGTGGGAAAGTAGTTGAGATGGTTTACAATCCTACAAATTCTTTGTCAAAATGGAAGCTTTAGGGAGAAATCTACTCCATTGAGATTACCAGCCTCAAATGGAAATTTGGATCCAGTTTTGCTAGAAGCCTGGAACATTTTCAGAGAATAGAGAGCAGAATTTTGCTAGGTGTTAAGACAGGCAGCTAGCTGAACTGTTAAAGCATGGCGTGGCAGGTCTTTTGGTCCGATAAGTCATAAGGATAAATGCAAAGTTTCTTAGACTTTGGAATTATAGATTGTCTCAAAGACCTGAATGCCACCTCTAGCAAGAATGCCTTTAGAAGTTTGCAGAGTCAGGTAACATGGAGAATTATCTACATTCATATCCCAGGTATTAGCACCACATATGGCCATAGGCTATCAGGAAGACTACAAGAACCCTCTTCAGTGTCTCATAAACAAGGTGGTAAATAGCATAATTAGAAAAATGGAATCTGTTTAGAGCAACCAGCCAAGGGAATAGCTTACAAGATGATTCAGAGACCCTTAGACTTCATCAGAGTGGATGAAACCTCTCATTACTGTTGCTGTGAACAACTTAATTTGGGTGAAGAACGAGAAACGGGAAAACAGCATGTGAGAAAATGCTTACTATTGGGTGTCCAGTAGCAATTGGGGAATGAAGTAAACTAGGTATGTAAACAAATTTGGAATGGTATAAGTGGGTTTTCCTTATATAGGGAAATAATCTTTTATTAGGGTTAGAGTAACAGAAGCAAAAACAATTTGCTTTGGTATAGAATGTAGCATGGTCACAAGCAGGATAAAATATATGATCAAATGGCAAGAAGCTCTTAGTTCTTTTGGGGGTAGATTCAAGGACAAATACACAAGTTTTAGTGCATTAAATGTACATATTTTGTGGCAAACTACCACAGTAAAGAGAATTTTCCACAATTTTCCAGGAATTACCTAAGATTCAGCAGGAAAAATTAAACCCAGTTTTATTCCTACAAAGATACAACATTTATAAAGATAATGAAGGGGATGAGAACATGATGATTTATACAAAATGTAATAAACATGTAGCACAATATCTAGGGTGAAAACTCCCACTTATCAATGAAATACTAATGCTGTCTGGTTGGAATAAAAGCCCAAGTAGTCTCCAAATGGACCACCCTGAGGCTAATGTTATGCCCTACCAAGCAAGATGAATTATTGCACAATGGACCTTAGAGAAAAGTCCTACCTATCTATGCCCTTAGGAAAAGACAAAGAGAGTGAAAAGAAGGATCAAATGAGATCTAGCGGCTTAAGACAAACTACATTTGTATTCTATTTTTACATACTCAGCAAAGAGATTGGTACTGCATTTTTCTGAGAGATAGTATATATTTTCAAAAAGAAAAATACAAAGGAAAGTTTCCCTATTGTAATTCTCCATTGTAACTTCAAACTTCCCATTGCCTTCTAACCAAAGAGAAAGTTTTGATGGCCTCTGTTTAGCCTATTTGCTACTATGCAGAGCTGTTCTTCTGAGTAGTAGGCTAGAATGACCTTAGATTTGAAAATATTAGAGGCAAATGCTCATTAGTATAAGAAAGGCCAGGAAGGAGAATAATGCAGTACAATGAGGTTTCGTGTGACTACACGCTAGACTTTCATGTTTTTGACAAAATTTAATTTCGAATATAAGTAAGATTTCTAATATAAGATATAATATTTCTAATATAAGTAATTTGGACAGACTGCAGAACAAGTTAATTTAAGAGCAGATGATAATGCTCAAAACACAAACTTTGCCTGACATGCAATGAAATGTAAAGTGGTACTAAATGAATTTTATGACATGCATGGCATAAAAAAGAGACTTTGTGGTACATATGTTAATTAATGTGTAATATAACATATATTTATGTCCATAATTCCATAAACATGTTATGTTTATGTATAATATGTACATATGAATGTATATGTATATCTATGATAACAGAATATCATACAAATGGATAAATAGGTTTCTTTCTTAATGTACATATTAACCTATCCTTAACCCTACCTGCTAATAAAAAAGGGAAAAAGAACAATTTTATCATGCTATTTATGGTTTTTATAGGTCAAAACATTATGCTGACACCTAAGTGGCTTTTCATTGTCTTTTTTAAAGATTAAAGGTCAAGACAGGTATATATAACTGCTACTATAATTAAAATTATTCTCACACTAGAAATTACTTACATTCTAGAACTGTTAAGCAGAGTGAAAAGAATACTATACCACTTTATGATTTAAATAGCCTTTTTTACATAATCTTTTCACAACAACCTTATAAAAGGCAAGGAATATTATCTAGAACACTGAGTCTCTTTGGAACTGAGGATTTCCTAGAGATTACAGAGGTATTAATGATATGATTGCAATCCAAGATGAATCATACCAATGCCAACATCACTCTCCTTATACACAAATAAAAAGTATATAATAAGATATAAATAAAGTGGAAGTTTCCTGAACTGTTTTAATAAAACTATCTTCTGAGGAATGGTATACAGTTAATATTTACTAAGTTATCTACTGATAAGATTTGCTTTCTATTAAAAATGATTTGAAAGTAAGATTAATATGCATTACCAGAAAATCATTTAAACGTAATCCAGTTTAAGGCAATAAAAGTTTTGATTGTTTAGCTAAATTTTAAACATAAAGCCAGTTATCCTAATATATAGCCTGCATTTCCTTTTTAGTTAAAGGCTACTCTTATCAGTAAGGGCTTTAACAGAGAAGATATCAAATTCCTCCCCTTATGAAGGAATGGGAAATTTTTGTAGAGAAACTCAACAGAGAGGATATAGTAATGACCAGAAATTTCTTTTTGGGTCACTTCCCTAGTATGCAGACTTCACACTTCGTTTGCATCTGAGATCAGGTGAGTTCTTTTTGGAGTCTTAACTAGCCAGCTCTGTTTTTCATATCTTGGATCAGAAAGTAGCAAAGAATGAAATCATGATGTTTACATATTTTTGCCTTTAGCTCCAAGTAGTTTTCACTCTTAAAAAGGTACAACTACATGAAATGTTTTCTTTATATTCACTGATGATTTTATGACATGTAGAGAAAAAAGTAAATTATTATGCCATTAACCCGAAGTTCTACCAATTTTTTTATCATGTGAAGCTATTCTGAAAGTTTTCTACCCAGAAAAGAACATTTGTATTTAAAAAAAAAAATCCTATACAGGAGGGCACTGGTGGCTCACACCTGTAATCCTTCCTGCTCAATAGGCTCAGATCTGAGGACAGTGGTAGGAAACGAGCCTGGGCAGGCAATATGTGATATTCTTATCTCCAATTAGTCACCAAAAAGCCAGAAGTAGAGATATGGCTCAAAATGGTAGACTACTACTAGCCGTGAGCACAAAAGCTTAGGGATAGCTGCCAGTTCTCTCTCTCTCTCTCTCTCTCTCTCTCTCTCTCTCTCTCTCTCTCTCTCTCTCTCTCTCTCTCTCTCTCTCTCTCTCTCTCTCTCCCCCCCATCCCGCGGGCCCCCTCCCCCCCGTCTCTTTTTCTCACACACATACTCACACACATCTTGTGTAAAGGAGATGTGTTCTAAGAACATTTGTTGTAAATTGAAACATAAATTGGAATTGTGGTTGGAATCAAGATCCCTTGTCTTTTGGGGCTTCCTTTGATTATTCTGCAGAGTGTCTACTTCCTCACCCCGGTAAGTCCCTATGGGGTTGGAGTTAGCACTTTGTAACAATAGAACTGGTAACATAAACAACAGAAGCCTAAGGTTCCCTTCCAGAAAATGCTGTGTTAGCACCTACAGGGTTTAAGATCAAGCTTGTATTTTCAAGGTCTCTGTCTTCTACAGTTTTCTGGTTTCTTCTGAGCATTCAGAATATTGTTAATTTGTATTTATGTAATACAGTCACTAAAACAGTTTTTCTCAGCCATAGCCTTTGAGAAGAATTGGTAGAATTTCTGAACACTTTCTAGAAAGGTAAATTCTGAGGCTCTTGCCTACAGTGACTAAGTCTCAACACTGGAGTGACAGTGGAGAACAGTGGACCTGAGATGTTATCAAAAACGATAACCTGTAGATTTTGACCTAATGACATACATTCTTCACCAAAGAAGATGTTGTGACATGATGGAAAGAACACAAACTCTATCTTGGAAAGAGTTTCAGACCATCATACAACTAGCTCACTTGAGGCTGACCTTCCATACTACAAGGCTAGTTATATCATCTCACAGGATTACTACACAGATTAGGGAATACCAAGAAGGCAATGTCTATAGAAGAAGAGAGTTTGGTGTCCATACAATCTCTTTGCCTTTAGAGAATTTTTTTCCAGATATTGCTAGAAAGATTGAAGTATAGCAATGATTCACGTTAAGTTAATGGGAAATATTCTGTCTCGACACTGGAGTGACAGTGGAGAGCAGTGGAGTGACACTGAAATATGTGGAATGGAGTTCTCAATACCACTTTTCTGATTATATGTTGAAAAAGAGAATACAAAGACATTGGAAACTATAAAGACATAAATAAAACATTTCTGTCACGTCAAAAAAAAGCCTTTGCAGTGAAGTGTGCTGAAAATTTTAATCATTTCTCCAAAGGGTGCACACTTAATTTGAAAACCACTGTACTAAGGTAATTTCTTTTTCTTTGCCAGAGCTAACCTGCGATTGGTACTTCAGAACTATAAGCAGGCAGATGATTCTGAAGTCAAGGTATTATTCTGTTCTGTACTTTTCTCTAACTGTCCTGTTATACAAACTGAACCAAACATTTAGGCAACTCTGAATTCATATTTGCAAAACTATCAGAAGTTAAGCATCATTTTGGTAAATCTGAAATTATTCCAGTTTGAACACATCAATATTTGTGATTTGAAAAATAATTTGATGAGAGAGATGTGAAGCTAACCACTTAAAAAGAAATCTGGAGGCTCAATATGGATTTGTATTTGTGCCTGGGAGGATACCATACAAGCTGCTGAAGCCAGCTCCATTAGCCTGTATCCTAAATCTTCATATTTATGGAAGCATGGTGTCTTGTCAATAGTGATTATTCACTAAAAGTTCCAGAGAATGAGTGACTAATGATTATTATCCAAAGGTTGAGTGTAGCTCAGTGGTAAAGCATATGTGTGTGGGTCTGATATTCAATGCACACCATATGTGTGCACGCACACACACACATACACATACATAGGAATTCTGTTTAAATGTTATAGTTGTAATGCTGTGGAATAAGAAAATAATTAAAACTCCAAATACATGAATAAAAAACATTCAATCATTCCAAAATACTGAATAAGAAGAGCTCTAAAGATTTTAACTAATTTAATGCTATTTTACAATGTTGAATATAGGACTATCTGAAATTTTGGGTCAAGATTTAATTTCAAACTTCACACCTCAGAACAATACTGACATAGAAGAGAAAGATCTCACCTAGACAGACTTCATATGATCTAATAGCAAGGTTGAGATGTTTAGAATAACAAATTATCATCTCAGATAATATATTCATATATCTCAATAATTTTGCTACTTGTAATTCCTTATTTTTTACTTCGTGTGTTTAGGAGATCTTGTCATATTAAAGTACATATATGTTACTTTACTTGATAAACCCTATGTAATGATTTTTTTTTATCAGTGGTAATTACACTATATCCTTTGGAGGATGACCTTGTCTGCCTGGGCATTCTGGAAATTCTCACTATAGACCTGATAATTGGTAATAGACATTATATTAAATTTTCTGCTAGTAAACTAGTTAATTCAAAATAAGAGACAATTACTATTTCACAGATCTAATATTGACCAGTATGTTACAAGAAAGAGTGTACTTTACTTTGCCATCAGTATACTTTATATCTTCTCTGTATTATTGAATTTAACATTAAAACAGTGATTATTTTCCCTTAAAATCTATTTACTATTTCAAACTCATATATTAATTTTAAGTTTTATTTGTAAATATAAGAAAGATCACACAAAAGCTATAGAAGAAATAGGGCTGGACACAGCTATGTTCACATTTACAAGTAGAATTTATAAATATCATTAAACATTGCTAATGTAGATTTTGCATGGAATAAAATGTATCCATTACTAGTGTGTTATAATGGTGCTCTGAAATGCTGTTTCAATATGAAATACTGGAAAAATAAACTCATTATTGTACTTGTTTTTCAAATTCAGGGAATAGAATGTGTGAACTCAGGAAAGACTGAAGGCCTGCCATTCTGTCTGTCTGAACTTCTACCGTATCAACATTTCTGAGTGGAATGTGTTACAGCCTTAACTGTAAAATTACTGCCTCTAGATCTTATCAACTTCTAGGCTAGAATGATGGGAAACTGACTGACAGTTGTACAAAATACAGACGAAGTGATGGAGACTACAAGTCACTCAAAGTCCTATTTTATTAAGTGCTTTGAAAATGAGGTCCCAGAACCTTCTGTCAATTTATGATTTAGTGCAGAAAGCAGATGATTTGTGGTGTACTGTCTGAGGAGTTTCTGTCTGAGTTTTGAAGGCTCAGGTTAGCCTAGGGAAAAAGGCACAAAGGAAAAAATAGAAAATGCTAAGGTCATACAATTTCTGCTGAAGTTGCATGGAGAAAGTAGTACATTTTTCTTAATCCCTGAAGCTTGCTGGAAAAGTAAATTATTTTATGTAATAAGAGCTATGATTAAATTTATAATTTATGAATACTTTAAATTTTAAGGTATTTAAAATTACATTTAAAAACATATTACCTTTAACTCTGACAATTAAAAATATTCATCTAAATGATTACATTTCTTTCTTTTTTCTTTCTTTCCAGTAGCACAATTTGATCTTATTAGTGGCTCTTGCTCGCACTAACATTTCTTGCTCATGGTTGGTGATCTATCATTTGAGCCAGGCCTCCAGTTCATACACTGTTTTTCTATCCCTATAAACATGCCATAAACAATAATTCAACCTCATGTAAATACTTTTATTGTTCATAAAGTGACAATTCAACTTCTTTGATTGTAATCACTTTTAATATACATAGACATTTTAATAGAATGGTACTTAACTGGTGCTTCTAAGAAAAATTAGCAAAAATGTAACATAGAACTTATCATACATTTTCTTGCATCTTTTGAATGTACAATGTTTTACTGATTGATGTAAATAAAAGAAACTTGAAAATAAAACAAATGGTCATGGTACCACATCAGCAAAGAAGTAACTCATCAAAAATGGTTTTCTAGTTGGCTAAACAGATATAGCTTTATAGGGGAAAAAAAGGATTTCTTCATTCCAAATTAGTAAACATTGAAAGGTCAAAAGCACCTATAATTTTTACATACATTCTTATCTTTTTATAAATTATATAAAATTAGCTAAATTTTACTTAGCTATCAGCAGACGTATGTTAAAATTTTATTCTCAGTTTAATAAATTATATATTTTAAATGAACCAACAGAAAGATAAATGACATTATTTTCAAAATTTTTTAACTTGTATTCCTTAGTGGTGTCTAATTTTAGAAAATGTCCTTTATCATGTATAATTACTAAGTGTATATACATGATGATGTTAAAAATTAGCTTTCATAAAGTCCCCAAAATGGTTAATATGATCTTATTTAGCCATCAAGAAGAAAAATATCCATTGAAACCAGTCTGTTTATAAGAAAACAAATACTATTTAATGGAAGATTAAAGTTTCTTATATAATATTACTAATTATTGCATATTATGCAGCCATATACACTATGGTGAGCATAAAATATCACTAACTACATTCATAAATTTTGCCTAAGTGCAAATTATGTTCAGGTTCAAAATTCTATAAACGATATGATTACAAGAAAATGATCAGGTGAGGTACGTTTGAGTTTTAAATAAGTACACAGAGGGAAACATTACAGTGATAGAAGGAAGATGCATAATGAGTTCAGAGGTCTGACTAGCCAAATTGTTTACCACACTACATGCGAGTGAAGTAGTAATGGTAGAACTTAATAACTATTTAATAAAATATGAAACATTAACTCAAATTACAACTTAGCGAAACACATCCAGAATGATAGACCGTAACATTATGTAATTTTTCTTAAAAATTTTATTGAATATTATGAGTATGATGAAATGGATTGAATCTTTATATATGTGTATATTTATCTGAATGAAAGTAGATATATAAATGAACATATATGTAAATATTTATATTATAAAGCCGTTGCTCTTATTGACTAAATACAGAATATAAAAAGTAAAAGGAGAAATATTATAGGCAGATCTTAAAATATTGTTAATTGATAGGATAATAAATTAATCATAATTAATTACAATGTTTTGAAAAATGCTGACATTTCTACATAACTTTATCATAAACAATTTGGATACAAAACCACAAATGAAATATATAAATTTAAATGTTAAACAAATCATATCTTCAAACAAAAATCCCATTAGTAATTCAGAGATACTTTTGTCACAACAGTGATGATTATAAATTACATATTTAATATTAGGCTGATAAAAATTTCAAAGGCCAGTGTTTGGTTTTGGCTTTTGTTGTGGCTTTAATTTCAAATAAACAACTTTCTTCATTAGCATACTTGAGAAACTACTTATATATAAAGTAAACTTTTTTCAGCATCAGGAAATTATTACTAAAATTTCTGAAAGTATTTCTGTATAAAATATAGGTAAAATCTAAAAGGAAGCTAATGAAAGTATTCTGAGGACCAAAGTAGAACACTTTTCTTACCAAGAAAGGTATTCAGATACTATTCCCAAAGTACCAAACTTAACTAGCTTCATATCAACTGAATTAATTAACTATAAATTCTACTTACTTTCAACTTTTTAATGCATAGCTCAATTGCCTACACTTATTTCTTGCTATCCCTGGTGAACTCGTTCCAGGGATCCCACGGAATACCAGCAACCAGAGATAGGCAAGTCCTTATGCAAGATGACCTGGTAGTTGTTTATATCCTATGAACATACTTCTGTAAACTTTCTAGGTTGTCCAATACATTGTAAATGCTATGCAAATAGGGTAAGTTTTTGTACTCTTTGTATCATTTAGGAAATAATGGTAAGAAAAGTATGCACATGTTTAGTATAATCTTTTTTTCACAAATACTTTCTAGCTGAGGTTAACTGAATCCATGGGTCCAAAACTTGTTAATCTACAGAGTTGACTGTATTTTTTCCAGTAAGGGATTTTGGCCACAATATAAACTACTCATGATAGTTCATTCAGCTATGCTTTAGGTCATAGGTTGAACAGTAATACTAGCTAAAGAAACTAAACTTATACAGTATAAGTTGGCTCAATGTTTGGGAAGAAATAGTGTAAGATATGATAAATAATTTTAAAAGATAGTATTCACAGAAATCCTTTTGAATGTTTCAATAGTAATTAAAATACAAATGAAATCCAGAAATTTCCCTGTAGTTACCTTGCTACCTTAAAAATATATGTAACAATCTGTCAGACAGGTGACAACGGTAGAATCTTAAATAGCTTCATATTTAAGTTTTGTTAACTTGACTACAGCAACATGAAACTGTAAACAAAAAAAACTAAAATTTCACTGAGAATCAAGAAAAAGAAAAATCTGCACAATTGAGAGAGCAGCCATATCAAATATATAGCATAATAATAAATGTAAGCCTTTTGAGGAAACTCCACACTGCTTTCCAGAGTGGTTGAACAAATTTGCATTCCCACCAACAATGAAGTAGGGTTCCCTTTTGGCCACATCCCCTCTGGCATTTGTTATTGTTAGTTTTCCTGATAATGGACTTTCTCACTCAGGTGAGGTGGAACCTCAGTGTTGTTTTGATTTGCATTTCTTTTATGTCCAGTGATGTGGAATCCTTCTTCATTGTGTCTCTTCACCATTCTCATTTCCAACTCAGAGAAATCTCTTTTAGGTTCTTTAGCCCATTTGTTGGGGGCCATTAGTTCTTTGAGGATTTGTTTTGGAGGAATTTAATTTTTTGAGTTCTACATATATTTTAGATATGAGGCCCTTGTCCATTGTATGGCCAGTAAAGATTGTCTCTCATTATGTGGGCTCTGCAGTTTGATGGAATCCCATTTGTCCAACCTTTGATTTGTTGTGTTTTGGGGCCTTTATTAAGGAAGTTTCATCCTTTGCCAAAGAGCCCTTCTTGTAGTGTTTTCAGGGTATCTGATTTTACTTTTAGGTCTCTGATCGATTTGGAATTGATTTTGGAGCAGGGTGATATATAAGGATCTAGTTTTAGTTTGTTACAGGTGTTGAACCAGTTTTGCCAGCACCATTTGTTGAAGAGGCTTTCTTTCTTCCATCCAATTTTTTTTAGCTCCTTTATCAAAGAATAAGTAGCCATACTCCTGCAGGTTGGTTTCTGGGTCTCCACTTCTGTTCCATTGGTCCTTAGACCTATTCTTGTGACAATACCAAGCTGTTTTCATTACTATAGCTTTGTAATACAGCTTGAAGTTTGGTATTGAAATTCCACCAGCACTGTTCTTTCTACTTAGGATTGTTTTTGCTATTCAGGGTCTTTTATAGTTCCATATGAACTTCTAGAATGCCTCCTCTATTAGTTAAAGAATGGTGTTGGGATATTGATAGCCTTTGGCAACATTGCCATTTTCACAATGTTAATCCTCCCAATCCAGGAGCATGGAAGGTTTTTGCGATTTCCTTAGTTCTGCCTTAATTTCCTTTTTTAGGTTTGTAAATTTCTCATCATAGAGTTCTTTCAATTCTTGTGTTAGGGTTATTTCTAAGTATTTTGTGTTTTTGAGTCTATTGAAAAAGGATTTGCTTTCCTGATTTCAGCCTTGCTTGACCCAGCAGCCCCACTTTTGGGCATCTACCCAAAAGATTACAAGCAAGACCACACTAAAGCCACCAGCATAACTATGTTCATCGCAGCACAATTTGTCATTGCTAAAATATGGAACCAACCCAGATGCCCCTCAGTAGATGAGTGGATCAGGAAAATGTGGTACATATACACAATGGAATTCTATGCTTCTATCAGAAAGAATGGCACTGCCCCATTCGTAAGGAAATGGAAGGACTTGAAAAAAAAAATCATACTAAGTGAAGTGAGACAGACCCAAAGTAACATGGATGCTATGGTTTCCCTCATAGGAAATAATTAGTACATGTTTAGGATAGTCCTAGCAGAAGATCACAATATCCCAATAGTAGGCCCATACGAACACATGAGATGATGCTAAGCAAAATGAACTCCAAGTTATGGAAACAAGCGGTATATCATTGTTGTAATTATTTTCAACATGCTAAAAGTACCCCTTTTTCCTTTTTCTTTTTTCTTTTTCTCTCATATTCCCTTCCTGTGGTTTTACCCCTGCTATCACTGTATCTGATCTTAGTACCCTGGATATTGCATATACATGTATTGGAACTAGGGAAGGGAAATGGAATACCAAAATCGAGAGACAAGGGATAAAAAGACAAACCATTCCAAAAGCAATACTTACAAAACCATTTGGTGTAAACCAAATGTACAACTCATGGTGGGGGATGAGGGGGGGAGAAAAATGGAGAGGGGAGAGGTAGGGAAAAAATGAGGGAGGAGGTAACAAGTTGAATAAGAAATGTACTCACTGCCTTACATATGAAACTGTAACCCTTCTGTACTTCACTTTGACAATAAAGCAGAAAAAAGAAGACATAAATGGGAAAGGATGATTGAGAAATATATACTCTGAACTGGGAGGCAAAAAACTAAATGTAAGGCAATATATTAAATATTAGCATATATATGTATTGTGTACGTGTATGTGTGTGTGCATACTACCATAGGGCTTAGATGAGGGTACCGAGTGATACAAAAGTGATCTGTCTTTTCAACGTTTATATTTCTTTTGCTTAAAAAGAATTCATTCTTTCTAAAATAAGTTAATTTTTAAAAAGCAAATACTATTTTTCTTAAAATATTTTTGACAGGACCAAGGATTGGCCTCATGTTTGGGAGGCAGGCATTTAACCATTTGAATCATGCCTCCAAACCCTCACTCCCCATAAAAAAATATTCTTGCATATAATAAAACAACCCCAGCTAAAATAACTTCAGGCCTTGCAGTTAATAAAAATTCTTAAATATGAAGATTCTAAATGTAAATTAGTACATACAATTGGTATTCACAGTTTTCAACTATTTCCAGTTGCTATAATTTGGTTCTTTACATTTTTAATTTACCAATCATGCTACATTTCAAACTCAGTATACAACACCAACAGGTAACCCTTACAACAAAACCCTATAATATTTAACTTGACAATGTTTACAAGTATATTCATATGACCCAGTAGACACAGTTTAGTTAATTTAGTAATAGAAACAATAAGCCTAGTACACATAAAGCCAGTTGCTGTGGATATTTGGGTAGCTAAAAAATGTGAAGGCAAGTACAAAGGACTAGAAAAAAGTAGGAAAGGGCATGGTTGGAAAGATGATGTATGCTATGTCAATATGAAATACGGGCCTAAGGAAGTGGGAAAAGACACACTCCAAGCTTTTTCTCTAGGGCAGTTTCTCTAGGGCTTTGATAAGTAGCAGGTACTTTACTTTCCCTTGAAAAGAATGTTTTGGGGGAACTTTCCTAAAGGTGCTGGCACTAATTATTTTTAACCTCTTTCCTACTGTAAAGATAAAGTTACTTTTCTGTCTGTTTATTCTTTGTAATTCTTTTGTAAGTGATTTAAAAGCTCAGAGAACACCATACATCATTTAGTCTAACCCATTATTTTGATAAGGGAACTGAGATCCAAAGGTACCATGGTTTTAGTGGGAATTACCTTTAATTTTTAATCTATATAAAAAAAACTAGTGTAATGTTTAGAAATATTGTATATAATACTATTAATAGCAACGGATAGATAAAAGAAATGCTCCAAAAAGACTAATTAAAAACTTAAAAATGGCTTGAACTCAGGTCCTGGGCACTGTCTCTTAGTTTTTGTCATGGCTAGTACCCTTCCACTTGAGCCACAGGCTCTACTTCTGGGCTTTTGGTGGTTACTTGAAGGTAAGAGTCTCACAGACTTTCCTATTTCCTACCCAGGTTTGCTTCAAACTGTGACACTCAGATCTCCTAAGAAGTTAGGATTCTAGGTATGAGCCGCTAGTGTCCAGCAAAGAAAGAAAAAAAATATTTTAAAGAATTTTCTACTCTGAACATTGTTTCCCATGTTAGCATCAATGAATCAATTAAAAATGAAGGGCTTTAGATACTGGTTATAAGGAAAATGTGCTAAATGGTGAAAATACTAATGAATATATTCACAAGTCACACAAAATATCTGCTAGCTAGTACTTACCAAATACCTATTACATCTTGAAGAAAATCCATTAAACAAGAAATAGAAACCTCTATTATTTTCTCTCAAATGCAGTCCCATTTTCTTTTAAATTCACTTCTGCCTTATTTCATTTAAACAACAAAGTTTATAGGGAGAAGGTGAAAAAGGAGTGCATTTACTTGATTCAATTCCCTGGTTCAGGAGGGAGAAGGTGAAAAAGGAGTGCATTTACTTGATTCAATTCCCTGGTTCAGGTTACCGTGTGATGTTACTGAATTCTGTGTGGCTTTTTAATGATTATTTTTATGATTTCACTACATAAAAATAATTGTGTCAAAATAAATATTAAATGTCATGTCAAAATAAATAGCAAACTTTAAAAATTTGGAAGCTCAAGTATGAAGGGGTTATCTCTTAAGTATTACTTGCTCATAGCTACAAATGGAGCCCACACAATTTCTTTCATCTGAGTCACTTAAATTCCAATGTGTCTTTCTGGTAGCAGGCAACATGGCTTTACATACAGCACAGAGATAAACATTTCAATATATATCAGACATGCTATTTTTAAAGTGAATCTGTTTAAAATACATAATAAGTAAATAATAGCAGAAGTAGCAGCACACAAGTTATATACTACTGGTAAAATATGTGCAAATTATTATCTTCTCCATTTTACTGATTGCATTTTGTAAGTTAAGTATGATGTAAAAGTAAGTGTTTTGATGAATATCACTGAAGAAACCTATTAAAATTAATAATAGAATGAAATAAAATCACTTTTTTCTAACATAGCATTTGCAATAAAAATTTCACAATTTACTTAACTGGAGGGCATACGTATCAATAACATTCTGTATAAGGCTACATCTGTATATGCTATATTGTACATACTACTATAATACTAAAATCAGTAATAATAATAATAATTACTAATAAAATCATCATCATCATAATCTCTACTGTAAGACTAAAATGACCTAAGAGCACTGCTGTTCCACTCCAGTCTAATTCTTTTTCCTTAATAGAGAAAAAAGGTACCTATGGAAACTACAAAAGACTAAATTTGATTTACAAAAACAAAAAACTCCAGCACTTACTGTCGCGGGGGAGGCTCGAGTTGTATGTGTCACTGAATGACCTGAATTCTCCATTGAATTGCCAATCAAATAGGTTCCTCCAGAGCTGCTGATGAGTTGTCCCCCTGTGACGCCCATCTGAATCCCACCAGTGCCCACCATACTGTGGGAGGAGACCACGGTTGTCACCTGTGCAGAACTCCCTTGAGTATCAAAGTAATTCCCTCCAGTGTTTTGGCTGTACATCTGTGTTTCTGTATAAGGATATGTTGTTGTTCGGCTTTAGAAGAAGAAAGAAAAGAAGAAGAAAAGTTACTAACTTATTTATTGCATCCTCCTTCTAATGTGAAAATGTTTACATATTTACAAGACAATCATTTAGCAAAGCCTTTGGAATATGTCCAGTTATACTTCTTTAAATGAAACCTTATTCTTGTAAAAGGTTGGATTTACAATCCACAGTAAAAGTACCCAACTTGTTCCTGTACTCCAGGGTAGTTGTCAGGTACAAAGAAATCAGTCCTGAAAATCACTATAAAAGTATTCTGCCTTTAATTAGGATTTCAACTTGTTTTCTGCACATTAGAGTAGTTGACAGGTGCAGATGAATCAGCTCTGGCCACTTCCCTCCAGAAGACCTTCCAAATCGAATTCTAATAAAACAGGAAAATCTCAGTTTAACCAAATCTGAGATTAGAAAAACTAAGACCTAACTGCTTACAAGGTGGACAAGCCAAGGGCTCAGGCTATTTCATATTCCCATGTGACTCACAATAAATTTTGTGGGTGAAATAGCTTGCATAGATATTCTTCACCAACATAAGTATCTTGAGCAGAGTTTATTCTCATCAGACCCTAAATCCTTTTCTAGCATCTTTCTCTCTCCCTCATACTCATACTTCTCCTTTATGATAGGGCATGTGTCCTCTTCATGTTATCACTTTCCACTTTCCTACATCTACAGCAAACCCTCTGCCCTTAGTATTTCATTGAAATCACTTTTAATAAGGTCATTTGTGACCAAATCTAAATATCAAGCTAAAAGGTGCCTGTCATCCCTCATCTCTTTTTTTTAACCTATCTGCAATGTGACAGTGTTGACCACTCCATGTTGCCCTTTCCCTCTTTTTCTGTTTTGATTAAGCTTATTTCATTTACCATTGACTGTAACTTATACTTTAAGATGTTTTGCTTCTTTTGTACCACAAGCTCATAGGAGTTATAAATACAAAATTATACAGGCACAAAATACAACATACTTATATTTTTAAAATTCAAATATCAAATTAGAATTCCTAGCTCTTGAGAATCTACCGAACTGCTTATCTTGGGAGTTGGTGTTCATGCCTTTAGACATTCCCTAACTTACATGAAGGTCTTGGTGTCTTAACCACCCAGATTAAGACATTTTATTCCATTTCCTGTTTTCTATAGCTGAAGAACCTTTTTCAATTACCATTTTTCCTTGTAACCTATTATTACGTTGTCTGAATTTTTCAGTTTTTCCCTACTGAGTCAGATACTACATAACATATACATGCTCATAGCATGCGTGCACATAGTAAATTGTCATAGGAGTTTGTGCCTCTGCTCACTACAGTCTAGGTAGATTTAAAGAAATTTAAAGCTCTTTTTCTTTTCTTTTCTTTTCTTTTTTTTTTTTTTGGCCAGTCCTGGGCCTTGGACTCAGGGCCTGAGCACTGTTCCTGGCTTCCTTTTTGCTCAAGGCTAGCACTCTGCCACTTGAGCCACAGCGCCACTTCTGGCCATTTTCTGTATATGTGGTGCTGGGGAATCGAACTCAGGGCCTCATGTATACGAGGCAAGCTCTCTAGCCACTAGGCCATATCCCCAGCCCTTAAAACTCTTTTTCTAACAGACAACTGATTACAACTAATAGGAAACTCCAGTGGCCATCTCCACATATAAAATCTAACATACGATTATATTTTTCTCCTTACTCTTTTTCTATACCTATTCCCACTCCCCAGTAACACCCTAGCAGTGAATAATACCTCCAAACTAAATATGGGACGTTGCAACTGATTCTCCTCTTATTTAGACTAATATGACTCACTAAATATTGCTAGTTTTGTCTTCTAAATAAAATTTGAAAAATCCAATTCCTCTTTTCAGTCTCACATGTATTACCAGAATTCATAATACTCTCTGGTACAGTTGCCTTCTAATTGGCTTTCCTTCCCCTCATCAGGTTTCAAGTCTACCTCTAACTTTGCTGCCAGGGAATTTTCTAAAAGGTAAAAGTGAAAACAACACTTTGCTGACATGCTCATGGCCTCAAAAATCTTATTTGCCTTCAGAAAGTTTCAAAGCTTTCGACAGTCTTAAAGTAGACACTAAGGGTTGATTCCTACATAATTTCAAGAATAGATACTTACTTGTCCAGCTTCTCAAATGCTTCCACGTTGGCCAATTTGCTCATCACTTCAAAGTGTCAAAGGTTTCCTCTGCTCTCATAGCTTTTGACAGTTCTATTGAACTCTCTTCCCTTGTCCCAATCAACCTATACCCTACTTTAATGCTCTTTATCCAAAATCTTTTTTTCCCATCATTTGTTTATTCCAGAAACTCCTTATAGGGTTGTTATGGCTTTTTCAAGGAACTTTATTAATGCTATCTACTTTCCTGATATATATCTTACTAAATATACTGAACTTATTTTATTCATACTTTTGTGCTCCCATGAAGTGGTGTTTTATTTCTATCTGTAATCTCAACACTTTGTAAACATACCAGTCAACACGTTAAAGTACGATTTTCACAAAAGATATTAGGTATTGTAACCAGTTTCATAAATTTCCATAACACAAATTCTTTAACTTTTTTGTTAAAACATGAGAAATTATGTGAAACTTCCTGAGTCATTTAAAGTAAGAATTTCCATCCCATTATAACACTAGTAATTTACAATATAATTACAGAAGTATAATAATACTATTCAGAAAGTATTCTATATTGAGTAAGCAGTGCTTTCCAGAAAGAACCCAGCAGATTCAGTATAATTTTACTGTAGAAATTATAACAAGAATAATCTCATAGTGAGCAATCTTTTTTTTTTATTGCCAGTCATGGGGCTTGAACTCAGGACCTGGATTCTATCCCTGAGCATTTTTGTTCAAGATCAGTGCTGAGCTACTTTCAGACACCTCTGTTTCTTAGGTAGTTAACTGGAGATGAGAGTGACATAAACTTTCCTTGCCTGGGCTGGCTTCAAAATGCATTCCTCAGATATCATGCTCCTGAGAAACTAAGATTACAGGTGTGAGCCACAAGCATCTAGCTGAAGCACTCTTTACACCTAGACATATAATTTAAGTACATTAAAAAGTTCCTGTCATCACTGTTGTATTTCCCAACTGAGCATCATATTAATTTAATAAAATAGCTGTGTTGATTACACTTTATAGAGAAATGAAGCCATTTTAGTTTAAATCTATTACAATAACACAGTCTGATGTTGGTATTTAAGTAGAATCAAATAAGTTCTATACACAGGTAGAGGACAATAAATACTTTGACAGATGCAGAAAAAAGCTCTGACCTTTTTTTCACAGAACAAGCACAATGATTCCTATTGGTACTAAGTAGATTATCTCAAGTAAAAAATTAATAATATATAATGATCGATCACAATTATTAACAATTTTTACCCTGCAATTATTTATGTACTTTCATATATTAACTCATTTAACCATTCTGAAAAGTCTCTGAGGTAGGTACTGTTATAATTTCTGAATAACTGAATTTTGGCTTGATTCAGAGCTTTTGTACAAAGCACTTAGCTGATGAATACTGGATTTAAAATCAGAATTTAGCCATTATACCAAATACAAAGAAGTTAATGTTATATGTATATCAACCATATCTGGGAAATAGCTTAAAACTATAGAGATATTTACTAATAGGTAGTATTGGGGCCATGCTAAGGTTCTGGTACTATTTGGGATTTCCTTACTCTTCACACTGTTTATTAATGCTACACTAGTCTCTTCTCATCCTGACAAAACCTGCTGAGATAATAAGCCTGCCTAACTGACTTACTCAGGCAATTTTGACAAACCAAACTAAAAGGTGAATTTTTAAAAAGTAAAACAAAAATTCAAAATGAGAACCTTTCATTCCCTCTGCTCAATTGATATGGAGAAATTCTCAATTCTGCATTATCATCAACTATGTTTAACTCATTGTATGATCTTCTGTTTCTTCACCTATAATTTGTGGCTGGGAATATGGCCTAGTGGTAAAGTGCTCTCCTTGTATACATTAAGCCCTGGGTCCGATTCCTCAAGACCACATGTGTAGAAAAAGCCGGAAGTGGTGCTGTGGCTTAAGTGGTAGACTGCTAGCTTTGAGCAAAAAGAAGCCATGGATAGTGCTCAGGCCCTGAGTTCAAGCCCCAGGACTAGCAAAAAATATATATATATATATCTTCAAATGTAAATGGTGTTCCAAAAAAAAAAAAAAGGCAAAAGCAATGGTAATTCCCCTAAGGGAAAGCCAGAATTCAACAATAAATAGAAGACTGAGTATTGCTTTTGTCTTGTTTAATTACTCCCTAAACTGCTTACAAGATTATTGAACAACAAAATGTGGTGTTGAAATTTTACTAAAAATGGATTTCTTTATATATTTTATGACTGAAGAGTATTTTTTAATCTATTTATTTAATTTCTTTACTTAACTATTTTGTGGTGTTGGAATCTTTGTGCTTATTAAGCAAATGTGGTCTACTCCTGAGCTACATATGAAACCCAAACAATATTTTAAATTACAAAATACATTGAGATTTTTTAATTGTGAGATTAATAAATAAACCCTTTTGATTTTGATGATTAGCCATTAAAATCAGAAGTTTATTTCTCTTCAGTGAGGAATACAAAATAACTACCATGGATGATATTTACTAATTTGCTTAAAGTGACTTTCTCCCCTAAACATAAAATAACTCAAGATCTATGTAACTCAAGCTATCTTTCATTTTTTAAGAGATTGAAGATCCTTATGATATCAGCAAAGTAGGCCTTTTTTGACTGTACAGAAATCTCCATGCTCTATTCAAAGAACAGTTCTTACTCCTGAAAGGCTTTCTATTTTTCATGAAATATAAATGACAAGGGGATTCACAAACTAGATCCTATATTTCTTAAGGTATGCATGAGAAGTATGAGTGAACAACCCTCCTATTCTCAAACATAAAACCCCATAGAATCAGTTCTTCTAAGCATAAGACATTTTAAAGCGAAGAAGAAAGCATAATTTCACCTACAAACACTGAAAACATACAGTTTTATCCAAAGAGAAAAAAAATCAAAGAGTTTCTTTCTAATCCTTTGAAATTTATGGGAAGAATAACTAGGTGGCTTAAAAAACAACATGATTTTCAAGTGATGACATGAAAGTTTAGCCCAAATCAAGCAAGTATTGCTATTGAATAAATTACTGAAAGTTAATAAATTAGTGTACCAGCTCCTGAAGTAGACTATTAACTACACACCTATTTTAAGGGACTAATTTTTGAAACATGGTTTGGCAACCTCTACACTGGAATTGATAACAAGTCTATTATTTCAACAGAAAGGCTGTAACAATGTTAGTAAAGGCCTACTATATAGCATATGCCAATACAACGAACAGTTTTACATTTTAAAACATGGGGGATTTATAAATGGTGGAAAAATTCAGATGGTGATTATATAGGGAAATACAAAAGCTTGATGATTTAATTTGGCCATAACATACCATTGTGTCATCATTTTACATTAGCATGTTGTAGAAATGAGTTGGGTAAATATGAGTCAAAAAAGGGGAAAGAAAGGAAAAAAAATTTTATTCCAAAAATCTGATTACTTAATACACAAGAAAATTTCAGTTGAAATGGATATTTTCTGTATGGTATATGACTTAAGTCATTATCAGAGACAGTATTTCCTAGCTAGTTTAAGCCCAGTAATTTATATTATTAGAGACCACAACTGTAAGAAGTTGTATAGTAATGAAGATGACTATGATTTAGACTGGAAAAATATCATTGGGTGAAAAAATTACTAGGAAATAAATTTTTTCATTCACATTGGGCTCCTTCAGAAGCAGGGATAAGATAAAGAAGTAACAAAGCTTTTCTATATCAATAAATCTTACTTATTCTATAAATCAGTCTCAATTGCTCCTTCAAGATATATTCCATTTCACTGAACCATATGATTGGCCTGTTGTGCTAGCAATAATTGTCAATACTCATAGTGAGAACCAGGTAAAAGTATCAATTAATTATAATGATTACACATTCTCATAAGTGATGACCATAAATTTGGTGTACTGACAGCACCTCTGGAGTAAGACTTTCTACATAGCCACACAAAATGAAAAAGCTGGTAAGAAGGGTACTGGTGAATACGCACTTAATGAAGTATGCACAGGTTATAGAGTCATTACTGGGTGCTGGAAATTGCATGATAAAGATCAGAGTCCATATTTACTGGGACAACCATTTGCAGATGTTGTTTATTATCACAGAGAAATGAGAATCTGAGATCAAATACTAGTTGAATAGTAATTCAGAGTGGTATAACAGAAAAACAGGGATTCTTCTTAGTGCACAAGGAAATCTATCAAATAAAGGAGAACAATGACTCTAAGGTGAATATTTGATATACAAATTACATGTAGTCAAATGGCAGTATTACTAACTTATGAAGATATTAGTTTAAGCTAAGAAAATTATTTGTGTTCATACTTGAGGACAATGTTACCACCTGGCTGCTAAAATTTTTAATGTAATTCATGGTAATATGATGATATTTCAATATTAAACATTAAAGTGATAATTTAGAACTGCTATTCAAAATTTCTTCTTGATAGTAATAAATGGGTTATAGATAAATCTTCCTTTTGGCCAATAGGGAACAGTTGTGATAAGATGGTTGGAGATGAGGATGCAGCTGCACACAAACCAGATCAAAGCTAATTAGATTTTGTAGCAAACTGAACTCATGACCTAGACTTACTTAGTCACAATCTAACCTAATGTGCTAGAAGGCCACAGAACAAACCTGTTGGCACTAGCTGTCTTCATGAATTCATTTCTGTACTTTATGGTTCTTCTATAATTTTAAATAATCAACTGTACAGATGTTATTTTCAAAGGTTTTATGAATACATGAATTCATTCAACTCACATCTCTCAGAGTGACCCCTAATATTAGTAGGGAGACAGTTTAAGAATGTACCAGAAAATAGGCAGATTTTAGAGTCAGAAGGAATGTAAACAACCCAAATACAAAATTTAAAACATAATTAA
This sequence comes from Perognathus longimembris pacificus, assembly GCF_023159225.1. NCBI lineage: Eukaryota > Metazoa > Chordata > Mammalia > Rodentia > Heteromyidae > Perognathus > Perognathus longimembris. Next base: position 100,934,127 of record NC_063161.1, read on the forward strand.
TATTTATTTAGAACTTATTATTTCTCCACTGGAACATAAAGCACATCTGCTAAGCTAATTATCTCCATTTCACAGATTATAAAAGGTAACTAGAAAGTCAGACCCTCAGAAGTTAGCAGAGCTAATCCTTCTTTTCACTAGTACAAAAAAGAAGATATGAGTGATGGAGGCTATACAGTTAACTCCCTACATCCTTTCCCTCCACACCTTCTATCACACAGACCTGAAAGTTACAAACCCCCAATCTCAGATTCCCCTGAAGTCAAGCATTACTATGTGTCACAGGCAAAGAAGCAATAACAATTGGCTATATAGTGACCTCTAGCAGTGTCTAGAAAGTTATTTATTTTCTGTGATAACAGAAAGGTCAAACTGGCAGGCATCTCTTTTATTTGGTATAAATCCCAGCAAGCAATTTGGATTTATGATAGAAACTACAAAATCAGGGTACAGGATGACCCAATTCTATACAATAAATGGGTAAAAATTTCCACAGTGTCCCCAAACTATGCAGAGAGTAGCAGAAATGTACAGGGTTCTTTTAAGTGATAGCCACCTAAATGTAAATAACAACAAAATACACTCCCATTCAGGGAGAGTTCTTTCTATTACTGGAAATATAAAAAGGCAGCAGTCACAGCATAAACAATAGGGATATGCCAGAGTTCTTTATAGAGTAAGAATAAGCTAACTACAGAGAAGGAAAGATAGGGTCCATGTCTCAGAGGTGGCAGTGATACATCAGTCTTGAAAGATCACACTAAACTGATGGGCATTGGCAACAAAGGAGAATGCATATAATGCTGTCCTCAGAGAGGAAAGGGGGGTGGGGGGGGGGAACTCACATTTCCAAAGCACAGAGACATGAAATAACGTATCTGAAGGAAGTATCTGAAGTTTCTTAGGTCTATAACTGGTGGAAAGCAAAGCTTAGAGAAAGGGAAGAATGCCAAGGCAAGCAATAGAGGCAGTGTTGAGGCAGTGATGGTATAAGCAGACTCAGTGAACAAAAGTAGTAAGACACAGAGTTAATATCAAAGAAAAGCTTTCTTTCGGTTTTATTATGTTCATGTTGAGTGTTGAGTGCATAAATATTATACCTTCTAATCCCCACTAAAACAAGATTATCTTTTCCCTCATTCCATGAAAACAAAATAATAGCAAGCTCACAATATTTAAGTAAAATGACCACTATGATTATAAGATTAGTACATAGTTAAACCAAGATTCCGGCAATCTTCCTTCTCCTTCTAATAACTATTACTACTAATAAGATAAATCAACAAATAAAACTCCTATGTCATGTATTCTTGGGATAAATGACACTACCTATGGAAATAATGGGTACAGATAAAGAAAGCAGAATTACTCTGGATTACTACACCAATCCTTAAAGGAAGGTGAGTAGAAGACTCAGTGAGAGAATTTTGATTCATTCAGGTGAATCCAAAAAGCCAGAGGTTACAAACAAAAACACAAGTTGAAAAAAACTTTGGAAGACTTGCAATAATTCTTAGTTGCTTTATTTTTAGTAATAGATTATTTATAACAAGTAACTAGAAAGACCCCAAATTTACAAATTTACATTATTATTGATGCAAATGATATAACTTAATAGAGGGGTGTATATTGAGATTGGAAAATAAGACTTACTGCATGTTAGTCATTTTTATAATAAAGTTAGAAAATGTGTGGGAACAACCCAACAAAACTCCTAATATACTAGTTTATAATAATTTACAGATAACTATCTATACGAACAACACTTTTATATTTTTAAGTGGGTTTTGTAGCTGGATGCCAGTAGCTCACATCTGTAATCCTAGCTACTCATGAGGCTAAGATCTGAAGATCTCAGTTCAAAGCCAGCCCAGGCAGGAAAGTTTGTGAGACTCTTATCTCCAATAATTTACCACCCCCCCCCCCCAAAAAAAGGCCAGAAATGGAAGTGCCGTTCAAGTGGCAGAGCACTAGCCTCAGGAACAGTGCCCAGACCCTGAGTTCAAGGTCCAGGACTGCCACACAAAAAGAAGTTTCACAAAGCATAATTAAAATATAGAAATCAGTGGAATGAAATATGTTTTACTTAGTCTAGGGATATCTACTAAAGAGTAGATAATTGTAATGTAATACTTCAGGAAAAAACATATATTCTTAACAAACATAGACAAAGCTTTAAATTTTTCTCAAAAACTCTGCTCTAATAAGAAATAACTGTGACTCTGGAGGCTAAGTTCTGAGATTTGAGGTTCAAGGTCCAAGAGACATGCATCATAAATTAACCAGCAAAAAGTCACAGGAGGAGATGTGGCTTACACAGCAGAGCACCAGGCATAGGTGAAAAGGCCAAATCTAAGAATGAGCCCAAAAATTCAAGCCCAATGACTGCACCACTGCCACTACCACCAACAAACAATAAATACAACAAGGAAACAATTTGGGATCCATGGAGTATATTATTTCACTCTTAAGGAGGGAATGGAAGAGGCCCACACATACAAACTTACATTGCTCCATTGGTGTAGACAGTATCGCTTCCTTCCACATACTGCACCTGAGCTGGATAGACATGTTGTACCTGCTGCACAGTCTGTACCTGCTGTACCTGAAAAACAAATGTCAAGACCACAGTGAGAGGCACGCAAGACACAGAACTAGATTTGCCAATAGTTTTCTCCATAGCATCCAAACATAGGAATGGCTCACAATGAAAACTATGAAGTTCATGTTTATTTCAACACTAGCACAGGCAGGTTGGGTCCAGATCAACTGTAGCATTTGTGCTAAATCAATTCCACAGTAGTCTGACAGGCATGTATGGATTTGCAAGCTTGAAAATGCCCTAGTTTAAAATTATGAAACTTGCTCATTCATTTATTAATTTATGAAAATCTATTCCATTTTATTTTATAAGGCTAAATTTATTTTTAATTGAACTCAATCATAATGAAAAATTGTAAAACATCAAACATGGAGAAATAGTATATTCCATTCTTGACTCCATGCACTCATTTTCCAAGATAAATTAATGGTCACTAGCTCCCTCTTGTTTTCCCTAACAGTATTATTTAAAAGCAGTTCCAAAGATTTCCTGTTTTTATTAGTAGCCTCTTATAAGGAACAAGTTCCTCTAATTACTTAGTTAATTTAAAAAAATGATCATATAGAAAGACTAGGACAGCTGGGAACATGGCCTAGTGGCAAGAGTGCTTGCCTCATATACATGAAGCCCTGGGTTCAATCCTTCTGCACCACACATATAGAAAAGGCCAGGATTGGCGCTGTGACTCAAGTGGTGGAGTGGTAGCCTTGAGCAAAAAGAAGCCAGGGACAGTGCTCAGTCTGAGTGCAAGTCCCAGGACTGGCAAAAAAAAAAAAGAAAAAGAAAGAAAGAAAGATTAGGACAAATAAATGATTCTTTTACTTCTAAACAATGACCTTATCCTGGGGTGTTCTCCAAAGAGAACCAATACGCTTTTATTTTAATGAAAGAGGCTGCAGATGGGGCTTAGGTGGGAGCATGTCTGCCTAGTCAGTAAGGCCCTGAGAGCAAGTAAGACATCCAATAAAGATTGTGAGAGATAAAGTTCTTCATGAAGAACAAAATAATACCAAATGACAATTGGGCTTCCTCTGTTTGAATTACTAAATTAAATTTCCCTGTAATTGATAATATCTAGACATTTATGGATATTTTCAAACATATCCTCTCCACTCCCTTCTAATCAACCATTAAATTTTTGCAATGTTCACGTTACCTTCTCATATCACTAATTGGTTTTCTCTATCTAAATTCTCTCCTCAACCAATCTTCTATTTCCTTCCAGGCCTGATTAAAAATTTAGTTTCTCCCATAAGGCATGTAGCTCAGTAGTAGCACACTTACTTGTATTAGCATTCACAAGGTCCAAGGTTTCATCTTTAGTTTCTCTAAAAATTACTTCAGCAACTTATTTTATCCCATTTGAGACTATTCCTGTCCATGAATTCTCAGGACTCACTAACATACATTCCCAACTGATTCCCTTCTTAGGACTCCATGCAATTGGCAAAATACATTAATTTGGAAATAGGATCATTAGTTTTTTTTTTTTTTTTTTTTTTTGATGGTTGAATGGGTCTCAGCCGCCCAGAGGGCGGGGAGAAGGAAAGGATCATTAGTTTTAAATCCTGTGAGATACTAGCTATTTATACATTAGGGTGGTCAGTTTATTTCTTTAAGTATTAATTCCCTCTGCAAAAGATAAGAACATCAAACAAGGGATTTTTGTGGAGCTCTAAAGTAAATAAGTATAAATAAAAGCATATTTATAGATTATATAATAATCACAGTAAACAATGAATTTGTGAAATTGTCTATGAAATGCCTAAAAATGAGTCATATCTTTTATTGACTTTTTTTTTTTTGCCAGTCCTGGGGCTTGAACTCAGAGCCTGAGCACTGTCTCTGGCTTCTTTTTGCTCAAGGCTAGCACTCTACCACTTGAGCCACAGAGCCACTTCTGGCTTTTTCTATATATGTGGTGCTAAGGAATTGAACCCAGGGCTTCATGTATATGAGGCAAGCACTCTACCACTAGGCCATATTCCCAGCCCAAGTCATATCTTTTATATCTGTGAAAATTTCATTTTTACATCCTACTAGTTTTAACCCACATATATATACATACATATACATATAAAAAGTGTTTATCAAGGATCCTTTAAAATAATGCAATTCTATAATTAAAGTAGAAACAAACAGATAATGTGAAGAATCTTGGAAAGGAAAAATGAGGAGATGAAGGCTAACTTTTCAAGGACAGCAATATATAAATGCAAGTCTTGATCACATAGAGACTGTGCAGTTGAGTATAAAAATAGAGCATGGTTCTTCACATAATGTACAAGAGTAACAAAGTGAATAGGAGACAAAATTAAATAATTAAAATACTAAATTACCATTTTAATTATTATCTAGCATGTATTTTTTTCTGCAATCATTCAAAACAATGGACTTTAGATAGTTTTTTGTTGTTGATGATGGTGGTGGTGATGGTGATTGAATTCAGGGCCATGGCTCTGTCTCTGAGCTCTTTTGCCCAAGATTAGAGCTATACTACTTTGAGCCACAGTCCCACTTCTGGTTTTTGAGTGGCTAATTAGAGATAAGAGAGCCACAGTTAGGTTGGGGTAGCAGAGTGGAGGACTTTTCTGCCTGGGCTGACTTTGAACAGGGATCCTCAGATCTCAGCAGCACAAGTAGCTAGGATTTACAGGTAGGAGCCACCAATGTCTGGCTTAAGATATCTTAATACATTTTAGTTAAGGTGAGAAGTAAAAGTGTGTATACATTTCATACTTTGAAAAGACATTCTTTTTAAAGGCATGAAAGTGGAGGAAGCAGAAAAAAGGGACTGAAAGGACAAGAAAGGAAAAAAAGAAAAAAGAAATATACCTTTTTCATGTACATATGTCTCATCTGGGATTTTGAAAATAAATTTCTTAATTATTTTTCAGTTTTGTCATTTGATTTTGTTTGTTTGGCAGTGGTGCTATCTTTATTAAGATAACTTGGAAAGCTACAAAAATGCTGCCTTGTGCCTCAAATTCAAGTCAGTCAGATCCAAGAAGATTTCTGTGTTGACAGAGAGAATTGGTCTGGAGTTATAACTCAAGACACATAAGAGAAAATGAAAATGCTATAATTCCAGGCCATCCCTGTAAGCAATAATACACATAAAGCAGTAATATGTATTTTTATTATTTTAATTTTATTGTCAAGATGATGTACAGAGTGGTTACAGTTGGACACATAAGGCAGTGAGTACATATTATTATATTCCAAAAGTCCAGTATGGAGTAAAAATACTGGAATTATTTCGTAATTGCCCAGTGATTAGTTTTGCACTAATTAAAAGAAACAGCCAGTGAATATTTATAAAATTTGTAATATCTTCTAATATAGATAAGTGCCTACTTAGAAGCTTAATGAAATCAGCAAGAAGTACCTATTATTCCAAAATGAATTGTTAATATTGTTTAATGTAGCACTAAAAACCACAGGTGTGACTGCATGCTATTTTCTGTTTGTAAAATACCTGTGACAAAACATTCAAATATTACTTAGTATTATAATATTAAACATTAATTTTTGTTCAGGTACTTGCTAAATTCTTACATATTACAAATATTTGCTTTTAATTGTCATTGACTTGGTACAAGAACTATTTGATAAGCCTTTCTAAGCAAGATTACGAAACTACCAGCTCACAGACATTTCACTACTATTTCACAAAACTTAATTTCCTACCTATTCTGGTGAAAACTCTAAATGGAGACATTTGCTGCTATTAACAATATCTAGCAAAAGCTGTATATAAGCTCTGTAAAACTAAATGTATCTCTTATTTCATTGCCATCTCCAAAATAAATGGCCAGAAAGAACAACAAAGAGAATTAACAAATATTCTCAAAATTAACAAGCATTCTCAAAATTTGATAAATACTGAAGTGGCCAAAATGTCAACTAAAAAATATGAACAATGGTAGAATAATCAGGGATATCCAACTTTTTAATTAATTATCTGTCCAAAGAGTAAAAGTCATCTAAATACACCAAATTAAAAATCACACTGTGGGTGCAGAGGCAGCAGCTCCTAGCAGAAGATCACAATAGCTCAATAGCTATGTACATATGATCATATAAGATGAGACTAAGAGAAATGAACTCCAAAATCCTGAGACAAGTGGTTTATCATCGACGTTATTTTCCATGTACTATGTGAAATTATTTCTTCTTTCTTCTGTTCATCTTCCATATGATTTAGCCCCTGTTATCACTGTATTTGATTCTGTTACTAGGGGTATTGTATATATGACTGTCGGAATTAGGGAAGGGAAAAGGGTAAAAGGTTAACCAATGCAACAGCAATGGGTACAAGACAGTATGTTGTAAACTAACTGTACATCCGGGGATGGGTATTGGAGAGGCAAGAGGTGGGAGAAAAGTGAGGGGAGAGAGGGGCTGGGGATATGGCCTAGTGGCAAGAGTGCTTGCCTCTTATACATGAGGCCCTGGGTTCAATTCCCCAGCACCGCATATACAGAAAATGGCCAGAAGTGGCGCTGTGGCTCAAGTGGCAGATTGCTAGCCTTGAGAAAAAGAAGCCAGGGACAGCGCTCAGGCCCTGACTCCAAGGCCCAGGACTGGCCAAAAAAAAAAAAAAAAAAGTGAGGGGCTGGGGATATGGCCTAGTGGCAAGAGTGCTTGCCTCATATACATGAGGCCCTGGGTTCGATTCCCCAGCACCACATATACAGAAAATGGCCAGAAGTGGCGCTGTGGCTCAAGTGGCAGAGTGCTAGCCTTGAGCAAGAAGAAGCCAGGGACAGTGTTCAGGCCCTGAGTCCAAGACCCCGGACTGGCCAAAAAAAAAAAGTGAGGGGAGAAACAAGTTGGACAAGAAATATACTCACTACCTAATGTATCTAACTGTAACCCATCTATACATCACCTTAGCAATAAAAATAAAGATAAAAAATGATTGTGCTAATTTTTTTAATGTTGGCAGTAATGAGACCTAATTACAAAACATGTTTAATCAGAAATTTGTTTTCTGTCAACTGAATAAAAAATCATTCATGGAGGCTGGGAATGTGGCTTGGTTGAGTGCTTGCCTAACATACATAAAGCCCTGGGTTTGATTCCTCAGCACCATATACACAGAAAAGGCCGGAAGTGGGCACGTGGCTGAAATAATAGACTGCTAGCCTTGAGCAAAATAGAAGCCAGGGACAGAACTCAGGTCCTGAGTCCAAGCCCTAGGACTGGCAAAAAAAAAAAAAAAATTGTTCATGATACAAATAAATAAAATGTATTTATATTCATGCTAACTAGATGATTAAAAGACAGCATTCTTACACAGATACAAACTTAAAGTGAATGGAAACAACGTAAACAGCTATTTACATGTATTATGTACTTTGCTTATTTCGTGTAAATTTTCATTATTTGTATTATTTATAAAATAAATGAGTAACAAAGCAAATTATACACCACAAAGAAAATATGCTAGTTTAACACAATCAATTAGTACATTTTGCAAATTTTGACAAATTTGCACAATATGTTATTTTGAATGTGCTTCAAGAAAAACAAAGTGAATCATACTTCAAAATATAAACTCTTTTCAATAATAAATGGAACCATTTATTAGTCAGCTTCCAATAATTCTAATATATTTGCAATAATTTCTTCATTGTCAAGATCTTCATCACCTTGCTCATATAGCAGTTTTTCTTAGATAGCTGGTTATCATTAAACACTCGAAACCATAGTCCTAAACTGCACTAGTCTATTCTAACAGATGTATAGAAACATCGCAATAAAGCCCATTGGAAAAATTTAAATAATTATTAAAAGCTTCATTAAGGTCACATTTAAGCTATCTACAGAAGATAGTAAACAGTCTTTCAGAAATTTTTAAATGGGATAGGATATTAAAATAGTTGTGTTGAAGGCTCTCAAGTAACTGACCAAATATGTCACAGAGATAAAAAAAAATGACTCACATATTACCAGGTATTAATAACAGAGTCAGAGGAAAGAAAGACATTCAGAGTGATAAAAAGAAAGTAAATTAGTGAATTAGGTTATTTGTAAGAAAATAGAAGAAAAAGAAGTCTCCTAATATTTCTAAATCAATAAATTGTAGGAAAATGAAGGAATTGAGGAAAATAAGCCTAGAAGGGAAAATATGAAAATTAAAAGGAAAGCCTAGAGGTGGTCTCAGGCCTGTAACTCTAACTATACAGACGATTGAGATCTAGACTTGGCAGAAAGTCTGTAATGCTACTTACTCCAGTTAACCAGCAAAAGGCTGGAAGTAAAGGTAAGGCATAAGTGACAGAGCACCAGCCTTGATTGAAACCCCTCTACCCCACCCCACACACACAGAGAAAAAAAAAGGGGAATAGAAAAATGACTGATCTGCACAAACAGGCAGGGAGGGTTTTAGAAACATAGAAACCCCAGTGAAGAGTCAAAAATTCTTGCTACAAACTATTTAATAAAACCTTCACAGGAACAAGCCCAGCAACTGTTGTGGGTTAGGGAACAGAGAAGGCAGTGACCTACCAAGAAAAGGCCAAGTAAACTTCCTGGCATAAAAAAAAGTGTTAGTTTGGTCAAATGATAGAAATAGGATACAATCCTTTCTCAAAAACCCATCAAACTCTACAAATTAGATGTATGTCTAATTACAAATATGTTGTCATTTATTACAATTTAAAGGTCAAAGAAATATGTCTGTACAATATTTCTGTCTTTCTCCATCATACATACATTTCATAGAATTCAATACCAACTGAGATTAAATGTTTTATTTCATTTCACATGTTCATGTCAGTGACTCATTATTTGTGTGTGTAGGTCTAGGCACGCGTGTGTGTGTGTGTGTGTGTGTGTGTGTGTGTGTGTAGGAGGTGGGTGTTTCAGTTTAAAGTGAAATGGGATTTATCAAGTTTTGCATAATGTCATGAAGACATAAATCTAAGCTAAAACTTATGTTGGGGTATTACCCAAGAATATAATTGAAAGTAATGACTTTTCAAGTTAATAACATAAGAGTGAGTTTTTATTGAAGTTAAATAATTACTAAATTACCTTACTCTGCTTATAGCAAAGGACTGATTAAGGCTACTAGGTATATATTACTGAAATGTAATTTTAATATTTGTACTTGGTCTCAAGGGTTGTGTTTGCTAAATAACAGAGTTGCATCTTTATAGTGCATTGTAGTTTTTTGCTGTTGTGTTTTTTCTTTAATTCTGATGTCTGTTTATTTTTGGCAATACATTCTTTTTTCTCCAGTGGATTGAAGATGATAAAGCAAATAAATTTAGACACAAAATAATACAACCAACTCAGTTTCTGTAGCATCATAGCTAATTTTTACTCTTTTTAATTTTAATGATTTATATTAAAAGAAAATGCCTAGGATTAAATCAGTGTTTCCACTTCTATAGTTCTAAAACACATTATAATAAGTATCAGATAATTGATACAGATATGCTTTGACTTCAGGGATAATTTCAGTGATTTGTATAAATGAAATCTTTAAATTCCAATTCAAGGTAATGATGATAAATTACTAATAAACTAAGTTTTACATGTGGCCAGAAATTTAAATTATGCAAGCGTTCTCTTTAACAAATAAATCATTGTAGAAAAGTAGTTAGAGCAAATAGACTCATCAACTTAAGTAACATGACGGAGCTGGAGGAAGTCCAAGACATAGTACTATAAACTGCTGAATGATTGAGAAATGGATTAACAAATGCAACATAATATGAGTTAGGTGAGAACAGAAGGCTGGTGTAGGAAGTGCTATTAGTCTTTATTCAAACAGTTAAGTAATACTAAAAGGGAAAGCCTTTGGCTACTCTCTGCTCTAAAAAGATAAATTCAACTATCATCTGAAAGGTCTATGTTCAGGAACGAAGAACAACTGCATTTGCAGTTTGAAGAGGGGCTAGGCAATGTAAAGCTCTAGAATTTCCAGCTTCATTCCTCCAAAGAGGTTCTGGGAAAAATCAATCTTAAATACACTTGTTAGAAGGAGGAGAAATTAAGAGATAGAGGGTAGAAAGAGAGTAGGTAAAAAGGAAGAATAAAGGAAGGAAAGAAAAAAAAAAAGAACTTTAAAACATACAGATACTGCCTAATGCCTATGTGTAATCCTAGCCACCTCAGGCAGCTGAGATCTGGAGGATTGCAGTTTGAAGCTAGCCCAGGCAGGAAAGTCCTTGATACTCTGACTTCCAATTACCACCACCACCACCAACAACAACAACAAAAAACCTGGAAGTAACACTGAGGCTCAAAGTGGTAGAGCCTTGAGCAGAAAAACTCAGAGACAGTGCCCAGGCCCTGAGCTTAAGCCCCATGTCACTGAAAAAAAAAAAAAAAGAAGAAAGCAAAAAAACAAAACAGATATCACCTTAATACCCTTTAGGATGGCTACTATCATTTAAAACAAAAAGAAAGGAAAAAGGCGGAAAGAAGGAAATGAAAAGAGAGAGCAGCATGAAGAAAATTGCAACACTTGTGCATCGCTGGTAAGAATAGAAAACAGTGCAGTTACCATAGAAAACAGGATTGTGGTTTCTCATTAAAGTAAAAATAAAACCATGTAGTTGGACAATCCCATTTCAAGTTATATATTCAGAAGACCCAAAATCAGGACTTCAGAGGTATCTGTACACATGTTCAGCATTATTCACAATTGCCATTGGTGCTAACAAAAGTGTCTACTGACACGTGGAAATGGTTTTTTTGGTTGTGTAGGTTGAACTCAAGGCCTCGGCGCTATCTCTGAGTCTCAGTAGGACTTTTCTGCCTGGGTTGGCTTTGAACTGTGATCCTCAGATCTGAGCCTGCTGAATAACTAGGATTAAAGGCAAGAGCCACCAGTGCCCAGCTTATGTGTATTTTTTTAATGTGGTATATTACTACATTGAAATATTACTGTGTATTAAAAAGAATTTTGTGATACATGCTAAAATAGATGAACTTTGAGGATGTTACACTAAGTAAACTAGTGACAAAAAGACAGTGCAGAATTATTTAACTTACATAGGTCATCAGAATACACAGATTTTTTAAAACAAAATTATAACAGTGGTTTCCAGAAGAATTGGACTATGCACAGAGTTTTAGTTTTCAAAGACGAAAAAAGTTCTGCTCACATAACAATGTATATACTTAAACTGTCCACTTAAGTGGTCAAGAAGATAAATTTTACCACATTTTTTAAAATACAGGATTAAAAAAAACCCAAAACACTGGAATAGAAGACTTTTATGATCATTTCCAGTTGCACAGTTTAAATTGGCACTAAAAACAATTACATAATTTGTTACTGGCATGGTACAAGTTCATAAACAACACAAAAATCACTATCTCATAAATTTTTCCCACTGTATTTGCAATATGTATATTATAACCATTAATCTCTGAGATTCAAGGAATGAATTACACTGATGGAAACTCATTCTCTCACAGAAACACATTTCCTAAATATTAACTAAATGTTGAAAGTCGTATTGTCAAATAGAAAGTTGTATAATTTGTTTTTGTCTGTCATGGGGCTTGAACTCTGGACCTGGGCAGTGTCCCTGAGTTCTTCAGCTCAAGGATAGCACTCTACCACTTGAGCCACAGTGCCACTTCTGATTTTCTGGTAGCTAATTGGAAATAAGAGTCTTACAGACTTTCCTTCCCCAGGCTGGCCTTGAACCGCTATCCTTAGATCTCAGCCTCCTGAGTAGCTAGGATTATAGGAATGAGCCACCAGTGCCACTAGAGTTGTATAAATTTAAGATTACTGTCAATCTCTCCCAAAAGCTGTCATGTGCATCCTAAAGGTGATTAACTCCCAGTGTGGATGAAGGGCTTTACTTCACATTGTCTCTGAGTACCAGTGAGTCAGCTTGTGGCAGCTCCAATTATTGTCACAGCTGTAACACTTATAAAATTGATCAAACCAGATTATCATCTACCCACAAATTCTCTGGTTTCCTAATAAAAGATGATAAGGTTTCAAAAATAAATAAATCTTATGTCATTCCACTGAAGTATTACTGCAAATGTATAACTTCATTTAATTTTTTATTAAATTTTCTTGGTTTTTATTCCTTTTGGTTTAGCAAAGATCAATTAAAGATCAATTAACACATATTTAACTGTATTTATAGAAATCTAGATAGTTAGACACAAGTTTAGTAACTGCTTATATTAATAAAAGTGGAAGTGGGAAAAAATGAAACTTACAAATGAGCAAAGATATGAATACATATATATATATATGACACATATATATATGGCTTCACCAGGTATTGTGCCTCCAAACCTGTAAACCTAGCGAGTAAGGAAGCTAAGATCAGGAAGAATGAAGTTCAAGAGGAAACCATGGCAAAAGAAAACAAAATACAAAAAAATGTGATCCAATTCATAATAAACTTCACACCAGTGATTAAAATAAAAATCAAAGCCAGAGACAAGCTAAGTATCATTTTCTGAGTTTAAGATATAATTTCTAACTTTTAGTATTTTTTCTTTAGAATAATTTTTATATTATAGCAATCAGTGTGGTTTTGTGTTGTTTTTGGTTTCTTTGTTTTCCTCGTAGTAGGGTTTCAACTCCATGCTTTGTGCCTGGTAGTTTGCTAGTTATTTTAGAATGTCATGTACTCTTCTCCCAGGGCTGGATTCAAACCATGATACTCTGAATTCCCTATAGTCCCAGCACCAATAGGTTTTTAATGTGGACCTCCATTGTACCACCAGTTCTTTATATACACCTGTGTTTGGAATATAATTGGTGATATTTAGAAGTAGTAATTCTTTATTGAACATCTGCTTTCTATGTTCAGCTTATTTACTTTTTAATTTGTAGTGAGTGATACAAATTTAATTTGTAGTGCTTGATCTAGGGACCTTGCACTTTCTCTGCACATGCCAGACCTTAATTTTTTTTGATAATGACTGAGACACCAGAATTGATAGGGAATGTATAGTGATTTAAGAAATAACATCAAAATTGATTTCCTCTATTTTTCATTACTTTTTCTAATACTGACAGAAAAAGTAACTTTTTTTTTAGATTGGAAAATACTATTGGAAGTAACTAGTTTTTTTAAATTTTATGTATCAAAAGATATAGTACTAAATAAGTATCTATGTCTACAAAATATAATAGTAGCCCAAAATATTACTTAACAAACATAGCTAAGGCTGGGCAAAGATTTTTCTGCTTTGATTTGTCTGATTCCTTATCTTTACATAAAGCTTGGGCAAGGGCTTTGCCACAGGAGTATGTCTCCTCAGCTCTTGAAGTCACTCGTCTGTAACTGTATTTTTTAAAACAGAATTTCAGACTTTTAGAAAGTTACAAGAATTTCACAGAACACTCTCAGGTAATCCTTTTGGTTACTCTATACTTATAATTTACTACACATTTCGAATTTACACACATTTTTCAATTTTGTGTGCGTGCGTGCGTGTGTGTGTGTGTGTGTGTGCGCGCGCGCGCGTGCTGGTTCTGAGGCTTGAACACAGGCTTTGGTACTGTCCCTGAGCTTCTTTTCTTGCTCTTGGCTGGTGCTCTACCTCTTGAGACACAGCTCCACTTCCTGGTTTTTGGTGCTTAGCTGGAGATAAGATTCTCATGGACTTACATGTCCTTGTTGACTTCATTATTGTCAGATTTTTATCCTCTTGAGTAGCTAGGATTATCACCAGCATGAGCCACCAAATCCCGACAATTTTCCCACTTTTTAAAAAGTCCTATACATATTAATGCTCCTAATTAAGATCTAAGTTTAGCACTGGCTTCTTGTTGCTGAAGGCTAGCATACACTACCACTTGAGCCACAGCGCCACTTCTGGCTTTTTATGTATATGTGGTGCTGAGGAATCGAACTCAGGGCTTCATGAGGTGAGCACTTTACCACTAGGCCATATTTCCATCCCTGCCTCACTAGTTTTGCTCTTGGGATTGTTCAGTAATGCATGGAGACTTATAGAGCTAAAATTAAACCTTCCTGACATAAAGTATATTATGCTCTTTGATAGAGATCTGCCAAGTTTAGTGGGCTTATCCCACTTAAAAGCTTATCTTGTTTTAATTTATCTGACTGCTTTATATCTGGGGCTAGAGCTTAAGAGCTCTGGTCCCAAAGTCAGATGACTCAAGTTTGCCTCTTGGTTTAAAAAAATCAGGGGTGAAGGAAGATATGTGCGTTAAACGCCAGACTTTAGCACTGAGTTACTTAGGTAACCAGGAAAAAAAAAGAGGAAGGCACTTCTTTGGGCTAAATAGAAGTCTATCATTTTCACAAGGGCTCTAAGAAAAATGAACATTGGAGTCTTTTCAGGAATAGCAGTAACTGATGTCAATACATTTTTTTTCTAAAATGTTTCACTCTAAAAATAAAAGTAATCTTTTTTGTGGGGGCACATTGGTCATGGGACTTGAACTCGGGGTCTGGGTGCAGTCCCTGAGTTCTTTTGCTCAAGGCTAGTGCCCTACTACTTTGAACCACAGCTCTACTTCTGGTTTTTGAGTGGTTAACTGGAGATCAGAGTCTCACAGGAACCTTTCTGCCCCAGCTGGCTTTGAACCGTTAAATTCAGATCTCAGCCTCCTGAGAAGCAAGGATTACAGGTGTGAGCCACCAGTGCACAGCTTCAATAATATTTGTGTGTGTGTGTGTGTGTGTGTGTGTGAGAGAGAGAGAGAGAGTGAGAGAGAGAGAGAGAGAATAAATGTTAGGTAAACATTCTAGGAAGCTATAATCTTCTCATATTGGTTTTAGAACTTATGAGAATTTTGATGAACAATTCAACTTGCTGCAAAAGATCTCCCTGGAGGTTCCACCATGGCATCTCAGAAGCTGCTATGAGGTGCATTAAGGCCCAAATCTCTTTGCTCCTCCAACACACACACATAGTTATTCAGAACCATGTAGCTTATTTATTATTCTGTATATCCCTTCAATACACATGGAAGCATTTACTACTATATGAATTTACTGGTACCAGCAAGGAGTCATTTGCTAAACAGATGTAAAAACTACAACCTATTCCTAAAGGAAATAAATGTCAAACCCATACATATTCACTTTGTAATCACTGCTTTACAGTATATTTTGCAAACACAGTCATAAGTTGTCAAGGCCAAATTACTATTATACAAAGCAAGTTATTTCAATTCCTGGATTCCTGGTTTCCTCAGTGATAAAGGAGAATAATTCTATCTACCTTGCAGGTTTATTTTAAGCCTTAACAATAATGAGTGATGCATTAAATATACAGTAAGGTGCTTCTGTCACTGTGTTTCATTCTTGCCACTACAGTTCTTAGAAAGTAGAATGGGGGGGGGGGTGGGGCTGGGGATATAGCCTAGTGGCAAGAGTGCCTGCCTCGGATACACGAGGCCCTAGGTTCGATTCCTCAGCACCACATATACAGAAAACGGCCAGAAGCGGCGCTGTGGCTCAAGTGGCAGAGTGCTAGCCTTGAGCGGGAAGAAGCCAGGGACAGTGCTCAGGCCCTGAGTTCAAGGCCCAGGACTGGCAAAAAAAAAAAAAAGAAAGAAAGTAGAATGGGAACAACACCTATATGAGAGCTATTATTGCAGACCTTGAATAATTTACTGTGCAGACAGAAACATACACAACTTATTACAATTTTTGTGTTTGTAGTTATGGGTGTCTACATTAGAAAGCAAAAGAAATCTCAAATTAATAACCTAATGATATACCTGATTATATTAGAAAAAAAAAACAGGCCAAATCCAGAAAGAAAAAAGCCCTGGGTAGAAATTTTTGAGATACACACTAAAACAATAATGCAAAAAATGAATGAAATAAAGATGATTCTTCAAAGCAATAAATAAAATTAACAAGTGCTTTACTAACCTAACCCAGAGACAGAAGACCCAAATTAATAAAATTAAGAGATGAAAAAGAGGATATTACAGTGACTATAACCACTGAAATCCAATAGATCATTAACCACTATATTAAAAATTCAAGATCCAATGAATTAGAAAATCAAGAATGAAAAACATTGCCAAATATAATTGACTAAAATTGAACCAAAAGATATAAATAATATAAACAGATGAATCATAAACAATGAATATATTTGCAATTATTGCCACCAAGTCAAATGTCTAGTAATCAAGGAAAAAGAATCAAGAATTTAATAAAGAAGACTAAAGTGGCAAAAGAGAATCATACAACAAAGAAAAGTCGAGGACCATAGGGATTGCTGAATTCTACCAGACTTTAAAGAACATTCACCAACAAACCTTAAATGGTTCTGTAAAACAGAAAAGGAAGGACATTTAAAATAGGAAGGGAAGGAACTAAAATCTTTTTCTATAAATCCAGTATTACAATGCTACCAAAACTAAATAAACACACTAAACTAAATAAAACTAAATAAAAACACATCAATAACACAAACATTGAAACTAAATAAAAACACATCAATAACACAAACATTGAAACTATAGAGTTTGTTCTAAAAATGCAAAAATGGTTAACCATATGGAAATACACAAATGAAGCACAGAACAAGAGTAGAAATAAAAACAAAATTAATATCTCAAGAAATGTGGAAAGTAAAATTGTAATAGAACTCAAGATCTTTCATGACAAAAGCTTTGAAATAACTAAGGACAGCAAGATAATTCTTCACCACATAAAGGTCATATATGACAAACATATGATAAACATTATACTGTGTAGAAAAACTCAAAGATTTTTTTTCCAAAAATCATTAATGAGACAAGGTTGCCCACTAACATCACTCCTACTCAATATAGTGTTTAAATATAGACTGAGCAATAGGGCAAGAAAATGAATTGCAGGAGATATACGAGCAAAGGATTTATTTTTCTATTTCCAGATATTTATAAGATTTGAACACTCCATCAAAAAACTCTTACATATGATGAATACTTTTTAAAAACAGCAAGATACAAACTCAATACATAAAATTCAATAGCTTTTATATGCATCAATAACAAATTATAAAGATAAAACAAAACAGGATAAATGTCCTTCTGAGAACAGTCTAAAAAAAAAAAAAATCAGTAGCACACTCTGGTGGCTCATGACTGTAATCCTAGCTCCTCAGGCGTCTGAGATCTAAAGATTGAGGTTCAAAGGCCAGCCTGGGCAGAAAAGCCTGTGATACTTTTATCTCCAA
Organism: Perognathus longimembris pacificus; assembly: GCF_023159225.1. Classification (NCBI taxonomy): domain Eukaryota; kingdom Metazoa; phylum Chordata; class Mammalia; order Rodentia; family Heteromyidae; genus Perognathus; species Perognathus longimembris. The sequence goes on from NC_063161.1 coordinate 100,951,891, forward strand.
CTAACCACCTAAAACACAGAAGTAGAGCAGTAGCTCAAAGTGGCAGAGTCCTAGCCTTCAGCAAAAATAGCTTGGAGACAGAGCACAGGGCCTGACAACTGACCAAATAAATAAATAAATACCAGTAAGTAAAAAACCTAGGATAAGTCTAAACTAGAGCATAAAAGGCCTCTTCAATGACAACTCTAATACACTGAAGAAGAAAATGGAACAGGACAGAAAGATCTCCCATGTGCACAATTGGCAAAATTAGTATTGTAAAGGTAACTGTACTAGCAAAAGTACTCATCAACAAAATTCCAACAATGTTCTTCACAGAAATACAACAAAAGAAATGACCCCTAATTGAAGCTGTAGTCTAAGAAATGTGAGGATCTGGTGATTTATGGGTTGTCATTATTGCTATTTGTTAATTCTTGTATGTTTGTTGGGGTTTCATGTTGTTACTAGGTTGATTTTTGTGTGTTTTTTGTTTGGTTCTGTAACAGAGTGTGGTTGTATATATCCCATTCCTGCTCTAAATTCATGATTTTTGAGCCTTAGTCTCCCTAGTGTTGTGATGAGAAGCAGGTAATAATACTAGGACTAGTAGAAAGATTTATACTAAATTTGAATTCCCAAGCCTCTTTTCTTAAAACTAAGACAGCATTTACAAACTGCTATAGTAAACAGATCCCTTTGAGAGAATGTACTTAAAAGTTAACCTCCTTTTAAAATACAGATTTTCTATAATCTAACTGTCAAGTCTGTTTGGATCTGTTCTTTCAAAGAAAATGTCATTTATCTTTTGACTAAAGAGGTAATATCCTCACTCTATAGAAAATAACCATAACTTATATGAGAATGCTAATATGGGGTAAATTATACCAAGTAAAACAAAAGCAAAATAGCAACTAAAAAGTAACAATACAACTGCACAGCTTTTGAATCCATTTTGACAACTAAAATTATGTACCAAGTTTCTAAAAACAGAGGCCATTTCCTCAATATAATCTGGATATATGTTTTTATCATATAAAATGGGAGTTTTAAATGACCCAGATACAAGACAAAGTTTGTTTCCTACTGTAGAAACGTAAAGACTATAGTCTCTCATGATCATTTTGGGTAAATGTCCACACTTCTCTTTGAAATGTAACTCTGAGATAATAACAAGAGGTACAGTTACAAAAGCAGCCAAAAACAAAATTGAAAAGGTAAAAAGAAACAGTTTTGGATACATGATTCAAGATGGTTTAAGATGTAGAGATGTACAGGGGCTGGGGATATAGCCTAGTGGCAAGAGTGCCTGCGTCGGATACAGGAGACCCTAGGTTCGATTCCCCAGCACCACATATACAGAAAACGGCCAGAAGCGGCGCTGTGGCTCAAGTGGCAGAGTGCTAGCCTTGAGCGGGAAGAAGCCAGGGACAGTGCTCAGGCCCTGAGTCCAAGGCCCAGGACTGGCCAAAAAAAAAAAAAAAGAGTGTTTGTACAATACAAGGAGCCTAAGATCAAACCAGAAATAAAATTTGTCTTTAGTTCAACCTTGAAAAAAGCTAATCTCTCTGGCTATCAGAAAAAAATTTTTTTTTTCCTTTTTCTTTCTCCTGGATTTTGTATTCAGTTGCAGGATGAGCAGTTTTGAAGGCCTCTTATAATATTTTATGAAATACTAATCATCCCTTAGAATCTTCCATTTCTAATCAATATAATCAGAAAAAATGGGACAAATTCATATTTGAAATCATATACAGTAAATTTAATAATATAGAAATAATTTCATAATTAACATTTTATTTTAATATGCCCTAAAATTAAAAGATTAGGGCTATGAATAAACAGTATATAATACTGGGATCTTGAAATTACTTTGTTTCTTGGCATGCACACACACACACACACACATGCACACACACAGGCCAGAGGCTCACATTAATGGCTTAAGCAAGGTTACTGAATAGTTGAATGCATATAATTAACTACTAGGAACATCAATACTATGATTTCAATGGTATTCTCTGTCACTACCAAAACCTAGAAGTTTTCAAAGACACTCTAGTCAAATTTTCAAAACTTACACAATGCCAGCACATTAACAATTCAAAAAAATGTTATCAGAAACTACCACAGCACCAATATTATTTTCCAATAGAGACCTGCATCCTTACAAACATTATTAGAATGCACTGGAAAACAACAAACATTAAACTGTTCTAGTAGGAGTAAGAAAACAAAAAAGAAAAGACAATGAAAAAAGAATCATTTCAAATACAGTCTTGAAGGAAGACATAACAAGTGTCCCCAAACAAACGTAACACTAACACACTATGTGAAACAAAACACTGTATAGACACAAAGAACATGGGGGTTCTCACCTTCTTTGCTTGGTGCAAGGAAGGGAATGTATCACCTGTCTTGAGTATCCCAGAGGAAAGAACTAACTTAAAAAACTGAAAATACCCCTGTTGGGGGTTTCTGGAACAGTCGTGCAGCATTGTTCAATAGCACATGCTTTTCAAGGAATGGTCCTTAAAAACTACTTTTACTAGCATACATTGATAATACAAGAAGTTTGATTGTGATAAGTCCATAGATATATACAGTGCTTTCTGAACAAATTCACCCTCTGTTATATTCATTTAACTTGCCCCCTCTATCCTCCCATTTTTAAAATACTGTTTGGTAGGTTTCATTATGCTAAGAGATTGACATTAATAGAGTGAAGAATGAAGTGTGACTGTGTTTGTGTGGGAGAAATGTTGTGTTTATTGATAGTGATGCTGATTTTCCAATTCTGGTAGCCTTCTACATTGGGAGGGAGGGGGACTCATGGTTTAGATTTTGTGCCTGGTACTGGCCTGGAATTGGCATTGAACTCATAATCCTCCCATTTTAGCCTCCAGAGCACTTGTTTTACTGGTGCCACAATGTCAGACTCATTTGTGCTTTATTATTTGTACTTAAAATAAAAAGATATTCTGTTTATGAAATAGTAATCCCCAAAATGTCACTGGCTGCTAGAAGTGGAAAGTGAGCTTTACCAGTAATATATACAATATTATACATGTACAAACACAATTGCTAAGTGACTAGGACCTAAGGACCAAAACCAAACAGTGAGTTTTCTTCAGCATTTCATTAACATTGTCAGATGGTTAGCTTTTTAAGGTCACATATGCAGAACAATGCTCCAGTTGTTCATTACTTGGCCTTCTGATGAAATAAGCTATCTTTTTTTGAATAATATTTTTGGGTAATTTAAAATCTTTAATTACATCAGTAATCTCAGAGGCATTCCAAACACTATTGGCCAGCCTTCTTTTCAGAGGCAAAAGAAAAAAAGAGATTGACAGAATGAATAAACTGAAACCTAAAACTCTATGTATAATTTAATGGAATAAATGGAGAGCAACAGAGATGGGAAGGATTTGTATAAATCCATATGAAAAGTAAGGAATGAGTTCATTAAAATAAAAAGAAAAAATATTTTAAAAAGTAGTAAAAGATTTTTCTGGGATTTCAGCACTGCCCCCTCTGCCCTACCCAATTCTACATCTTGAATAGTCTTTCAATAATACTATATGACCTACTATCATTCTTACTATGTCCACTACACCTGTAGAAATGGCAGGTCAATGTGTTCACACTACATGCAGAACTTAACCAACATGAACAGCATTGTTTTGTCAGTATTTTTCCAAATAAGCCAAGTGCCTGCAGTATGAATAAGATTTTGTAGTAAGCATCTGATTAATTCTTTTCCAACTTTTTAAATGGGATGAGTCAGATCCCCAGACCATTAAGATAATTTTGTTTTCATTAAACAGAATTTAGCAGTCACCTAATGTGAATTCACTTTCTTTTTATTTATTTATTTTTTTTTTTTGGCCAGTCCTGGGCCTTGAACTCAGGGCCTGAGCACTGTCCCTGGCTTCTTCCCGCTCAAGGCTAGCACTCTGCCACTTGAGCCACAGCACCACTTCTGGCCATTTTCTACATATGTGGTGCTGGGGAATCGAACCCAGGGCCTCATGTATACAAGGCAAGCACTCTTGCCACTAGGCCATATCCCCAGCCCGCCAATTCACTTTCTAAAACACCACAAAAACAAAAATCTTATCCAATAAGGATACAACATGCTTTCCTTTATTAGATAGCAGTGAGTCAAGTAAATAAAAAATACTATTGCTGGCATTTTGATATGACAGAAATCAGAAGTGACAAGCTATAGGGAGAGTAGAAAAAGTCTTCTTAGGGTGGTCAAGTTAGAAAAAAAAAGAACTTTCTTACAGATTTGAGACTCTGAGAAGAGAGATTATAGCATTCATGTTTGTGTGTTCACAGTCTAGCATCGAAAGAAACTGATACACCAAGGAAATACTCAAAATTACTTGCTGAATTAGCCTAATGAATGAAACATGAAGGAAGAAAGTAAGTCCCATATTATATCAATACAGCTATCTTAGATGGTCAGAAAACAAAACAAAACCAGCCTTCTTTCTGAGCACAACAGCTCCTACCTGTTGTTGTACTGGTACCTGCTGTACCACCTGGGTAGGCACTGCTGCTTGATTAGCCACAGATGTCTGTAAAGTCACTGTCGAACCCGTGTCTGACCCAGTCTCTGATGTCTGCATGATGGTTTCTGAAATACATGAAAACAAAGTTGAAGATACTCTTCTTGTGACCGCATTCATTAAATTTGTACTTTATATCCTATATTTAAACTAACTTTCAATCCTCATAATACCTCTCAATACAATATAAGATCACTCTTAAAATGAATATAGAAATTAATCCACACTTTTTAAAATCCTATTACCTCTTCGCTTGAAATTAAAAAGACTTAATCACACTAAAATCTACCATGCTTGGATCTCAGCCCTTATAAATTATTTCAATCCATTTATGGTTCAAAATTTTATGTATACTCTTAATTCTTAGAATATAAATTTAGATGCAATACATTATGAACTATACTTTCTGATGTAGAAATATAATGTAGAATAAATAACTACAAAGGACCTTTCTAACTTTAAAACTTAACTGTCCAGGCAAGCAGTATGGAGATTCCTCAGAAGGCTAAATATAGAACTCCCCTATGACCCAGCAGCCCCACTTTTGGGTATCTATCCAAAAGACCACAAACAAAATCACAGTAAACCACCAGCACAACAATGTTCATCACAGCACAATTTGTCATAGCTAGAATCTGGAACCAACCCAGATGCCCCTCAGTAGACGAATGGATCAGGAAAATGTGGTACATATACACAATGGAATTTTATGCCTCTATCAGAAAGAATGACATTTGTAAGGAAATGGAAGGACTTGGAAAAAATTATACTAAGTGAAGTGAGCCAGACCCAAAGAAACATGGACTCTATGGTCTCCCTTATTGGGAATAATTAGTACAGGTTTAGGCAAGTCATAGCAGAGGATCACAAGAGCCCAATAGCTATAACCTTATGAACACATAAGATGATGCTAAGTGAAATGAACTCCATGTTATGGAAATGATTGTTATATCACAGCTGTAACTACTTTCAACGTCCCATGTGTATCTGTAGCTTCTATTATTGATGATGTTCTTGTATCACCTTCCTGTGGTTGTACCTACACTATCTCTGTAATCTTATCTGAGTATATTGGAAACCGTGTATTCTGGTATTAGAACTAGGAAATTGAAAGGGAATACCAAAATTTGAGGGACACAGGGTAAAAAAAAGACAACTACAAAAGCAATACTTGCAAAACTGTTTGGTGTAAGTGAACTGAACACCTCAGGGGGGGAAAGGGAAAGGGGGAAGAGGGAGGGGGGAATGAGGGACGAGGTAACAAACAGTACAAGGAATGTATCCAATGCCTAACGTATGAAACTGTAACCTCTCTGTAAATAAGTTTGATAATAAAAATTTGAAAAAAAAAACCTTACTGTCCAGTGGTATTTTGCAAAAGGAGTGAGTTCCCTAATTTTCTCAGGCATCCTGGCCTTTTGCTACTTATAAATAATAGTTATAAAATAAATATAAATTTGTTATTGATTACAGATCAACATCATAATTTTTTTACTGTGAATGAGAACAGAGTTCACCATTTGTTACTCTAAGAAAAATATTACATTATGTCTTAAATCTGTGAAGAATATAATGAACATTAATTTTTCCATTAAATATTCTCATAAAACATTCAGTTCATTCAGGGAGAAAAAAATTCCCTCATTACCTTTTATGTCAGCACAACCTCACCTGAACTTTCTATTTTCTCATGTAACTTAAGAAATGGACGTCTGAAGATTTCAAGTAGGCTCTTTTTGTTTCATAAATGAGAAAATAAAAGTCCAGAGATTTAGAGACTTATTTATCAGAGACTGGAGGAGAGTTGGGACTAGTCTTTTTCACTTCAATCCACAGCTTAATTTTCTATCTAGACTGACACTGGCATCTCTGTAAGGATCTGGATATTTTCTTATACTTAAGTTAGTGTAAATCCTATATCAACACAATGAACATCCCTTAAATAGGCTAGCTCAGCAGGTTAAAATTGCTGTAGTCTATCATTTTGTAAATCTTTTCCTAATGCACACAATCGGCATAACAGCAATTACTGATCAGTTAACAAATACTTCACATGTTAATTCATAAATAAATTAGTCCATGTGAGGATCCAATGCACTGGTATGACTTTGATTTTCATTTACAATTGGGGAACTTCACATGCATAAAGGAGAGGAGTTAGGGGTGGCCAATTTGAAAGTGATGAGGAATGAGGCTAATGCCCAATTTATATTTACTGGCTAAAATTGAGCTCCAGAATATTCCAGATATATGAGATAGCCAATTAGTAAATAAAAGTTGTGAGCTTTCCAAAACCAGCTGAAATTTTCATATTTTATGTGAAATCTTAGAAATGATGGTTCACTGCTTTAAGAATAGGTGTTATCTCTAAACACACACACATACCACTCTAGACTAAGCATTGTAGCTAAAACTGTAGAAGAATGACTGTCTTCACAAAAAAAAAACAAAAAAACAAAAAAAAAAACTCTTGCCTGATTAAGATTTCTTTAATTTTGGCTTTCTTTGTTTGTCTATTTGTCTTTGGGAGTATATGGGGAGGCACAGAAATGGAGGGACATAAGGTGATAAACAAATGGAACAATAGTACTCACTGGACACCAATGAAAATAAACTATACAAATTGTGGTTGGTATGGAAGGAGAAAACTGGAAGAGAGGGAAGAAAGGATAATATCATTTAAAAGGACATGTATTCTTTGCCTGATTTATGAAACTGTAATCCCTTTGTTTTTAGCATTCTCAAAGAAAAATTTAAAAAAATTATAAGACCAACAGTTCGTAACATTTGGGGAGCTGAGAGCCCTTACCTACCATGTACAAGGCCATAGGTTCAGTCATGGCAGTACTAAAAAAAAGCTTTTTATTGAAAGAGAAATGCACAAATTAGAAACCTCATCAATAATATTCTTTCTTCTATCACAAAGGGAAAGAATGTACATATTTATGGACTATTGATGCCCTTTGTGCTATACAAAGGATTGATTTGTAAAAGTAGGCAAGGAATGAGGAACAACCTCGTTATTGAAGAACCTGCTGTGAGTGCTGGGGATTTTTTTTGGGGGGAGGGGGTCTCACTAATATAAAGATAGTTGGTAGATTCTAGTAGTTTAAATGATGATCAAGTGGTGAGCTATTGCTTCTCCTGGACAGATACGGTTCTTATAGCTAAGTCACTCATAAAGCTTCCTTCAGCTTCCTCCAGAGCTGAGTGAGAAGTCTGCCAAGTTGTGTACTTTCAGAATTAATTCGATTTTCTTAATTTTCCAAGTGACACACACAATGAGGCTCAGAGAGTTTAAGCTGCTTACTTCAGGCCATACAGACATGTAATATTAAGAAGTACTTGAATATCTTACTATAAAGCCCATGTTTTAAACTATTAGAAGACACTAGAAACACTTCATAATAAACAGATAGGAATCTTGATAGGAGAAAGAGAAAAAAAAAACAAGTGAAATTTTAGAATGAGGAAAAAGGAGGAAGAAAAAGAAAAGGAAGCAGAAAAAGAAAAGATGGAAAGAGAAAGAGTGAAGGGGAGGATAGAAAAGGGAAAGGAGAGAATGATAACAGGAAAAGGGGTGTTAAGAGTCATGGAGAATGAAGGGAGAGGGTTTGAAGGTGAGAAAAAGGAAAGAAATAAGATGAAAAGAAAGGACAGGAAAAGAAGCTAAGTATTTAACAGGAGTAATTTTATAGTATCAGAACAGGGGAGTAATTTTATAGTATCAGAGGAGGGGTACCAAGAGAAATGGAAAGAAAATAATGGTTTGTAACACTTCAAAGCTGGAGAGCCATGAGGAACTTTCCTTCCAGCCTTTGTCCTATCTAAACCATGCCAAAACTGGCACCAAATGGCCAGTAAAGCACTCAGTTGCATCTACAACATCATCTGAGACAGCACAGAGTCCTAGAGTATCAGCAGTTTGCTCCAAATTTGGCTTCTGGGTCATAGGTTCAGAGAAGAATTCTACCCATTAGGTATTATTTGTTTGGTTTTTGCCTTCATCCACAGGACTCGTCATTCCTGTTTGATTTCACTATTTTCTTTGGCTTTTAGGAAAAGGCTTTCTCTGTCAAGCCTCATAACTATAGAGGGTTTCATTCACAAACCTCCTATAACTCCCATAACCCTAATTCTAATTAGGCCTATCATTTAGTATGTCCTTTCCAAATGCCTGGATCTAGCCCAACTGCCCTCCATACATTTTCTAATTGGAGGTATTATTATCTCTAACAAATAAGAAAATTGAGACTCAAATGGAGTACAAAATTTACCAAAAGTAACACAGTAAGAATGAGGAAGAAACTAAATTCAATCTGCATGTGTCTCACTTTAACACCCATGTTAACCACTATGCACACAATTTTACATCATCACTATTTAAGGGCCTCCAAATAAAAAGCTAGACTGTTAGAATGAACAGCAGTACTTTGGGCTCTGAATATAAACAATATTGGAAATGCATGCCATCTCTCTGATAGTAAAATTTCCCCTTTTAACTGAGACTATAATAAAACTCAACTATTAAGCTTTTTGTTGCAAAAGCATGCTAGTAATTTTGAAGATGTACTTTTTAGGCAGCAAATTAGAATGTTAAAGCATGTTTTAAAAGTGGTACCGGGCACCAGTGGTTCAGGCCTGTAAATCAAGAAATCTGAGAATCATGGTTCAAAGCAAGATTAAGCAAGAAAGTCATGAGACTCTTCTCTCCAATAAACTACCCCATGAAAAGCTCTCTGGTTCAAGTGGTAGAGCAATAGCCTTCAGCAAAAGCAGCTCAGGAACTATACCTAAGCCCTGAGTTCAAGCCAGCAAGATTCCCCCATCCCCCACCCCCAATCCCATGCCCAAACAGGAGAGTATGATTCTCCTGAAATTTTTGCCAAACAGATGACAAACTCACTGACATATTATGAGTATTTCAACATTTATGTAAAGTAAGGATCATCACTTGAGGGCAGTGTCTTCGCTTGCTCTATTAATAGATTTTGTTTTACTCTCAGCACAAAAATTCATGAGTACAATTGAGACGTTCTTATCCATACTGCAGAGGTTTCTAGTGCTTTGTTTATGTTTGGGGGTAATTTGGTTAGTTTACTTCCTTCACAGCTTCTTTTCATGTGATATTTGTTTATCAGTCACAAATGCAGTCACAATAATCCATTTTGATAAGCTAAATAAACCCCTGCATTTGTCAATAATGCAGCCCATATGTAAATGAGTTGTATATTCTTGCAGGAGAGACAAGCACAATTTCCGTCCAGTCATCCTTGCCTAATGTGGCTGTCAGGTGTGTCATGAGCAACAGATGCTTGTTTGACAAAGGACCTTTTTATTCTGGCTAATTAAGCAGCTGGACACACCCGCCTGCTAAAGGTTCCGCTTTGTACAGCCAGCTCTGGTTGAATCATGCAAATCCACAGCTAAATAGGCCACATTTTGAAAGAAGGCTAATTAACCCCTAGGAGAAGGAAAAGAGTATTTCAAAAAACCCAGCTGCTAAATGCAACAAGATTAGCATTCCTTCAACCTGATGGGCAAACCTAGGCAAATCAAATGTGTTTTGAACAAACATGTATTATTGCAAGTTTTAAGGTATTCAAATGTTCTTTCTGGGACTTTTTGAAGATTATTTAATAAACTCAAATTCACAGTAGGATTTCTTTTGAGCACACACTATGAATGCCTGTCTGACCTATCAAACAGTGCTCTACAACTGGCCTAGCTTAAAAACAGGTAGTGTCTATCCAATTTTCATTGTGATATTCCTTCTTACAGTAATGACTGTCTTAACATACAGTATGCAAAGTCTGATTCCACTGCACTTAAAACACTGAAGAGCAAAAAAAATTTTCTCTAAATAGAAAACAAAGACAATGTAGTTTCAATTGAAGCAGTGAATTTCCTTCCTTTTTCCTAACCACACAAAGACCACAACACTGTCCAATAGCTATTCCAATCAAATTAACAAGAGTTACTATAACATTCTCTTTGTAAAATTACTGCAAAATAAACCATATTTCAAATGTGACCGTACTCAATGACAGATATTCATAAGAACACTAGAAACCTGGTTCTATATAAGATTGCAGTTATATCATTTCATAATTGAAAAATACTGGATTAACTGGATATAAGAATCTCATGAGCCAGGTGCCAATGGCTCATGCCTGTAATCTTAGCTACTCAGGAGGCTGAAATCTGTGTATGGCCATTTGAAGCCAGCCCTGGCAGGAAACTCTGGGACTCCTATCTCCAATAAACTACTCAAAAAGAGCCAGAAGTGGTGCTGTGGCTCAAGTGGTACATTGCTTGTTTTCAGCAAAAGAAGCTAAGGGACAGCACCAAGGCAGAGAGTTAAAGCCCCAGGACCAGAAGAAATGGAAGAAAAAAAGAAAAGAAAAGGAAAGAAAAGAAAGAAAAGAGAGGAAGGGAGGGAGGGAGAAAGAGAGTAAGAGGGATAGAAAGAAAAATAAAGAAGATAAAGAGAAAGAAAGGCCAAAAGAAAGAAGGAGAAAGAAATGAAGGATGGAAGGGAAGGAGGGAGGGAGGAAAGGAAGGGAGGAAGGAAGGAAGGAAGGAAGGAAGGAAGGAAGGAAGGAAGGAAGGAAGGAAGGAAGGAAGGAAGGAAGGAAGGAAGGAAGACCCCTGATAGCATGGTAACTGATTTTGGTACCCTGGATATTGTATATACAGGTATTGGAACTAGGGAAGGGAAGAAGAACATCAAAATGGAGAGACAAAGGTTAAAAGACAAACCAATGCAACAGTAATACTTACAAAACTATATGCTGTAAACCAACTGTACAACTCATAAAGGGAGGAAGAAAATGTGAGGGGGGAAGGCTGGCGGATGGGTGGGGATGAGGGAGGAGGTAACAAGTTGGATAAGAAATGTATACACTGCCTCATGTATGAAACTGTAACCCCTCTGTATATCACTTTGACAATAAAGAAATAAATAAAATATAATGACAAGCACAAACCAAGAGAGATAGAGTGAGAGAGAGAGAGAGAAAGAGAGAGAGAGAAGAAAGGAAAGAACCTCACAGACTTTCCTGCTCAAGCTAGCTTCTAACCATGATCCTCAGATCTATTTCCTAAGTAACTAGGATTAAAGACTTGAACAACCAGCACCAGTCTATTTCATTTTTTAAAAATAAAAGTCAAACTATCTTTCAAAGAAGACATAATGTAAATAATGGAGCAATATAAAATTATGTATTATAGATGTTACATATAACTATATGACAAATTTAGGATTTTTAAACTTAACAAGCTGATCATTTTATCTACACATACGGAAAGGATGAGTTTGGCTTCTCCCCTCTCCACCGTTAAAAAAAAAAAAAAAGATGACAAAACAGGATAAGCTACAAACTGTAATTAAATACCAGGCCCTCTCTATTTAAAATGTACCTCTGTGTGAGTTTACTCATTGTAAAATGAAGGTTTTTTTTTTTTAAATAAAATCCGTAAATCAAGAAATTGAGGAATAAGAAAAAGAAAAGCTCATGTTTTTTATAATATAAAAGCTCTTCCTCTTTATTTAAGTTTGATATTGCAAAGCTCCTGAGTATGTACAATAAATCTTTTGTGCTAAATTCATCTGTAGAAAGATGATGGAATGATAATAGTGTAGACGGTTCTTCAGTCATCTTTCTGTGATAACTGATGACAGTGATTAATGTTGGAGATGATTAATCAGCACACTGGTAACATACACAGGTTGCCTGGGTAACTTTTATCACTTTTCAAACGAAGATTTTTCTCTTACCTAATTCTTTACGTGACTCAAAGTAGATTATGAAAAAAGCTATTCCTTAAAGAAAAATCAAGTCATAGATAACAGTTTTTGTCTTAAACGACTAATTACTTAAAAAGTGTAATAAAAGAATCCATTAACACTGAAGATAAACTGCTAAAACTGATGCACAAATTATTTTGCTATTTGTTTCCCTCCAGATATTGAAACTGTCAACAGGCACAGATGCCATTCCAGCTTATCCTCCCACTCACATTCATACATTAGTAGACAAATCAATTTTACCTAGATGATATAGGCTAAAAAAAAAAAAATCTATGCCAAGACAACAATTGAAAGAAAAGGAAAACAAAGACAAACCAACACCAGTAACTAAACATAAGCATCCTAACTCCAAACTCTTTTCTCATTGAAGGAGGGTCTAAAAATAAAATGGTACAATACACAGATTCTCACCAAAACTTATATGAGACTTTTCTGTTCCTTGGTCAATTCAGTATGAAATGTAACAAGATTCTAATAGAGCATTTGATGATAATAAGAGAACTAAAAGAAAATGAATACTAAGTATGTTTCATAAATTTATTATAATTATTATTATCGCAATTTAGTTCGGCTATGCTGTGTTATAAAGAGAAGGATAAATTCATCAATCTTTTCCACAAATCACTGTATTCTTCCAAAACTGTCATTACTTACTAGTTCAATTAATACCTACATTTCGTTAACTCATTTCTTCTCTGGTTCTTTTCTTTATATACTTGCCTTCGTGTTAGGTGTGCCTTCTTTCCACAATCTCTAAACATAATGAACTTCAGTATATTTTATCTACATACAAAACAGTAACCACTTCTGTTTGGGGTTGATAAAGAAGAATATGCTTGCCAATTAGGACTTCCAAATGATCTTACTTGTGGACAGGATTGGACGAAGGGAAGGCAAAGATGAGTTTAAAAGGCAGCAAAACTCAACAAACCAGGAAAGAATTAAACTCCCAAGTATTACCTCAAAACAGAAAGATTTCATTTGGGTTTTCCAGAGAGTGAAATAAAGAAGAAAAATTCTTAATTTTTTTCACACTAGAAAGGACTACAATAACTTTACTCTTAAATTCTTTTGCCCACACAAGAGTTTTTTAATTCTGTTTCCTTTTCTTTTCATAGAAGTGAAGAACAAAATCTTTTACAGTGCCTAACTTGTCTAATGACAGGCACAAAGGGAAAATGACACTATATAATAACATTTCTAATAATGGAAGCATATATCTCATTTTAAATGTATACTATCTTAAAGAACTGAATTTTTGTTACTGACAGTTTGGGCAAATATACTGAATGTGAGTGTGGGTGGACCTAAAAATACTCCATATATTCACATACAAATATACTGTAGGAACATGTGCAATAAAACATAGGGCTAGTAATCAAATAAAATGTTTACATGAGATTTCATTATAGAAACACATATGTAATAAACAGAGGAATATAGCCAACTTCAGAAATATACATGCTTAACAGAAAACTGATTTCTCTATAAAATGAGTAAAATTTAAAATGATTGCAGTTATTTATTTAAACACATATTCTTTGTGTTTACTTGATGAGAATTGGTGTTGTACTATATAAATAGCCATCATTTTCTACTCAGTCTTAAAGCATTTTTCTCCAGAATCAATTCCTTTAAAAACTCTTTACTAAGTAGTTTCATTTTGTAAAGTGGGCTGTCATAAACTACATCATAAATATTTAATAAAAACTCTGGGATTATTTCCATTTTTAAATGAATTAAGTTTTATCTTGTTTTGTTTGCCAATTCTGGGGTTTAAGACTCAGGGTCTGAGCACTCTTCCTGTCTTCTTTTTGCTCAAGGCTAGCACTCAACCACTTGAGCCACAGCACCACTTCTGGCTTTTTCTACATCTATGGTGCTGAGGAGTCGAACCCAGGGTTTCATGCATACAAGGCAAGCACTCTATCACTAGGCCATATTCCCAGCCCTAAATTAATTAAGATTTTATGATTTAAAGTAATTGTTATTATAGATCAGTTTAGATAGGCGTGAAATTTCATAAAGTTTCATTTTTCTCTCTCCCCTCCTCTTATTACACTTTGAAGGTCTTTTGTGGTGAGCTTGCTCTTTATCCCTATTAACATATTAATAGGAATCAACCCAATCACTTTATCACCAAATTCATTCAAATATTCTCTGAATTTACCATCTCCATTTCTGTAAATGTAATTCAACTCTGGCTACCTAGAGATTAATTCCTACTATATCAATTGAAGGAATCTTGACTTTTCCAATGACACCAAGGAATAATCTATTGATGTATAAATTCAGTAACTTTTTCTTAGCTTTCAGACAGGCTGCAGCACCAGGTTACACATAATATTAGAGACAATGTTTTATAACTCAAAAAAGCATTTTGATCCAAGGTATTCTGCTTGTTTGTTTGTTTTTACTTTGTTCCTATCTGACCAGTCTGGTTGCATCACAAGTGTCCTCCATTTTAAACATACATACAAAGAGAATTAGAGTATGAATATGTGTGTGTGTGCGTGCGTGTGTGTGTGTGTGTGTGTGTGTGTGTGTGTGTGTCTAGGTGGTGCATATATGTCTAGGTGTCTCTGGCCTTCTCACTAAGTTTTGGAGCCATTCACATTGTATGGATGTGAGTAATTCCCAAATACTTCTAAATCTTTAAGTCAGTATCCTTCCTTCTATTCAACTGTAGCTTTGAATTATTAACTACTTGTTGAATCGTTTTGAATAGCCATTCATCGTTCTCACTTTTCATCATGCCTATTAAACTTTCTGCCAGTAGCTCCTCTAACATGATATGGAAGATACCATCTTTGCTGCCAATGTGTCTGTAGCGAAAACGAGAGATAATCTTGGGATCAAGTTATTTTGGCTTTTTTTTTTTTCTCAAAGACCCAAAAAGTAAGAGCCAGGCTTCTTTTCTCTCTCTTACCTTCCATATTTAATCAATTACTGAGTCTAAAGATTCTGCTTCCTAATTATCTCTAAAAACCATATTCGCTTGCTTCTGGGTAGATTCCTAGAGTTCAGGCCACTTTCAACAATAGGTTCCCAGGGCACTCAAGATAAACTACAGACCCCTTAACAAGATTTACGAGCCTCTTTCTGATAGTTTCTACCTACATCTTCCCAAGAGTAAATATAATCCAGCTGGATATAGCTACTCTCACTTGCCCAGCTTTTGGGCTTTAAATTCAAATGATGTTTCCTTCTCACCTGTCTCATTGTATCTTCAGCACATCCTCTAGATTACTTGACAAACAACCACCACTCTCCCTTCTTGCTTTTAACAAGTTTGGGTCTTGTGTGCTCCTGAGATTCTTAGTACCCTATGTACAGCAATTAATATATTGCTGTACATTGTCTTGCCAACAAGAGCATAAACTGCATTAGCACCTGGGCTATGTTTATTTTTTTAACCTGTAGTGGCTTCACACTGTCTAATACACAGTTAAATCTCCAAATAGGATGAATTTTAACACTTGGATGAAACTTACTATTACAATATACTTTATCAGAGACATTCCATAATTTCAAGTTTTGTAAAAACATAACTACTACTACAGCTATATACAATCAAGGCATCGATTAAGAATGTTTCTTCTCCATTTTAAATGTGCCTTCATTTTCAATTTGTATTATATCAGAAATTTCATTTGTTCCATGGTCTAAGAATTTTAAAGCTCAAAAGATATTGTGTATAAGTTTTAAATAAAAAACATGAATTATTATAAACTCAATTGATGTTGATATAAGATTACAGTGATAAGATTCAGGCAGAAAAAAAGTAACCTTTACATTCTCAACATGACTTTTCATTGTACTTCTCCAGTACCTAAAAAATCTGCACTGTGGTGGCCATTACACACACACACACACACACACACACACACACACACACACACACACACAGTAGAAAAACTCACTACAGGATGTAGCTGAGGAACCAACAATAATACTCTTCCATTATAACTTCATTCTCTCCAATCCAAGGCAGAGTGATAGAGGTTGGGAAAAAAATGAAACCTGCTTGCCAAATAGTCACGTTGTTTGCTAAATGGCCAACTTAACAAACTTACCAGTTCATTAAAAAGGTACTTATTTTCACCATTTATAATGTTGACATTACAAACTGAATCAATTTATTGAATCAACTTTAAAGAGTTCTTTAGGAGTTCTTTGATGCTTCAAATGATAGGTTCAAGATTATATTGACCAGAAATTTTGTGGGAATACAGCTCCATGGTGGACTTACATTCTTTGCTACAATAACTTATGAGAATTTGTTTAATAATTTTCGGTGGTACTGAGATTTTGTTTATTTTAAATCAAAGGGCCAATTATGTCTTAAATAGCACAGAGTTTATAAATTAGTGTATAAGAGGGTTATTTGTTTCAAGTTAAATGTGTTCTGTATGTCCTTCAATTCATAATATGTTTAATTAGTTCAGCTGAATGAGTTTTTCCATTTTAAAAGTCTGAAAAGTATTTGATCACTACACTTAGCTATTAAAATGATAAAGTTAACATTCACCTGAGTTAAACTAACGGATAATTCTATCATATGATATCTGAGTTGAAGCTGCTATACATGCAAGGATTAACACCAAATTAAAATTTAAATAAGTTAATACTTCTCAGCAAAACTACTTTTGAACTTATTCCGTAGAGGATGATTTGTAAAAAGCACATGTAGTGAATAAAACACATTTCAGGCAGTTGATACCTTGGAAAATTAATAATTAGGCAAACTGATATATCAGAATATTTGGTAAACTGAACCAAATGGCTATTGAGTATTCATGGTTTAGCAAATTGATTGTGGAAAAAGCATTCATTTGGTGAATTGATCATTGTGTAAATTTTCTTTTGGTATTAAAGGGTAATTGGTTTTCAGATAATAGGCTTGATTCTCAGTAACACATCACTTTAAAGGTTAAAAGTACGTATGTAGATAAAGCTACCATTTCATAGTCTAAGATAACTAATCCAAAAGGACCTCCTGCTTAGTGTCAGTTGGCAATTAGAACTCAGGACTTCAAATTCCTAATCAAAAGCTCTTTCTAACAGATTTTAAATTATAAAAGGAAAAAAGAAAGCACTCAAAAAGAAGCAGGAAGACCTGCCAGAAGCTCAAAGTACTTATAACACAATGAAAGAAATACTCATATAACATGGAGAATGGAATTCTAAAATAAGAGGGTCTCTTAGACGTTTCCAAGGTCCTTTCTCACATAAATGAATAAGGCACTGTTTCCTGGTGTTCTACAAGATTTCAAGTGAGGCAAACTGTGTGAGTGTGTATAGTGGAATCAACTAAAATGGTCCATTGCATTTTATATTCTACAGGGGTTCTGGACCATCTTGCAAAGGTTTGTTTCCCTTAAATACTTAAGAGTGTCACTGTGCTCCAGGCTTGTGCTTTATTATTATATGGAGCATTCAGAGTTTCAGGAACAGATTTTTTTTTTTAACTATATCATCTCTGAATTTAACCTAAAATACAGAAACTGTGTTTTCACTGAACAAAATACTAATTTCCACTTTGCTAGGAAGAGGAAATAAAACAAAATTCAACACGACAGCAACCAAAATAAACAGTGAATTTTCACTTGCAGCATATTGCAATTTTAGTGTGTGAAACAGAAACCTTTTAAATGTAATGGTTTGTGTAACAGCTTTTATAAGGTGTACTTTTCACTGTCAAGTAGCATGAAATGTTCATGAGGTAATCAGTTTTAGATGGGAAGGTTACAAGCTTAATACAACACAGCAAACCCATGGTTAAACAGTACAAGAAATGTACCCAAGGCCTAACATATGAAACTGTAACCTCTCTGTACATCACTTTGACAATAAATAAGAAAAAAAAAGCCTAAGGGAAAGGAGAACTTTCCATATAGAAATAGGCCTAACATTTCTATTATTATCAACAAGGCACAAATGAGAATATTTTAATGGAAAAAATCTTTTGAAATTACTTCTTTACATATTATGTTCATTTTTAAAACGTAAATTTGAAATCAACTAACTTCTTGACTAATTTACTTAATCATCTGATGCCTCTTAGATTTTATTAGGTGAAAAGTTGTCTTACCTAAGTAGTACTTCTGTACTTCTGAAGTACTGGAAAGGTATAAAAGCAACTTGGAAGCAAATACTTCCCAATAAAACCAACTGAAGTGCTATGTGTTATATGTAGCTTTTATTACAAAGATAATATCAATTATTTTCTTGTTTTACCATAACAATAAGCTAGTATTAACATAATATATTCAGAATCACATGCAAACTTAGGCTGATCATATTTTTCCTGGCTCTATGGAGTCACCACTCTCATACTACATTACATGGTAGAGGTTTTCTAAATACAAATGAAATGCTATTTACATATGAAAAAAATCTATTCCTTTTCCTCATAAAATTATTCAACATTGAATAATAAATTCTTCATAATTAAGACAGTATTAGATTTTTTCCAAAGGTGTACTAATAAGTCATCCTTCCTATCCTTCACTATGTCCTTTTCTCTGCTACTCTACAAAAAACAACAAATGCCCACAAAACAAGAATACACAAATAAATCATACCTATATAACAGCTCTCCCAAATTACTTTATGGGGGCAGGGAATATGGCCTAGTGGTAAAGTATTCGCCTCGTATACATGAAGCCCTGGGTTCGATTCCTCAGCACCACATATATATATATCCAGAAGTGGCGCTGTGGCTCAAGAGGTAGAGTGCTAGCCTTGAGCAAAAAGAAGCCAGGGACAGAGGCCCTGAGTCCACGCCCCAGGACTGGCAACAAAAACAAATTACTTTATGTATTTAAGCCAAAGCAGCAAGGCACATTAATCCTATCTGTCACTTTCTTCTGTTTTTTTGTATAACCTGACAAGTGATTCTGACATTATAAGATCTCACAGTCACTTGATTCTGATTGTCAAAGACATACAAAAATCAAGGGAACAAATTTCCTATATACATGGCCAAAGTGGTTAATACCTTAAAATAAAGCTTATTAAAAAATCAAATCAAGAGTGCTATTATCTTCAAGACTACAGTAAAACCATTTTTAAAATAAGAGCATTAAAATTCAACACCCATCTTTTAATACTTGATGTAGCTTTGTTTAGAGAAATGTAGACTCACAGCCTCTAAGAGAAGATAGGTCTTTTAAGGTAATGACTTTGGGTCATGGTGTGTCCGTTATGTTTGAATCCTCATAAATAATGAAGTTCTACCATATCATTGAACTAGGAATTATGAATTGCAGAATTTTGCTCTTAATGGGACTTCAAGGTAACTGTAGTTTGTGTATATACATATGTATGTATGTGTACAATGCTATTTTATATGCTATATATAAATTTTATATAAATTAGTAGTAGAAAGGCTTCAACTTGAAAAAAATTCTTCTGTCTTTTCATCATGACAGTGCTTTAAGCATTATCATTTTTTCTATATTAAGTACCATGAGTAAAGGATTATAAAATAAAGATCCAAAGACTATAGCTGACATACCTGAAGCTATTGGTGGAAATTTATGTAAGACAGTGGAACCTGTAAATCCCAGCGGTGACTTCAGGTGCAATGTGGTTCACCAAATGCTTTACTACATAGTTGTCTTTGTGTTTTCTTTTTGTTTTTAAATGAAGGCAGTGGAGTTTTTATGCTTGCCAACTTCATTACAAAGTTATCTTTAGAAACAGAACTTTGTGTGAACATCTTAATTTTATTAATGCTAAAAATTCTGCTTACAAATTGGCTGTTCTTCCAAACTATGTGACCACATATGCCAAAATCTGTGTAGTACTATTTAAAGTAAGTTGAAAAAATCAATGAACATAGAAAATAATATAATTTAAGCATTCTAATGTGTTTTATACCAATGAATCTAAAAATCACATTTCTTAAGTTAGCTCTTAAAGTATAAGCCTTAAGTACATAAAGCTTTTTTAATTCCATGAGAAATAAAGAAAAGAAAATGAACAGAAAACCCTTTACTTGGAAAGTACATAGAAATTTTCACAGGATACATTATTTTATAACACCTAAATTTTACAGTTTCAAACTTTCATAATACAAAAATTGGCTAAATGGAAACATCTATATCTACCCATGAAAATGCTACTAAAATGTTTAAAACATATTTTACCACATATCAAGTAGAACTCTTTAAGTGTACACAGAATTTCACCTAACAAATTATATTCTGAAATCTTATGAGTAAGACTTCAGAATAATTAATTCATAATTGCAATGATTTGTGTTCCTTCTCAAGAATATATAAACAAATTATGCTTATATTGAAGTTTAATAGTTTTTTAAAGTATTTGTTATAGTTTACAATTTGTCTAAACTGCTTAAAAGTTATTTTGTGTGCTTGAATTGAACTTAATCAAAAAATCTTCATAGAGGAAAAAAAATCTAAAAGTTGTACATCTTAGACACAACTACTTTGAAAAATACATCCAATTCTCTTTCTTCTTGCTTTGAAAGCATGGAACAAAGCTTTCTGAATGTGGGATTTAACAGTTCATTACTTTAATGCTTTCTCAGAGTGAAGACAATTAGAACAAATGGAAGCTGAGTTTTGTGGAGTAGCAATTCTCTTGGTAACTGTGAGTAAGGCTTCAGATGAAAAACCTTTTGTGAATTTTTGCATGATACTGTGGTATGGAATGATGAATACTAAATTAAAAAAAATGTGTTTTTGAAATAATGCATTCCATCTACCTAACTTGAAAAATGGTAAGGTTGTCACTGGTACTTGGAAGACTCTGGCAAGAAATCAGGTTTGCCTTCCACCACATTCACTTCCTATGTCACATACAATTAAAATACAAAACACAAAAAGAGGATGGAAGAATGATTCAAATAACATCATACATGCATAGCAAGCACAAGGCTCTGAGTTCAATCCTCATTGCTGCCAATTAATTAAAGAATTAGAAGCTACTATTTATTGAGTTCCTACCACATACACACCACAGAAATATTTAATTCCTACAAGCACATAAAAGATGTGTTTTTGTCTACTTTATTGACATGAACACTGAGCTCCAGAAATATCAACTCTTCTCTGTAAGTATCAGAGCTCATAAGAGACAATGCAAGGTATATCTGGAACTACATCTGTTAAATCTATGCTCTTGCATTGTCCAGCCTATTATTATTTTAAAAATATTTGTATATCTTTTGTATTTCATAGTTAGTGGAAAAAATTGGTGACCATATTTGAAATTTTCAACATAATGGAACATAATGGAAATTTTAAGATTACAATGAGGCTCTTACAAGAGCCAATGAAAAATTAAAACATTATAGACTGCTTCTTTAGTTTTACTTGATCACATCGCTTTCAGAGACTCAAAGGCATGTTATCCTATGAAAAGAGAACACTAGGTTTTAATGGGCAAAGTAATCAGTTTCTAATCCATTTAAGATACATTAAGACAATATACATCCACTAGGAATAAAACATTCACTCACTGATGCTGGCAATTCTCCCAAGATGAGAAAAGAATTAAGTAATTTCCTTACCAGGCACAATTCCACTCTGTTTTATTAACAATTTGAAGCTTCTTCAACTCTGACCTCTACATTATGATGATTTTCAGATATTTTCTCTCAGGTCCCTGAATGTTTCTGTCACTAATCTTCCTGAAGCTTTATTCACTGCATATATCTCCTTAAACTCTGAATTATCATTGTCAAAGTAACCTCATCTATGTTAATGATTTATTTTGGGAAACATGCACAAAATGTTTCAAGGTATGAAATATTGATTACAATTTGAAGACATAATTCACAATTTAAATAAAATAAGACAACTTATTTGGGGATTAGTCGATAACTTCCTTAATTCCTAAATGATAAGCATGTGAAGTCCTACAATCTGAGAAGCAATGTAACTAAGTAGCTTGTATCATCCTATTTTAATTTAACAAGGTAGTTTATAAGTACTATTGCATTTGGTTTTGACATTCAGAATAGAAAGCAAATGCTCCATAAGCATAGAGGCAAGAACCTTTCAGAGCTCCAGACATGAAAATTTGAGTGGTTATATGACTTGTTTAAGATTACATATTTAGCAAGTAAGAGTGCCTACATTTCAATGCACTGCAAGCTGACTTAAAGACCAACATTTCTTACGCCATGTTGAGTCTGATTCTGACAATTACCAGTCATTTTAATCTAAGCATATATATATATACACACACATACACACATATATACACATGTCCATACATATACACTTGCATATGTATATATCATATATGTGTGTATATAGATATATATACACATATTTATGTGAGTTTATATACATACACTTATGATTCCATTATGGTGGTCCATCCAACTACTGTTCACAATTATACGCTTTTTTAATACACACATTCATAAAGTGGCATATTATTTGAAGATGTAAGTTATGATAAGTTAGAGAACCACACTGAGAACTATATACTAACTGCTAAACAAGTAAAATACAATAAATAAGGACAACAGGCCTTAATAAAAGCAAGAAACGAGAATCATAAAGAGCACTCAGTTAATTAGAATGAAACAATAGAATAATGTATTCAAAGGATAAGGGAAACAAACAAATGGCAATACATTAGAATTTCAACTCAATCATATCAATAAGCACATAAATTATAATTTGAAAACGCAAATTAAAATGCAAGAATTGCTAAATCAAAGAAAAAAGCCAAGCCCAAACAAAATTTCTTTATAATACACTTGAAATGGCATGGGTAGGTTAAATGTAAAGTGACAGAAAATACATACAATATCAAAGTAGGTTTGAAAGTAAAAAATATATTATGAATAAAGAGTAATCCTATGATGACAAATGACTTAGTTCAAGAGAACAAAGTGATCTTAAATGTTTATACACTTGTCTGAACTTCAAAACATATAACACAAATGGTCAGCAGTGCTAAATGTTCTATTTGCATTGCCTGAATGCATTTGATGGCTTTGCCTTATCTAGTAGGCAAGATATTGGGTAAGTCGGGAACATACTTATTAAAGCTTTTGTTTTTTCAGTGGCAAAGTAATTAATAAACTCTAAGGCAAGAGTATAAAATATAAGTAAAAAAAAGGAGGGCCACTGATCATACAAAATAGGACAAATAGGGCTGGGGATATGGCCTAGTGGCAAGAGTGCTTGCCTCATATACATGAAGCCCTGGGTTCAATTCTCCAGCACCACATATATAGAAAACGGCCAGATGTGGGGCTGTGGCTCAAGTGGCAGAGTGCTAGCCTTGAGCAAAAGGAAGCCAGGGACAGTGCTCAGGCCCTGAGTCCAAGGCCCAGGACTGGCCAAAAAAAAAAAAAAAAAAGATTCTTCAAAATAGAACAAATATATTGGGAACCTACCTAAAATACATTTTTATATTATATATAAGTATGTTGCATATATTTATAATATGTAGCATACTCACAATGTTTATATATTCTACAATACATACATTATATAGTATATGAGAGTTCGTATTTCCAACAACTCACAGTGATCAGAAAGACTAAATTAGTAGCTGCTTCTCATCTGCTTACAATTGTGCCTGATAAATACTAAGAATTCAATTAATAACAAATATTATTGCATAATGTTGGGTTATAATTACTTGAAGCTTAGTAGCCAAGATTCTACTTGAATTTTTAGTTAGATGACATGAATTAAAATAGGATAATACCACAGAAAAGTAGGTGGTTATTTCCAATTCATGTGATACAAAAAAAAATTTTAGCTTGGTAGTTATTTCAGTTAGCTGGAATTCAAAGTCAGAACAAAGCTAGGAAATTTCTATTTGCAGAATGAAACGATGACCCAATGAAAAATTATGTGTTACATGGAATGTTTTCAGAACAAACCAACAAAGCTAATAACCCTAAGTTTCCAATGATATAGAGTTATATTTTAATGGTGTCCTGCTGCCTTCACCAATTTATTATGTGCTCCATTCAGCCAGAATTATGATAAATATTATATCTTCTGAAACAAAACATTTATTTCCAAATTGGTTTTTAGATGGATTACAAGTGCCATTCAGAAATACAGTATTGGAGCAATTTCTGTTTGGTTTGGAAAATAGTAAAATAAATGTAGAACACATTTCATTTTTTCATTTGATATAACTTCAATGCTTCCAATACTGAATCTATTACTAAAAACACAAAAGTGGATGTTTACACTATAAAATTGTATCCAATATAAAATTAGCATAATACTACTTGATTTCCAAATATCAAAAAAGAAATATTTTTACTTTTTCTTTAACTACAAAATTTTACAACTCATTACATTTTATTAAATATCTTAAAGTTCCAAATTTTACTAAAAAAATTGTTTAAGATCTAATCTATATTCAATGTTTTGACACTGATCCCAAACAAACTTCTCTTGGCTGAAGGAACATTTGTGTCAATCAACCTGGGAAGAAAACATTAGATAAGCTGATTAATCTTTACATTTCCTGGAGTACTAAATATGGGGTCATAGTTGCCACAATCTTAATAATGCAACTAAAATTTAGCCATAACCTTTTAACTTGTCAGACCATTTTTTGCCTCTTCATAGCATACTCTCTCTCTCTCGACTGTCTAAGAACATTTGTCATTGTGGCACATAAAGGCAATGAGAGTTAAAGAAAGACAGGCAGGGCTGGGAATATGGCCTAGTGGTAAAAGTGCTCGCCTCGTATACATGAAGCCCTGGGTTCGATTCCTCAGCACCACATATATAGAAAATGGCCAGAAGTGGCGCTGTGGCTCAAGTGGCAGAGTGCTAGCCTTCAGCAAAAAGAAGCCAGGGACAGTGCTCAGGCCCTGTGTTCAAGCCCCAGGACTGGCCAAAAAAAAAAAAAGACAAGGCAAAAAGCATGTGGGAATCTACAACAAAACTAACTGTTCTGTGAGTTGCCCCCCAGCCTCCATTTATCCTTCTGTCAACCAGCAGAAGATTAAAGTTCTCATTATACATGCTGCCCAAGTCTAATTTTTTGCAATAAACTATGTGAACCAACAGCCTGTACCAAACAAAAAAAGATCAAGGCAAGAATAACACTCAAACACTGGTTGAATCCTAATACGGCATTCTCGGGTTAACTGAGCTTAATGCCTACTAAAGAAAGGTAAAAATATGAAAACATCTACCCTGAGCAAAATCAGAAGGCCAAAGTGGTTTAGGTTGACTGAGATCATCAATATTACTACCACCAACTATTTATCTGGATTTTTACCACTTACAAAGTGCTCTCCCACAAAATTATTTTACTTAGTCCTTTAATAATAATAGCCAACTTACATTTGTTATTAATTGTATTTTGCAGGTAAAGCAACAGAAAAAAAAAGGCTGAGATTTGGCTTAATTCACTAAAAAGTGAGAAGGAATTTACTCTTTTCCTCAAAACTAGCTGAAGATGTCAGTTTTTCTTTTTTTCTTTTTTTGGCCAGCCCTGGAGCTTGCCTCAAGGCCTGAGTACTATCTCTGGCTTCTTTTTGCTCAAGGCTAGCACTCTGCCACTTGAGCCATAGCACCACTTCTGGCCATTTTCTATATATGTGGTGCTGGGGAATAGAACCCAGTGGCACTCTTGCCACTAGGCCATGTTTCCAGCCCCAGGTGTCAGTTTTTCTACTGTCCTGCTATACCATGTGTAAATAGAGGGATAAATTGAGAGTAGGGTTCCTCATCAAAGTCATCAATTGTTTCTAAAGATCACTATATTCTTCTAAATGTGCCATTGTTACCCAGTTCCCAGGTTCTTTTCTCTACATGACCTGAGAAATCAGAAACC
Organism: Perognathus longimembris pacificus; assembly: GCF_023159225.1. NCBI lineage: Eukaryota > Metazoa > Chordata > Mammalia > Rodentia > Heteromyidae > Perognathus > Perognathus longimembris. The sequence continues at coordinate 100,978,075 of NC_063161.1, forward strand.
AATTTATCCAGTTAAATAGATTCAAAGACACCCTTAAGTCAATCCTGAACCGACCAAATATAGAGATCCTTTTCATCTATGCAGTTCTATGGCAACATGAGAAACTAGCTTGGGAATAATAAAATTTGAGGAAATCACAGGGATAAGTATTTCTGATACACACCATCCAAAAATAAGGTTAGCTGAAATCCCATGGATTAAACTTTTGATTTTAGCTACTCAGGAGTAGAGATCTGAGGCTTGTTGTTCAAAGCAACCCTGGGCAGCAAAGTCCAAGGACATTTATCTCAAAGCAGTGGATCAACTGATAGAGCACCAGCCTTCAGCAAAAAAGCTAAGAAACAGTGTCCAGACCTTGAGTTTAAACTTCAATACAGGTACCAAAAACAAAGCAAAACAAAATAAAAAAACAACAACAACAAACAGGTAATAAATAGCCAATAAAAAAATCTTTCCTAGCTCTGAACTTACTGTCCTCTACAATCAGACCATGTTCAGTTAATAAACCAGAAGGACTGAGAAAAAGGAATTAAGGCATAGTAAACATCAAAATGAGATGTTAGTGAACTTCAGAATAATTACACAGAACTGTACAAGTCTTTGCAATGTGTTCTAAACTCAAGCCTTAAAACGTCTTGAGGAGGAAATCAAAATCAAGAAGGGGAAACTAGTAAAAACAAGAGATGAAACAACTGCAGATTGAACACAATTATTAGTATGACTTTCTAAAGCACTGAATATCTTCCTTTCACCTAAAATTTCAAATAAACTTAAATTTAAATGATCAGACTCCAAATTCTATTTAGATAACTGCATTTTATAAAGAAATATGTCAGAAGTTTATTATTTTATAAAATTGCAGATTGAAACTCTGAGACATCCTTTCTCCACCTAAATCCATTAGGTCATCCCATCAACCAAATGGTATTTGTAGGGCTACTGTCACTATTTTACACATGGAGAAACCAAACAATGGAGTTTACAACAGTTGTAAAGTTAGTGTGTAACAGGTCAAATAAGGAAAGTAACCCTACTAGCTTCCTTTCACATTCCCTTTTACTTCCTTTTTAATCTCTTCTACCTCTTAGCTCTTCAATCTCTAACACAATAAACATAAAAGGTTTTCCACAAATTAATTCCAGAAAGCAGTATCAGCACATCAATAGGAAGTATAGTCCTGTTGATAGGAACTATTCACACTAAAGCCAAAGACTGCAATTATTATTTTTTGAAATTTGTTTATTGTCTCTAAGTAGTTGTACAAAGAGGTTTCAATTCAACGTGTCATTTTATGAGTAAAATGCATCCTGATCAGTGACCAAAGACTACTTTTTAAAGTATTTTTAATATACACAGACTTGATTTGTTCTTTACAGATAAAAAGGTACTTAGGAATGGGCAGAATCATCTCTTAGAAATCAGTACAATGGGAGATTGGGGACAACCCTCAATCCAGAGGATCTGCCCTAGTAAATCTGTAGCTAAACCATCCTGGCATATGTATGTATGACCAGTCCCTTTGCCTGGGAGGAAAGCTAGTTTTGTTCATCAGTCTAGCAGAACTGATTGTAGAATCAACACAGGATTTTCACTCAATTACTGAAATGATCTTGGAACAAACTGGAAGACTGTGCTCATAACTACAGTATACATGTGTGCATTTACTTATTTAAAAAGGTATGATCCAAATTTACAGCTGAAGAATTTTGGCTACTGCACCCCAACATAGTGGGAACCTGAACAATCTTTAGCGTTCTGAGTTTACGACATAAATGCATTTTGAATTGTTTTTTTGTTTGTGTTTTTTTTTTTTGCCAGTCCTGGGGCTTGGACTCGGGCCTGAGCACTGTCCCTGGCTTCTTTTTGCTCAAGGCTAGCACTCTGCCACTTGAGCCACAGCGCCACTTCCGGCCATTTTCTGAATATGTGGTGCTGGGGAATCGAACCCAGGGCCTCATGTATATGAAGCAGGCACTCTTGCCACTAGGCCATATCCCCAGCCCCGCATTTTGAATTGTTAAGAAAATAAAAAGGAAAAACTTTTCTGCTCCCTCAGAAGCATGTTTACTATTTATGCACCCAGAAAAAAATATATCATCTCAATAATTTATAGTTCAAACTCAACAATTTGAATTACGTATTATGTTATTTAGAAAGCTTCATTATAAGGCAAACTTATTCACATGTTTGCTTAGAAGACAAATAATATATATTGTGAAATTAAGATAACTAATGTATATTCTGGAGTGAAGATGTGCTGTTTAAGAAATAAGGAGACACTGACAGCACCTACTATGTCTAAGGTACTTGCTATAAGTAAGACACATTAAAGTTCAAGAGTTTTTAGAGAAATATATTTCAGAAATGTAATTTCTCTCTGACACTTCAAAAGACTGTCACAATCGAACTGTACTTAAAATTATGAAAAAGTAGGATTTGTCAGGAAAAAAATCTATCAGAAAACTGACAACCCTTGAGAGTTAAGGTAGAACTATTACAGACTAAGTGGGGATTTTGAATGACTAGGGACTGCTTTCCTAAAAATCAACTTAACATTATCTAAACATATGCTAAGAATTCAAGAATTTATTTTAAAAGAATGAGTGGATAGAGAAGGATGAACTGTAAATGCAATGAGAAATGAGAATGAGAAATGGTACGAGTTAGAAAAAGAATTTTGGAAACTTCTTCTGAAGTTAAATGCATATGGTAAACCTAACAGCCAGCAATTTCACTCTTAGGAGTTGATGAAATTAGATTCATATCATACATATTAAGAAAAATAAAATACTTGTCTTAAAATAGACAAAATGCAGCAGCTTTGTCCCTTTTATAGGTAAAAACAGGAAGAAAAAAACAAAATAGGATACTACACATTGTGGTGAGTACATAAAAAGGAATACTCAACAACCAAATAATAACTCTTCAAGTGTAAAAAATGAGGATGAATCTCAAAAAGATAATGCTGAACAAAACAGGCCAGACACAAAGGAGTATAAAAACATACCTTGTTATATTATACTGTGACTAATGTGCTTTGCAAGTGGTTTTGTAAACTGAAGGTTTGTGAAAGTCCTGAATCAAGAAAATCTATAGGCACTATTTTTTCCTCACAGCTCAGATGAGTTTTAGAATTTTTTTAGAAAGACTTTTTAAAGTAAAACATCTATATTGTTCTTTAGGTAAAACATAATTGTATGTTTAATAGAGCATAGTAAAAACAAAGCTTTTATATGCACTGGGATATCACAAACCTCATGAGACACTTTAATATATATATATATATTACTATTTGTTCTATTAAGGTGGTCAGGAACTAAATCTGCATTATCTATATGATATGCCTATATAGACATGCATAGGTGGCTCATGCATGTAATCCCAGCTACTCCAGAGGATGCGATCTGAAGATTACAGTTAGAAACCAGCCTGGGCAGGAAATACCATGAAACCTTTTGTCCCATGAACACCAAAAAGAGCCCAAAGTGTTGCTGTGGCTGTTAGAGCACTAGCCTTGAGCTAAAGAAGCTCACGGACAGCACCAAGGCCCTCAGTTCAAGTCAAGTTTTTTGGCACCAAAAAAAACTACAAAAAAACAATGTGTGTGTGTGTGTGTGTGTGTGTGTGTGTGTGTGTATAAAATGTATGATCCTACTTATTTAAAATACTAGAATGAATATAATCTGTAGAAACAAAGTAGATAAGTACTTTCCTGTGGCTAGGGATCAGAGGTGGGCATGAATGTCGTAAAGATACAAGGCAGCTTTGGGAAGCCCCAAAAATGTTACAACTTGATTATTGTATTGGTTATATGAATACAAATTTTAACACTGCTGACTATTCTAAAATCACGTCTTCTAACACTGTGGATTTCATAAGATGAAAACTTTGACAAAATTGATTTTCTGAAGATCCGCAAAACTTGGGAGAGTTACATTTAGACCAAAGGAAACTATATAGACACTATACTTATTGTACCATTCAGATCATATTAAGGCCCCTGCTGATTTCTTTGAACATTTTAATGTTCAAAGACAAAAGGAAAGTTAAAGCCAATTATGATAAGATGAATGGTGAGTTATCTGAACATATAGTCATATATGAGAAATACATCATGTTTGTCTTGGTAAAAATAGGATAAAACAGAGCTGTATAAATACCTGGTACACAACTCAGAAGCTACATTCTCTGGGGGAGAAATATGGTTCTATGTAGTGGAAATCATATAGAGGGTGAGACAGGAAGTCAAACCACCCCAGTCAGCCCCCAGCCTATATATATTGCTCATAATATAAAAAGAGCAAAATTATCCCAATTATAATTCAGACTAAATCGCCAAGTCCTTCTTCTTGAATATTTATTATCTCCCATATGCAATAGAATGTGAGTTTTCCAGTAAGTTGTTGAGTTCAATTGCTGAATTTGTCTTATCAGGATTATATAGGGGAGATTTCTTCTCAATTCCCTTCTAGATTATATTCTGTTGCTGTTATAAAACATGAAATAAAATTTCATAATTCAAATTACTACAAAAGCTGCACGTCTCATTTCGGTAATAAACATTTGTTAAGCTGAGCTTCACTTTAAAACACGTAATTCTGTTTGTAACTAACATATCCAAGGCAGAGCTCTAATTTGGTATGATCCACCTAATAGGAAAATTCTACCTTGCTGAAAAAGAAAACATACTTTAGAATGATTCACTTTTTAATGAAATGTTATGCATTACTTTTAAACAAAAAAGGAAAATAGCAAGCTATATATTTCCAGCAAAGGGAGAATTTAAATAAGAGTGCTTTTTCCATTGTTAAGGGCAGGGTAGGGTGGGAATTGTTCTCTGACATGTGTTAAAAATGAGAGAAAAGTGCTGGGAATATGGCCTAGTGGCAAGAGTGCTTGCCTCATATACATGAGGCCCTGGGTTCGATTCCCCAGCACCACATATATAGAAAATGGCCAAAAGTGGCGCTGTGGCTCAAGTGGCAGAGTGCTAGCCTTGAGCAAAAAGAAGCCAGGGACAGTGCTCAGGCCCTGAGTCAAAGGCCCAAGACTGGCAAAAAATAAAATAAAATAAAAGTATAAAAAAATGAGAGAAAAAAAAACTATAGGTAGATATTAAAGGTAAGCTAAGTATAAATGGATACTAAGAATTAGTGCATATGTGTGACTATTAATCACCTCCCATCAACTTCACTTCCTACTTTTTCTCTTTCCAGAAAACAAGGACCTTCGATTTGGGGATTCTAAGAAATCATAAGGAATTAAATCACCTTTGTCTCCTTAGACAGAACATAAAATTCCACATGTAACAATTCTGAGGTAGAAATATGATCAACTGGTTGGATATGATTAGATATATAGACACAAATACCCTTTTTCTAAATGCAAGTAGATGTCAAAATAAAAAAAAAAAAAACAGGGGCCCAAAAACAAAAAAAAAACAAACCAATTATCCCCAATGCCAAAACACCATAGCAAAAGAATGGAAGTCACTACCTGCTGGATCACCCCCAAAGAGCAATCTCTGGATTTTTGAGTTACATAACCTAATGTGTTTCATCTGTGGCTTCAACTCATGCGATACTCTGGTTTACTTTAATTACCTTGTTAAGATCATTCATCTGGACAGTACAAAAATCATTCTGCAACCCTACAGTTCTTCAGAAATTCATAATTACCAAAATGTGCTTAACACATTTGCAAAATATTCATTTGGTTTATTTGTTCTTGTTGTTTTGGGACAGAGTCTCACTTTGTAGCCAGACAAACTTTAAGCAGAACACACAATCCTGCTGCATCCACCTCCTAAGTAAAGGCAGGTAGTAAGCACACTGCCTAATAAATAAGGATTTTTAAAGAATACACAACACAACTGGACAATTCTAGGTATATTAAAATTATTATGTTTTATTCACTGCAACAAAAACCTCAAAGTAAAATTGACTATAACTCTGGTTTTGAATTTAAAACATCTTTCCTTCCTTCTATATAAATATTTCTTTTTTCTTTCTTTTGTTTGGTTGATTGTTGTTTCTTTTTTTATTTTAGGTGGGGAGGACTGAACCCACAGAATTGCACACTGTAGGCAAGTTGTCTACCAGTAAGCTATACCAACTTTAAAAGTTGATTTTAGGATCCAATCCCCTCCTCAATGTCTTAGCAATATGTCTTAATGCATGTGGGCAGTAAGTCAAACTGGTAGGGTGAAAACAAAAGGAAAAAAAAGCCATTTCCACACTCAGTCTAGAATAAGCGACTAGAAGCTGTTCAAAAGGCAGTTTGGAGTGTTTAGTTCCAAAAGTATGAGGCAAATGTAGACAGCATGAGGATAAGCCTTCAAAAAGTTTCTGAGGATACTTAAGACTCATTCCCAGACTCAAACAAATCAAAGCCCTGAGGACACAAGTACAGAACATCAAACAACCAAGCTACAAAAGTTATCAGATGGCAAAATAACTAAAATAACACTGCTATTAAAGAAACCTTGAATGAATGTGACCTGTCATTTTAAACATTTCGACTAAGAACTAGAGAGAAAAAAAAATCATAATCAAACACTGGTAAGAAAAGACTTAATTGGTCTCACTTACCACTTTGGGATATTGAGAACCATTGCAGATTCCAGTCTATAGTCCTCTGATAAAAATCTCTAAATAAAAAAGAAATAGGAGGCTGTCTTTGGTGAACTTCAGGTTAAAAAAAATCACTTCAATTTCATTTTGTCCAAATATCACTTAAATGAGAAAAAATTTAAATACCTAGAGATGTCTGTAGAAAAATTTTAGTAGGACAATACTTTGTCAAATATTAGGGAAGAAAAGTAGTAACAACAATTCAGTCACTCAAATACATAAGTAAAGTTCTTATTGAAAAAGAAATTTAGAATTCATTATACAGAAAGAGAAAATATAAGCGTTTTTGTTCTTTGCAATTCTGTGAATAATTTATCATCTATAATTGATATATATTTATCCACATATATGGATATTGCATTTAGAATCATTTGAGCTTTTCTCACAAAAAAGAATATTCATCCCAATTTAATATAAAAATTTAGGTTGTAATCAATTTAGGGCTTGTTTCAGAAAATAGTATATCATCGTAAGAAAATTTTCTGTTCTTTTAATGATTTTCTATTATTTGCCAAGAACAAACAAAATAGAAACATGGTACAATAAAATGGTCAAATCCATGGGATTACAGACAAATTTTATTTCATATATTCATATATTTTTTCTCCACTGAGAGCATTCTTCCATTCTTCTTATAATGTGAACATTTAAGTTATTTTGAATGGGCCCCCACAAGCAGATAGACCTATGATTCACTATTTTATAGTTTATAAAATAGTTGTATCTTTCCTATGTGGAACAAAATAAATGACTCCTTCCTGAATCATGGTGAAATTCTTAAGTCCCTTGACAATTCTTCATAATTTTAGTAATGAGTCATATATGTTACCTTAAAATGTCCTGTTTGGGGCTTACTAAACTTCAACAAAATGTTAGTTGACATTTTCTTAATCAAAAATGAGAAAATTTAAGTACTTTCCATGCTCCATTCCATCCAAATTCTTCCAACTGTGTATGCTAGACAACTCAATGCTGCCTCTTAGGTACTTGATTGTTCTTTTTCTGTCTTTTTTCTCTACCTCAGACAGAATAAAACTGGTCAATTTGTATTTGATTCCTTGTTTCTTCTTAATATCATGTCACAGATTTTTTTAAAAGCTAATACAATTTTAATTATGCTTATTGTTCTTTCCAGTTATAGATAAACCCGTTAGCCCTGTTTTAAGTTTCTATTTCACAAGGATTTCCACTTGTTCATCCATTAACGTAATATTTTGTCTATTGGATGCTTGCTTGTTTCAGACTTCAAGATTCCATATCTTATTCATGTATAAGATTTTGTCAAAGGCTGGGAATATGGCTTAGTGGAAAGTGCTCGCCTCATATACACGAAGCCCTGGGTTCGATTCCTCAGCACCACATACATATAAAAAGCCAGAAGTAGCACTGTGGCTCAAGTGGGAGAGTGCTAGCCTTGAGCAAAAAGAAGCCAGGGACAGTGTTCAGGCCCTGAGTTCAAGCCCCAGGACTGGCAAAAAAACAAAACAAAACCACTACCTTGGGCTGGGAATATGGCTTAGTGGTAGAGTGCTTGCTTAGCATGCATGAAACCCTGGGTTCAATTCCTCAGCACCACAGAAACAGAAAAGGCTGGGAGTGGTGCTATGGCTCAAGAGGTAAGAGTGCTAGCCTTGAGGAAAAAAAAAAAAAAAGCCAAGGACAGTGCTCATGCCCTGAGTCCAAGCCCCAGCACTGGCAAAAAGAAACAAAACAAAGGGCTGGGAATATGGCCTAGTGGCAAGAGTGCTTGCCTCCTACACATGAAGCTCTTGGTTCGATTCCCCAGCACCACATATATGGAAAACGGCCAGAAGGGGCGCTGTGGCTCAGGTGGCAGAGTGCTAGCCTTGAGCCGGAAGAAGCCAGGGATGGTGCTCAGGTCCTAAGTCCAAGGCCCAGGACTGGCCAAAAAAAAAAAAAAAACCAAAGATTTTTTTTGTCAACTAAAAGTAACACCCAGGCCATTTCAAGGTCTGGTTGTTGTTTTTTGACACATGTAATATTTCTTATTACATATGGAAAATTGCAGCAATAAAACATGAGTCTGGATCCTTTGCTGTTTATTTGAAAAAGTTGTAGCCTTTGTGCTTAAGAAGCACAATTTGTGCTTAAGAAGGAAAATTGCTACTAAACAACATAAATTTATTTTTCATTCAGATAGATTTGCAGAAGCCCCAAGCAGAGCCTCAAGCTCTTCCAGTTTGGCAGGATCAAATTTCTATCTGACTCCCTGTAGATTTTATTCTTAATTTACACAGACAGTAAGGCCTACTCCAATAATACTTCCATGGATTGAACAAATCTCTTCCAAACTTTAAGAGTTGAAACAAAGGCCAACATAATGGCCTTAAGGGATACTAGGCCATAAGGTCTCTCCCCATGACTGTACGATAGATGTTTCTCACACAAATCTATTAAATAAGAAGGACTTCACATAGAATTCAGCTTTCTTGCCCTTCCACCACCTTTTTCCATATGAAGACACAACATCCCCTGTAGAGAACAGAGTATTCAAGGTGCTATCATGGAAGCAAGAGGAGCCTTCACTGAAACTTGGCTGAAACATCTGGAACCTTGAGCTTACATTTCTCTGCCCACAGATTTGTGAGAAAACAAATTTCTGTTCTTTATGAATTACCCAATTTTGAGTATTTTATTATTACAACAAGAAAATGAATTAAGACAAAGTACTCTTAAATCATGAACCTTTTCATTCTCAACAGCTTGATTTATGGTTAATAGCATCACTACTATGCTTACGACCTTTAAAACAGACATGCTCATTTTAACAGCCAGTACACTTTCTAGTAAGCTTTCCCAGTCTCACTGGCACCTGTGCAGACCATCCCTCAGCAGATGAAGTGAATCCCCTTGCAAAAATCTGGCTCTCCTTTCAGTTCAACTCTCTCCTTTCTGGAGTCACATTCCAGAGGTCAGCTGCTTCAGCAGACCTGAACTTTGGTTTCTACCTTTTCAGTTCACCATTTCTGCTTGGATTCCAGGTCCTTGTCACACAATCAGGGAAATTGTGTTAAGGCAGAAGTCAGAGAAGATGTTGACAGATGATTGACAGATATAGATACATAAAATTATTTAAAAATATATATCGAAGTGCTTAGAAATATACAAATTCCTCTTATACAAGGTTCTCACATTTTACTCTGATTTGTCATTGTTTGTGGCAGGAAGATTAATCCAATACTAGTTACTTGTTTACAACCAGTAACAGAAGCTCTAGTCCACATTGTAGTAACTATTCTATTCTCTTGGGCTCCTCATTTATATTTATTCTCTCCTCGTGTCTAGTTTATGCATTTTGCTTCTTTTCATGAATGACATCCTAAAAAAAACATCAATTCAACACCTTGATGCTATCTTGCTTTTCACATACTCTGCTGCTATATTGCCTTTCACATTCAACTTGTCTATTTTAATTCAAGTTAAAATTAAAGATAGAAAATTCAGAAAATCTCAAGTTATGAGCATTTTCCTCACTTCCCAATTTCTGACACTGATTTGATTTCACTGCCACAAATGCAAATGTCTTTCTAACTACATTTAAAGACTGGTAACATCTATCTGTCCTCATACAAACCATGACAGCTTCAAATGAAAAAAAAAATCAATATATATGTAGAAAGTATATTTAAAAATCATTTTCATGAAATAAAGAGGCCCAAAATTGAAGCATATGTTTGTGGACCATAGGTTTTTCAACTGACTTAGATCCTAGGTATGTTCATTCAATGCTTAGAGATACTCTGGGTCAGTTTGTCCATTAGACAGTGCCCAGAGAACATGGTTGTGTCTGAGGACTACAAATACCTTTTCATTTATCTTAGAACAAAAGAATAACTAAAAATTAGGTCAAGGAAAATATTTAATAAACAATTTTAATATGTATGAATACTGTTATAGAAAACAACTGTGTGTTTTACAGTGTTTTATGAAGACAGTCATCATTGATAAGGGCTTTCTAATTTGCTAGGAATATCTCTATTCTAGGGTAGGCAATCCTAGGTATATTTCTACTAAACTAGACAAAACATTCATGTTGTCCATAGGTTCTTCAGGAGGTATGAATTCATCCTTAACCTTTCCCCCCTGGTCTTTATTGTTTACACAGTTACTCACAAATTACATAGGCAGGCCAACGATTGGACAAAGTATAAATTAATATTACTCTGAGTAACTGCACTTCTTCACAGCCCCTTAAAAGTTCCCATCAAGGTGTTATCATCACAACTACCACACATCTTCTTTATGTGTTTTCCACAACAGAGGAATAAATATGGTGTCTTCCTATTTAAAAGTCCACAGTTGCTCTGAAGCAACCTACAAAGTCACAAGTTCCTGTCTAAGTAGTAGCTTTCACCCATAAATCAGTTGTAAAACCAAGATAACAATCACTTTGAGGACCAAAGTCTCAAACACTAGCTGACTTAGGTTTACAGGTCTTCTGACCTTTCCATGTTCTCTTAACTACTATTATGTATAAAAGTTCAATTAAGGATAACATTTTTGAATAGCAATGATCTGATAAGTTCCAGGAGAATAGGGATCCTGTTTAATTATTTGCCCTGACGTTTCAGTGACTAGACCACTATCTAACATATAATTAAGGACTCAATAAACATTTATATATGACATGAATATACAAGAAATAAACTTCTAATACAGTACCATGTTCTGGCTAGATCAATATTGTATAATTTTCAAGGGGCTCAACCTTCTTTATGTTCACCCTAACATTTATATTCACCTTGCCAAATTTTAACCACCTCTTTAACATGAGAGGTTTTGTATTAAACATTACTGCATTAAATCACATTATTTCAACATATAAACAGTACAAAAATTACTTGCCATTGGTAATATTCATTCAAAATTCTATGTTCATCCATAAAGATCACATTCTATTTGCCTATGTATTCTATGTTCTTTATATTTCAAAGTGTCTATACATTCTACTTTCCCTGACAAGGAAATCTTCTCTTTTGTTTCAAGTCCCCATCTAACTTCACCTCTTCAGAAGGCAGTATAGAAAGCAAGTATCCTTACCCTCTCCTCAGTGCAAATTTCCTTACCTAGCAGCAATATGTGTCCTAACTCCATTTCATAAGTATTTCATTTATTTTTATGCTGACTTTCTAGAATTCCATTTACTTTACCAGAATAGAAACTTCTCAAGGTTAGGAACTGTATTTACCCTATTCACCACTGAGTCCTTGCTAATTACAATTAGCACAGTTCCCAGCATTTAGACACATTTATCTTTTGTATTTTTTTTTACAATATAAATACCTCTGAATGTATTTACCAGTTTGCAAGCACTGCCTTTAATCTAACTGTGGCTGAAGGAGCCAAATGTATACTTCATCATGATGTTCTCCTGACTAGGGCATGATTAGACCAAGTGGCCATATGACCCACTGTTCTGTGCACACATTCTCTAACATGGGAATTTGATAACAAATACTGAACTCCAGTCTCTGTTTGTACTTGTCACTTTAATCAATTAAGGACTATGGCATGTGACTATGGCCATGTGTATCTGAAAGCACCAGATATTAAATTTACCAAGTGAAGATGGAAGAAACAACTACAATCAAGCAAAAAAGATTCTTGCCTTGAGTATTAATAATAACCTTATTATTATTATTTTTTTTTGGCCAGTCCTGGGCCTTGGACTCAGGGCCTGAGCACTGTCCCTGGCTCCTTCCTGCTCAAGGCTAGCACTCTGCCACCTGAGCCACAGCGCCCCTTCTGGCCGTTTTCCATATATGTGGTGCTGGGGAATCGAACCAAGAGCCTCATGTGTAGAAGGCAAGCACTCTTGCCACTAGGCCACACCCCTAGCCCCTAATAATAACCTTATTGATAGTAAATTCAAAGTCCTCAGGAAGGCAAGCTGTTCTTTAGGAATTCAAAAGTTATCCCAGTATCCTTTCACACTTCTGTTTCTACATAGATGTAAATGGGTTTATAATATTTACAACTAAAAGAATATTTAAACAAGATACTATTATTCTAACTAAACATATCTAGTTTACCAAGGACCATGCAGAAGCAAAAGTGCAGGAAGCAAGGAAATGGAGTTGTCTTAAGTAGTAAAGCACCAGCCTTGAGGGGAAAAAAAAAATAGTAGGAAGCAAACAAAGTAAGCACTGCTAACACATATAAGCCTAGCTACTCAGCAGGCTGAGATCTGGGAATCAAGGAGGTTTGAAGTCAGCCCAAGCAGACAAATCTAGAAAAGTCTTACATGAAAGTAACCAGGAACAATATATGACAATATTTATTTGAAGATAAAAATACCTAAAACAATAAATACTAATGTGATTTCCCCCAAGTAAACATCTGACAACAATGCCCCAAACTACTTTTTGTACAGTAAAAAGTTAACTTCAGGAAGATAATATAAATTAACCCACTATAGACCGAAGAGAGAAAAACACTGCAATATTTGGAGAAAAAATGAATATACGAAGGATTTGAAACTGCCTCTACCCAATGGAATCCTATTGTGCGCGCACACACACACACACACACACACACACACTGGGATTAAGATGGAAAAGCAATATCTGAGCCAATACATACCTTAAAATCATATATAAATCAACTACTTCAAAATGTGAATCAATTCTGGTCATATCTACAGCCTACTATTTCCTTCTTTAAAAAAAATCTAATTGGGCAATCCACTTTTTGTTACGAAGTTAAAATCTAAATGACAAGAATTTAGCGGGTTTCTATTTTAGCTCAATTCAAAGTATCCACTATTTTCCAAGCATCAAATGAAAATGTCAAAAACATTCTTGGTGTGGATATTTAGCTGTTTTCTGCCAAATTAATGAAAGAAAAATATTGCACTTTGAATTGTTTAATTACCATGAATCCTTCTGCAAAGGGCTCCTGCTAGCAGAATGAAGCCAGTTTTTGTTGGCACACTGCCCTAATATTCACAGAGACTAGACTATAGGCTCCACTGTACAAGGGAGACATTTAGATTTTGGCATCATTCACTAGCTTACAAATTATCAGTCTTTTAAACATTATAGATATTCAACTGTCTGAAGTAAACAGGGCAGAAAAGCACTTTCACTTAATAGGGATGCACCACATTCTTCTGAAACCCAGATTTACATATCTTAGGTGAAGAATACAGCAGTCATTCTAACAGAAATCCTCTGGTGACAAAGCTACTTTCAAGGCAATATTCCAGAAACAATACAACTTCCAGCAAGGGGAAACTTGGAGAAGCTCTTTTTCTTCAGGGTTAATAGAGCCACTACAGGTGTAAGCCTCTAGGGAGCACATAGGGCTCACACTTCTTCATGCCCTAGGGTTTGAGATAACAAGAAGCTGGTTTGCCTATTTCAAACCTGTTATAATAGCTATAGCATGATTAAAATCCTATTTTCTTTCTTCATTTCTTTATGCAATTCCCTTTCTTACAGAAATTACAAGATTGGAAATGACCTCCCTCCTGTCATATATTCTCCTTTAAAGCAGAACAGGAAAATGTCAGTTTTCAAAGATACATACCATCAATCCTACATGAGGAAGAATGAGAGAGAAATGAAAGGAAAAGGAGAATGATGTATCCCCATTGCTTTTCTTCTCTATCTCTACCCCTTTGTCTCTCCATATTATTCTAAATGTGGAAAACTGAAAATGTTTCCTCTAAAATCAGAAATGAGACAATAATATTCACTCTCTACACTCTTAAACACAGTTCTTAAAATCTTAGTCACAGCAATAATGAATTTGAAAGAAATTAAAAGAAGACACAAAGGAAAGGATGAAGTTAAATTCCTATATGCAGGAGTTAGGATCTTACAGTTAATGTAAGCTAATGTAGTTAAAATCTAATAAACACTTTTAACAAAATAGGAGGATATGTCACTATAGAATAACAATATCCTTTTTATACACCAGTAACGAACTCACTGAAAAGGAAGTTAAGAAAACAAACTCCTTCAAAATAGCATCAATAACAAGCAAGCACAAGGCCAAGTTCAAACCCTAGTTCGGTCTCTCTCTCTCTTTCTCTCTCTCTCTCTCTCTCTCTCTCTCTCTCACACACACACACACACACACACACACACACACACAAATACATACAGAGAGTAGAAAAATGTAAATAAAGAAATCTTTCAACCTAATTGAAAAAGAATCTGGAAAAAACTTCCCAGTTATATTTGAAGGTAAAAAATTGAATGCTACTGTCTTCAAGAACAAGATAGGGAGGCTGACTTCTGCTAAAAATTGTTCTGCGGTTCCAGCCAGTAAAACAGGGTAAGAAAGAGATATAATAAGTATCAAAGTTTTTAAAAAAGAAGTAAACTTTCTTCACAGGTAAAATACCTTACGGTCAAAGGTCAGACAGAAAATATAATAAAGTATATTGACCTGCATATACATGATAATCCATCAACAAAAATCCAAAGATAACAGTAGAGAAAAGATAGCTTTTTGAATAAATTGTGTTGGAAAAATTGAATAACTATTTTTAAATGAGCTTTACTATATTATTTACCATATATAGATATTAATCCAAAATGTAATGCATTGCACAGGATAACAGTTCTTATGCTACTAAACATGTATACTGGGGTTAAACAACTAGTAAATGAATGATGAGTGATTTGTCACTTTTAGAGAGACATAATAAACCATGCTAAAATGAATGACAGGGATTAGTCAGAGGTATAAGTATGAATACAGTTGTAATTTACAACACAAACAAATAGGTGAAAATATAATCATATTCAGATCTATCCATGGGTTAGAGTATATACACGTATTTCCTTACTGTTTAGACCACTCTAGACATGTGATAACCCAGCAGTCTACACGATGTCTACATCTTAGTCACTATATAACATAATGCAAAAAATGAACGAGGGTTCAATTCAAAAAATGAATTCTTCTAGAGTAAGGGTATAGAAAATGAAGGATAAGCCTTAGGGATAAGTGTGAGCTGAGATGGGAAGGGTACAAGGAAAGTAAAATAGGAGAAAAGAGAGAGAAGATTGACTGAGGCTAATGAGCGTTCCCAATGACTTAACTAGAATAAGTAGGACTATAAAAATAACATACTATTAACTCTAAGGAATGAAATGAATATCCATGAATCTATACTTATATCACACAATTGAATGAGGGAATGATAACAAAACTTTATTACATAATATGAAATTATTTATGGAGATGACTATCTCTAGGATACAAGGTATAATTTACTCATCTGTAGTCTCCTTATCCCTTGATCCTGGGCTAAACTTGCTCCATCAAGCAGTGTATAGCAAGGAAGGATGAAAAAGATTAACCTTATAGTGAAGAAAGCTGACCAAAAATTCCTCAGTCACATGATAAGGTACGATGATTTCATGCTCCCCAACCTATATAAGTCTAACCCCATTACATTGTGATAGGAAAGGTGCTTCTCCTGGACTCAAAAAAACCACGAGACAAGACCAAGTTGAGAAACATTCTCCAAAAGATAGCCAATATTTCTCAGTCTTCATTGAAAAACAAGGGAAAATAGAGAACTATAAAGAATCAATGCAGACAAATAAGATGTAAGACAGAATCACAGAATGAATTTTGGAACAGAAATCAAGTCTTAGAGACAAAACTGGCAAAACCCAAAATAAAGCCTGAAGTGTAGTTAATAGTAATGTACCAGTTCTGGGTGCTTAGTTTTGACAACTCTACTTCGTTATGTAAGATGTTAACAATAGGAGAAAGTAAATGAGAGGTATACCACCTTTGCAACTTTCTGCAAATCTAAAATTAGTCCAAAGTAAAGCATTTATAAACTTAAATGTAAAAAGTAAAGCCATAACACTTCTAGAATATAAGAAATCACTTTTAACCACGAGTTAAGCAAAATTTGTCACATATGATAGCAAGAGCAAAATCTATGAGTAAAAACAATAAATTAGACTTCAACAAAACTAAAGTTACATTCTTTGAAATGCACTGTATAGGAATGAAAAAAAAGACTAGGAGCTGCAAAGCAAAAAAATCTCATAAAGAGCAATGTAAAGACCTCTAAAAACTCAATTATAAAATAAACACTGGTCAAAATACATTTGAACAAACACCGGGGAAGATAAGAAGTAATAAAGACAGAAGATAAACACATAAAAAGATATTAAACATTATCATCCATCAAGAAGATGCAAATTAATACCACAAAGAGAAACTATTACTACCTACTAGAATGTCAAAAAGAAAAAAAAACATATCATAAGGAGTGTTGGCAAGGATTTGGATGTCAAAGATTATAACTCTCTTACAACGCTGGTACAAATGTAAAACTATAAACTAGTTTTCAATAGTTTGAAAATTTCTTACAAATTAAAACACATATCTACGACATTACCCAATCATACTACCCCTAAGTTCTTGCCCAATGGGAAAGAAAGTACTTGTGTAAACTCATGTGCATCAATGGTCACAGTAGCTTTAATAATATAACTAGACTCATATATATACACCGGAATTCTATGCTTCCATTAGAAAGAATGACATTGCCCCATTTGTAAAGACTTGGAGAAAATTATATTAAGCGAAGTAAGTCATACCCAAAGAAACATGGCTTCCTTCATTTGTAATAATTAGAATATGTCTATAATCTGCAAGTTAATCTAATGGATAATAAAAGACAATTATACTTGGACATTATTAAATAACACTCTAAGCATTCACACAGTAAAAACAAGGTCAGATATTCTTAGGAGAGGATCACAATGGTTCAATTCAATTTATGTATATATGACCACACAAAATGATGCTTATTGAAATGAACTCCAAGAAATGGAAATGAGAGTCTTTTTACTGTACTGTTTGCGGCTATTTTTTCTTTCTTTCTTTATTCCCCTCCCCCACTTTGGTCTATTTCCTGTCATCATTGTTTTTTGTTGTTGTTGCTTTTTTGTACCCTTTGTCTTGTATATAAATTCATCTGGTTTGGGGAAGGGAAGGGAAGGGAAACACAGAAACAGTGGGACAAAGGGTGAACCAATTCAACAATGATACTCACTAGACACTACTTTGGAAATGAACTTCACAACATGGAAGATAGAGAGTGGGGAGGGGAAAGAGTGGGAGAAAATGAGGGAGGGGTTAACACTGCTCAAAAAGAATTGTACTCATTACCAGATTTATGTCACGGTAACTCTTCTGTACAATATAATTTAAATTTAAAAAAACATAAAAATGTAATAATAATAATCACTTTATACCCACATTTCCAACAACAAATGAATGGATAAACTGGGGCATCTACATGATATAATACTACACATAATAAAAAGCAATGACATATCTTTATGGACAAGTTCAAAGAGAATCTCAGAATAATTATGCTGAACAAAAGAAACCAGTCAAAAAGAACACATACTGCATGATCTTTTTTATATAAAGTTCTAATTCTAGTACTAAAAGCAGGTAAGTGACAAAAAGGTGGGAATGGAAATGAGTTAGGTGGGGCAGGCAAAGTCAAGAGAAAGAGAATGTAAAGGGATACAGTGATACTCTTAAGATGACAGTATATTTGTTATTCTTAGTATAGTCACCAAGTCATTTGCTTTAAATATATGTAGATTATTATATGTTCAATATGCTTACACAAAACTGTTTTAAAAGATCAACAATCAGAAAATGTTGAAATACATTGAATCAGGAAATGAGAAAACTCCAAAAGGTGATGATGGCTTTTGGCAAACAGCCAATTGCAAAGCAAATGAAATATCTACTAATTAAGTTTGGACTACGTGACTTCATAACTAGTACTCCCACATTAGAGCACAAAAAGGAAGCTACATCAGCAAGTAACAGTATATGCTGACAATTAGCACTGTCAGTTCATATTTCAGTGGTTTAAAATATTTGGTATATGAACAAGGTAGCAAATACACATCTTGTGAATAAATAACTGGATTATTTTAAAGGAGGCCTCACAAATAGACATGATTTTAAATGTTTTGACTTTTTGCTTTTATTGATCATATATCTCTAAGAGAATTATGTACATTTATTATGCAAAGTGTTAAGAACTTAAGAATAAAGTCAGGGGGGCTGGGGATATGGCCTAGTGGCAAGAGAGCTTGCCTCGTATACATGAGGCCCTGGGTTCGATTCCCCAGCACCACATATACAGAAACGGCCAGAAGTGGCGCTGTGGCTCAAGAGGCAGAGTGCTAGCCTTGAGCAAAAGGAAGCCAGGGACAGTGCTCAGGCCCTGAGTCCAAGGCCCAGGACTGGCAAAAAAAAAAAAAAAGAATAAAGTCAGGTATTGTGGTACACATCTAATTCCAATTATAGAAGGAGCAGAAATAGAGAAGTTGATGCTCAAGGTGAGTCCAGGCAAAAGTTAACAAGGACCTCATCAGGCCAATGGCTCACACCTGTAATTCTAACTACACAGGTCTGAGTACTGAGCAAAGCCAGCCCATATAGAAAAGTCTATGAGGCTATTATTTCCAAAACTTAAGGCATGGTTTAAGAGCTACAGCACCAGCCCTGAACAAAAAAGCTAAGGGAGCTTGCCCTGTCCAAGTTCAAGCCTTCAATACAGGAAAGGAAGGAAGGGAGGAAAGGAAGGAGGGAAAGAGGGAAAAGGAAAAAAAAAACATGATAATATACATTTGTATCCTCAGCTACTCAAAAGAAGAGATGGAATTGAAGTCTAAGATTAGCAGGGCAAAAAGCTCAAAATATTGCATTCATAAACTGCTTTGTTAAATGGTAAGTTCTTTGTACAACTACTTAAAGATAATTATAAAAATAATGTCACATAAATATTTTTTAAAGCAATCAAAAGTGGGGCTGGGGATATGGCCTAGTTGCAAGAGAGCTTGCCTCGTATACATGAGGCCCTGGGTTCAATTCCCCAGCACCACATATACAGAAAACGGCCAGAAGTGGCGCTGTGGTTCAATTGGCATAGTGCTAGCCTTGAGCAAAAGGAAGCCAGGGACAGTGCTCAGGCCATGAGTCCAAGGCCCAGAACTGGCCAAAAAATAAAATAAATAAATAAAACAATCAAAAGTATAAGGGTGTGGCTCAAGTGGCAGAGAGCTTGCCTAGCAAATACTGGGCTCTGAGTTCAATCCCTATACTACCAAAAATTTAATAATCATAATGCCTACCAAATACTGTATTGAATACCATGGACCTAGAAACTAAAGAAAGGCATCTTGTAAGAGGAACTCCCATTGTATTCATTACCTTCCTTATGTAACTGTAACCCCTCTGGTTACACAATAAATAAATAAATACCAAAAATGTCTTCTCCAATTCTGCTTAAAAAATTGAGGAACTTCCTAATACTTCAAGAGAGACATTGTCTCCATTTCACAAAAAACTCTTAGGCTGAGGGAAACTGAGGAGATTTCAGATGAAGAATGTTGTCAAGTCTTCATAACCAAATAGGTGAGTAAATGAATACCTCCTGGCTTCACTGGGGCACTGTATCCAGACTCTCATCCAGTTCCAAATAACCATCTACACTATTTTTCCTAACATTATAACTTTTTGTTATATAAGTACTGTGGCTTGAACTCAGAGCTTTATGCAGGCTTGATTGGTGCTCTAGCACTTGATATAAACCTCCAACCCTACTACTAATATTCTTATATTATTCATTTAGCTTCATTTTTATCGACGCCTTCAAACACAAGCTAATGTTAAACTTGTGAGCTTTTTTTGGGCAAAAACATTTCAAGATATACTACCTGCCCCCAGTTATATGTTATACCTTAATAATGCATATGATTTCATCCTCAATTACATCTTCACTGAAACAACTATTATTATTCAGCCTACTTGATTATAGTCTATTAAAACAATTTAATCAAAAGTAAAAGATTATTTTTAAGATTACTTTCTTATAACTTGATGTAAAAATTAATTCTCATGACTATAAAATGGTTGGGAACCAGAGATCTGTGAACTATTCTGATTACTTGTCAAGAAGAAGCCACAGGAATAACCTTTGCATGACCTCCTCCTACAAATAAAACTATTCACAGATTTTACTCTTTCAAGATGTAACCTTGTTTAGTGCTCTCCTCCCGCAGATAATGAGGCATTAAAAAAAAGAAAAAAAAACAAGAGAAAAAAATCATCATTTAAATTTCAGGCTTT
Organism: Perognathus longimembris pacificus; assembly: GCF_023159225.1. Taxonomy (NCBI): domain Eukaryota; kingdom Metazoa; phylum Chordata; class Mammalia; order Rodentia; family Heteromyidae; genus Perognathus; species Perognathus longimembris. The sequence goes on from NC_063161.1 coordinate 100,998,873, forward strand.
TTTATACTCGTTAGTTCTTTATGATTTTAAGTTAAAATGTCTTATGCCTGGCCAAATTATGTTTAGTTTCCTAAAATTGGCTTAGATCTAATCAGGATGGTTTACATTGCATTATGGGTTAAGAGGCTTCTTTTATCATTTTGTTGTCCTGTTCAGACGTGATATGGAAATAACTTGGTTCATATTGGGGACTATTGTTGTATGCTGAAATCAAGATGGAACTAATTATTTTTAAAATGCAAGATAAGTTGGAAATATATGTATATATGTATACATATGTTTGTATACATATATATATGTATGTCAAGCTTTGAGAAACCTTCTTATCTAATAGAAAACAAAACATTAATTATATATTTGTTGAGGAAAATGCCTTCCCTAAAGAGGAATTTCCAGGGTGGAGGAAACACAGTTTGACAAGAAATGTACTCATCACCTTACTTATATAACTGTATCTCCTCTGTATGCCACCTTTATGATAACGTAAAATTAAATTTTTAGAAAAGAAAAATTTCCTTGACAGAAACCCTTCCTCTACGAAATTAATACCTTGTATAAATAGGTCTTTAAAAAAGTTCATACTATAGTAAGTTTCTTAGAAAATGCTGCCTCATGATAGCAATAATATTTTGACTTATTTTAGAAAAGGTTGTTTTCTGAAGATGAATTAAAATGGCTTTTAAAATACATACAGGAGTTGAGGGGGAAAAAAAACAACCTGAAGCACTCATAAAGTACTTGTTCTGCTGCTGTGGACTTTGCTTCAAAAGGACAAAAGAAGGAATTTAAAACCACATTAAGTATAATCATTTTTTCCTGAAACATGATAGTAAAATGGGAATAATAACTGGATGATTTCAGAGCTCAGCAATGCCAAGTCTGAGAATGAAAAAATGGACAAAAATAAAAACTCTGGACTAAGACATATGTCCATTAAACAAAAGAAGACTACTTCTTGACAACAGGAATAATTTTCTCAAATTAGCCTGAGAGCACAAGATATGCAATTTGTTTTGATTTTTCCCTTTACTGTATTCACCTTTATTCTTTACATTTTTATAAAGCAAAAACAAACTTAACAAATGGAGGAAAATGATATTTTTAACTCATCACATTGTGATGTTTTAAAAGAAAATTTGGGTTTACTCAAGTTCTGACTTCTCTAAACAGTTCTTGTGTCTCCTACATGAGAAGATAATATTCCATAAAAAGAGAGAACACCATGCATGAATTGAGTAAGAAGCGTTCATGAGAGAACCAGAATCTAATTACATAAACACAATTCCCTAAGGTAGATATAAATTTCCAAAATCTCATCTTAAAAGAATAGCAGTCCTTTTTAATTATAATGGAAGTTTCTTGTCTGCTTGATCTCTCATGATCAATTTTAATCAGGCAACTTAATACAGTCCGTCTTAACTGAGCTCTAAACTATGAGCTCATGGGAAGACAAGGAACTGCAAGCATTTTTATTAAAAGGAAAAAGTGGCTAGCCTAGAGATTTGGCCAACAATAAAGCAAGATTAAATCATGCTTTTCCCTCATTTAGCCTACTTAACTTCAAGGACTACAGACATATAATTAATTTGCTCTTGAGATTTCCTCTGTAAATATAAACACACATTTTTTGAAATTTTTTACCTTCTTAAAGTTCACAGTGGTTTTATTTATTCTCTTTTCTCACTCACAAGAAAACAAATACACTAACAACCAGTTTGCCAGTCTACAAATTATCTTTCCCAAGAAGAGTGAAAAATCACTCCCTGCAGTCTGTAGGGATCCTGACAAAGGATTATGTGTAATGAATGCTAAATAATAATTAAAATGACCCAACAGCTGCCCCTAAGCACACTTGCTTTATGAATTGCCCTGTCCACTCTGAGGCCTTCCCAAGATAAAGTAATGGTCATAGGCCAAGTTTGTCAATTGCTTTAAACTTCCTAAACCTAACTTACCACCATTTTAAAATACTTCCTCTTAACTAGCTAAACCTGAGTATATTCCTAAACTGTACCTATTTGATTTTGTCTACTTTTGTCTGCTTACTTTGAGATTAAAAATGATGACCTGGTGTGCATTTCTCTCCAATTAACCACTATGTGGACTGTACCATGTTCTCAACCACTCAGTATTTCATTTCTTGATGCAAATATATAATTCTCAATGAGTTGATGTTAGAATTAATGACAATACTATACGTGAAGGCAGCATCTAGCACATTGTGGAAACATTCAATGTAAAATTTCCTTCTGCCAGGTCCCAAATCACTGCTGCTAGGCTCTTTGAGCATCTTCAACACTTCCACTGAACCCCAGGAAAGATACTTTGGTTCTCACATTTTCCCTGGACTCATTTCTCAGCCTCAGCACTCAATAGTACCTTTCTTTTAGTATTCCCTCACCTCTACTATGATCTCCATCCCTCTTGAGGCTTTGTAGCCATTTTCATTCTAGAGCTCCTAGACCTCTTGTGCCTCACATCTCTATATACAGAAGTCAAAATCTGATAATACACTAGATTTCTGCATTTAGCTTTGCTTCATTTTGCTGATTCTTTTCCTCGTTGTAGTGTTTCTTCCTAATTTTAACTGTCAATTTATTTGACTTTTTTTTTTTATAAACTACTGCTTGTAGTTAAACTAAGAATACCCACATAGATTTAGAGAAAATAGTGTAAAATCTCAGAACCAATATCTGGTTAAAGCCTCACATATATTTTTGGGGTGTTAGTTCTGGGGCTTCAGCTCAGGGCTAACTGCCATCACTTTATTTTTATGACTAAATGCTAGCTAGCTCTTATCCACTTGAGCTATACCCTACTTCCAGGTTTGTGCTGGTTAACTGGAAATAAGGATATTGTGGTTTGTCTGTATGTTAATGTGACATTGAACACAGACCTCAGCCCATTGAGTAAATACGATTATAGGTGTGAGCCATTCATCAATGAGTAACAATTTTTTTATGTATTTCATATATTTACATATAAGATCATGTGATTCCACCAACCTGGTTGCTAGTATCCAAAAACTGCTCATCAGCACTACTAAGATTACAAATACAAACCTATAGATTCCTTTAAAACCTCTACGAAGGAGTTGTCCAATCTACCTGCAAATACCCTGAATTAATAAAATCTCAATGCTAAACTCAAAACAGGAAAGTCTGTAATAGAGAATGTTAAGAATAATGAAAATCAGCTCAGACTATTATCTAGATATTTTAACTAAACTAAAACATGTTTTCTTTCATTAGTATTAGTTCTTACCTGTTCCTAAAAAAAATATTTACCCTCATCTTCTCTTTGGATTCACAAATTTTTAAAACCTTAGTTTTGCAAAATAATATATTATTCTTTAGATAGATATAAACTATATATATATAAAATGTGCATATATATATTTCATAGATACTATGCTAGTTAATTTTCCTAATGGAGTTTTTAAAGTCTTTTCAGTATGATAGAGTTAATCCCAACCTGTTTTGGATTACAATGTTTTAAATGTTCCCTAATACTTTTTACTCCAGAACACCAAAACACTCTATCAAATAAAGTGGCCCCAAGGACATGGGTTTTTTTGAGGGGAGGGAGGTATTTTCTTTTTTAGTAACAAAAATGAGTTATAAACTCTCCTGAAAACACTTTAGTATATTCCTATTTCAGTAACACAAAATTTCAAATTCAACATGAGTAAAATTTTTAAAAATATTGCTAAAACTTACTTTAGTATTGCTTGAAATGATGGCTAAATTTTCTTTTTCACCCAATATTTGTTATTAAAAAGCTACAGTTTCCTCAGGTACTCAGGTCTCGATGTCTAATATTACTTCCCAGTAAAAGAAATCAGGGCTCTTTGGACAGATGGTTGATTCTACAATGGAGTAGGAAATATCCAAGCTAACTCTAAAGTGAGGTATGGTGTCAGAAAATAAGAAAATTCTCAAATACAATCATACATTGATGGTGTATTTTTGAAGAGACAGAAAAACCTTCTACAAAAGCTCCTAATAGGCAAAGCTAGAATGATTTAAGCAATAAATTCATGTTGAATTATGACCCGATAATCATATGACTCACAAAAATCATACTTTTATGAATGAGTAAACAATTAAGAGCAAGATAAATCCATTTTCCAAAAGTATTCAAAATTATTTACTGAGATAGTCTACTCTTAAGGAGGTACAGTATAATGTCCCTTTCTTTAAGTGTGTTCTCCTCTTCTTTACACAGGATACAACATAGAAAGGAAGAAAAAGGAGTGAGCCCATTAGAGGCCAAGAAATCTGTTAATAATAGGAGAAATGGAGAGTGACATAGGAGAAGTCTATATCCTATCTTCCAAAGATTTTTATAAATTTAAATCTATTCTAAAGTGAAGTATATGTTGAAAGTAAGCAGGGGAAAGAAAAAAAATCAATATCTCATTTGACTTTCTGGAGTTTGCTTCCTAGCTTATGTATAAAAAGCTAATCAGTTATAAACTATTTCAAATGTAAAATTCCTGACACCCCTATAGCCCTATGAAGTCAGCGATCATTTGCAATACACTAAGATGAGAAGACAAGCACAGTTGTACATTTGAGTCCTGCTCTAATTGCAACTACACAAGTGACTAACTTACCTTTCCATAAAATAGAACAAGACTTGCTGCTATTCCAAGGAGAGAGCTGAATAGTGATGACCTTATCTTCATTCTCTGCTCTGAGACTCTAACCTATATCTAGTTCCCTGGCTGGGCCCTGTCAAATGTCAGCACAGTGACAGATCTGGCTATTCACAATTTGTTCTTTGGAACTGATCCTCAAGTGTCATTTTTTAAAGATTAATTCATGTCAACATTATTTTCAGAATGATAACCAGAAGGAGATACAGCAAACATCTCTGTAATTGGAGAGGAAAACGTGAGACAATTTTTTCATTATATAAACTATTGGGCTAAGTTATTTTTTTTACCACATATATGTATTAGTTATTTAAAATTGCATTATAATGGCAACCAAAAATCCGTTATTACTCAGCAATTACTATAGGCTTCTGTTTTCATCCTTTATAATCACTATCTGTTTCCATCTTTTTTTTTAATATAGTACCAGAGCAGGAAGCATGGCTATAGGAGATTATTCTAAAATGATTTCAATCAAGTTCTTTTATACCAAATCAACGATTTCAATATATCACAGTAGTCTTGAAATAAAAAATCGCTTAAAATGGAACACAGGCTTCTCTTTTCTTAGTTATTTAACCTTACTAAGCCCAGCTTCTTTGTAAAACTGGAATACCAGTAGCCACTCCTCAGAAGGTTGATGGAAAAATTAAGTAGAATACCAGCAAAGTCCTTAGCCTAGTGACTGGCCTATCCATTGTTGTCATTGCTAGTGTAAAGTCAAGTCTATAAGAAGATCTAATTTACCATTCAGAAATATCTTCTACTCAGCTATGGCCCCAGAAACAATTTCCAAGTGTGACCAGCCTTTACATGCAACTGGTTTTTAGCAAGGGTTCTTTCTAGGTCCTTAACAAAGCAAATAGTCATTACAAAATACTAAAATAATGGTGCTTCTCCTTGGAAATGTCCCGTCACAAGATACAAAGTGACATATTATTTAGAGTTGAATAATTCTTATGGACCAGAAAACAACAGAACATTCAAGGACTATAACGTTATACAAGCTTAAAGCATACAAGGAGCTATAATTTATTATACATGTTTAAAATTTTAGATTACATTTGCATTCTTTCTGAATACAGATTTTGATATTATTGGCAACATATATAAAAAAACTTTAATAAAAATATAGAGAAACAGTGGCTCATGCCTACATTCCTAACTACTCAGGAGGCTGAGGTATGAGGAATCATTGTTCAAAGACAGTTCAAGCAAGAAAGTCCGTAAGATTCATCTCCAATTAACTAGCAAAAAGCTCTAATTGGAGCTGTGACAAACAGTAAAGCAGCAGCCTTGAGCAAAAAAGCTAAGGGACAGAAACCAGATGCCAAGTTCAAACCCCAACAGTGACACACACACACACACACACACACACACACACACACACACACACACACACGATTTTCTTCCATGAGGAAACAACACAACACTCTATCTGAAAAACAACCTCAAGCAGGAGCTGGAGGTCTGACTGATTAATTTAAGACCCCTAAGTTCAAAACCCCACTAGCTTACAAAAAACAAACAAATAAATCCACAAGGCCACCAAGCTAATGACAAAACTGTGATTCATAGCTAGGCATTTTGTCTTCACATTTTTAAACTTCACTACATTGTAGCTGATATTCAGAAGTAAATTCCACATTCCCAGACAAGTTTTGCTTCTTGCAGCACAATGCTCCTTGTCCATCCACCTGCAACAGTTTAAACACATCCTTTCTGGTTTCAATTCCAGTCAGTACCCTACACTATATAACCACATATCACCTCCCAGATTTGAACCAGAATTCCCTGTGGGAAAGACCAGTGAATTCTTTTCACTGTTTTTAGACAAGGAACAAACTTCTTACTAAAGGTCATCAATGGGTAAATGGCCTTGACAACTTTTTCTGAAGCAGACACTATGCACAAGCCAAACTTTCTTTGGTCATCACACTTGCTTACCATACATCCTTCTTCATTGATGTTTTTTACCTAATTAACACTCTATCTTACACTAAGCAAGACATTTTTCCCCCTTCTTGATAAATTCCCTTACTATTTGTTCTCTTTCATGGCTCCATGATATTCTGCTGGATTTCACCTATCATAATGGTAATTTACATGCACCCATGCACTTAACTGGTTAATGTCTATTTGTGCAACCAGACCATCATGTTATAAACAGTATGCAAGAGGTCAGAATTTCTTTTAATCACAATTACATTGCTAATACTTGCCATAATGTGTCTGCCCATAGTAGATATTCAGTACTTTCTTTTAAAATCTAACAAATGCAGAAGTAGGCTAATTTCATTTTATCTTTAAAATATTTGAAAATAGCAGTTACACCCTAAATAGTCTTCTTTCTATACATACAGGCATAAAGAAATCATTTTAATTCTTGAAATGCTGTTTTTTTTTTTTTACAAGTTATTGAGTACTTTTTAAGACATGGAAGCTAGGATGAAGGTATAGGATATAGCTCAGGGGTAGAGTGTCTGCCCAGCATGCAACACAGCAAAGAGGAAAAAATGGGAAGCAGGGCAGGGGTGCATAGTGAAAATATTTTCTCAACAATACTCAGAGAGCAAATTTCTATTAATATTGTCTGCACTGTTGTCCTGATCAATTCATGCTGCTTTGTGCTACTATAAAAAATACTTAAGATTTTATAAGGAAAATTAATTTCTCACAGTTCTGGAGGCTGGCTAATACCATTATCAGGTTTACTTGTCTGGGGAAAGTTACATTCTCCAGAGATGCATAAGACTGTGAACTCACGTGCAGAGGTAAAATACAATCTATAGAGGGTACTGCCTCTTTGTAAAGGTCTTAATCTCAACCATAAGCTAAAGAGATCTTGTGACCTAATCATCTCTTAAAAGTCCCATACATTAACATTACATTGGCCATTAAATTTCAACACATGAGTTTTGAAGGGAACACATTCAAACCACAGTAACCTATGAGAGCAGTTATTTCATTTAAAAAAAAATAGGCCTCTTCATATAAAGTGCTGCTAAAATTGTCCCCCTCGCCCCCGCCAACCAGGGGAAGGAAGCTACTAAAATTTGAAATTAGAGTCTTGTGCTCTACCATTTGAGCCACACTTTCAGCTTTCCCCCTTCTTCTGGGTATTTTTTATATAGGGTCACTCATTTGTGCTGTGATAGCCAATGATCAGAATCATCCTATGCCTCCTGAATAGCTAGAATTAAAGCACACACTAGCACATGAGGTTTGTTGGTTGAAATAGTCTTGCTAACTTTTTGCCTTCCTGGGCCTTGAATCATGATCATCCTGATCTCTCTCTTCTGAGTAACTGGGATTGAAAATTTGTACCATCACAGTCATATTCTGAGTGATTATTGTCCAATGAAGCAATTTGGCAAATCTATATGCAGATTACATTAGTCATTGTTACCAACATCTCAGTTTCAATCAGTCATTTCAGATATTTAAGTTTCTTTTCATTCCTGAAACCCTCATACACACTGTGACAGGACTATTTCATCCAAGTCAGTGACAAAAATGATTAATAAAGCAGAGTAAAGGAGCCATTCATATTACAGAAGGACAATTTACAAACTAACATCAACCTATTCAAAAAATTCTTTCAACCATCTGCACACCAGGTTGGCCTAATGTATCCACCTATTTCATGAGCAAAATATGAGTCACTTTGCCCAAAAGCTTGCTAAAGTCAGCTTACTCCACCTGCACAATTTGTAAACATGATTCTTATGAGTAAGCCCTGTGACCTCCACAGCATGACATCTTTTCTAGTAGAGTTTTCACAAGCTATTTCTCCAAAGAAAAGAATGGTCCCAAGGATTGACATGAAACTCAGTCATTTAAAAATCACAAGATTCCACTTTTCCCTCTTATGAAAATAAAAATATTATCTACAAAGTATTTACACTTTTAGAAACACCTCCCTCTGATATTGACCATAATTATTCAAAGATCATGAAGCTACTTTTCCTCGGGTCATTTAATTCTAGGTAGTAACTAGTTAAGAGAATCAAAATGTTATCTCCTGGTTGACTCACCTTGTTGACATCAACTAGCCTGGCTAGTGCTGGTAAATCTTCATTCTTGAATTTTAGTATCATTTTCTATTGATAGAGCTGTTAAAACTATCTCAGGAGTTTGATCATTCATCCTTGTCACTACCATATATTATACCATCTGTCTTAATAGTTTTTCTTCTTTTCATGATGTGAACATAATGTGTTGTGGTAATTAGTATTACAAGCTCTAATTCATTGCAGCATGCAGTTACACTCTCAGTTTCCTATACTATTTTTTATTTGTGCCTTAACCTTTTAACAATATTAACACACTTATTTGTCTTTATGTCTGCATTTCACTTTTACAAAAAAAATTTACATCTTTCATTCATCCAATAAATGATTTATCATTACCAAATACACACAATTCTCTAAACTTGATCAAAAGGTAAGAAAGATGCCTAAGGTCTGGTTTCTGTCTTCAAGGAATACAGAGGGAAGTAGAGGCTACAAGACATACACATTGCAGAAGCTTCCATATTACCAAGATAAAAATAAGTGTTGTGTGAGCAGCACAAAGAAAAGCTACCTCAAGCATGAAAGAGCTGTTGAAGTCTTCATCAGGAAAAGATCATGTGAGTTGAGTCGTAAGGAAGCAGTCATTAGAAGAATGGAAGTATCCTAGGGAACCGCATGTGCAAAGCATGGCAATATGAAAAAGGACATTGTTTTCATACAAGGGTGACTGGTTCTATGTGGAAGAGGTTTAAGTTGCATGGGGTGTAATTGAAAGAAATACCTGAAAATGTGTGGCCAACTAGTTATAAGAAGACATTGTAATCTACATATCTAATTCACAGAATAAATAGAGGCAAATGCTATCTGCAGAATTAGAAATTTAGCAATCACAGTGGAATAGATATAAGGGCAAAATAAATAATGCCTAGACCACAATACCAACAAATTATATTTAAAATACATATACACCTAGTATATATCTGCACAAAAAAATAAATTCATGTGTTATAGGAACATATATAAATAAAATCATTCAGGTTAAAAATATCAAAAATATCTAGCTTTGTGTGGGGAAAGTAATATAGGTAGGAAATAAGAAAAAAAAGGAAAAAATTTAAAAGCAGTATACATCTGTTTGATGTCCAAGGAAATATGTGTGTTTTCTTCCACAGATATGAGGTTTCAAAGTCTGAGAATATCAAAATCTACGGTGATTATTTAGAAGAAAGTTTAAATGATATAGCCCTGCAGCAGTATCCTTCAACTTCTTTCTAGACTTTAACATGGGTTCACTATTCTTTTCCTGCACATGCTGAGTAGCTCTTTCTCATTCTGTGAGAGGAGGCTAGGTATTAAGACTAAACTGTCAGTAAGATGGATGTAGAAAATTTGGTAAAAAGTGAAATTGAAGTCAGTCTGAAGGGAGTTAATCTGACTATCACTAAAAACATTTCTGCACACTGTGGTAGAAGCTAGACTAAAATCCAAAGCACTTTAGTGAATGGAAAAGACTGAAGGTCTTTCCCATTTTCTAATTAGTGTGCCATAGGAGAAGCAATGAGAAATCAAAGCTTCAGTGACTGTTTTAGGAGCTCAGAGGAGAAATCTCTACATAAACTCCTACAAGCCTTATCACTTGACAACTGAATCTTGCATTACACCAAGAACTGCTTCATCTGTACAAGCAGATTTTCTATAGAACTGCAACTGAACACTACAGGCAGTGAGCCAACATTTTTAAATTTCATCAAGCTCCAGTGCCAGGTGACAACTGTTTGCTGTGACATGAATTATGCAACACATTTCATCTCGTTATCTTAGAATCAAAGAAATTTTACCAAAAGGTTCTCATTCAGATAAACAGGAATGATTTCTATCTCAATCACATCTGTGAAAACTGGAAGACACATATGGTAAGTTCCAAGATAAGCTACTACTGATTAAATTCTCAGAATAAAGGACAACAAAACTTCAAGTTAATGCCCTTAATGGGTACCTTCAATCATGAAGATTTTTTTTCAATCAAAAAGCAGAAAGCTAACTAAAATGTAACAGGAGCCACTATCAATTGTAATTGGAAGTATAAATAATATATAATGTGGTAATATTTAGCTACATATCCTTATATTTCCATTGACATTTTTCTCCACTTTGGTCTTTGTTCAGTAACTTGATGGGGATTCTTTTTTCCCCAGTCTTCTCTCAGTCCTTAATCACCCTTCACCATCCTTCCTACTTTATTCTCATTCACTCTTGTTTAGGGTAAGTTTTACTTTCCTAAAAAGTAGAATTTTAAAGAACTTATCTTCCAATAACAACCTTAGTATAATTTTACTTCTAAATAATTTCAATCTTAGGAAGTTAGTCTTGTTGGATACAGGTGGGTCACACTGGTAATCAAGCTAATCAAGAAGCTGAGATTTAAAGGATCACTGTGCAAAGCCAGCCTGAGCAGAAAAGTCCAAGAGACTCCATCTCCAAAGTAAACTGAAAAATGCTTGGCTGGAGGCATGGTTCAAGTGGCAGAGCAACACCAAAAAGTAGGAAAACACAGCCAATGTGAGGGCATGAGTTCAAACCCCAGTATTGGCAGGAAAAAAAAAGAAATTTGTTAACTGTGGATGGTGAGATTATGGGTAGGTAGTACATCCTTTTCCTCCTTAAACGTCATATTTTATTTTTATAGGCAAGAAAAAGATTTGAATTAACTATGTCATGACAAGATTGAGGGGAAAAATAATAACAAGTTATTAATTTCAAAAGAAGGTTACATATCAAATGACTCACACCTGGATCTTTCTCATGTACTCTTCTACCAAGTGTACTTACAATGCAAATCAGATATGAGAGCACAAACACACCAGCTTTGTTATAGGGTATGTGACAAACTGTACAACGGAAGGCATATGCTAAGAAAATTTAAGTTACATATGAAGTACTAAAAAAAGACACTAAATCTATTCTAGGTTCTAAAAATTACACTAAAATGTCAATTTTTCTTCTAATGAGATGCAAAACAAGTCACCATCAAGTTATACAGGAGACTAAGTGGCTTCAAATAAAAGACAAATATGTGTACCTCAATATGTGCAAGGAGAAAATGAAATAATCTAATATTAACAATGTCACAGATTTATCATCACTAGAAAAACATCTTTGGTGGATAAAGCAATCATTTCAGTACTTCCTCACTTCCCTTATAGTTTATAAACATTATACAAATGTTCACTTTTACTTTCTTCAGCATGACTCTTGAAACTAATAAGCTCAAGTCATCATATAATCTTATTTGTATCGAATTTCCTTATGTATATATTTTTAAAGTATGTACACCTTATTTGTATCCATTTCATTCTTATATCCCTTAAGCTAGGACCCATTTTCACACAATCTCAGAGCTAGTTTCTTACCACCTCCTTTCTCTCTTTCCAGTCTTAGGAGAATAGGAGGGAATCTCTACAAAATTCTCAAACAATAAAATGTTCTTCTACTTCCACAAAGACATACTAGCTAGTCATAAAACACAATCAACAATCAATCTCCGAAAACATGATTTCCATTTCCAATTATACAAACTTCTATTTTACTGTGAGCAAGGATGAAACTTCCTTAGACAATCACATAACCATTTAACAAGGAACATGTTTTACTCCATGTTTTAAATCAACTAAGAAATACAAATGCCTTTCAGTACTTCTAAGATCTTCTTACCTTGATTTCATTTGCATGATCATGTTATCATAATCTATAAAATCAAACACTTTTTAATGATAACAACCATCTCTGACATTTACATTTTTTCTCTTCATTAATATCTTTTTGAAAATATACATTAGAGTAGCAGTCCCATTGATACCTTTAACAATGTAATTTGTAACACAGCTTTTTTTTAACCACTCCACATAGTAAATAAATGCAAATGTAACTCACACAGTGAGATACATCATAAAACATAATAAAGTTTCAACAATACACAATGATTTAGTTATAGCTATCAATTTATGTATTATACCATTATGTAGGTGGTATTTACTTCAAAGTAAGCATTCAGCAAATTTTCACAGCAGAGAAAATTCAAGTTCATTACTGTTATAAGAAAGAAAATGAACAAAGATCTACTTAGGCACCTCATGAAATTCTATTTCATAGAATTTAAACATTTCAGGTAGTTTAAATTTTCATTATTCTTAAAAATGCCACACAGGATTTTTCACATCAAGAACAGGCTAAAGATTTATAGCTCATAGAGTTTTTCATCAGAGGGTTGCCATTTGAACTAGATACTGACAAAGTAAGTATAAAAAATGTTCATAAAGTTCTTGGTAAAAAGCTAGGTATGACTACAATTTCCTATACTCCAAACTGAGAGGCTGAGGCAGAAAAAATTTGAGGCAAGGGCAGTCCCAGCTTTATAGGGAGTTCACATCCAGTCTGAACAATATAGCAATTCCTTGTCTAAAAACAAAAGCCAACAAACAAGGTCTTGGTAAAGTTGATGACAAGTACTTAACAGAGCACCAAGCTATCTACATGTCAACATATCAATTTAGTTTTACCTTTATTACACAATATAGTTCAGTATATTGCTTCATTTAACCCCAAGTCTCCAAAACAATTTTAACAAATACTATCATGTAATATATAGTGTTTTTAAAGTTGATCCTAAAGTTATCAGAACGTGCTTGGGATGTAAATATAATTTGACACCAATATGTAAAAAAGCCATCCAATGAAATCAAGTCAAATTGTCAGAATATATGTACCAATCCTCTTTCCTAAAAAACACAATCTAAGAACTACCGTACTTGGGAGAGGGGGTACTATCCTGGGGCTGGAACTCTGGGCCTGGATATTGTCCCTAAACTTCTGTGCTCAAGGATAGCATTGTAACAAATGAGCCACAACTCCACTTCTAGCTTTCTTTGCTGTTAATTGGAGATAAGTCTCAAGGACTTTCCTGTCTTGGTTGGCTTGGAAAGGAGATTCTCCAATCTCAGCCTCTGGTTACGTAGGATTACAGGGATAAACCACTTACACCCAGCAGAACTATTGTATTTTAAAGAAATAGTTTTTTGGGGTTTTTTTTTTTTTGCTTTTGTTTTTGTTTTTGCTAGTCCAGGCCTTGGACTCAGGGCCTGAGCACTGTCCCTGGCTTCTTTTTTGCTCAAGGCTAGCACTCTGCCACTTGAGCCACAGCGCCACTTCTGGCTGCTTTCTGTATATGTGGTGCTGGGGAATTGAACCCAGGGCTTCATGTATACTAGGCAAGCACTCTTGCCACTAGGCCATATCCCCAGCCCAAGAAATAGTTTCTTGAGAGTAAGTATCAAGATTGCTTCCATTAGAATATTCTGTTAGATAAAGGGGTTTTGTAACAAATCAGTTAATTTAAAAAGCTGAAGTACAGAATATGAATTAATGTTTAAAAACTGTACAAAATGATTAATACAAAAGAATGCAAGCATTAATATCTTTGAAATATACTTTTATGTAGCCATATTGTGTTCATAATAAATTTACACTCAAAGTTATCAAACTTTTAGCTTTCATATCAATTTTTATGGAAATATCACTTAAGTAAGATACTTTGTTTTTGTTTGGTGGTATAAAAAAAACATTTGCAGAGTGTCTCTAAAGTAAAACATGCTCTTCACTACTATTTAAAATATTTCTCGGGGCTGGGAATATGGCCTAGTGGTAAAAGTGCTTGCCTCGTATACATGAAGCCCTGGGTTCGATTCCCAAGCACCACATATATAGAAAACGGCCAGAAGTGGCGCTGTGGCTCAAGTGGCAGAGTGCTAGCCTTGAGCTAGCACTGGGGGCTAGGGACAGTGCTCAGTCCCTGAGTCCAAAGCCCAGGACTGGAGAAAAAAAAAATCAGACTTGCCTCTAAAATATTTCTCATTTCAGTTACAAGATATAAACTATCAGAAGGATACAAGTAAACTCATATTTTCTAATTCATAAATAAGTTGTCATTTACCCTTCCTAACAATAAAATAGGAGAGAATTTTCCAACTACTAAGTTAAGTACCATCCTGATATTTTTTTAAAAAGGCAAAAGAAGGGTATGTAAATACAGATAAATATCACTCCATCAAACAACACAAAATTCATTAAAAACAAAAAACTTTGATTGGTCCTTGGGATTGAATTCAAGGCCTGGAGCTTGCTAATTATTGTGCCTGGTTTCTAGCCCTTGTATCTCTGCTAGTTATTTTGGGGTAGAGTCTCCTTTTTACCCAGGTCTGTACTTGGACCACCATTCTCCTATTTTATGCTTCCATATGTCTGAGATAAAAGGTAATGTGTCACTGGGCCCAGCTATAAGTTGAGAAAGAGTATCTCTAACTTGTTCCTGGCTGGCTTCAAACCATGATCTTCCTGATCTCAGCATTCAAAGTAGCTAGGACAACAGGCATTAGTCCCACAAGCTCAGCTTTAAGACACATCTTAATGAATCAAATCTAAATATATATGTACAAATGATCATGGTAAAATGGATTATTTGAGGGTTTTATTACAATATCAACCCGAATACTTTACTAGTTAGCAGACTAAAAGTGAAATGTAATATAAGCTCAATTCATTAATAAGTACCCTGTAGCAAACCTGAATTTTCCTAGTGAAAGTTATATAAATATGATTGTTTATGCAAAACAAAAAACTCCCAAAGCATTCAACTGAGAGAAAGAAAGAGAGAAAGAGAGAAAGAGAGAGAGAGAAAGAGAGAGAGAGAGAGAGAGAATGAGCAGGAATAATGGACTTGGGCCTCAGGTCTAAAGTTCCAGTTCCAAGACTCAGTTGAAATTTTCATTGTCGTTATTTTCAATGTACCATGTGAAATTACGGGGTTTTCTTTTGTTTTTCTTCCCCATGCTTTTACCCCTGATGTCACTGTAACTGCTTTTGGTATCCTGGGTATTGTATATACATTAATTGGAACTAAGGGAAGGAAGGGGAACAACAAAATGGAGAGACAAAGGGTGAAAGGTAAACCAATGCAATAGCATTAGTTAGAAGATAATATCCTGTAAACTAACTGTACAACTGGGGTGTGGGGAGGACCTGTGGAGGGGGAAGGGAGTAGGTGGGAGAAAAATGGGGGAAGAGGTAACAAGTTTGATAAGAAATGTACTCACTAACTTACATATGAAACTGTACCATCTCTGTACATCACTTTGACAATAAATAAATATATTTTTTAAAAATAATGTATTATTATAACCAAGAGTTAGCAAAATGCAGAACATCTATACCTTACTTATAAGAATGAAAAATGTTATAGTCACTGTGGAAAACAGTTTGGCAACTTACTTATTTCCTTATGATATGATTTGCCAATTTCATTTGCATTCATTTATTCAAGTAAAATAAAAACATATGTCTGTACAAACACTATACTGAATATGGCTAGAAGCTTTATTCATAACAGCTAAAATTATGAAATAATTGGAAATTTGGAAACATTCCAAATATCATCAATTAGTAAACAGAATAAACCAATTGTAGCATAGGCATACAGTGAACTACTACTCAGCAATAAAAAATAACTACTAAAATATTCAAGTACAACTTAAAAGAACCCAGGTGCAAAAACTAAACACAGTATGACTCCATTTATATGAAATTCTACAACAGTGCAGAAACTAACTTCAGAGAGTAATGGAAATGTTTTTGTTTTTATTTTTTCTTTGACTAAGACAAGATCTTCCTATGCCCCAACTGACCTCAAATTCCTAGTCTTCAGTTATCCTCCTGTCTCAGCATCAAGAGAAACTAGGAGTTAGTTATGTAGCACTATGTCCAGGTAAGAGCTCTATCTTAGTTGTCATGGTGGCATTCAACTATGTCAATACGTGTCAAAAATTTATAAAACTGTTCATATAAAGTTGGCATATTATATTACAAGTAAATTAGATTCCAATAAAACCAATTAAAATATTAAAAGGGAGGGATGTGATGGCTTTTGCTTCTAATCTCATTATTAGGAATGCTAAGGCTGAAGGACCTTGAGTTTAAAGGTAGACTAGGCTACATTAGTGAGATACTTTCTCAAATTTTAAAGTAATCAAAGATAGGCTAAAGACATATATGGTGGTTAGAATGTCTCATGACTAACTCACCAAAAATCAGTAGTAATGCATTTGATCTAAATAGGTAAAATGCAAATGCTAAAATACATTCAAAACTCTATTGAGAGAAAATTTCTCTACAATTTCCTTTTTTTTCCACTTATTTTCAAGGGAATTGTACTGGTAAATATGAAGCTTCTTAGTAATTCATGTACTTAGACATATATATATATATAATTTATGCATATATATGTGTGTAAAAGGGGTGCTTCGATAAAAAAATACAGATAATCTGTGCATCATCATTCTTTTCCGGGAGACTCCAAAGCTCCTAAAATTTAATTAGTTTAAATCAGATTATCAACATCTTAATATTGTAGGTCAAACAACCTGAAAATCCTTGTTCCAAATTTTATCTTAAAGCAAACACAACATAAATATTACTTATCAACACATCAATTACAAATCCAATAAGCCCATCCTAAAGTAATAACTACAAAAACAGTTATTAACCTGTTTTCCAGGAACTCACAGTACTTAGAAGAGAAAGTATCCACAGGATAGTTTAATTGATAATTGAAGACACTATGTATTCCAAAATAAAAGTGCCAAGTGGTAAAGATAGTAACAATTGCAATAGTGGTGGGGGAAGCAAAAATGAACTTGAAAGAGATATCAAGAACTTGATTACTCTTGACTAACAAAATAAGAAAAAGAAAGAACTTTTCAATTAAAAGACTAGACTCTACTTTCATAAATTGTGATGTTAAAGAGCAGAATATAAAGTTGAAAAGATGAGACTTATTTACTCAAGATACTTACTAAACACCAGAATGTAAAGACAGGGCTGCTGTAAAAGAAATCCCAGAATAAAGAGTACAGTTCTATACAGCTCAAGGCAATTCTATATGTATTATCTCAACTAATATTCACAACAAATAATTTTATAGAATGGGGAGACAGAGGCTCAGAAAGCTATACTTGGTATATGCTTAAATTCATTTAGACAGAACCAGGCCAAACCCTTATCTTCCTAATCCTGGCCCAGTGGGTCTCTTTTCTTGGCTTGCTTAATCTATTGGCTATATCACTCAGCTCTTTTCATTTTTTTCAAGCAAAAACTAACTAGTTCTCTTTTTTTAATGTATGATGTAATAAAAGGCAAAGCCTTAGAAATAATCAGGTTGAATGGATTGAATTAGAAATCAGAGAACATGGAAGGACAAAGATCTATTTGTATTCTACTACAATACTCTAGGAATTGGTAGTAATAGAAGGAATGAAAGCCACTGGCTGAGACCTTGTATAAAAAGATTCAGGTATCTTATAGGAAATGCCAAGTGATTTAAAGCTAGCAGATTAGATGAGTCACTCACTGATAAAATTAAGATGTCAACAAAGATCTGTTTTATAGGGGCTGGGAATGTGGCCTAGTGGTAGAGTGCTTGCCTAGCATGCACGAAGCCCTGGGTTCAATTTCAGAGCACCACGTAAACAGAAAAAGCTGGAAGTGGGTGGCACTGTGGCTCAAGAGGTAGTGTGCTAGCCTTGAGCAAAAAGAAGCCAGTTACAGTGCTCGGGCCCTAAATCCAAGCCCCAGGACTGGCAAAACAAAACAAAACAAAACAAAAAATACCAAAATGTATCCAGTTCTGTGATTCCAAGATCATTTCTAGATGACATATATATATATATGTATACATATACATATGTATATATATGTATACATATATATATATACACACACATATATATATGATCTGTTTTATGGGACAAATCATTTACCTTAGTCAAATTTTCCCCCAAACTATTAGGTCAAATGCTGTATAAGATACTACCATTAAAAGTATCTAAGAATTTACTAGAATCCTTGGATATTTTGTTTTCAGTTACTTGTTAACTATCTGGCTAGACTTAAAATTTAGAACCCACTCCCCTTCCATCCTTCAGAGGTATTCATATTCATAAAGCACAGTAAAAGCATAATTATGCCTACTTTCTGGAAAGCTCTAAAGGAGTTCGTACATCTAAATCGGAAAAATCAATCCGCTTAGACAGGAGAATATTTGCCTAGCAAGCATAAGATAGCAAGTTCTAACCCACGCATTGCCAAAAGCAAAAAGAAAAACTAAATATACATTTAATTATATCTATCACTGAGACAAAACTTTCCTTGAAGGGCCCAGGATTATCTGTCAATCACAAATAAATGCCTCCTCCCTAGATCTCATAGAAAGTCTACCAATTGAGAAAGTATTTTAAATTTTACAAAAAGATGAATCTATCTTACCTCTTAGATAGAAATTATTTCTCAAAGCAGGGTTTTATTCATAACTTCTTCCAAGGTTCTAAAGAATTCCACTCATTTATGATGTTAGTTTATTGATGACAAAATGGACTAGTAGCCCTTTTTAGTAACTACATATCAAGATATCCAACAGACGAACCCGTCTTTCAAAGGCGACAATAATGAGAGTTAAGACCAAAAAACTGAGTTGAGACCAAGTACAATCATCTGCAACCTGGAATGGAAAGAACAGGGGTCAATGCTGCTCCTCACCATGGCCAGTAGAGGCTGCCAGTGTACAAGGACACACAGGCCTTCCCTCCCCCCTCATACACACACACTCACACACAAACACACACACTCATTCACTCAAACAAGAGTTGCCACCAAAATTAGGAAGTATTTCCACAATGCAAGAGGAAGCCCAGAATGCTGGGTTCATCATAGAACACTATTAGACAGCAAGAACTTTTCAAGTACATATTATTGGGCATGTGTCATGGAAACCAAAGAGAAATAGAATATTTTAAGTATTTTTAAAGATAACCACACTTACCCACAAGGATAAGGAACCAGCCCGCCAATGTAACCTTCTAGGTATCTCAAGATTCAGACATGCAAAAATGGGTGCTTTAACTGAAGAATGACCTCAATATATGGTCTTAACATCATTTTTTAAATGTTAAAGTGTTTGTTTTTTTTTAGTGTTTAAGTGTTATTTGGTTTCTTTTGAGATTTCATTACAGCTAAAGGAGATTTTTGGTTACTTCATATAATCATAATCTGATCTGTTATTTGTAGAGATCAGTTACTAACACTAATACGGTTAAAAGGCTTTTTCTTCATGAACATCAGTCAGGTGAGATTCTGTCCATCTGTGCCCTCACCCAAAGCCAAGAACACACAGACACACAAATTCACGAACTAACAATCCATCCCCAAAATTCATTTTATGAATCTGCTCTAAGAATTAAGATTATGTATCTAAGCCCGTTTTGAGCTCCATAACACTATTTCTTGTAAAGAGAAACTTTACTGTCAATCACAAGTCCCTTTTGCCACACAAATATGTGCACCAGCTTTCACTTGTCATTGTTACATACAACGTAGGCAGCTTAGCACTAAATCAATTTAAGAAACTGTGGAAGTTTAGTACATACATTATTATGATGCTGACAGAAAAAGCAATGGATATCTTGCAGCTCCATTTGCTTTCTTTGTTAAGGAATAAAAAAGCTAATTATCTGCAGCTGTCAACCATGAAGACCTAGACCTATTTAAGTCAACATTAGCCTTGGACAAATGCAAACATTTCTCATATTTTTGTCTGATTGTTGTCTTTGGTAAAACAATAATTTCATTACAAAATAGTAAACATTCTGAAAATGTAAAAACAATTTGAAACTAAAAATCTGCGCACTTCTCCCATAGCCAATCCATTTAACCATTTAACATTTCAAGAAGCTGCCTATCAATATTTTGTAATATCTACCCTGTAACAAATACAGCCAAAATTTAAACAGATGCAAAACATCTACACACAAATCTACATTTAAAACTTCAAATGAACACCCAGATTCTTGAAAATATGGTACAGATGATGAAGGGAGAACTTTAGCTCATTTATTTAACAAAAAGAGAGAAAAAGAAAACATGGTCAAAATTAGAAATGCTACATAAAACTCCCATGGGCTGGTATACTCATATATAAGGTCTCTTTACCTATCTACTTTGAGTCTAGTCCTATTTAAATTTTCATTTTCAAAGTTAAGGATGTATTACCAGGATAGTAAACAAGGATGGAAAGTAAGATTTCAGTAAGCTAAAATAAAATCACACAATATGTAGAGTTAAAGGTACTTATTCTTAATTATGAACATTAAGTATTGTTTATATTTGTTCTAAGTTTTTTGTGAACAAGCACTATTTCTTGTTGTTTTTCAGAAGAGCAGTTCTTCTGATAGGAAGATAGGTATTATTTTGTAATTTGATCTTACACTAGTATTACATTCACTTTCTAATGTAGATTAAAATACACATAATCCTAGTACAAAGAAATCAACATAGGTAAATTCAAACTTACAAAATATAAAAGACAGTAGACTGGAAATGAACTTTACAACCTGGGGGAAGGGGTTGGGAGTGGAAAGGAAGGTGGGAGAGTGAGTACATTACTTGTCAATCTTGTTACCTCCTCCCTCATTTTTCTCCCACCTTCCCTTCTCCCCAATCTCCACACACACACACACACCGCAGTTGTACAGTTAGTTTACAACACTGTCTTACAAGTTATTCCAATACACTACCCAGAAAAAAAGCCAAGAAGTGGCACTGTGACTTAAGTGGCAAAACACTAGCCTTGAACACAAAAGCTCAAGGACAGCAAATGCCTAGGCCATGAGTTCAAACCCCAGGACTGGGACAAGAAAAAAAAAGAGGTTAGAAAGATAAATGATGCTCAAGGATTCACCTAGCACTAATATTCTAGACTTCTATAGATTAATTATCTTGCTAAGGCATTTGGAAGCAAGAAAAAAGGCTCAGGCTATTTCTTCCCTAAATTTCTGGAATCAATTCAAGATAATGTTAGAATTTGGATTCCATCGTTACTTTATAAAAGCTCAAAAACAGTATCAGCACAAATGTAATTAACACAATTATAAAGCAACTTACACAGATGAGAGTACTAAAACTTGAAGGAAAAGACTGGTGACTTGGCTCAAATTACCGTTGTGCCAAGTCTCAAGACCACCCCCAAGAAGACCACCGAGATTCAGACACTCCGAAATGTAAAAGCAAGGCAAGGTTTTATTTAACGAGCTGCCAACTCGGGCCTCGTCCTACACACAGACACAGCGGAGGTTAGGAGGAAGCCCCGAGCTGTCATTACACAGGGCTTATAAAGGCAAAGAACAAGGTTACAACAATCAGGTGTGCAAGCAAGATTAGGACACAGGTACAAATCTGATTGGCTCAGGGTTTAATTCTAAAATGGGGTTCATGTGGTGGGGCCTGACTTCAAAGTCTGGCACCTCAATTACCACATTACTAAGAGCGTAGTGATTCCAAATGCAGGACTGTGCTTATTCATAACTCCGAGCATTATTTTAGATTAAATGCTATAACTATAAATTTGTCACATGTCTTCTCCTGGGCCTCAGAATAACCTATCCATGAAATCAGGCAATTATTATTATTATTATTGCCTCATTCTCAAATGACAAAACAAGACATTGATATATTACATTACTGCTCAATTCTTCCAGATAACAAATAACAAGTCTCAAACACAGCCTTCCTAAACTTTGTCTCTTTTTTCTCGATACTATAATTTTCTGTCAAAAAAATTACAAGTTTATGTGCAACCTATGTTTGAAATATTTCTATGCCTACCCTGTGTAAGCTAATCTAGGTTTGAAATTAACCAAGAGTAACTGGACGTAAATGTAACTGCTTATGATTATATGAGGTAAAATATCTTATGTTTCTTCTACAGCACTATTTTCTAAATACGTATTGTATAGCACTATCAAGAAAATTCCCACTCAAATTTTGAATGGTCAAGAGTAAGGTTGCTAATTATCAAGAAAAACAAGTCCTAGTCAAATGCCAGGAAAAAAAAAGATACCTACTTTCACAAATTAAGAAAAAAAATCAGCCTTCTCATTGCTTATGTATGCACTTAACAAGACAGACAATAGGACTGTCCTTTTTTCAACAGTTCCTCAGAATCTTTCTACCAAATTCATAGCTATTACCAACAGCCAGAAGAATCTCATTTATTAAACTAATTTCTTGCCCTTTCATTAAACCCTAATCTAAATTATACTATGAAGACATAAGGCTCTGTACTTGTGACCAGCTTATGATAAAGGGCACTGGCTGGCCGCCTGGCCTGATGAGAGCTTTGGACACGGAGGGTCCTTTTTTTTTTTTTTTTTTTTTTTTTTTGGACTTTATCAGTCTTTGAGCAGGCAATTTATTTTGAGCCAGAAAAATAAAACATAATCTTAGGCCATCTGGTTCTGTAAAACTCTGTATTTGTTTAGAAAGGTCACTGTTGTCAAGTTATTGAATGTTATCTCTGAAATTGACAGGAAGAGGTTGTTTTGAAAGCAGGTTAGGAATACTAAAATATTGGATATTAGGGTGCAAACTGTTGTTCAAAAGCTTGGTCTTCAATGGTAAACAGACCAGACTTCAAACCCAAGTTATATCACCTATAACTTTTAAGTGATTTTGGATGTTGCCAGCTTAATTCAATCTTCTCTTCTATAAAAATCCATGTAACCCTCCAATGGAATAATAGATAGTGTAATAATAGATAGCACTAACTCAGAGTTACCATCCAAAATTCAATGATAATTATTTTGGCCTAATTATTTTTGTTTTTTCTTATTATCTTTAAGTAGTTGTGCCAGAGGGTAGGCATTTAACAAAGCAGCTTATGAATGTATCTTGATCAATGTCACCCGTTTCAACCTACATCCCTCCCAACCTACACTTTTCCTCACTTCTTAACTTTATAGGCTATATACTGAATTCTTGATTGAATTCTCCCACTCTTCTCCTTTTCATTTGTCTAGCCCTTTCCCCTGGAACCTACACCATCCCTTTCAAGTACCTGTTTCATGTTATTTTGCTGAACATTGATTTTGCCTTTAGTTTTGCAAATTTTCATTACTTTTATAAATACTTCTCCAGACAACAAAATAAACTTAAGAACAGAATTGTGATTTGTGCTCTACATAGCAAATGTACAAGGTAACACCTATCCCCCCAAAAAACTTAGGTCTCTCAGCACCATTCATTTGAGTCGTCATTATGTATCTAGTGAAATGATTCTTTGCTATCTCAATGTATGAATCCTAAGCAATATCAAACTCCTATTTGAACAACTTCCATGGGCGTAGAATTTCTATTTCACTGAATATCTGTTATGTGAATTTTTTTCTTTTTTTATTAAATTTTTATTGTCAAACTGATTTACAGAGCGGTTACAGTTTCATATGTTAGGCATTGGATACATTTCTTGTACTGTATAATGATTACTCTGTTCTCATTATGGAGCTTTCTCTTAATGTGTATATTAGTACTATGACCCAACTATTGCAGTAACAAGATAGCCCAGGGTTGATTTCAACAGGATATTTAGGTTCTCTGCACTTGTGAGATTAATACTGCACTTAAAAATTTAATCAAGAATCCTAGCTGGGTGCCAGTGGTTCACACCTGTAATCCTAGCTACTCGGGAGGCTGAGATCTGAGGATCACAGCTCAAAGCCAACCCGGGGAAGGGCCATGAGGCTCTATCTCCAATAAACTACTCAGAAAATGCTGGAAGTGGCACTGTGGCTCAAGTGGTAGAGCTCTAGCCTTGAGAATAAAGAGGCTCAGGGACAGTGCCCAGACACAACAAAAAAATAAAATAAAATCCCAGCTAGCTGCTGGTGGCTCATGCCTATAATCCTAGCTTCTCAGGAGCCTCAGGTCTGAGGATCAAGGTTCACAGCCAGCTGGAGCAGGAAAGTTCACGAGACTCTTATCTCCAATTAACCACCCAGAAAAGGTAAAAATGGAGCTGTGGCTCACGTGGTAGAGTGCTAGCCTTAAAACAAAGTTCAGGAACATTGCACAGCATCTGATATTAAGTACCAAACTCTACACACACACACACACACACGCACACGCGCGCGCGTTTGGAAAAGAGGATAAATGAAAAAACAGAATGCTAACCCTCTCAGACTGTGAAGTAAAACAAGAAATCTGCATCTTAATAGTTTCCCATGTAATAAAGTTCTTGTGGGAACCACTGCTTTGCAAGTACGTATTTTGATCTATGTTAAATATAGAAAACATAAGCCAGAGATGATGTTATAAATGTAGATATACATAGGACTTGGGGCTCCAATCAACAAGCGTAATACTATGAAAGGCTGTTAGTCGCAATCAAAAGACCATTCACTCAAATGTTTTTAGTTAAAATATTTTAGAGGTTTATGTAACAGTTTGATCATTTTAACTGAATTTTTCCATTAACAGTTTAACTGTGTGGCCTTTAAAGTACCACTGCTTTTGAAAATCCCTTTACTTTTACTATTTGCAAGGAAGTAAATGTTACAAGATTATTCCAGGTCAGGCAATATAAAAATCTAGGGTAGAACACCTGTTTAGCACAGGCAGGTCACTGATTTCAATCTCCAGGATAAAACTAAAGACTTTCCTCAAACACTGGCTCAATGATGAAGAATTTAAGAGTTAAGTATCATCTCTGACATATTTTTCTGTTTCTTTTTCTTTTTTGGCAGCAATGTGGCTTAAAATTAGGGCTTCCTATGTGCTAGGCTGGCACACTATCATTTGTGTCTCACCTCCAGCCCTGCATTTTGCTGGTTATTTTGGAGATAAAGTCTAGTAAACTTTTCTGCTTCTGCTGGCTGTGAAATTCAATCCTGCAGACCTCAGCAGACCTCTGAATAGCTAGGAACAGGCTGAGCCATTGGCTCCTGGCAAGATCTCTGACTTGTCAAAAAAATAATGAATGTATCTAAGGTATGATACCCAACAAGTGATATCATCATTATTAACACAGTGGTTTTCTTTCTTCTATTTTTCTAACCATAAAACATTAAACAAGTTCTCTAAAGCAGTCATACACAGATTACCAACCAGAGAGCATTGGAGTTCTATTCAATCTAAAAGTTTGTAGAAAATAAAACAACCAAATTTACCTAATTGTGAGAACTAGATGAGTGCAAGTATTGTCAACCTAAACAAAACCATGAATACCATCTATGAGCTAAACTTGTTGTTAAATGACTACATAGGACCAGAAATCTAGGGCAAAGGAAAGCAGCTAGCTTGCCAGCCTTGAGGTTTGGGGGAGCATAACCACACTAAAGAGCAAGAAACCAATGAAGAATGGGTGACAGGTGGGACATGGTTCCGCAGCCCTATAATCCTAGCTACTCAAACGACAGAAATAGAAATGCTACTATCCAAGGCTAGTCTAGGCAAAAGTAAATCACTATTTCAAAACAAATGGTTCTGTGGTCCTCAATGCTAACTTCCTTGTAGAGCCAGGAACTTGGGAGCCAGAGTAGGATGATCATAGTTCAGGATTAGACAGAGTAAAATGTAATACCCTATTCACAAAACAGACTAAAGTAAAAAGTGTCTTGGATTGTGTCTCACAAGGCAGAGTGCTTGCATAGCAAATAAAAGGCTCTGAGTTCAAACCAAACATATATATATATATATATATATATACACACACACATATATACAAATGCGTGTATGTATATAAATATGTGTGTACATATATGTGCATAAACATATAACATACATGCATAGTGGGAGAGAAATTCACATGCAGATGCAGAGGGTTATGTGAAATGGAGACAATCACAATCAGAAAGAATCATATCTGGTACATGTTAAAGTGATACACAAAAAGATGGCTTTTATAGACTGCTTGGAAACAGAGGAGCAGAAAAAGCATCCCAAATGGTAGAATTTGCCCACAAATGAAGTTTATCATTTTAGAAAATAGAGGGTGAGACAAAACAACAACTTATCTCTACCTTGTAAACTGGTAATGTCCATGTAGTAGTTTAAATTCGAAAAGAGAACCATAGGTAATACACCATGAAGTAATTCAAATGCCCAGTTAACATAATCATTTGAACTAACATGTGTAGGCACTTGCCTCAACCAGTGTTGCAGTGTCTGAGATCGTATAACAGTGTGAAGATTTGCAAAATTTGTAAGAAATTTCACAAGTCACTATTCTGTTTCTTAAGCTATAAAAAGAAGACAAAAGAGCAAGAGACAGTATTAGGATAACCTATGTAAAGAATGGAAAAGTGACCATTATCTAAGTGAATGTAGATAATGTAACTGTAGTACAGGGTTGGTGGGATGTAAAATTATCTTTACTCTGCATAGTTCATAAAATCTATTGCAAGCCATGTATAGTGGCTCAGCCTATAATCCTACCAACTTATGATGCAAAATAGAAAAGAAACAGTTCTCAAGACTCCATCTCATCCAATGTCTGGTCACCATGGGAGTACCTCTCATCCTAGTGTCACGGGGGACAGAAAGGAAAGATGCAGTCCAGCCCTGCTGTGCATGAAGACCCTTCTCAAAGAATGACCAACACAAAAATGGCTGGCAGAGTAGTTCTAGCACCACTCCGGAAAAACAAAAAGCTACTGAAAAGTATCTAAAAGGATAACAAAATGTAAAAGATTTAACACTCCAAAGAAGATACATAAACCAATGTTTTGTAGATAATATTTCAACTCACATATTAAAGGCATATATTACTTTTTATGGTAATTACATACTATCCTCGCCATGTTATGAGTATACTTCAGGGCTGGAAGCAAAGCTCACATGGTAGTGCAACAACCAAGTAGAGTATATTTTAACTCTGCAATATGTTCAATTCCAACTCCTCATTTCTTCTGTATTTAACAGGTATGTCCTACTATACTATTTTCTTTCCTTTGTTTGCTTCTTTTACTATGAGTTTTTGAGTTACTTTCTTAGTAATAGCCCTGGGATCACAATTCACATTTTAATTTAATTCTCTCTTCTTCCTTCCTTCCCTCCCTTCCTTTAGTGGGCCTGGGTTTTGAACTTAGGCCCTTATTCTTGCTAGGCAGATATTCCAGCCATATCCCAACCCTTTCTGCTCTATTTTTCAGCTATGGAATTATGAGGTTTTGCCAAGATCAATTCAACTTTCCTATTTACATCTCCTGAGCAGCTGACTTGACAGTAGAATGCCTCCAACCCAGATGACTAGTTGAGACAGTCTCCCTAACTTTTTTCCCAGGGCCAGCTTCAAAAAATGGTACTTTTGATCTCTACCTCCCAAGTAATAGATTGCAGTCATAGGCATTATGGTCCCTCTTAATATTTCTTATGGAGAAAGACTCTTAGTGACAAATTCTTCCAATTTGTAACTATTTGAAAATGTCTTCAGATCTCCTTGTTTTGAGTGTTTAGTTAGATTTGAGATTTCTGATTAGTCTTTTCCTTTAATATGGAAAATTTCTAGTAACAAGTAGATTCTCAAGATCCCTTGTATATGACAATACATTTTTCTGTTGCTGTCAGCACTTTTATAAATCCAAATGCATGTCAAAATAGAAATCACTTCGAGTTTATCCTATTCAGATACACTGAGCTTCTTGAACAAGTTAGTATTCTTTAAATATTATTTAAGTACTACTATTCTTTTAAATATTACCTCTTCTATTTCATTTCTCTTTCTGGAGTTCCCATTACACGTTTGTACACATGATAGTGTTCTGTAGGTGTCTTGTAGCTCTCTTTCCCTTTGTTCACACTATAATTCTATTGACTAATCTTCAAGACAATCAAGTCATCAGCCAACTAAAATTGCGTGTTGAATCCTTCTAGTGAGTTTTCCATCTCAATTATACATGAAAACATCAGAATTGTTGTGGTTCAAAACTTTTATCTTTATTGGTATAGAAATATTAAGTAACCTGGCTTTCTTGAGATACCATTCTCCTGATTCCTTTTAATTCTTTAGACATTTTTCATTCAATCCTTTGATTATGTTTCTAATACTACATGTCTGTCTACTAAATCAAATATCTGGGCTACCAACGAACATTTTTCTGTAAGCTGGTTGCTTTCCATTTTCTAGTGGATTTAGTGTTTTGTATGAGTGCATGATGTTTTTGTTTAAAAAATGGAAACAAGATATTTTAACAACTGTGGTATAAGAGTCCTCCTACATTTAACTCCCTCGCTTGTTGAGGGGGTAGGGTGTTCCTACTCTGTTTGTTTGAACCCTTTCATGAAATATTTCTATCGATTTTGAATTACCTATGCAGAGTCACAGATTTCTCTATTACACTTTAATTTCTGTTCTTTAAGTGTAATTTGTTCAGTTATCAAAAGAATATAGTATAATGTAGTGATCAACCAATGATTGTTCAGATTTCCTTAAATGTCCTATGAAAAATATATATGTATATGTATATATCATGCTTCACCAAAGGGACTTTGGTGGTAAGTCCAAGTTTTCAACTTCAATCAGCTTACAAACAGCTCTAGATTTTGCTTCCTGCTTATAAAGCCTCAATATCAGCCAGAGGAAACATAGTCTTTTCAGGTCTTTCCTTGCCAGGTGCTACAGCTTTGCACATTGTGCAGGCTTTTAGATATGGAGAATATATCACAGTTTTCTAAATTTCCTATGGTCAGCTAATTCTGTAAGATTTCTTTTAAAATTTCTAGCCAGGCTCCAGTTTGTACCAACTGAAATTATAGCCTTAGGTAGTGGAGATCTTGCCAGCAATTTGCTATTGTGTAATATCCTGGGGGTAAGCACTAACCCCCCACCAAAGCTGAGCTCTGAGTCAAACCAAATAACCAACCAGTTTCTGAGAATAGTTTTCCCAGGGAGCTGCAAGTTCAGACAAAATACCAACTATGCGCTAGAGAGGGGTCCTTTAAAGGATCTCCAAAAGTAGTCAAATATCTTTCTCTTTCTCCCTCTCCCCACCTCCATCTGTCCTTCTCCCTCTACTCCCTTTCCACCAAACATTCTCTGTTATCCACAATACTGTCAGACCACTCCAGACGCAAAAATGTGTCTACTTAAAATGACAAAACTCCACAGATTTCTCAAGGTCCAGTAGTTTTCTCCTGGACAGACATTTTTCACATCAGTCTATCACTTGGTTAACTGCTAGAATACTAAAGTGACTATTTTCATTATTTTACCCATCTTTTTATTGTTTTGATACTTCTTGATTCTGTAAGTCAAACAGACTCTAATATTTTAAATCTACCTTACAGATTTGCTGAAAAAATTAGCCTAGGAAAACAAACAATTTGATAAAATTATAGTCATATTTTGAAATCACTGATTCTTGATATCTAGTAGGAATTTATGGGGAAATTCATATTGTAGTAGTTAAATAAAAGACAGCTGGTTTTGAGAGTGGAAACTGACTGAGAAATGCCTTATTGCGTTGCATCTTTCCTGTTAGTGTCAAAATGTAATTCCTCATTTGAGCCCTAAACAACCACAACCTCCCAAGGTTTTCTGTTCAACAGTAAAAGGGTTACTGAAGAAGAAAAGTTTCTCCATCTTGTGTTAATTGACCGACCTAGGGCAAATCCAATTCATTTCTAACAGGCAAGAATTTTAAAAAGCCACTGAAAAGTAGGAGTAGGTGGTCAACAGAGAAAACAGAGACAAGGCACAAAAGACAAGCCTAGTAAAGAAATCAGAGACCTACAAACATGAGACTAGCTTAAAGAAGAATTGGAGTCTTGCACAAAAGAAACTACACTATCTCCTAAGATTTCCCTGAAGAAACAGTACAGATTTACCTCAGCCTCACAAGCTATGTCGTAAAGGTAGAATAAAAAGAGCACCTAGGGGGCTGGGGATATAGCCTAGTGGCAAGAGTGCCTGCCTTGGATACATGGATACACGAGGCCCTAGGTTCGATTCCCCAGCACCACATATACAGAAAACGGCCAGAAGCGGCGCTGTGGCTCAAGTGGCAGAGTGCTAGCCTTGAGCGGGAAGAAGCCAGGGACAGTGCTTAGGTCCTGAGTCCAAGGTCCAGGACTGGCCAAAAAAAAAAAAAAGAGCACCTAGAAGAATTGTCCATTACTAAATTATCATTCCTCTATGTAGCAGATATTGATAAGCCAAGAAAAGACCAAAGAACAAACTAGGCCAAGAAAAATAAATGCCTTTTGTTTTAGAAGCACTGTTTGTGTTTTTGCTTTGAATAACTAACCCAATTAAACTAACTGGCTTAAAATAATAACTACTTTGCATTCCATAAGTCCACAATCTGAGAAGGGCTGAGCTTGGCAGTTCTGCTCATCTTGCTAGAATGGCTTACTGCTAGCAAGTGGGAAATGGGGAAAAGCTAGGAATCTAGGATGGCTGAGATTACCTCCATGTAATCCCATAGCCTCTCCTTCTCCATGTGTCCACTTTTTCACAGATCTTAGGAAAATAGTCCAGTTTCTTACATTAAGATTCAGTCTCCCAAAAACACAATCATTAAAGCTTCTAGGCATTCATCTAGATTTGGAACAGCTTTGATTCTGATCAGCATTCTGTTTATTCTGTTCATTAAAGCCCAATTTGAAAGGACAGTGACTTCAAGAAAGCATAAATAGCATCAATATAATAGATGGTTAGGACATTAAAGCCTATGTTCAGGTGATTAGAATGGAAGCAAACACATGAAACTAGGAAATAGGTAAAGCTAAATGGAAACTAGGCAATTATAGTTACATTTTATTCTCTGTTCATTCCCATTTTTAAGGATCAATCTAGGTTCATTGAGAAACTTAATTATAGGTAAAAACTGATTAATCATTTAGAAGCCTAATGACCCTGGACAAGTCAGTAAATCTCTTCAAGTCTCAGCACCACAATTATAAACAACTAAAACTATATGTGTCCTACTTATCATACAGGAATGCTATATAGATAGGCCAAGAAAGATCTTTGAAAACTGAACTCTCATATGAATATAAGCAAGTATTATATACCTGATAAGATTCTAAGCATAGTCAACCTAGGTGGGATCTGTTCTATTTATAAAATTATATTCATCATCATTAATTACCCCCCAAGCCTAATTAGCTAAAAACACATTACATTTTCCTATGCAAAATAATAACACTAACTCATTACATTTTGGTGTTGTTCAATTATGTCAGATGCTGCTAGACACTTTGGATAAATGACAAATAAACCTTACAACAAAACAATATGGTAGGTTTTATTCCCCTTTTACAAATGAAGAAACTAAAACTTGGCTACCTTATTAGTTAAATTACTTACAATCACACAAATAACTGAAAAATCTATTACTTTATAGTCGATATGACAAATACTTGTATTCTGAATGTAAAAACAAAGTTTTCATTATCATTGCAGTCTTTCAACTACATCAGGTATAGTTTTATTTATCTCACATAATCCTTATTTTTACTTCCAGCTATTAAAACTGTAATCACAATAAATACCTAATTAACATTAGCAATTCATCAACTTCCTCAACAAGGTAGTTTCACATATAAACGGTATCTTCTTTTGTTTTTAATCATCTTTAAGTCATCTAATGAATTATAAATTAGTTTTAATACTCATGTTACAATGTGAAGATATTAAGTGCAAAAAAATCCCACGAAAATTGTAATATTTACACAAAAAAATCCAAAAATTTCGTGTATGTGCCATATGTAATAAGCACATATTTTACCACTAAGATGCACTCTTAGCCACAATTATTTTCAAGCAGTAAAAAAAAAATGTGTAGTAGGAATGCTTGTGAAAAACACATATAAAAATGTGTGAGATAAGTGAATATATGTGTACTGTGAAGAAATCTTGTAATTTAACAGGAAGAGAAGAAACTACCCAACAGAAAAACAATCTAAATACATATAAGAAAAGCCATCAAAGGATTTTTTTTTTAATTTTTATTTTTTGCCAGTACTGGGCCTTGGACTCAGGGCCTGAGTGCTGTCCCTGTCTTCTTTTTGCTCAAGGCTAGCACTCTACCACTTGAGCCACAGCTCAATGGCCGTTTTCTATATATGTGGTGCTGGGTAATCAAACCCAGGGCTTCATATATACAAGGCAAGCACTCTTGCCACTAGGCCATATTCCCAGCCCCAGAAATATTATCTTAGCAAGTTTTATATGGTCATGAAAGCATAGAACAGACTATGTAAGGCAGAAAAAAATTATTTCTCATGGTTCTAAGGAATAATAAATCCAAGATCCAGATTTCCACATCTGACATTCTTCCTACATCATTCCATGGTGAAATGCAGAATTCTAAGAAAAATGGAGCAAGGATGAGTGAAAAGGGGGCAAATGAACCTTTAAAACAAGTACACTTCCCCTCAATTTTTAACAATCGCTTCTGATAACATTATTATATGCAAGCATGGAATTATCACAATGGAACACCTTCATATTTCAAGTATATGGTAACTCAAAAATTAACATAAAAAATTATGTCCAATGTTAATCACTTCCACTAGGCTCTACCTCCTAATACTGTTATATTTTAGTTCAAACTTCTAGTACATGAACTTTGGGGGACACATTCAAATTACAGCAAATATAAATGTTTAATCAGTTTGGTTTTGTAAAGTATATTTTGTCACTAATTACCTAAGAAATATAAATACACATGACTATTGCTTCAACTATCTGATGGGCAAAATGTTTTAACTAAAAAGATTGACCAAAACCAGGATCAGAGAACAAAAAAACACACCAAAGCACTGAAGCTGCTGGAAATATAAAAGAATGCATTTTTAGAGAGTATTTTGCCAATTGATAAAAATATAGTCAATGCAGCCTTTCAAGCAGTATTTCTACTCCTGTGAATTCATATATAGGAAACAATAAGTTGCATATACACATCCAATTAATAATGTCAAATAGAAGATACCAACTAATAGTCTAGAGAACTATTTAAAATGATAACTTCACGCAGTACCAATAAATAATAGTAATGCCAAAAAAATTTTATTGATTGCCATGGAAAGATACACAAGATTCGAATCTTAAACTTATTAAACAACTTAGACAGACCAATTTTCATTAGCAAGTGAAAGTATTTTCATATTTGGAACATGAGAGTTAATGCATACATCAACAAAAGCATACTCACAATCAGCAGTACAAGGACACTTGACTTAGAAAAATACCTAAAATAACAATTTTGAAAGATATGTAACAGTCACTGAGCAGATAGATTTCTCTTGTTATTGTTTTGTTTACTTTCCTCCTGTACTTTTAAGTATTTTCTGAAATGGTTTACTTTAAGCTTATATATTTTATAAAAGTGATACAAAAATTACTTTCACTTAATCTCAATTGTTATAAGCATGAGCATTCCATAAATTTTCAAATGTCATTACTTTTATTATAACTGCCTCAAAAATAGTTGATATCCTCCTGGATAAAAATTGTATTTATTCCTCTTAAATTCAAAAGAACTTAAACTTCATAGTTGTTACTACCCTCATGCATTAGAATTACTAACTGCTCTAAAAAGTCATTTAAAATTAAATTGAAGCAAAAATATGAATTGTATGACACACTGGCTTAAGTATGCCTAACAATAACTTATGTAAGTTCCCACAGGCTTTGATTCTATAGCTGAGAAGAAACTAGCATTACTTGGTATGTTAAATCAACAGCTTATTAACTTGTACTTTTTATTTACACAGTACAATTAACCATGGACACATTTATCCAAAACCAACCTTGCTGTTTTGACATTCACTAGCCATAAGGTAAGCAGTTTTGTTATTTCCTTTGTAGATCTCTCAGTTGCACAAAACCAGAATTCTAGCAAAATTAACCTCTAAAATCAATTATTCAAATTGAATAATGAATGGACAAATAATAGGACATTCTGAATGTTATCCACACATTCATTTATCCAACTGAAATCAATTGACATTGGGAAATACTTAAAGCCAGGCTGCTTGACACAGTGAGGAGAGATGATAAATGGTTCTAGGATCATTTGTGCCCAAAGATAGTAATTATGCAGCCAAATGGTATCCTCACTAAGAACTCGCCCATCTATCACAACAGTGTCTGTACTGAGATAAGGGCGATGACTTGTTTTAATATTGTGTTTCTAGTCTAGTACAGAGAATGCACTAAATAACTATTTGTTGGATAAAATGAAAATAAGACTCATTAAGATACAGATAACATCAATGTGACAATAGGAATTATAGACAGTTTTCTATCACTACTTCAGTTAGGTCTCTAAGGTTAGGCTCCATTTTAGTTACAGAAAGTCTATCATTTGACACATTCATACCCAAAGTACATGAAAAAGCATAATACTACACACATAATAATTCACAAAGACACTGTCTTCCATTACAGACACCCAAGTATATACTTTCCTCTACTAGTAAACATCCAATTCAAAATATACATATTGGTGTTCAATCTTGCCCTGGAAACTAAGTAGTTAAAAAAAACAACAACCTGGTTTAATATGAGCTGTGAATTAAAACCACTGGATTTGAATTTTACTTTAATATGTATTACTCAAGTAAACTATTTCAATTTTTAACATGCTACTCATAGTTAGCAATTAAACCAGTATCTTTTCATATCAGTCTTCTCCCCTAAAATAAGAATTATATACTTTCAACTCAGCCAGATGCCCCATATCTTTGATTTTTTTCAGTTTTAGAAACTCATACCATTTATATGAAACATCTCAGGTGTATCTTGAGCAACAACCCAAAATCACACATTAATGTATTTTTAGAAGTTCCAATTATAAAGATCCTCCAAGTCCTTTAACCTCATGTCCTTCAGATGTCATAGCCTAGCTACTTTGCCCCAAACTTAGGGAAACTGCTGGTAATTTTCATTTAAAATTTTCATTTTACCTTTCAAAAATGAAAACTATAAAGGATCATTAACCTAAAGTACTGTTCCCCCCTTGGCACATTTAAAAGGTACCTGCCCCAGTGACTACCACATAGTAGGCCCTTCAAAAATATTAGTTACAAATATTACATAGTTACTATAAGAGACTCAAACTGTTCAAGACAGTTGAATAGTAGTCAGCCAATTTACAGTAGCTATGGTGTGGAGGAAGAGGGAGGAAGAAGTGGTCAAGAGGAAACCTACCACAATTAGACTAATCAAAATTAAAGGAAGAGAGGTGACTCACTATAAAGTAATTATAAGAAAAGTATAATTTCTTATATAATAATCTGTCATACTCAACTCTTAAACATTTACTTCTGTCTAATAAAAGGTTTATCCAGAAAGTAATATACTGCATTTCCTCCACTTTGTGTGTTTTCTTACTTAAAACATTATACATCTATCTTGCTATAAAACTGGATCAATCAATGAATCTCTGTGGTCAAGGTAGAACTGAAACTAGGTTCTTCCTAACTGAATAAAGAAATAATTGGTAACATCAAGATAGTCAAGGCAGTTCAAAAGTAAAGAAAAAAACTTGAATACTATCTCCTCTGGGAATAACTGCAATGAAATGTATTCTATATTCTTCCACTCCATTCTGCTGGGTCTCTTAATCAACTTTCTGGATTTTTAAATTATTTTCATCTTTTTTTAAATACAACTTTTAGACTCATGGGATATGAAAGAAACTAAAAAGCACTACTTTGAGTATAGCACTGCATTATAAATTTTGCATATATCCCTTATTTAATTTTCACAAGTCTGTAAGGCAACAGTAGTTATCTTCATATTATATAAGCACAGTGATTCCATATTCAGACTCAGGTTTAACTAATTGATAAGCCCTACTGCTTATACTAGACCAACTTGATTCTCACACTCCTGACCTTCTGCTTTCTCTGTATTTTTCATCCTGTGCTTGCGTTTTGTTTTGTTTGTTTGGGTTTGGTTTGAAATAGTTTCACTATAAAGTCTAGGCTAACCTGGAACTCCTAAGTGCTGGAATTGCAGTCAGGCACATCTAGTTTTTTATTTTTTTAATCACATATTTTTAAGTGCATATACTAACATGGACTATATTATATTTTAGTATAAGTAAACTTTATTTCTATAATCACAAATTTGAAATGTACTTGCAATTTGCTAATGTATCTCAAAAATGTTTTAAAATACTTATAAATTACATGCAACATCTTTAGTGATGAGTGGGAAAATAAGCTATCATTATTTTCCCAAGCAATTAGTAACATAGTTTAAATAGACTATGACATAGACTTGAAACCTGGTAGTGACGAAAAGATACATAAATAGAGAGAATGTAGAGTACATACATTCTACATATATTTTATATATATTCTATACATATTTTCTACATATTCTATATCTACATATGTATAGATGAATTCTTATCTACCTGTATAGATATCTTATCTATTTGCATATATATATAGGTACAGATATAGGATACCTATAGATATAGAATATCTGTATCTAGAGATAGATATTTATCAAATTATTTTATATAAATAGATATTTATCATAAATGTATAGATATTCTAGATATATCTGTAGCTATATATAGATATAATACATAATCTTATATAATAATTTTATAATATAGGTTGGTCTTATATAATACGTATACATTACAATGATATATTCTACAGATATATTCTATAGACAGATCTATATATCTGTCTATATATCTATAGGATATACCTCTATAACTATGTAGATATAGTTTATATATTCTTTAGCTAAATAACTACCCTTCCTTGTATTAAATTCGATATAACTTACCAAATATTTACTATAGTCTATCATAGAATTTAATGATCATTTTTAGGGAAAGTTCCCTTCATCATGAATCAAAATCACCTTTTCTATCATTTAAACTCACTTGGTTCAGGCTTTCAAGGAAATGGCTTAATTTTCTATACACGTTATGCCTATTTTTTGAGAAAACGTTTTTGGGTTTTGTTTTTTTGCCAGTTGAGTCTTGAACTCAGTGCCTTGCCACCATCCCTGAGCCTCTTTGTCCTCAAGGCTAGGGCTCTACCACTTGAGCCACAGCGCTACTGCAAGCTTTCTCTGAGTAGTTTGTTGAAGAGCCTTATGGGAGTTGCTTTCCTGATTTCAACCTCACTCTTCTCATTGTTGGCATACAGAAAAGCCATTGATTTTTGAGGGTTAATTTTATACCTTGCTACTTTGTCAAAATGGTGAGACAAAGGATAAAGGGTGAACCAATGCAACAGTGATACTCACATGACAATATGTTGGAATTGAACTGTACAACTGGGAAGGGAGTCAGAGGGAGGGGAAAAGTGGGAGAAAATGAGGGAGGAGGAACAAATATTACAAGAAATGTACTCACTTATGTAATTGCAAACCCCTCTATATGTTACCTTGACAATGTATCCTACATACACACACACACACACACACACACACACACACACACACAGACATGCACATTCTTTTCACCTTTCTGAATGCCAATGGAAGGCCTCTCTTTAAAGTATTGTTTTCAGTGGAAGTAGAAGTTCACACAACTAAACCAGT
Organism: Perognathus longimembris pacificus; assembly: GCF_023159225.1. Lineage (NCBI taxonomy): Eukaryota > Metazoa > Chordata > Mammalia > Rodentia > Heteromyidae > Perognathus > Perognathus longimembris. The sequence goes on from NC_063161.1 coordinate 101,037,001, forward strand.
ACATCTTCCTGTAACCAGCCTATTATTGGGTAGGAGAATTATGACATCAGAAGTTATGTTAGCCAATTACTCTACCAAGTAGTTGATATCCTGATATCCACTGGGCCACAAGTTATCATCTCATTGGCTAGATTTCATAAGGATAATAGCCATTGTGTTTTTCTACCTTTAATGAAACCTACTCTGATACGTGCTTGGCATCTGGTAATCTACGAAACCAATCTGGAAATGCATGAAAATTTTAAAAAAGGGCTGGAGATATGGCCTAGTGGCAAGAGTGCCTGCCTCATATACATGAGGCCCTGGGTTCGATTCCCCACCACCACATATACAGAAAATGGCCAGAAGTGGCGCTGTGGCTCAAGTGGCAGAGTGCTAGCCTTGAGCAAAAAGAAGCCAGGGACAGTGCTCAGGCCCTGAGTCCAAGCCCCAGGACTGGCCAAAAAAAAAAAAAAATTTTTTTTTAAAAGAGACTGAGACTAAAAGGCTGTATTGATATTCTCACTTAATTTCTCTAAACTGCCTGAAAATGTTCCAGTGGAAGTTTCAATGCTCTAGTTACTTGTAAGATCTAGTGGTAACTTTATTATTATTCAGTGGTCACGAGGTTTGAAATCAGGGCTTGACATTCTACTACTACTTGGGCCACAGCCTGTTTTTGGCTTTAGTTATTTTTCAGATAAGGCCTCCTTTTTTTAGCCCAGGGCTAACCATGCTCTGTGATCCTCCTAGCCATGCCTCCAAGTAGCTGAATCACAGTTATAAATCACCATTCCTTGCTTGTTTATTGAGATAGTCTCACTAACTTTTTGCCTGTTGACCTAGACCTGTAATTCTCCTGATCCTGTTCATTGAGTAGGTATAATACTTTTAAATGGATGCCTTTAATCCTAATTGAGACAAAGAGTAGAGGGGAAGAGGGTAGGTGATTAGGCAGAAGAGAAATGTTCTCTTATATAGTACCACAGAAAACCAGGTTCTGTGACATATATTTTAAATAAGCTATATTCACATAATAATGTAAAACACAGCAATCTAATCATATTCCTTAAAGCAAACATAAATGTGAAAAATAAAAGTACCTCATTAACTTAATGTCAAATATCAAGGAAAAACCTGCTTCAAAACCTTAAATACAAAGGACATTCTTGAAACAATTCAAATATGAGATCTGAGATGATTTAAAGTATTCTATGTCTCCTATTGTAAATGCATAGTTCATGCTTTGTGGGAGACATGTGATCAAATAACATCATATTTTCCCATGAGCCAAAATCAATATATTCTCTAACATAAAATTCTATAATGACCAAATGACTAATATATTTAAAAGCTATTAGGTTAACATTAAAAATACATCCCTAGAAATCTACAAGCATAGCTTAGAGACTATAAATGAATAATGCCATATACTGAAATTATTTTAAGTCTTCAAATGATCACATATTTTTTAATTACATATTTAGTCATAAGATGTATTTGTTGATTTTTTTCCAGAGAAGATAACATATACTTTTTAAAGAATAGGAAGTCAAAAATAAGTATTATTTTAATAATCTAGAAAAGTATTAAGGGAGGAAAAATAATGACGAAAAAATTTGAAAAAAAACGTGTAATTTTAAACTATGAAGACAAAAGAGCATACAGCTCTGGAAAACATTGTGCTAGCTTCTTCTATTAAAAGAAGCAAAAATGAGAGTGACTTTTCAGCTGACATGCATTCCTCATTCCTTAAAACATAATATGATTTATCTCTTAAAACAAATAAAAGGAATGTATGAAGTTACAAAGCTGAGGAAATTAATAAGATATACACATAGATTTACCCAATTTCATAGAATACTTTTTAAGGAAATCTGATTCAAGGGGTCTGAAGAATAGGAAACTTCTTTGAAACTAATGCTCTTTCTTGGCTCATAAAGTAAGTTTAGGGTGACAATGATAGAAACATATACTTATGTGTACAGTATTTGTTTAAATCTGTTCATACCTTTTCTTTGCCCTGAATTTTTCCATGATACCAGAGATCAGCTTAATAGAGTTTATCGCTAGTCAACTATAAACAGCAACGTAGCTGCCTAGAATGATTTTTTGTTTGTTTTCATTTTTCTTTTAAGGTAAAGGTGACATTAGTGGCAGTTACCATAAATTTTTATATTGGACCATTAAACTTAGAAAAATAGCAAAGCAAACAGGCACAGCTGAGTACATATGAACAGGTAACAGTCTAAATACACATATTTGGGGTAACCTGAACAAGACAAGGCAAGGAACATTAAAATAATCACAGGTGTTTGTTGTGTATTTAGGTGATTACAAGTCAAAGCAGCAAAAGTAAAATAATATACACTAATTAACACATCTAATTTCTCAGAAAGGATTTGGTAATATTAACTCCATTAACAGATTTTCCTGTTACATTCTGTCATTATAAACAGTGTACTTTCTGACATGTAGTATTACTGTACATATTTACTATTAAAAATGACTTATTTCATAACAATTCTAGGAACATGACTATAATATACTTGTATTTATATATTTATTTTTTAAACATCCTTTAATCTGAATCCTTTTTCCCCATCATCCTCTCTTACACCTGCCTTCTGAATATTAAGAAAGTCCAGGTTCATCTACAGTTTATTATGTTCTAAACAGCTTACAAATGAAGCCAACTTTTTTAGCACCTCCTCACTGTTCTGCAACATACTGTGATACTACTATAATTACTTTCAATCTTTTCCCTAAAAATCATTTACCTTTTTTTGTCTGAGTTGAGGCTGGGACTAAAACTCAGTACCTGATGCTTTTGCTCCTAGGCTAGTGCTCTACCAAATGAGCCATGCCTCATACCCCAATCCTTCACTTTGAAATCACTGTACTTTCTTATCAAGTTTGTGAAAGGAAATTTGTCATTACCATTCAACATTTTAATCTTAAAACCCAAATAACATTTTTTTTTTTTTTTTTTTGCCAGTCCTGGGCCTTGGACTCAGGGCCTGAGCACTGTCCCTGGCTTCTTCCCGCTCAAGGCTAGCAACTCTGCCACTTGAGCCACAGCGCCGCTTCTGGCCATTTTCTCTATATGTCGTGCTGGGGAATCGAACCTAGGGCCTCGTGTATCCGAGGCAGGCACTCTTGCCACTAGGCTATATCCCCAGCCCCCCAAATAACATTTTTAAACCTGTTCATGTATACAATTATTCAGTTTTTACTTTGTCAATCCTTATTTTTAAATTATATAATTTATAGTATATTACAATATAATTTATATTATAAATTGCAATCTAAACCCCATCATATATTCATTTTATAATTTAAATATCTTTATTTAAAATTTAACATACATGGTCTCACCTACAATGAGCTCAGATTACCATGACAATTTCAGCAAGATGCCTTTTCCCTAATATCAAACGATCTATGCTGGCTCCCCCATAATTTAATTTTCTTGGTTTTCTTCTATATCATGTGACTTTATCTTCATTTCTGGCAAAAAAAAACAACAACAACCAAAATATATTTCTCTGACCCTTTAACAGTAACAATACTAATTGTTTGGCAAGATACTGGGTGACAATGCGAAAGAACAGTGAACAAAACACAGCTTTTCCATTTCACTATTTCCCACTAAACATTAACTGTCCACCAAAATCATACATTCATTGTAAGTATAATCCCTTGCTCACAGCCAATGTACCTACAAAACAATACAGAGATTCATGTTATGACAAAACATTTCCCTAAATGTTTCCTTAACTATTCAAATCCGGAATCTTTTTTCTTCAGTTGCTCTATATCCTCATCCTGAAACTCTCTCAAGCTATGAACTTAGCAAGGTAAGATATGCCTTTTCATGAAAGATATGCCTTTTCACTTCAAATCACTTTTTGGAATTAATCTTATTGGAAAGCCTTATATAAGACTAATATCCTACCTTGACTATGTATCTCCATTAACTTTGGTGTCAAGTTTGCAGAATATAATGAGAAAGTTCTTTTAGGACAGAGGTTTTTATCTTATAATCTATTGATATCAAATTTATCTATACCTTAATTTTTGATAATCCCAAAGAACTTTTAATCATTTGTTATATCAAGTCATATAGTCATCAATAGTGAATTCCTAATCCTTTCTTTCCTCACTCCCTAAAAGCCAAACTTGTAGTTTCTACTCACTGCTATGGCTAGTTTCAAGTTAGCAGTGTAACATTCTAACTGTAGATAAGAGATGAGCAACTTTAGCTTTCTCAAGTTGACAACAACAGGCCTCAATACGTCATAAAATTGATAGATAATAGCTATTCACTAGTGAATTTTTAAATGGCTATAGTTTCACTTTTACATTAAATATCATGATATGAAAAGCCCTTACCAACAGTGAGATGTTTGTTTTTAACATGTTCTCATTAGGTATGGGAATAATTATGTAACCCAGTTTGCCTTGAATTCATGATCCTCCTGCCTCTATGTCCCATGTTCTGGGATTACAGGCATGTGCAACCACACACAGCTTTGTAAGGTTTGGAAATGTTTTGTAGTTCCGTTCATAGTTACTACCTAGAAATTATTTCAAAGGACTATAATTTTATAGTACACCGAAAAAGTACACACTATTTGATGTGTGTTATCTGTATATACAAATATATACGTATTTTCTCCTAAACTCGATGCAAAGCTCTCAAAATGCAATGTCCTTACTATTATTTTCCCTTTGTTTCATTTTGTAATTCTATTGAGTAGTTTTACATCAAAAACACTTGAATCAAAATAGTTAAGAAATTTGCTTAAGCAAAATATGCTGCCAAATGACAAACCAGAATTTGAATTCAGGTCTGTCTTATTCAAAAGACTAAGGCTTATTTTGTTTCCTAACAATTCTGTAAGCTAACATCTCTTGCAACATGTACAATATATTTATTTTTAAACTAAAATGACATTAGTATTTGCGCAAGTAGAAATAGAACATGAATGCCTCACAAAACATGGTTTGTATCTTTATGGAATTTTAGTTTCAGAAAAGTGATCATCTATTAGCAAAATTAGGAATCCTGACAAAAAGATTCACTGAGGAGCCAATTGTATATAAATCTATTTCATACTGAACCTGTGTTTGGAAGTGTGATTTGGAACTATAAAATGAGAGACCGTGCATAACATTACCCTCATGATGTAGATCAGAAACAAGTCACGAATTGTTACTATGCCTGTGGTCTGGCTATTTTACTACTAAACTACAAGACAGAATCACTAACTGGCAGTACTGTTCTATATAGGGTTATATAGTCACCCATAAGTCTCTTTGTAACAAAGCAAGCAAAATCACTGAAGGTAATGTGCCACATTAAAAAATTATCTCTAGAAAAAGAGATAATTTATTATGTAAAGGATGCCAAAACTCAAGTGTTAATCACTGTGTACTGGATTGAGGGGTAAACAACATTAAATATACTTCAGAAACTAATATTTAGTGATGAGACCTCTAAAAGTTTGAGTTATATAAAGTATAGGCAATATTTACTTAGAACTATAGCCACAACTCATCCTCAGCAAGAAGAAACTCCTTTGGTGAAACCATGTTGCTCTCCAGGATGATGAAGTTTCTTCTGATAAAAAGCTAGTGGGTATGTATATCAAGACATATCAGAGGGAAAACAATACTGTGGGTGGGCTTTTGCTAATGTGATACAACTCTCAGTCACTGATAAACATCTCTACCTAAAGCATGTGGCTGTTTTTTAAATTGTATATTACTTGTTTTGTGCCAAGAGCTTGCTTAAGAGGTTGATTTTACCTTTAGCTAAAACTGTGTATTTTCTAATCTGTTTAGGGCAGCTGTCAAGTAATCAGAGTAAAGCAGTGCCATTTTAATAAGGAAGTCTTTTAATGAAATATAATAGGTCACAAATACCTAATTTCTGCTCTTTACTGTAATTGCTAGTCTTTACTATAACTGCCACTTTAACAATCTTTTGCAAATGCTGACACAAAAGATGAACAAATCAAGGGTATTAGCATATGTGTATATTTACAGCTCACTGCTGTCAAAGGCTGAAGTTCTACTCTCAACTCCAACAGCTATGTAAGGATCTGTTTCTTTTGATGAAAACATCCTGTTTCAGGTTGTGAATATAACTAAATTAATCTTCTTTTCATGGCCACATTACCAAACACACATTAAATACTACAAAGAAAAAATGTTGACAAAGTTCTATCACAGTATTACACCTTTACAAATATCACTACACTTTTACTGTCGCCATGAAGAATTATATCTTAGTAGTTTATTTTCTTCATAAAACATTGTGCCATAAGTTACTATTTATAATTACAAAAATGTTACATATAGTTCAAGTAAAATAATTTTTAAATTCTGAAAGTTTTGTACAAGCATCAGTTTTGTATGCATATCCACTTATTTCACATTCATAAAACCACAAGCTGAATAAAAGGGGGTATTGCAAGAAAAAAAAAAGAGCACGAATAGGACTTTTATCATTAAGCACATTATTTTTAATAGAATTCAAATTTAATTTCATGAAAAACACTTTCAGAAAATACTCTGAAAAACTTCTTTAGATGATAATCCTTTTAGCTTTTTGTTTTATTTTGAGCATATTACTAACCAGTGGCTGTTGTAAATTTGGTAATATCACCACTATTTTAAGATTAGAAGTCCTATGTACAAACAGTACTAGTTTTATTAGAAGTTTGCCGAATTTTGAAAAGCTAAGCTTCCCCAAATCAAACCAGCTTATTGTGAAAAGAAAACCATGACAACTGCTTGTACCTCTTGCTTTATTATTACATCCGGCCTGTTCACTCTTAGAAATTCAATCTATTATGGTTGCTAGGAGTCTGTTGCTGTGCAACCTAAAAGGGTATGCTGTGCTTTCAGGCTAAGGAGTGCTAATAAACCTGTAGGTTTCCCTCTATGGGGCTGACCAGAGTGTTTAAAGGGCTCAATACTTTTCAAGAGTGATTGGCCCACAATTGAAGACATATCCTATTAAAAACAAGTCACACTGAGAGATTTCTAACAAAGGGACAAAATGCTAAACATACACTAATATTCAAAATGTATCCTCAAATACCTAATTTGGTAAAATAAACAAAAAACAGATTATGATCTACATTTCAATTATACCACCTAGAAAGTTTTTCTTTCCAGTCCCCTAAGAAAGTTTTGTTGTTTTTTTTCCCTGTCCCCTAAAAGTTTATATGGGATGTATATAATGAACTGAGCAAGTGTTTGGAGGAAGGGGAGTATAGTATTAAGCACTTTCAATTCAATTTGATTAAAGGAAAAAGACAAGTATTTATAGTAACTCTGATAATACTAAAATAAACTAAATTTAGGAACCCACTGTTATGGAGCTAGTAGAAATAAAAGTATGAAAAAGTGAAAAAATTTACATGTCATTTGAGTATAAAAATCACATGCTTTTTTTCTTTTCCTCTTGTTCAGTATGGATTTTATATTAATTCTAAAATCTATCTCATTATAAACATGTAATTTTAATGATTAATATTTAATAAGTTATTCATACAAATTCATACTATAATAAATGCATTACTTGAATATAAATTTGAAAAGAGAAGCATAGAGTCTATTAATAAAAATGCTGCTAAGTAAACAGTGTGAAACAATTTGAAAAGTTGCAAGGACTAAGGAAGAGCTGCTAAACTCCTTTAAAAGAAGACACTGTATTAGCTATTAGCTTGTTTTCTTATTAGTGACAGGCCTTTGTCATAAACTATTTGAAGAGAAAGATGAAGCTAATAGAAAAAAGGAGTTATTTAACCATAATTATCCTAACTATAGAAATCTATCCAGAATCATCTAAGAATATTTTGGCTATGTTAATATTTCCTCCAACTTCCCAATGCTAAAATCCTTTTCTTTTTAAACTAGATGACATTTTACCTATATTCATGGCAACTTTTAGACCTTTGACGTAACTAGTCTGAACTGGGAATGCTTTAATTGGTCAACTGTTCAACTTTATTCTTTTTTTTAAAGAGTCATAGTTATTTTATTCTTCAATAGTTGCTTTTTGTCCTCACCACACACCATAGAAGCAGAGTAGAGTAAATTGTTTCTCTGAAAGTACCTAGAAGCAACCAACACAGGAATGTGGAGCTCTCTAAAAGTGAAAGACAAACCAATCATAAAGGAGAGCTGAAGCAGGCTAAGAGGTGCAAAGGCAACCAAAGAACTCAGACAGAGGTGAGAGGATGAGTTGGTTGGCTAATAAGTTTTAGAATGAGCCAGGCTCTAAGCAAAGCGAAGAGCAGAAGACAGCAAAGAGGAGAGTACAGGGGAAAAAGAGAGGTAAGAATATATGATAAAAGAACAACTACAAGAGTTGCAGAAGGAAACATTTTACAGATGTAAAAAAAAGAAGAGAAAATAGAATTTATAGTCAATAACTTTTATTCTGGTATCATCTTTCTAAGGGGCACAACCACCCAGAAAACTGTTTTTTTAAATATTCAGTGATATCAGGAGACATGATGTACAAGAATCAATTGATTAGTAACATACAGACTCCACTGAATTTTACAAAGAAGTAATTTAAATACTCATTTTGATGAAAGAAATCTTAATTCTAATGCTACAGAACCTGATGTATGAAAGTACATTGTTATTAGTTTACACTTTTATGCTGAGGGGATTTTTGTTACATTCATTGTTACATTCACACACATTCACAACATGCTTCAAGAAATCTTACTAAAAAATTTTTACTTAAAATTTGAAATCCTCAAACAAGACCAAAACATATACACACGCGCACGCGCGCGCGCACACACACACACACACACACACACACACACACACACAGTGACCAATAAAGTTATTTAAGTCAGATATTACTTAGGGGCATACAGTTCAGAGACAGGGATCAGACTGGTATCCAGTTATTTAATTCTTCATTATTAATCAAAACATTAAATTATTCCATTCTGATCATGAAAATTTTGGCCTTACAGAAAAGTATAGTTACTAAGGATCATGTCAAATATATCAAAAATATCATGTTTGATACAACACACAGGAAGCATAGTTAAAAACTGCCTTCTGGAATTCATTGGTTCTTCTTGAAGGTTAAAAAGTAGCACATTCAGCTATAACAATGTATTCTTCTTTGCAAAGGGATATTTTCTTAGCTTTATATCACTCTATCATTGTTGATTCATCTCTACATACTTATTTACCTAAGTTCATCTTGTAGAGATCAATAAATTATGCAAAATAGAATTATGTTTTAGTTTTGTAATTTTTATCAAAATTTGTAAGCTCATACATATGCTACATAATTAACTCAATGTCCTTAATGAAATAACTAAATTTCCTCAACTTATTTCTACCTTTTGTCTAGAAACAGACTAAGGACTAAAGGAGTGGTTCAAGTGTTAAGAGTCCTCACTTAGGAACCAGGAGGCTCAAGTTCAATTCCAAAGCATACACACAAACAAAAATAAAATGAAAAGGATGTTTATGTACAGTTTTGAGTATACAGTCAAAAATAAATCACTCAAAAACTTATATTAAAACTAAAAAACATTTTTCAACTACTACTTTTGTTCTGATAAAAGCATGTTAAAACTTGAAAAAAGTATGGGATCAATAGACTGTGAAGTTCATAATTGAAAGCAATAAAAAGGTTATCATGAAATTCACTCTGTAAATAAATCCATGTTCAGTTTTTATAGCATTGTTAGTTCCAAAAAACTAAGATACCTCACAATTTTTCTTGACTAAAGTATGCATAGAAAATCTTCAGAAAACATAAAACTACCTAAATAAAAAGGCAAATGTTATTTTCTCAAAGGCTAGTATCCAATGGCTATTTATAGAGCCTATATTAACTTTGAAAAACTGAATTGAAACTCAAAATCTAAAACCAGAAATACAAAAGCTCATAATTGAAAAACTTAAATAATGGCTTCAAAACCCTTCATTCTTTTTTTTTTTCAATTTTATTGTTACGGTGACGTACACCTTACATCACCTACAGTGATAGGGCTACAGTTACATATGTAAGGCAGAGAGTACATTTCTTGTCATACTTGTTACCCCCTCCCTCATTTTTCTCCCACCTTCTGCCCCAGCCACCTCCCCAATCCAACATCCACCCACAAAGATGACACAACCAGCCCTGAAAGGCAGAACTAAAACTAATCATCTTGAGGGTTAACCCTCACCTAGTTGTGCCGGGTCTCTTTCTAAAAGCAAAACCTGAGAGAGAAGAGTAGCCAGCAAGATGGACAAAACAGGAGTAGGACCAAACAAGTTACCAGGAGCTGTTAACTATGAAAGCACAGTGATACTCACATGGGAATCCATTTCCTTATTTCACAATTCTGCTCCACTGTTTTAACATGCTTAAATTCCTCCTTAACAAAAGAGCTGGAGAGGGGGAATGTGAGAGTAGACTCAATCCCCTACTCTTTATAGCTCACATATTTTTATAAACATAGTAGGGATAGAAACAATTGGTGCTATAAAATATGGCTTCTTTACTTGTGTGCTTAATGTCAAAAATAACCAGATGTTCATGTTCAGCAGAGTGCAGACCACAGGTTGCTAAAATGTGTGCACAGCTGACTCACATCAGATAGAAATGTCTAGAATATTTGCAAGTATAATCACTGAACCTGCCTCTAAGGATAGAAACCAAGATTAAATAAATATTGTATACACAAGTGCATACAGCAAAGTTACTTCTGTATTGTTCAAGGATACACAGAAATATCTATTTACTTAAATGTTCTGTGTGTGTGTGTGTGTGTGTGTGTGTGTGTGTGTGTGTGTGTAGTGGTTGTACCATTGTAAGGTCTTCTAACAGAGTACAGTATCCTAAAATATGAAACAGCACTTCACAATGAATAACAGGCAACTAATACTGAAAACTTGACATTGAACTGAAATAGAAAATATGATTTTGACCTGAACACACTGAAAATCATATTCTAAAAATACCACCATGACAATCTATTTGTCAAAATAACAAAATTCAAGACAATTTGCCTCCATTAGCAACTTTTACTTATCTAAATACTGCTCACTTAGGCTTTTTTGTATATACAATTTTACAAAGCAAATTTAATTCATAAGCTTTGACTAAAGATGATGCATAATAGACATCTACGTTATTTAGGAAGTAATAACATCTTACAGGACATAAAAGAACATTTTTTTCACAGAAGCCATCATAGTCAAAGATTCTTTCTTAAGCTTATATTATCCCCAAGTCAACTGAGTATAAAAGCACTTAAACTGCAGCCTTGTTAATTCTTATTTCCATTTCTTATTAATTATAAATTTTATATTTCATGAATAAATTATTTCATTTTATGATCAGTTTAATGAGTTACAAATATTTCAGAAGACCCTCCAGCTTAGAAGTGAGTAGTGCAGACCTGAAGAATCCTGAAATTCTGAAGAGCTACAAACAAAACCCACATACTCATGAAGTGTGATCCAGCTCCATTGCACAAATACATAATCACAAAATGAAACCCCCTGTACAACAATTGATGGGTGGAGGAGTTTACACCTAAGTGTAATACATATGTGTATGCACATAAATATATTCATATGTATATATATAGATATGTATAGATATTCATATATATGGCTGTATATTTAGAAAAAGGCATATAAAATGATAAAAGAAGGGAAAGAGATATAGGCAGAATACTCTGGCTGAACAAATCTTAAGAAAATCAGGTTCTCTAACATAGTTGGAAAGCTAGCATCAATAAAAAATTAATATTATAAATATGCAAAATGGACCAGGGTGGGGCTGCACACCTGTAATACCAAGTACTCAAGAGGCAAAGGTAGGGGAACTGCTTGCTGTCAGAGGAGGGGGGGGAAGGGGGGGCATTGGGCAAAGCACAAGACCCTACATGAAAAACAAACTAAAAGCAAAAAGGCTAAGACATAGCCTATCTACAAATTCAATGCAATACCCATTAATATCCCAACACCATTTTTTGATGAAATAGAGGAAGCAATCAGGAAATTCATATGGAATAATAAAAGATCTAGAATAGCAAAAACAATCCTAAGCAGAAAGAAAAGTGCTGGGGGAATTACAATACCCAACTTCAAGTTGTATTATAAAGCTATAGTAATAAAAACAGCTTGGTATTGGCACCGGAACAGGCCTGCACACCAATGGAACAGAATTGAAGACCCGGGAATGAACCCACAGAACTACGCCTACTTAATATTTGATAAAGGGGCTAAAACAATAGTTTGGAAGAAAGATAGCCTCTTTAACAAATTGTGCTGGAAAAACTGGCTCAATACATGCAACAAACTAAAACTAGATCCATATATATCACCCTGCACCAAAATCAATTCCAAATGGATTAAAGACCTTGAAATCAAAACAGACACCCTGAAAACCCTAAAGGAAGAAGTATGAGAAACACTTGGGCTCCTTGGCACAGGACGGAACTTCCTTAACAAAGACCCAGAAAGGCTACAAATCAAAGAAAGGTTGGACAAATGGGACTGCATCAAACTGCAGAGCTTCTGCATGGCAAAGGACATAGCTTGCAAGATAAACAGAAATCCCACAGACTGGGAGAAGATCTTTACCGGCCATTCAACGGACAAAGGCCTCATATCTAAAATATATGCAGAACTAAAAAAATTACCTTCCTCCAAAACAAAACTGCAAAGAACTAATAGCCCGCTCATCAAGTGGGCTAAAGACCTACAAAGAGACTTCTCTGATGAGGAAATGAGAATGGCCAAGAGACATATGAAAAAGTGCTCTACATCACTGGCCATAAAAGAAATGCAAATCAAAACAACATTGAGATTCCATCTCACCCCAGTAAGAATGTCATATATCAAGAAAACTAACAATAACAGTTGTTGGAGGGGATGTGGCCAAAAGGGAACCCTACTTCATTGTTGGTGGGAATGTAAACTGGTTCAGCCACTCTGGCAAGCAGTATGTAGATTCCTCAGAAGGCTAAATATAGAACTCCCCTATGACCCAGCAACCCCACTTTTGGGTATTTATCCAAAAAAACCACAAACAAAAACACAGTAAAGCCACCAGCACAACAATGTTCACTGCAGCGCAATTTGTCATAGCGAGAAACTGGAACCAACCCAGATGCCCCTCCGTACACAAATGGATCAGGAAAATGTGGTACATATACACAATGGAATTTTATGCCTCTATCAGAAAGAATGACATTGCCCCATTTGTAAGGAAATGGAAGGACTTGGAAAAAATTATACTAAGTGAAGTGAGCCAGATCCAAAGAAACATGGACTCTATGGTCTCCCTTATTGGGAATAATTAGCACAGGTTTAGGCAAGCCACAGCAGAGGATCACAAGAGCCCAATAGCTATACCCTTATGATCACATAAGATGATGCTAAGTGAAATGAACTCCATGTTATGGAAATGATTGTTATATCACAGTTGTAACTACTTTCAACATCCCATGTGGATCTGTAGTTTATACTGTTGATGATGTTCTTGTATCACCTTCTTGAATTGTACCTACACTATCTCTGTAATCTTATCTGAGTATATTGGAAACCGTGTATACTGGTATTAGAATTAGGAAATTGAGAGGGAATACCAAAATTGAGAGACAAAGGGTAAATTAAGAGAAACAACAACAAAAGCAATACTTGCAAAACTGTATGGTGTAAGCGAACTGAACACCTCGGGGGAGAAAGGGGGAGGGGCGAGGGGGGTATGAGGGACAAGGTAACAAACAGTACAAGAAATGTATCCAATGCCTAACGTATGAAACTGTAACCTCTCTGTACATGTTTTATAATAAAAATTAAAAAATAGAAAAATAATAAAAAAAATAAAAAAATATGCAAAATGGCCCAGGGTGGGGCTGCACACCTGTAATACCAAGTACTCAAGAGGCAAAGGTAGGGGAACTGCTTGCTGTCAGAGGTGGGGGGGGGGGGCATTGGGCAAAGCAAAAGACCCTACATAAAAAACAAACTAAAAGCAAAAAGGCTAAGACATAGCTCAGCAAGGGTGGGGCCCTGGGTTCACCCTCCAGTTTTGCTGTGAACAAATACATAAATCAACAAAGTAAAATTTGAATATTCCAAATTTAGTTCCCTGATACCTTTGTCCATAAGTTACCTTCTCTACAAGGCATTCTTGACCCCCATGTAAAACTGCAACTGTCTACTCATGCCATCTACCTTTTCTAATCTCCTTCTCACTTCACTCTTTTTCATTTGGAAAGGTCTATTGTAATACATAGTCATTTCTCTTCTTTCACCTTCATCCCCAATTGTTTGAACATGAGCTCCTCCACAGCAAAGGCCTAATTAGTCTTGCTCATTGTTGTATCTTCCATAGCAATTCACTTCTTGACCCATAAGGCATGTACCCAAAATTTGATCAATAAACTGATGAATATAAAAATTGACAATGGGAGCTGGGAATATGGCCTAGTGGTAAAGTGCTTGACTCGCATACATGAAGCCCTGGGTTCAATTCCTCGGCACCACATATATAGAAAAAGCCAGAAGTGGTGCTGTGGAACAAGTAGTAGAGAAAAGAAGCCAGGGACAGTGTTCAGGCCTTGAGTTCAGGCCCCAGGAATGGCAAAAAGAAAAAAAACCTGACAAAAATTGACAATGAATATATATAATAAAATTGGTTATAGAAATTGAAGATAATGCCTGGAATCTATAGGGCTAAGATGACTTCACAGCTGTCGTAAATTCATTAAATTCATTGCCTCAAGTAACAGTAAACACACACACACACACACTGATTAATAAGTGACATGGTACAGTGGCACACCACTATAATCCCAGGTACTTGGAAGGTGGATATGAAAAACATCATCGTTGATGGCTAACCTGAGCAAAACATTAGCTAAATGTCATCTCAACCAACATAGTGGGCACTCCAACTACAGGAGAGCAATAGGTAAATAAATGAGTCTAAGAATGGTCCCTAGAAAAAGGAAATCTCTGAAAAATAACAAGTTTCTTTCGTTTTTTAAAGGGCTTTAATAAGTGAAAGGTCTTAAGTTCAAACAACAATACTATATTTTAAATTTTAAAAAAATAGTAAAATCCGGTTACCAGTGGCTCATGCCTATAATCCTAGCTACTCAGGACTGAGATCTAAGGATCACAGTTTGAAGCCAACTCAGGCAGGAAAGTCCCTGAGACTCATGACCAATAAACTACTCAGAAAAGGCTGGAAGTAGTGCTGTGGCTCAAGTAGTAGTAGAGCACAAGCCTTGAGCAGAAGCAGCTCAGGGACAGCAGCAGGGACCTGAGTTCAAGCCCCAGGATTGGCGATGATGATGATGATGATGATGATGATGATGATGATGATGATGATAGAAGATGAAAAACTGATTTATAATGGGGCTGCATATTTATGAATGACAGCTGTGTACAAAAATCAAATCTGTACAGTAGGCATTAGGTAGGTCATCCTAACTTTCCATAATAACACAAAGACAAACCTCAGATTTTCCTACTGTAATAATCTCATGCTGATAGCACCAGCTGCTAGTCTAACACTAGAATTCAGGTCCTTATCCTGTAGTTTTAACATCTGAGTCAGTACAGGGAAGTTATGTAGCAAAAAGACAATCAAAAGAGGGTTGGGGTATTCAAAGAGACCTGCCAAAGACCAAAGTTCCCTTAATGGCCTACACTTCTCATATGCTAGGCAAGCATTAGAAAGGCATTTGCCAACATCTGAAACAAGAACTTAAAGTCTTGTCAGACATGGAATAAGCCCCAGATGACTAGAATTTCTGACAGACGAAATTCATATACGCACACAGGGTAAGGTAACAACATGCCATTTGAAATGGCAATAGGAAAAGATGTTGACTAAGGTCAGTACAGATCTACTGCTAGACAGTCCTGTATTTGATGAAATACCAAAAATTCATAAGTGTATACCATTTAGTGTTTTGAGAAAAAGGAACTAAATCTAATGGAACTACAGTTGTTCCAATGATCTTTATAAAGGCAGAGATAAAGATCAAATTATAAAGCTTTTTAAAATGTGTTGTCTTGGGGCTGGGGATATGGCCTAGTGGCAAGAGTGCTTGCCTCGTATACATGAGGCCCTGGGTTCAATTCCTCAGCACCACATATGCAGAAAACGGCCAGAAGTGGCGCTGTGGCTCAAGTGGCAGAGTGCTAGCCTTGAGCGGGAAGAAGCCAGGGACAGTGCTCAGGCCCTGAGTCCAAGGCCCAGGACTGGCCAAAAAAAAATTAAATGTGTTGTCTAAGCTGGGCAACAGTGGCTCACACCTGTAATCCTAGTTACTACTCAGGAGGCTGAAACTTGGGAGGATTGTGCTTTAAAGCCAATCTGGGCACAAAAGTCTTGAGACTCCACCTCTAATTAACTACCAAAAATTCCAAGTGGTAGAGTATCATCTGAGCAAGCAAGCCAAGAAAGAGCACAAGGTTCTGAGTTCAAGACACAGAACTAACACAGACACAACACACAAAGTATTTTCTTTGATTATAGAGGCTTAATTGTGTCTGAAGCTTAACCAACAAATATTCCTAAACTGTTTCTACTAGAAAAGGACATTGTGTCTCATTCTGATTTCAAATATCTGTTACTTAATCTTCTACCCTCAGGAAATTTTAAAAGTTTAGATAGATTGAACATTTACAAATGACCAAACAAAAATCTAAGTCACAATTCACAATCAGGAAATAAATAAGAAATTCATTGGTATTGAACTCTTCAAGTAGAGACCATTCTAAGCTTAGAAAATCTGAGTAAGATACAGAGCATGTTCTAAGAATAAAGACAACAAAATTTTACATAAAAATATGTTAAGAATAAATTCAAGGGCTGGGGAGATAGCCTAGTGGCAAGAGTGCCTGCCTCGGATACACGAGGCCCTAGGTTCGATTCCCCAGCACCACATACACAGAAAACGGCCAGAAGCGGCGCTGTGGCTCAAGTGGCGGAGTGCTAGCCTTGAGCGGGAAGAAGCCAGGGACAGTGCTCAGGCCCTGAGTCCAAGGCCCACGACTGGCCAAAAAAAAAAAAAAAAAAAAAAAAAGAATAAATTCAAGGAAATATACTGAACAGTAATAACAATTTGATCATTTATATGTGAGGTACACTTGACATTTTACCTATTTTAATTTTTGAAACGAGGTCTCACTGTGTCACCCAGAATAGCCTCAAACTGTAATACTCCTAGTTCAGTCTCCTGAGTGCTGTGATTACTACCATGTGTATACTACCATGCCCAGCTATTTGAAACGTGTGTGTGTGTGTGTGTGTGTGTGTGTGTGTGTCTTGGGCTTGAACTCAGGAACTAGGAGCCGTCTCTGAGCTTTATTTCAAGACTAGTGATGTACTACTTGAGCCACAGCTCCACTTCTGACAGTTTGATGTTTAACTGCAAATAGGAGTATCATGGACTCTCCTACCCAGCCAGGCTTCAAACCACAATCCTCAGCCTCCTGGGTAGCTAGGATTATAGGCGTGAATTACCAGCACCAGCGGAAGTGATCTTTTTAGGGATTTACAACTGAAGCCTTGCTAGGAAATACTTTATCTTTTGAATCCTGCAGCCTTTTTTAATATTACGTTCAGATAGGGTCTAGAACTTTTTGTATAGACTGCAACACTGCTACCTACCCATTTCATGTAGCTGGGGTTACAGATGGGTACCACTATACCTGGATTCTTCTATGAAACACTCTCATCAACTTTTGTGCTCAGGCTGGACTCAAACTATGATCCTCTTATCTCTACCTCCAAAGTAGCAGAGATGACAGGTCTGGGCCACCATACCCAACCATAATCTTTTAGGATTGGTTTTATAAACCCTATTTCAGAGTATAAATAGTCTACCAAAGGATAAAACTACTAGCCAGTAGCAGAACAGGCATGTAAAACCTAGGGCTATTTATTTCAAAGTAGATGCTCCTGAACAATATGCAGTATTATGTGTATAGATAATATGCGCTCCAGAGTCTGAGAAGTACTGAGCATGAAAAATGAATACAAGAACACAAACTTTCAACTGACCAGGGCTAGGAAATTGTGTGACACATCTTGGCACTGAATGAAAATTTCTTAAATGATTCTGATAATAGGCAATGAGGAATTCTCTAAAGATCCAAAGAAACATAAAAACTATAAATTTTCTTTTCATCCAAAGAACCTTCTTTATAGAGGACTGAATCAATCCATACTTGGAAACAGTTTAAGTACAAATTATCCAGATTATATATTTAAAAGCTGTGAAGACAATCCATGAGGTTCTTCCTCCTTATAAAGAAAAAGAAGTCTAATACTAGTTCTTCTAATAACTTACACTCAATTCAAATCTCAACTTAAGACCTCCAACAATTTAGCACTTTCCTCACATCAGCATTATTTTTTCAAAGTTTGGTCTTTTCTATTTTGTGAGTCAGTATGTATATCATCAGATCAGAAGTACATATTTAAAAATAAATTTAGATCTCTCTCCCTCCAAAATAAAACCTGAAAGCATAAGCAGTTTAATACATTATATTGTTTCTTAGTTCATATCAAATAGAATTGATATTTTTAAAACTCAAAAGAAACAAGAATGAGGAACTTTTAAGTAAAAATGCAAGAACTAACTCATATTTCATCATACCTTTGTTTATCATAGCTCCTTTTTTATTGAAGGTGAGGATAAATCCAGTGGGTATAGTCTTACAAGAAAGTTCGTCTGTAGGGATTTACCTTGTTAAAGAACAAGTGACAAATGGATTTTACCATAGGAAACTTAACTCCTGACTCTATATAAGTGTATCCTTTCAAATTTGGTACCACAAATGACTGCAAAGAACACCAAGTTCTGATAGAAAATTAAGATGTCATATCATTTGGTGTTTATTACAATTAACAATGCTAGCACTCAAATTGTTCAACTTTACCATAAAAAAGTATACCACAATTAAGTTCTAGCCTGACTCACTGATTTACTCCTAATTTTAATTCTGAGAAGAAGGGGGGTTCAGAGATGACAGTAAGACAAAATCTTGGTAATTACTTCTTCCAGTCATTCTCATAACCATAAACATCAGATCCTTCCAAAATTACCGATTAAGAAAATAAGTCATACAATAGCATGACTAATGTTATTTCTTCTTGTTGCTATGGAATTATAAGGACAGTTTGTTCACATTTTCATTCTGTTGGTACATTCATATTTAAGGTGCCACAACACCTTTAAAGCCCAGCTGGGCAAGTCTCAGCTTGTACCGCTTTGTATCAGCTGCCAGAATCTTACGTCTGTTCCACAAAGTGACCTCCAGGAACAGTCTTTCCATTTCTAAAATTAATAAACAGATTTTTACAAGACTCTTCACAATGATTAGAATCAATTCTACCTTTGTCAAAAAATAAATAAATGGAATAACTGGGGTGGAGCTAATGGTAGGGCAGCTACTTAGCTTAAATAAGGCCTGAAATTCGATTCCTAATAACAAAACAAAAAGAAATCTGCATGCCACACCCAGAATAATTTGTATTAACTTACTGATTATAACATACATCACTAACAGCAAAGAAATATGCAAATAACAGAGATAAAATGTAGCATTTTTATTTTATATAATAAAAACTAGCAAGTACAGTATTTTCCCTAATATGCAGCCTATTTATGGTTTTGAAAAGTATTTTTAAATTTTTTATCTACAGCATTCTAAAACAGAACAATGAAAGGATCCAAATATAAAAAATTAATTGAAAATAAATTTTAAAATATTAAGCCTTGACTGCATAATAAGTTTGGTTCTGCAGAAAAAAAAGATGTAAATGATAGAATAAATAAGTGTTCTGAATACTAAAGGCAGCATATTTTCACTGTGCCTTTACCACAAGTTTTGTACTAGCAACAGAATGAGAATATTTGTCAGAGTAAGGAGTCTGGGACTTGACAGTCCAGCTCTGACATATGTGTCTATTATGCAAGTTACCTCAACCTCAGTTTGCTTATTTTTAAATGAAATGAGAGGAAGCTGGGCAATGGTAGCTCAAGGCTGTAATCCTAACTACTCAGAAGCCTCCTATCTGAGAACTGTGATTTGAAGCCAGCCTGGGCACATAAATCCAAGAGACTCTTTTCTCTAATTAAACAACAAAACTCAGGAAGTGGAAGTATGGCTCCAGTGTTAGAGCAGCACCATCAGTGACAATGCAGAACACAAGCCTAAGTTCAAGCCTCACTACTGTCTCAAACACACACACACACACACACACACACACACACACACACACACACACACACACTCTGATTCTAAATAAAAATAGCCTAATTATGTCTCTAGCGGAATCCTAAATTGGTGCCATTTGAAAGCATGTGTCAGAGGCCTTTCCTCTCTCATCTCAACTATAACCCTCTGGCTGCCTCAGCTGCTCTCCAATGTGGAAACAGCAAAGCAGATGGGAAAGATGGCTGTAGAAGTGGAGACTGTGGAAGGGCTGAAGTTGAAAGCTTGAGGAAGGAAGATACTCATAGAGTGTATGCAGCTCATTCCAGACCCAAAAACTTTACTATGCAAACCTGGTCAATTGCTTTAAGCTGGGGAGTTACTTCAATACAGAATAAGCATACCAATGTTATTGTCCTCACACCAGAAACCACTGATTCCTTTCTAAATTACACTATGTAGTACTCAAATTTAATAACATGATTTTTATTCTTTTCTTTTTCCATTTCTTCGTCTTTTTTTTTTTTTTTTGCTTTATTGTAAAAGTGAATTGCAGAGGGGTTACAGTCTCACATGCAAGGCAGTGAGTACATTTCTTTTTTTTTCTTTTTCTTGGCCAGTCCTGGGCCTTGGACTCAGGGCCTGAGCACTGTCCCTGGCTTCTTCCCGCTCAAGGCTAGCACTCTGCCACTTGAGCCACAGCGCCGCTTCTGGCCGTTTTTTCTGTATATGTGGTGCTGGGGAATCGAACCTAGGGCCTCGTGTATCCGAGGCAGGCACTCTTGCCACTAGGCTATATCCCCAGCCCCATGAGTACATTTCTTGTTCAACTTGTTACCTCCTCCCTCATTTTCCCCCATTTCCCCCCTCCCAATTACATGAATTTTAAATACCAGAATAAAAATTGTCTGTGCTTTTACTGATACTATCTGGAGTCTTTTGTTGATACTATCTGGAGTATGAAATTTAAAATTTTACATTTTTTAAGATAAAATATTCAAAAGCACAAAATGTTACAACAAATATTTAAGCTGACATTGCACTAACTTTAGAATATTTCCTATAAATATTATCAAAATTGGTATATGTTCTGAGACATTTGATTTAGTGCAAATATTGTTTAGCTAATTAACCTTTTTTTTTTTAGGAGGAGGAGTTGCTAGGGATCGAACTTAGGGTGAGGAACCTACTAGGCAAACACTCACTCTACCACTGAGCTATATACATCCCTACCCCTGATTCTTTGAACTTCCCAGTGGCATTTTCTTCCTTGTAGTTATGATAAGCTCACTTAATCAAAGCAGCTCTAATTATTTTTTATCAACTTACTATTGAGCCTTGCTACTTATGACAAGTAGAAATACTTTAAAAGCCTGAACAAAATATATAGTCAGAGCATACACAATTCCACTAAACCCTTTAGAGTTTAGCAACAAAAGCTATTATATAAATGAAAAAAATGCAGGACTGTCTAATTTAATATATTTACTTCTTCATGACTTAATCATTTAATTAGATTAGAACAAGAAAATATCAGCCTTAAAATAAAGAGATCTGGGACAATATTTTGTATTATTTATTCAAGTGTCATATATACATATATATATATTAGGTTATTACAGGATAGTTTCCAACATGAATTATGCATTTGGAGAATTTTTCTTTTTCTTTTGCTACAGACTTTAGCATTAGCCAAAAAAGAAAAGAAGTTTTTCTTTTCAAACCTGCCCACTCCAAAAAAAAAGAAAAAAAAAAAACTAAGAAAATCTCATTTCCTAAACCAAAAATATGAGCTGTTTTAAGTGATACCATAAAATTATTAGTACATTGGCTCATCAACACCACTTTATGACCATTACAAATAAAACATTACTAATTGAGTAACTACTTTGACTGAAATATCAAAGGATGCTTCGTATCCCTTAACAACTTACAAAACAGTTCAGTTTACCCAAACGTACCCACACAAAAAAAGACAAAAAGTTAATTCTAACTCTTACACATATAACCTAAGACAGATTTCTTCATGTTCCTTGCAAACATAAGCTTCTATCCTTGTACCCATTTCCTTTCCTAATAAATCAACTTTCAAGTAGAGAAGCTTACTTAGATTGCTAAACAATTATCTCACCAGCAAAAACAACCTACTAACTTAACATTATGCTAAGGAAACAATATAAAGATCAATCACCTTAAAATATTTTCCCAGTGAACCAGTGGCTCACACCTGGTAATCCTATCTATACAGGAGGCCAAGATCTAAGGATTGAGGTTCAAAGCCAGCCCAGAGAAAGAAAGTCCAAGACTCTTATCTGCAATTAACCAGCAAAAAGCCAGAAGTGGAGCTGGGGCTCAAGTAATAGAGTACTAGCTTTCAACAACAACAACAACAACAAAACAACAAAAAAAAAAAAGCACAGGGGATCACCCAGGCTCTGAATTCAAGTCTGGTGCTGGCAAACACATTTAAAAAAAAAAAAATTGTCCTACATTGTATCAGCCTCATTTTAAGTCTACTTTAAATTTGTTCTTAAGATTTAAATGTTCTCAAAGCAACATAGGATAAAGAAGAATATAGGTTTGTTTTCAATAACAAATCTTTCCAATTATAAAGCTTTAGTTTACTAGCTGGGCTCAAGTTATCCTCCCACCTAAACCACCAGAGTACCTAAAACTAGAGGCATGTGCCAATGTACCCAGTTATTATATAGCTTTATAAATAATAGCAGATACTAACTGTCAAATCTGTTTAAAAACTGTGTGTATTAATCTAACATATATATATAAAGTTTTAAGAGTATGTACATTATTTATGGTACAATTTCCCACTAAATACTAGTTTCCCAGATGCAAACTTCAGTTATCAAAATAAACTATAATCAAACATCTCAATTGAATATATTCATTTTGCCTATTTTATACACTAATACCGTGATTTTTTGTAGATATAATTACAACATCCTGATATAACACCACAATGTAATACTTTTCTAAACAGCTTTTTTTAAAAAGCCAAATTTCATACAACAGAAGTCAAAGTTCGTACAGACAAATTATCATTTTGCAACAAATTTTATAAAAAAAGTACCAAGCTTTCCCTTAGCATCTTTTACTACCTAAAGCCATAAAAATGGGGAAAACAAAAAACACAACTCTTCACTTAACAAATTATTTCATCGTTCACAATGATTTACTCAACTTACTTTATTTTTACCTTTGCATAGAAATATTTATTAGTGGGCTAGGGATATAGCCTAGTGGCAAGAGTGCCTGCCTCAGATACACGAGGCCCTAGGTTCGATTCCCCAGCACCACATATACAGAAAACGGCCAGAAGCGGCGCTGTGGCTCAAGTGGCAGAGTGCTAGCCTTGAGCGGGAAGAAGCCAGGGAAAGTGCTCAGGCCCTGAGTCCAAGGCCCAGGACTGGCCAAAAAAAAAAAAAAAGAAATATTTATTAGTATTTCCCAACTCTATCTTTCAGGATATCCTACCCTTTTAAAAAATATTTACATATGTTCAGTCATCAGTTCTGTAATATTCTAATTTGAAACCTTCAAAATATGACCAGGTAACTAGAAATAGGAAGTTTGTAGCCAATACCCCAATTCTGCTTTCCAACATACTCCTTAAGGCCTAATGAAAATCTAAGCTATTCCAGAATTCTTATTAACCAATACACTACTGGCATCAAAAACACACTGATACAAGTCTTTTAAGATTCAATTTTAATGCTGATATTTCTGATTATTTCTTAGGTCTCTGACAGAATGTTTTTAATCAAATGCTTGAAATAATGTCATTTATAGTTAATTATTATAGTTGTTGAATATGGAAAACTAGGAATCACACATCACTCCTGAAATGGCCCTTCTTTTTTCTCTCCTTTGTAGGAAAGAAAAATACTGTCACAATAGTATTCACAATTTTATGTTCCTGCTTGCATTTATCCTTATTTTTACCCTAGTATTTTCAGATTAAGATATTGTTCTCAGTATGGTACAATAGATGGATATTCTATATACGATTTGTAAACCAAAAAGTAACCTGGAACTGCCATCCATCACATATAATACATAATTAGAAAGTTTATAATAGCAATAAAATTAACAAGACACAATGGAATGAAGAGGAATCTATCATGCAAGAGAAAATTTTTCCTTCAGAGTTTATCCAGAGCTATAGGATTTGAGGTGAATAGAATATCAGGTTGACTAGAAAGACCTCCTCACCAAGTAACTATAAAGTTCATCTCCAGAACATGATCCTTTGTATTTTTACTAACTCCAAAATATACTCGAGTAAACCAAATGAAATCAAAATAGTACTAACGTATCTCTTTCAGTGGAAAGATAAAAGAATCTCACCTCACTTTAAACCATATGGCTCTAAAATCTTTGCTGAAACATAAATCCACATCTGTTATATAGTTCTATTCATCCAATATTATTTAAAAGGTTTTAAATTTCAAAATTCAGCAGACTTCTAAAAATAACAGATTAAATGTTGGTCCGGCAGCACAATATCGTAACCTACTATAATTAAAATGAACTGCAGCTTTTGTCTTTAATTATAATCTAATTCAACTTCAGCATTCATGGCCTTTATTAACTAAAGTGGCCTCTAAAATTCATCATATAATCTGAGGCACTATTAAAAATTATTCACAACATCACACAAAGGTCTTTCAAAGAACTTAATCAAACATTTCTTCTAATTTTCCTTGCTTCTAGAAAATAGCAGAGGTGGAAATGCTAAATGTTCCTAATATATTCCAAGAAATGCTAGGGAGGGGACAAAAAGTACTAGTAAAAGTTCTACAGCACTAAGCAAAATGTTCATTAAAATAACTTTCTAAAAGTTACATTTACATGTTTACACAAAACACAACATCCAAGCTAAATTCTGCATCTGATAAGTGCTTCTAAGAATGTGAAGTTTTAAAAACAAAACACTTAACTGTTCTTTAGAAGCATGCAACATAATTATATTGTAAAACAAAGACTCTCAAATATATGTTTTCCTATTAATTTTTCATGTTGAGTTTTCACCACAGCATATGAAAACACATGCTATACATAGAGTGACAAAGGTCATTTCCAGATTACAAGTGTTGGTTGTATTTTTTTACTAATGACATTAAGGTGATACTTTTCATCCGAACTCCTAAGCCTACTGTCACATATAACCAGAAGCCAGGTAAGTAAAAGGTTGATCCTACAGAGTATATCCTATGTCTCTTTACTATATTAGCATAAATAGGAATAAATGGGAAATCTAGGCTTTATTGATAAAACTGTATCTACAAAACCAATAAACAAAGCACACCATAAAGAGGGTGACTGAAGGCATCACTTATATTCAGATTTTATCTTATTACTCTTTCTAAATCTGCACAAGACTAAATAACAACATTAGCACCTGAAATAAACACAATAGTTACATGCAGAATAGTTGCATCCAGTAAGGTAGTAATAAACAGAAAAATATTGATATTCTCAGTCTTCAGGAGGAAAGAAACAATTTAATAAGATATAATAAACATGTTGCTAAAATGCCCGTCCTTGCAAAAGTGTATGCACTCTCTAATGTACTACACCAGAAAAATAGCATTCTTCCAGAACAATGATTGAGTCATTTCTATTGCCCCTACCTCCACCCTTACCCTCCACCCACCCTCAAAAAATATTCTTCAAAGTCCAGAAGAGTAATCTCAGAAAATGTGTAATACAGTGGTATTTAACAACAGACACAGGATATGATTTCTCAATGTATCTGCTTCTTCTTGCTCCTTTCTAGCAACTTTCCACATTTCTCAATGACTAAAGCTTTGAAGAAATTGAACTGGCAAGTACAGACTCTGAAATGGCTTGGTACATTACACTAAATTATACCAATGAGTGAAGATAGCCAGGTACATCCTAAGGATGACAGTTACACTGAAATATATAAATACTATCAACCAGTCAAATCTGAATACAGTTCAGAAATTTGAATGTATTTATGTTCATAATATACTACTCCAGTACCATTTTTAAAAATAATTTAAAATATTGCCAACCTCCCAATCTTTCTTATACTCCCTTATGAGGCTGGTAAAACAGAGACCCACAGAATGTATGATTTTTCTTAAATCAATAGCAAAAAAAAACACCAAAAAAACACTTTATCTCTTAGCTTGCCCTGTTGTAATCTCAGGATGCCTGTCCACCAAATTAGCACTAAAGAAAATATTATGAAAATACATATTTCTTGACTAAAAGAGATGGTAATACTTAGAACTGAAAGAATAGTTCTCCAAGTACAAACCATATTAGGAAAAAATGAAAGCGATTAATGGAAAAATATATGGATGATGATGTTTCCAGATCAAAGGCGCTACAACATGTTCCACATTATGACAGCATTTTAGCTTTTCTAAAGATGACAAGGCTTTATATATGGAAATAATGAAATCAATAGAAATCATTCTCTCTCTTTCTCTCATTGACAATGTATACACTTGGAAAATTATGTTGTTTTAAATAAGTCATTGGTGAGCAATACATAGGAATCCTGACTGTCAGGCATTTTTCTGGCATGAGTACATAGAAAAGCCAATTCTAGAAGAAGCGCAAACTATGAAGCTAATTCCTACAGAATAAGGAAATCGGGGTACCTGGCCATTGTTCTGTACCATTGAAATGGTAGAACCTTCTGAGACTACCATTATGTGACAGCTAGGCTCTGCATTTTCTTTCTTATCAGAAGAAATGGCAGGCAAGCTACATGGTAGCCTTTCCAAACCTCTAGTAAAGCAAATACCAACTCCTAGCTCGAAGGCTGTCATGCTTCCCTTCTCCACGTGCCAGCTTTGTCATAGAATATTAGTGTTAGAAAGGGCACGGGAGGTCATATAGTCCAACTATTTATTCTAGGGAATAGCCTAACATCTCACAGTGGCAAACTCAGTATCTTTGCTCTATTTAAGGTCCTTTGGCCCTTTTAAAGTCCTTCTCTGTCTAGCCACATTCACTCTTTTCTTTTTCTATCACTTCTCAGTATATCTGTCTTCACTCACCAATTAGTGTACCTTTACATTCAGGTCTGTTGCCACACTCTCTTAATGCTGATGGTTAAGCTCCTATTATTCCACATTTATTTCTGCCTAAAAAGGAAACACCAAGAGCCTCTGGGAATCCTTGACCAGGCACTATAGAACAAAAGCAAGCAGTATTAACTAGGTATTGCGGCTTCTATAAAGCAAAAAAGGATGCTGGAATTATTGTCAGCAAAACAGCAGGCACATGGGACTGTGAAAACACACACACATACACACACACACACACACACACACACACTGGCCTAGAGATTTAACCTTAACCTATATATCCAGAGGCAAGTACATACCAAAAACTAGGAAGGAGGCGTCTGAATCAAAGCCACACAAAGGTTACAACATTAGTGAAATATGGAAATGCTTCTGCTCAAGAGGGCAGCTAGATGGAAACTGTGAGGGAATGCTAAGAGTTTAGAACTGTTATCATTCCCCCATGTCAGTTATATTTCATGGCCTTTTTTCCAAATGTTTCTCTTTTTAAAAAGTGTCAACTTTGAACCAGGCATAATGGTAAATATCTATAAATCTCACCACATAGGAGGCAGAGGAAGGCAGACTGAGCATCTGAGTAACCTAGCAAGTTTGAGGCAGGTCTGAACTATATTCATTTTAAGTCCCTGCCTTAAAAAGTGTCAAATTCACTGTCAAGAAGGAAGCAAGGAGTTATAGCTGAGCTAAGAGCAGTTGAGGTTATATACTATAGCTAATTATCCACAAAAATATTGTAAAGGGATTTGTATAATTAAACACTTCACAAGGTTGGGAAGGATGAGAGCAGGTAAAGTGAGAAGAGGCAGGCAAAAGCTGTACAACATATAATGGCTTCAAAGAAAAAGATACCATAATATCAGATAAACTTTTCACTTAGTATATATATATATATATATATATATATGTGCATATATATGTATATACATGTGTGTATATATATGTATATATATCTTATTTCCGGTTTGAAAAATATCTGGACTACTTAAATAACTCTAAAATGAGGAAAAAAAACTTTCATTCTTAATGCACTTTGTCAAAAAAATAAAAATATACTGAATTATCAAATAACAGCTTTTGATAAAGCAACCAACTGGAAAATTTTAAATATTTTAAATATTACAAGACATACAGCTAAAGATGACATTTATCCTCTAATTTCATATTATGTTACATTGGGTAATGTTTAATGAAGATACATTATGATTCAAAGAGGGATTAGCAAACTACTGCAAGAATTAATACTACTGTAATAAACTCATACACTTTTGTCCCCTAGTAAGAAACAATTCCAAGCAATCCATTATAAAACAGTAGAACAATCCTTTAATGAATGTATCTTGAATCTGACCACCTTCATTATTAATAATGCAATGACTGCAATCAATATGAAATTTATAAATCGGGTTAAAAAAGTTTTCCAATGTTTCCAGGCACATAACATGTGACAATGAAAATATAAATGGGACAATGAAATTGGCAATGGGAAGTGTAAAAGATAATGAAATATTACATCATCAGATCTTACTCTGAAATCTCTAGACTGGGAAAGTTTTGCAAGCATACTGAAAGAAGTCATTTATAAGGTTGAAGCACAAAATGAAAACGTAATTTTAGACTAGCATTTTTATATGCAATATGGTAACAACCCTGTGATTAATAGCGTCACGTTGTTGCTTTATATAAGTAAGGAAATAGAAATAAACCAGTCACAGTAGATTAGTGGACAGTCTTTTAGAACTTCAGTCTCATGAAAAAGCAACAGTAAGAGAATCGTGTTAAAATGATTGTTAGGTGGCAATGGTTAGGTTTCTACTGAATATTTTATAATAATAGCCAATAAGGATTCATCATGTAATCTAAGGCAAAATTCATCAAAGCAAAAAGTACACAAATCATGTATTATAACCTTCACCAATTCCATAAAGTACATAAGATGGATACTATTTCTCCAAAAAGAAAACTTGTGTAAATAAAGGTAAGTAACTTGCCCTCCGTCATACAGCCAATAAGGTTATCTGAAATCTGGCTCCAAAGCCTATGTCCATAGCCTATAATATACTTGTCCCATTTATTTACTGCTATGCTAAATATAATTCCATTTAGATGATTCTGTTTCATTAAGTACATCATAATATAAAACATCAAATAGAAATAAGTTTACACAATGCAATTCTGCACCATAATATACTTAGTGCCATAAACCAGGTACCATTGTCTCAAGCCTTCCATCCTTAACTGAGAGGCAGAGATCAAGAAAGATCAAGGTTGCAGGCCAACCTAGAAAGAACAGCCTGCAAGATTCCAGGTCAACAGATGAAGATGGGCATTTTATGGTGTGTGCCTGTCAACCAGTTATAGCAGGAAGCAAAAACTAGGAGGAATTCAGTCTTCCCAGGCAGAAAACAAGATCCTGTCTTAAAAATAACCAGTGAAGAAGGAACAGAAGCAAGGCTCAATGGTAGAGAACCTGCCTAGTAAGCATGGGGCTCTGAGTTTAAAACCAGTATCATTCCCTCAAAAAAAAGTGACATAAACAGTTAAACTGCAGGACTATATATTTTGAAGAAAATTTTCTACATTTGTAAAATAAGTGTTTTAAAAAGTTGTTACTCTGTATTTACGTTTTAGATACTTTGAAGCATTCCAACACACTTATTACAATTTTTAAAAATCACAATTAGCTGTTGGCAACTGGCTGCTATAATAGTATAGTATATCCATTATTAAGGTTAATGTTTGTATAAACTTTGTATGATGTAAAAAATACTTCCCAAGTTTACTTGAGAAAGGTAATATTACTTCAGTACTTGCTTTTCAAGGATATAGTGTTGTAAATTGATAAGTAGCAGCCCTAAAGAATAGATTCAGCTATAAAACCAATTCTTAGTAAACAAATATTCAGAAATAGAAAGCCACTTCCCATACATAGCACAAGAGGGAGAGTATCTAAAACATTTCAGATAATGAGTTGAATCTGAAAAAAAAAAAACTATTCTAAGAGCATGAACTAGGAACTGTATTATCTATAAGTATTAGCTTGATAACTACTGCAATCAACACCTTCAGTTGTAGTTTGCTTTTTAATATTATACTATAAAAGCCTATGACTATGCTACATAAAACAATGCACAATATATTGTTATGCATCGATAAAATTAAAGACTATCAAGCCATATTGTCAAAACAGACAGTGAACTATATGAATAACATGCTCATATAATAGGAGCCACTATTAAATATTATTTACATCACTCAAATCATGTTAATATTAGACATTAGGAATGATGTTAAATGTCAGACAGACTGGACCAAGGGTACTAATCATGATATTATTGTGCTAATAAACACAATAGGTACATATGAACAGGCTTTGATACAAAATGCCAGTTCAGAGAGTGTATCAAAATTTAAAGTCCACATAAACATTATTATAAGCTCAAATGCACAGACAACTAAACTTTTTAAAATAAAAGTTCTACTCAAGTCTCACTTTTATTGGGAATAACCTTACGTTAGAAACAGCACAGCACCCTCTACTGCATCTGTTATAAGATGTATAAAAGTCGCACAGAAAGGAAAAGGATAGGACCATAAGAACAAAAATAAGCCTTAGAAATCAATAGGTTGATACTCTTTTATTTACTCCAGTACATATTTCACACATTAATGCTTAAAACCAATTTTTATTTTAAATGACCACTATAAATTTAATAGCCACAGCCCCTGAAGTCAATAAAATGTTTTAGCTTTAAAGTATTTAACCCATAAAAATTATCTGCTTCAAACATTTATCACTCAAATTAAAATAATGCTATCAAAAAATTCCTGTGGAGTACTGAATGACAAAAGTAAACTTGTTGCACTAACCAAATCACAGCCTATTCCCTTCTGCCTTGGTTTTTCACTTTAAATTTAATTCTTGAGTATGTAAAGTGTACCTATATTGTATTTTTTTATTCAATGGGTATTTATCATTATTTTGTAAAAATTATTCTATGTAATAACCTATCACAAGTTCTACAGCATGAAAACACAATAATTCTCAGGAAGGAATGTTATATGACTAATTTTTAAAATGCCCAAACTACTTTAATGAGACAATATTTAGAAATATTGTTACTCTGCGTTGATACTTTATTTTCGTTGAGGCATTCCAACACATGATTAGACAGTTACATTAAATTTTTAAAAAATTGCAATTAACTAATGGTCGTTGGCTGAGATAATAGTATAAGTACAACTAAGGATAAAATTTGTACAACGTAACTATATCTTTCTAACCTTACTTGAGGAAAATAACACTGTTTCAGTACTAGACTTGAGATAAATTACAAATTTATTGTAGTTCAAAGATTCATAATACAAAACTTGTACTTATAAAAAACACACACACTCTTCCTAGGAAAAGAATTAGCACTAAAAGATCTTACTAATAACAAAATCAAAGGATGCCACCTGCTTTAGACAACCTTTTTGTGATCATTACTAAAAGTCCTAATACAATGCATTAAAAAATGAAGGTGGCACCTGTTTAAAGCAGCCAACTGTCTCTAAGAAACTAGATGTCATCAAATCTACTTATTCTTGGATTTCCAAAATTTGGGAACAATATGCACCTGTGAACAGAGAGGAATTTAAATATATTTTATGATATTAATTGGGAATACAGACCAAACAGCTAAAGGCAGACAATTCACTTAGGGAAATTATGTTTAAAGTAACTGAGAGCAAATAAAGGGTACTTAGACAAATGCTCAACATAAAAACAAAATAACAGACATTTAATAATTTAAAATTTTACTTGTTTGATATTATCATTTTGTAATATATTCTTGTTATGTATCAAAAACAAAGTAACATTCCTATTAGACTATTCAAGGGAAATAACTCTTCCCACATAGCAGACACTATACCCATCCTTTTATACACTCTTTGATTAAAAGCAAAATTATTACTTTGTCTACTGAATTGTTTAGTTGGAAGTTACAGGAATGCATACACAGAATTAAAGAATGTTGAAAAACATTACCTCAAAACAGCATGTCATTTAAGCAATGTACACAATCTATCTTTAAGTTCATTTGCCTTCTACTCTATATAATGGCGAAAATAACTTCCAAAATATATTTGTTCAAGGTAAAAGGGGGAAATGATTAAAATATATTAAGTTTATCAATGATTTTTTTAAGTTCCTGAGTATTTGAATACTGAAAGAATAATATAGTATTATTCTTTTAGACATTAGGCATGACTATTTCCATGCCTCCAAGTAATAGCAACACTGTGAAATGATGTAAATTTTTCAGACTTAATAATTCCGTACATATATATATATAAATGTACTATCCTCACACTGCTTACTATAGTTCATAGGTAAAACAAACCAAAAGACTGATAGGCATTATAACCCACATTGAATCACAGATATTAGCTACTCAAAAAAATTACTATTTAACAGCTTTGGTTTTAAAGTATGATCGTTTTCACAGATTCCTGTTAGTCTTAAAATTGAAAACAAAGAATATCCATGCATGAGACAGTCCCTCTAGGAAAAAACAAAAATACTACAGAAAAAAAAATGAGCTGAACATTAGGTATTTATACTTGTTTAAATTTATATATTATTTGAGAGAATTCTGGCATATTATTTAACCAATCCATGTGAATAATTAATTATCTTATGAGTCCAAACTATCTCTAACCATGATTTTTATATTGCGTATATGCTTTTAAAATTAGTAAGAAATACAATTCAATTTAAGTTGTGCTATCAAATCAACTTAAAAACAAATGCCTAAATTTTAGAAAAATGAGTAAAAAGCCTCAACAATGTTCTTGTACAGCAAATAAAGCCACAACATTATAGTATATATATATGTATACATATACATATACAAATATATATGTATATATGCACCACCAGACTGCAACCTTATTATGCAAATGACATAAGACCTAAAACTATTCCAAGAGAGCAAAACCCCTATTAACTTCAGAGTTTATATGACTCAGGAGCTTCACCATCCAAAAGTATTCAGGCATTTGACAAACATCTGAATAGAAAAAAAAATACAAGTTAGTATTAAATATTTGCATTGAAGGCAGGTTGGGGAGGGAATAAATAATTATAAAGAAGTCTGAGTCAACTGA
The DNA here is from genome assembly GCF_023159225.1 of Perognathus longimembris pacificus. Classification (NCBI taxonomy): domain Eukaryota; kingdom Metazoa; phylum Chordata; class Mammalia; order Rodentia; family Heteromyidae; genus Perognathus; species Perognathus longimembris. The sequence goes on from NC_063161.1 coordinate 101,070,465, forward strand.
GAAAGGCTTCTTTCAGAACAAAATATCATCTTCATTTATAATGGCAATCACAAGGAAATGAATCCAAAGAAGTAAAGTTTTTTTTCAAAGCTCCAGCTCTTATTTTACAAAATACTAGCCTTAATAGCATTATAATTACCCAACCTGTTCATTGACAGTCTCAAGAATAATTAATACTGTCACATTATTCACAGGCTGCTATGTCAGTTAAATCAATATGCTTACAGTTAGAAAGAAGACTATTTAAATAAGTTTTTTTAATCTAGAAACTTCAGTATATGCAACCGTATTTGTTTTAGCACACATTCATTACCAAAACACTTTACTGATAATCTATTAATTAAAAGTTAGGCTGAAAACTGAACACAATTATGGGATTTGTAAAACCAGATTAGCTCCAATCAAGGGTACTATACATGAGGACTGGTTAAGTTTTCAAATCCACAGAGAAAAATATTTTCTTGAAAGAAAGACTTTCAAAAGAAGTTCCCTTTTCTGAGCAGGCTTAAGTCACTGTCCAAAGAAAACCAAAAAGTAAATAAAAAGAATATGTTAAGTACAGGCATGCCTAGATCTGAACAAGCACAAAGAAAGTGAAATATACACACGTTTCAAGTTGAGAAGCTTCATACATTCTTTATGAACAACTTGACTTCAATTTCAACTCTCAAAGGGAAAGGAACAGAAATGAAAGAAACAAGAAGGAAAGAAACTCTTAAAGTACCACAACTGTCAGATTACACTGTGAACTGAGTTCTCAACAAAGCTTCCTTGTGTCCTTTCCCTGTTCATCATACAAGAAGTCTCATAACCACAATGAAAATTGTGTTAACACTCTGCTGTGGGGAGGGAGGGAGTTTCATCAAAGTGAAACGGAACCTCACGACTCCCCCCGCCCCCCGACATTCTCCTCATGAAGGATAAAGCACTGTCAATAACTACTAACACAAGTATCACAGATGCCCCGCATCCGGTTTAAATCACAAGCACATAAACACAAACACACACCCCTCAGAAAGCTTGGGGGGGGGTGAGTCGGGGGAGGCATGGAGGGAGGGAGAAGACGGGGAGAGACAGAGACTGACTTTTTCAAAAGAAAAAATTCTTTCCCAGTGCAACAGAGGGCACTGAGAGCCCCCCCCCCCACTTTTTTTCAATGTGTGCCCAAGGGATGGGGAGAGGATAAAAAAGGGGGGAGTTTAGAGTGCCGAATGGATATTAAGACTGGTGCACAAAGAAAGACAGTTTTAAAAGAAAAAAAGGAAGAAAGCAAAGAAAATCGTGAAGCTTATGATAGTCAAGGAAGAACAGCCCATTTAGCACCAGTCAAAGGGGGGGGGGAGGGAGAAAGGGAGAGGGGACAAGAGAAGAAAGGAATAGACGTTGGGAAAAGTTCACCGATGTACAAGGAATTTAAAAAAAAAAACCCAACCACAATACCCCAAACAAGGCCCCACAAGTGAACAACCACCACCACAACAAAACATCACCTCTGGGGTACACACGCGCGCGCACACACACACATACACACACACCGTGCACACTGTGATCTCTAGGAAAGCAACAGCAAACAAGCAGCTAATTGGGGGAAAAGAGAAGAAATAAAAGAATACCCTTCTCTCTTCACCTGACCCTCTTCCTCAGACCAGACCTAAAAGGGGGAGATGGGGACGGGCCGGGGGAGGGGGGGGGACAGCCAGCATCCGCAACGGAAAGCTGGGGCTCCCTCTCCCGCTCGGATCGCATCCTCTCCCCCCCCTCCCCAGCACCACCACCAGCTCCCGCCGCATCCCCGAAGTGCGGCCGCCCAGGCCGGGCCGGGCCGGCGGGCGGCGAGCGGCGGGCGAGCGGCGGGCGCGCGGCGCCCACACCCCCGACCCCGCCGCGGCGCGCAGGGTCCATTGTAAACAAGCCCGGGGGGGACCCAAGCCCCTCGGCGGCGGCAGCCAGTGTCAGGAGTGAGACCCCGCACAGCCACGCTCCGCTCACGCGCGCGCACACACACGGTATCTGCACACACACGCACGGACACACGTACACGCGTTCACACGCTCCCACACACATGTAGAGACCGAAGAATATTCACCTTGGCTGTGGATTATTGTGGTGTTGTTGGTGGGTGATGGAGATGGTGGTGGTGGTGGGGAGGAGGAGGAGGAGGAGGTGGAGGAGGAGGAGGAGGAGGAGGAGGAGGAAGAGGAGGAGGAGGAGGAGAGGAGTAGTTGTTGTTGATGGGTAACAGTCGCCAGGACTACGGTGACTATGGCGCTTGATTCACAAGGCAACGGTTGCTATAACTCACAAAAGAGAGAGAGGGAGAGAGAGGGAGCGAGAGGGAGAGGGAGACACTCACACTGGGAGGGGTGAGGGGAGGGGAGAGAGGGGAGGAGGCGGGCCCGGACAGCCGCCGGAAGGGGCGGGCTCAGCTCCAGTGACTGACAGACCCTTAACTCGGGGGACCAGAGGGGGCGCTGCTGAGAGGAACGGGATTCCGGGGTCGGGCTGCAAAGAGGTTCGGCCGGAGAGTTTGAGGTCACCCTGGGACCTCTGAGGGGGAGAGGGTTACTAGGAACACCGGATAACTCGAGGAGAGTTTAAGGGTAGTTTCTGTGAAAGCCGAGAGCTGCCATTGGCGGCAGTCAGCTGTGTGCAGAGAAGCTACCAGAGTGAAGCTCCGGGGGCCTGTGGGGGAGGGGGGAACGACAGACTCCACTTTGAAGGACAGTCTCCACCCCCTCGGCACATACGCCACTTCCGGGGTGGGCCTAGTGGAGGTCCCGGATGTGCGGCTGTTCTTTTTCTTTTTTTTTCTTTTTTTTTCTCCTCTTCATAACCGAGCCACTCGCCGGCGGTGACCGCTTTCTTGGACTCCTTTGCCTAAACACCTGCCCTTCCCCACTCCCTATGAATTTACCCCTCGCACACACTCCTGGAGCCCGAGCTGCCCCCTTTCCCTCCGGCTCTCCGTTTGTGTACTCGCTGGCTCCGGCCTCCCGAGGCGACGGCTCTGGGGAGCCGAGCGCGGGCGGCGGCGGCGCGCGTGAGCGAACCGTCTCAGCCGCCATCTTGGGGAGAAGGGCGAGTTGGGGTGGGGGTGGGGGGAGCTGGGGAAGAAGGTTCGCGTGCGGGCTGCGGGCCGGGTGCCCTGGGATCCTCCAGGGAAGAGACCACCCGCCGCGTGCTCGCAGCCCAGAGTCCGAGGTCTCCACAGTGGGGGGCCGAGCGCGGAGGACGCGCGGGCAGCCCCACTTCTTCCCCAAGGATCAAAAAGAAAAAACAGAGTTGGGGGACCCCGCGCGCCCGGCCCGCAGAGGCCTGCGGACCACCCCCTGTGAGTTTCTAGTTGATTTTCAGCCCTCGGAGGGAAGTTCTGTTCTCCCCCTCCCCTTCCCCTCTACCTCCCAGCCCCTGAAATTTGACCAAGCTGGGATCACGCTTCCACCTTGCATCCCACCTTTGACCTCACCATCACCCGGTGACTGGACCACCTCCAGGTAGCCGAGGCCCCTGGCTGTTTAGAGTCAGGAGTAACTTCTGTCCGTGATGAGGTGGTGTGTGTATGTGTGTGTGTGTGTTTAGCACACAGCCTGGTATCTGGAACACCCCCTGGATAACTCAAGGGTTCCACATCCACCCCCACTTCCCGGCCCCAGCAAGACCCCACATCCCACGTTTTGCAGCTTAAGCAGCTCATCCAAGACAATAACATTGGAATTAGAGCCTTAAGCAAGTGCTTCTCTTGAAGCTTAGTTTTATTTTTTTATTTTTTTGGCACCAACAAATAAAGGATTTGGGCTGACTTTAAAGTCACCACTGGTAAAATAGTACTGAGCTCTTTTTTTTCTGTGCCCTCAAACCCTTGTATTAAGTGTTACCATGCATCATTACTTCATTTTCCTTACTAGTGCTATTTTTTACGTAATAATCTCAGAAAAAATGAATACAAAGTCCCAATTTTTTTAAATGTGGATTTAATGTAACTCTCCATGAAATACTAGGCAAAGACATTTTAAGACCAACTACTGAAACAGTGGATTTAAGAGTAATAAGATCTCATGGATATTCTTAAAATAATGTTATGATAGTGAGCTGTGGTAGGCACGGTGCTGAAATTCAAAGGTGTTATACCCGCGAGGGTAGTGAAAAAATGGCACTGTTGGATGACCAACAGCAGTTAAACTCCAGATTTACAATATTCACCTTACTAGGTTCACAGATAAAGCCCTCTATTCCTACAATGGTGGTTAAGTCTGCTAGCTCATACTAACATGGCTCTGAATAGCTTTGCTTTTTTAGTTCTATTGTTCTGTTATAGTTTGCCTGTCTCCTCACTGTCAGCTGTTGCTTCTTAACTGCTGTCAGTGAACATAGTTCTATTATCCTCCCCACCCTTTTAATATACTGCTTTTAATCTGCAGGCAAGAAGACCACATAATGAAGCTTGTGCAAAAACTGTCTCAAGGGTATATAAATAGGTACTTTGAGGGGACTGTCCCTTAGAAAAAGTGTGACCTTTGTACTGGAACATTGTTTTTTAAGCTGCTTAGAGAGCCTTTTTTTCTTCTTCTGTTTCATTGTTTGGTTTTTTCCCGAGTCACAGATACATGAAGTTCTTTAAGTAAATTAGAATTTAGAATACTTTTCCGGTTTTAGTATAATTAGTGGTGTATCTAATAAACATAGTAAGGATAATATGAAAGTTCAGTGTTATGCCAGATTAAAAAAAAAAGCTCTGTATTCAAAGTATAGAATAACAGTTGTGGTTATATATCTGTGCATTATGTTGTACTACAGTCGATTCGTTTTTTGGTCAAAATCTCTGATAGTCAAGGCACTTTTTTGTGTGTGCCAGTCTTGAGCATGAACTCAGAGCCTGGGCACTAACCTGAGCCTTCTTCACTTAAGGCTAGCACTCTACCCCTTGAGCCACAACTCCACTTGCAGCTTTGGTGCTGGCTAATTGGAGGTGAATCTCGAGGCCTTTCTTATTGGGGCTGGATGGCTTCAAACTGCAGTCCTCAGATCTCAGGATTGCAGGCAGCCCCCAGCGCCTAGCTAGCCATTTCAGTGTCCTTAAACATGATAGTGATGATAGATCCTGTTTCTGAGGTAATACGTAGTATGTAGGAGTACTCAGTAAACTGGTGCTATAATATATTCAGAATGTCAAGTAAACTTTGTAGGCAAAGCCTAAGACTCAAAGGCTTTTGGAGGTATAAGAAAAACAAAATTTATAATTCAAGGATTTAAAGATCTTAAGGATCTCAAAGTTCTAATTTCCATGTATTTTAAGGAATAAGAATTTTTCCAAAATACCAAATTTGTTTATGTAACAATTTTGTAAAATTTGGAAAAACTTTTGATGGAGTCAGTGCTTACTATAAATAAAGTTAATTTTTAGAATATGCTATTTAAGACATTTGTGAACCCTAAGTATATTTTATAAGAAAATTAGCTTGAATTGTATTAGAAATTAAATCTTACAACTTAACTAGCAATTAATGTCAATAATGCATTCTAGAATTTTTACTCAATCATTACTAATTGTCAAAAAAATTATTTGATCCAAATTATTTGACTGTTAATTGCTTTAAGTTATCTCTCCCTCTTTTTTCTGTACTTATGTGCCAAGTTCTTGTTGGACTATTATTCCTATTTTAAGTATACTGATATTATCTAATACCTTTTCAAAATTATTTTTGAGTACTCTTAACTGTCCTCGCATATGACTAATTTTTTTCATCCTATTTTCAACAATACTAAAAGTATGAAGAAATAGATCACTGATCAGAGTACTTACATTTTTTCATGCCTTTTGTAATTGTTTCAAAACGATGGGAATTTATATGATGTAATATTTCCCCATAACATTTATTTAATATACTAATACATTGTTTTCTTATTATTGAGGAACAAAAAATACACATTTTACAATGGGGTATGCAAAACACTCTTGAAATTTTATCTAGCATTCTCTCTCTTTCTCTTTCTCTCCCTCTGTCTTCTCTCCCTCTCCCCTTCTTGATCCTAGTGCTTGCACTGAGGGCCTGGTACTGTGAGCTTTTGTGCTCAAGGCTAGTACTCTGCCACTTTAGCCCCAGTTCTCTTCTAGCTTTTTGGTGGTTAATTGGAGATAAAAGTTTCACGAACTTTCCTGTCCAGGATGGTTTTAAACCTATGTTATCATAGCTTAGCTCATTACAGATATGAGCCACAGCACTCAGCTAGTACTTCCTTTGAGCAAAGACATTAGAACCATCCTAACTTCAAGATCCCAACAATTTCAAATGACATTGAGAAATATATGTAAGTACTGTAGAGCTTGGTAGGTAATGTAGCCCTAAAGGAAAAGACAAAATCAAATTTAATATAATTTATCTTTCAGGATTTTTCTCTTCTTTCCATAGAAGGAGGATTAGCTAACTAGTAAACATGATCCACTAAGATAAAATTATTGTGAACTTCGATGTTTTACAAAGATCAGAAAAATAAATATCTCATTTTCTAAGATGATTTCTTAAGTGTATTTGAACCCCATACTCTTATTTGGCACTTACAAACTTTATTTTACTATGAAATTACACATGAAAAAGTAAGTTAAAGACAGTTTGAATTTGCTTAATAGGAATACCCTATTTGTAATTTCAAATGTGTGACACAGTAATTATAGACTTCTTGTTAAATGTGATATCATTCTTCACCCCCAAAGAAATAAACCTTAATGAACACTAATTTGTGTTGAATTCTGGTGAAAGGAGACATTTTGATGTAAATGGCAAAAAGATATACAAAACAATCACAAATTATTCCCATAGAATTAAATATATATATTTGAAGCTGAATTTTTAATTCAATTCTTCCTGAAATCAGATTAAAGATAAAATTGCATGAGATACCCATATCATTTTCTTTTAAGTCATCACTGATTCAGTGACCTCAAAATAAAATTCAAAGCACTATGTTTCCACAAAAGCCAGACACTATCACAGTTTCTAAGGAAGCAGCTTCAGAGGTGGCAGAACTGAATGATGCATAAATAAGTGAATCTTAGATGGAGTTTAATCTAAGTGGGAGTTCTCACTGTGGAGAGCAAACTAAACAAGCATCCAATATAAGTAGGAGTGATCTTAAAGTAATGTTTTTAAGTCTTGTAATCAAAACATTACAACTTGTTAACATCTCTTGAAAAGGCCACACCTCTTTTTGGCAATCATCTCTGGAAAAGAAATTCTCAGAAGAAATTCTTATTGTGGATGTCAAAAGATATAATACTGATTTGTCAGAAACTGGTAAAGTGGGCTGGAAAATCCAAATCTTTGGAAAAGGAAGTTGACAGAAACCTTAACTATCCAATAACAATCCTGATATGATGTCAACTCTAATTAAACAATATAAAGGTAAGGAAGTACAATGTGATGAGAAAAAGTAATCAACTGAGATGGTTACTGAGACGTTCAGTTGCTTGTTTTGTTTGTTTGTTTGTTTGTTTACAAATATTGCAGTATCATAAGTTGCTTTGCTTGTTTCATTTTATTTTGTGTTAGGGTTTTTGTTTGTGAATAATTACCCAACCAAACTATGAGAGAAGACATTTAGTAATTCCAGAGGCAAGAAATGGTTAAGGCTTAAGTTAAGACTATAACTAGGAATAGGGAAAAGCCATAAATGAATGTTAGTCTAGAAGATATATAGATACACAGTACTTGAACATTGATGAGTATGAAAAATAGCCATCTAAAAAAGAAAAATAGCCATCAGATATTTATTGGAAAATCGACTGTATATACTAGTTGTTATGGGTACATGGGGGTGAAGAAAAAGGAAGAGCAGAAGATCCAATGGAACACTGAAGAACTTCTGTCCCAACTTATCTTCTGTTTCTTTCACATGCCTTAAAGAACACTGATCTTCATGGACCACATCATTACTCTCTGGCTGTCAGTTTTGGTTTCTATCTTTGAATAGCACTAGCAGTAAGAAAAACTTAAGGTATTTAGAGAGAGAGAGAGAAAGAAAGAGATAAGCTTAAGGTATCAAGACAGAAAAATGAAGTTAAGGGAGACAGCCAAGAGTGGAACTGGATGGATGGATGAAGTATTCATTCCTCTGTCTTTCATAGTATGTAGTTGCTCAGGTATAGTTGCTTCAACATAGCTATTTCCCTTGACTAAACAGTTGAAGGCCCTATCCATCTTCAAAGGTGCTAATAGCTTCACTGCTTTGTAGGTTATTACTCGGTTTTGGACCCCTGTTCCCAATCTTGATAAATATGCCCCTTGTACTTAAACTGTCATAGCCCTATTTCTAACGTGTCATCTTTTTCCTTTTGGTGTTTTCATGACATCAAACAAGCTAACAGACTAAATTACTTCTCTGGAGTCTCCATAACAATGTACTATAGACCGGCTAACTTAAAAAATTTTCTCAAGTTAGTGAAGACTAGAATTGAGAAGTCTAAGTATCACAGAGTTGGATTCTTCTGAAGTCTGTTTCCTTGGCTTCTGAATGTCCATCTTATATCTGTGATTTTATGTAATCTTTCCTCTGTGTGTCCTGATATCATATTCTTATAAGTCACACTGTATTAGGATCACATCTTATTTTAACTGAATTTTTAAAAGATCCTGTCTGCTACTATAGTCACATTTCAAGGTATATTAAGTTAATAGTTCAACTTACAAATTAGAGAAAAGGCACACAATTCAGTCTCGCAATTTGACAAAAGCATAAAACAAATTTTAAAATATTTCATGAACGTAGTTGTAAATATAAGAACAGGACAGTATTGTACTTATCTGGAAAATTTAAAAGAGAAGGCAATTTTTAAATGTGCAGAGTTTTAGAAATATGCAAATTTTAGTGACATGTCCAAGTGAAAAGATACAGAAACCAAAAAGAAACTCAAGTCTGGTGGCTGTTCTAGGAAATAGTAAGGATAACAAGTAACAGTTATGGATCATTCTGATAGAGTATTGATTTTCTGCTCTCCTTGCATAAGAACAGAATATTTTCCCATTTGACTAGCCCTAAGGATTCCCTTTTCCTTTAAAGTTAGATGGAGTTTTATCACTCAAGATCTGGTCAGTGGTATGTATGTATTTTGCCCTACGTGATATAATACGTATGTGGGGGGGGGAGCTTGAACCCCAACTAAAGATCTTTAATTCCTGAGTCTGTCATCTTGAGCACTCTGTTCAATTGCCTCGCTCCAGTCTCTAATCCTACATCCATCATCCCTCATCTGGAAAGCAAGGAGATATTTGAACCCTATATCATTACTGAAATTTGAAATCGTGTTACAGTATGTTAAGAATGGGAAAATAAGCTGAATGAAAACATTGTGAAGATCTACATATTTGTAATCTTGGTTTCCATTGCTTGATTTATCAAAAAATTTAACAAAGATTTTTTTAATTGGAAAAACTGACCGTTTGTCTCAAAATTAACTGGAGAGGATTTAACTCACAAGAGCCTCTTGTAAACTCCATAAATCTAAATTCATTTTCTTTCTAGTTATCTGGCTGTGATCAGCCCCATAGGGCAAGATGTTTTAGATCTGTGCCACAAAGGGGCTTCCCCTTGGCCATATTCTGCCAGAGTCCTTCTCAGAACCCCAGCTGGGATAATCTTTGGTGCAATCCAGGGACAGCTCCTGCACTTAATTGTCAGATTTCTCTTGAGAAAGACTCAGCTCTCAGCTAGGAGTCAATCCTTATGGTGACAGTCTCTGTTGCACTTCTGTTACCAGCAGGAGAGCTTTAAGAGTGTTACTGGGCTTTGTTAACTCCTCTCTTAGAGAAACTAGAGAAAAAAAGGATTTTAAGGACAACTTATTTTTTTTTCTTTTTAATGTTTAAGAAAAGGAAAAAACTGGACCAGTGGAAATTATTCTATCCCCTTCCCATCTGGCCACATAAAAGGGTTCAGAAAGGCCAATGGATCTACTCAGAGGATATTAGCACGTTAAGATTCTGTAAAGAAATAAGGCAGTAACTAGAGGACCCATTTATCCACTTCCAGTGCAAAGTTTTGAAGGCAACACAGAAGGCAAAAGACCTGTGATAGCTCACACAATTTACTTTCAAGCCATAAGTATTGGGATTTTTTTTTAAGTGAATCTATCCCTGTATCTACTGTGATGTTTGTTTTTGTTTTTAATCTTAGAATTCTTTTATTTTTTTTTTTTGCCATGATAGACAAGCACTTTACCAGTGAACAACACTCCTACCCATGGAGAAGACATTTTCAAGCCCTACGTACCTTCCTTCTACATGAAAGGAATAATAGAACATGCATGAAGCCTTCAAGTATTTAGGCTGCAAGATAGAGAAGTGTACAGTACAGAGTTCACAGAGAATCACCAACTTTCAGAATGTATTTGGAGCCACAAAGAAACTAGAGCTAACTTGATTAAGTTCTTTACACACTATATGCAAAGCAACTTAAAATCCCCTAAGCAACTTTACCACGATAAGGTTTCATAACTTTTTCGTTTCCCATTGTATCATTCTACTGTGATTTTTAATTTCTACTCCTTGTATCATTTTTCCAGGAAACAAAGACATTTGAAATACACATTTAGTATCAATATTATCATGCTATCTTGAGGTAGGAAGTTCTCATCTCATTTTAAGACAGCTTTATTGAGGTACAAATACAGGGTATTTCAGTCATTTGGCCATTATTATAATCAAGACAATGGATATTTCTATCACCATCTAAAGCTTCCTTGTGGCCTTTCCCCAGGGCAAGATCCTCTTTTATTGCCCACTTCACCCTGCTCCCAGCACCAGGAAAACTTTGATCCATCACTAAATTTTTCTCCTTTACTAAAATGCTACATAATTGGAAACATACGCTTGGTCTGAAAGTACAAATTAAATCACAATGTATTTTGGTCTGGTTTCTTTTATTTGACAAAAGTATTTCTGAAGTTTACCTATATTGTCTGTAGTAACAATTCATTTATTCTTATTACTGAGTGATACTTCATTGTATGGACATACCAAAGTTTTTTGTTATTATAAGGATTTTTATTATGAATAATGCTGTGGTTGGAGAGGGAAATGGGGAAGGGGTGCAGGCGGGGGGAATGAGGGAGGAGGTAACAAGTTGGGTAAGAAATGTACAGATGGACTTCCTTACATATGAAACTGTAATCCCTGTGCACATCACTTTGACAATAAATTAATTAATAAAAATAAATAATGCTGTAAGCACTTATATATAATCCTCTGTAAAAATGTTCTTATAAACAGATATTTTCACTTCACTTTGGTAGATGCCTATGAGTAAAACTAATGAGTAGTAAGGTAAATATGTACTTGATAACTTTACAAGAAGTGCCAAAATGTGTTCCTCAATGCCTTTAATGTTTTGTACTCCCACTAGAATATGACAGCTCTAGCTTCATTTTCTTGCTAACCTTAATTGTGCATCAATTTGTAGTTTTCACTCACAGCTGGTGCTCTACCACATGAACCACACTTCTAGTCTAGCATTTTGTTAGTTAATTTGAGATAAGAGGCTGAGGCCGGCTTTGAATTTCAATTCACAGATCTGAGCCTCTTGCCAATTTTAATTTCGATGAAGCCTAACCTATCAGTCTTGTGTTTCCTAGTTTCTCTTTTTGTTTTATTTAAAAGTCTACATTTTCTAAGTTTTGTATTTTTCCTCTTCTGTGTTCTTAACGAAGTTTTTATTATTATGGCTTTTAAGGTCTGTTAAAATACTCTGAATTAAGGAGAAAATCACTTTACCACATTGGACTTAAGCATTAGCCTATGAAAGGATTACTACATTTAACAGTTAAGGAAGTCTACTTTGATATGGAGCACTCTAAGAAATATGAACAATGTAGCATTCACTATCATCTAGAGTATATTGTTTGGTTATTAGTGAAATCAGGAGCTCGAAATTATATTGTTCTCAGGAATATAATAGTATTTGAGATCCTACATGAATACATAAATACATTTCAATATAAGTTTTTGAAGTTTTGTCATTTTAGCAAATGTTTAAAATTCTATATTCTACTTTTCATTAGTAAAAATGAATATAGGAAGATTGTGCTCAGGCATTAGACAGAATTTGAATTTGTATAAACTTTAAACCTTTAAAATTTCTAATGTGGTAATTTTGATCAAATAATTATTCATCAAAGCAGCTTAGTTCTCCATAAATAGCCTTTTAAAATCTAATTAATGTTATTGTGTTTTACCATGGCAAGTTGTGTTTGCATGGCCCATATTTCTTTCTGTGATATTAAAGCATAACAAATTACCTTTTGAAGTTGCTGAGTTTTTTTTTAAATACTGAGGCTTTTCAAATATTCAGAAAAAAATGTATACTTAGAAAGTATTTTGGACTCTACAAATATACTACTTATAATATTTAAGGTATTATTTAAATATTCTTAGCACATCTCTCTTTTAATCACACTTGTGGCTATATTTCTCTTATGTTTATATCTCTCAATATACATAGTGTTATTAATGTGACATATATGTTAAATCATTATTTGTTAAAATAATAACTTTTAAAGCATCAAAGCATCATATAAATTTGCATTGGTTTATACCTATATTTATCATGAATATGATTTTTCCTAAAGTGTAACTAAAATAAAATAAGTCTATGAGTTTTTTACAATATAGTTTTGTTGTATTATTCTTAAATAATAATGACAGTTAACATTTATTGAGGTTTTCTTTGTCCCTGCTATTGTCCTATGAATTAATTCAATTAATTCAATCCTCAAGACAATTCTATAAAAAAGTATCATTTCTATTTTTTCATATTAAGGAGCTAAGGACTTGGGAATTGAAATCATTATTTTTGGTGATAAGATAGTACTAATAGGGCTGGGAATATGGCTTAGTGGTAGAGTGCTTGCCTTGCATGCAAGAATCCCTGGGTTCAATTCCTCAGCAGCACATAAACAGAATAAGCCAGAAGTGGATCTGTGGCTCAAGTGGTAGAGTGTTAGCCTTGCTCAAAAAGAAGCCAGGGACAGTGCTCAGGCCTTGAGTCCATGCCCCAGGACTGGCCAAAAAAACAAAAAAAAAGAGAGAGAAAAGAAAAAGAAAGAAAAATAAAAAAGATATACTAATAGAGTCATGAAACATACATTGTCAAGGGCCTCCATGTACTGTGATGCCTTTCCATGGTTATGGATGGCTGTATAAGTTGATATAATGCATATCCCCTATTTCAAAAGAAATGAAATCATTTGAACTAATAATCAGATTTTTAAATCCTCTAAAACATGTCTATTAATACAGTAAAAGATAAAGTATATAATAGTTGAATCTTTTAGAATGATTCCATTAGATGGTTAGCCACAGTGGTGCATGCTTATAAACTCAGCACTTGCAAAGCTGAGGCTGACATATCTCAAGTTTGAGACCAGCATAAGCTGTTCGTGCAGACCCTATGTTAACAATAACAAAAACGAATAATAGTTAGTTCTATGATAATAAAGTCCTCTGGGATTCAAGTTTCTTCTAAAAGCTGCTCACTGATTTTCAGAACAAAATAATTATTTATTTCCAACAGAGATATATAATAGTCTGAAAATAAGAATCATTAACCTCTAGAGAAGATTGCTTTCCACATTAGTTAAAAAAAAATCTGAGTACTTAAGAATCCCCGACTCCTCCACTGATAGCTATCTCCACTTAGATGTGCCATAATCAACTCTAACTTAAAATATCTAAAATTTGACCTTATTTTACCCTAAAATTTAATTTCTTTAAATCCTGCTTTTCTTTTCTCAGTGAATGGCACCATCATCATCCCAGCTGCCTGAACTGGAAATCTGGTAGATTTCCTGGCCCTCTCTCTGTTATTTAACTTCCTTAGCCAATCATTCACCAAGTGCAGGACATCCTGTTTGCTTAATGTCTTACATACTGCTTTTCCTTGTCCAGTGCCACTATATTAGAATAGATTCTGACTGTTTGAGATCACCTCAGATATTGCCTCTAATGTTTTATTCCCCTATTTTTAATCTGCTATTTCAGTGATCTTCTGGAAACAGAAATCTGATTGTATCTTTCCTGTATGTCAGTTCTTTCAGCAGTTCTTAGCTTTTAGGAAAACATGGTTTTGATTTGGCACTGGTTTACCTTTCTAGAAAATTGTCCAGTCACTGCATGTCTAGTGGTGCTAGGGCAGAGAAGGTGCCATTTGTCAAAAATATATCAGCATAAAATAACAAGGTAGACATATTTTGGAAATTATGAAATGTTGCAGTAAGTGATATGAAAGATAGTTGGTAAATCTATGTGAAATATGTAAACAATTCAAAATTATTACAGAAGCATAAAGAAAGCTTGAGGAAATTCTTCCACAAATATTCATTGTGACCTCCTACAGCAAAAAACAAAAACAAACAAATGACAAATTGTAATAAAAATGTCTTCAAATTAAGTTTCAAATGTTAGAATGATCTCAAAAGAAGCCACAACAAAGCTTTGTGTTTATAGAAAGAGAAACATGCAGAAAACAGGTGGAATTATCTTCATAATTTATCCCCTGAAATAGCAGAACAAGAAGTTTCTAAAAGTTGAAATTTCTTTTTGCTCAAGAATTAGAATAAATTTCTGACTTAACTTAGAATTATTTTATTTTTAGTAGTGAAAGCTCAGTATCACTGAATATGATCTAAAAATATTTCAGAAAAGTAAACTCTGGTGCATGTCATCTGAGAGAAGTTCCCTTGTAATAGTACCAACACAAGTCAAATAAGTAAAAAGTATAAAGCTGATATTTTCTGACACATTTAGGTGAAAGGAAGAATTTTCTAATGGATGGTACACCATGCCCAAATGGAATTAGCTGATTATTTTAAAACTTAAATCACATCCACATAGCTTTTAAGAAGCAGAACATACTTATAAAACAAGAGACACTCATATCTACACAGATGTCTAGTTAAACAGTAATTGTCCCTTCGTCTTTTATAAATCCCCAAAAAGAATAATCTTGTTAATTAATGGTGAATCATGCTCCAATGATCTATTCATATTCTCTGACATGTTGCTCTGGAGGTGGTAAGCAGCAAAGTGTTGATAACTATATTGACTCAGCTTGGAAAGAGATTAAGAATCTCAGTGTGACAACAAATATGAATTTTCTCGTAATAGAAACATTTCACTCTCTTGTTCAAAGTCTGCAGTGGCTTTCTTAGGCTTTTTATATAATAGCCAAACTCCTCAGCCCATTGTCAATTCACACCTTATCCCCCTCAATTTTCCTGCTTAGATTCAACTAACATTCTCTCTCTCTCCCTCCTCTCCTTTCCTCTTTTTTGTTAATACTCTTTTGCATAATTACGCTTGCTCAGATCTCTCCTTCTATGTCTACTATGTCCTTTAAATTTGCTTGAAAAGCAACTGAAGTTTATTACACTGGAGAATGATGCTAGCCAACAACTGACTGGATCACAGGCACATTTTGTGGACAACAAACACCTGCTAGGCGTGCACTGTTTCCTAACATCAAAGTCTTCTAGAGTTGCTTCCTCTCTACATGACTTATTCTGATGGGTGACTCTCCCTAAACCTTCAGTATTTTACCCCCCTTTCCCCAGCAACTTCTTAAATGAAGATAGATGGGAGGCATAGGCATCGGTGCGCAAGTCATTGGACCTACTTCTTTTTTTTCCCAAATGTTTATTATCAAATTGATGTACAGAGAGATTACAGTTTCATACGTTAGGCATTGGATACATTACTTGTACTGTTTGTTACCTCGTCCCTCATACCCCCCCTCCCTCCTCCCCCTTTCCCTTTCCCCCCATGAGGTGTTCAGTTCACTTAGACCAGTTTTGCAAGTATTGCTTTTGTATGTAACATTCTTTAGACTACTGGACATTTAGAGGTACTTTCCAAGCCAATGCTTTGCTCCAGTATAAACTTAAAGCAAAAGTACTATGACTCTCTGTCATTTCTATCTGCTAGAACAGGGCATAGAATTTCATATTAGGTATTATATCTCCCCCCAAAAATATAGAATATATTGACCCCAATGTGTTCAAAATATATTCACACAAAATCCTGAACAGTGGTTTGGTTTATAAACTTACAAGCAACCAAGATGTTCTTTGGCAGGTAAATGGAAAACCTATGGCATATCCATACAATGGAATATTATTCAACAATAAAAAGGAGTGAGATATTAAGCCATGAAATGACAGGGAATAAACTTAAAATGCATATTAGTAAAGAAATGAAGCTAATCTGCAGAGGTCACATACCATGAGATTCCAACTACCTGACATTCTAAGCAAAAACTTAGAGGCAGTGAAAAGGTTAATGATTGCCAAGAGTCAGGGGAGAGAGGGTGTTGTTGTTTTTTTTTTAAACTACAGCATGAGTTTTGTTTTTTTTTAAGGCAGTAGAACTATTCTGTGTGATCACATAATTGTAGATATATATCATGAAACATTTGTCTGAATCCTAGAATGTACAAAATGCGTAAGGAAACCTAATGTAAATGGAAGGCTTTAATAAACAATAATGTCTCAGCATTGGCTGGTAAGTAATAACAAAAGCTAACACAAAGGTAACAAACACTAAGTAAGATGTTACTGATAGGGAAATTAGAGGAAGGACTAAAGAAATATACTGGAACTCTGTACTTCCCACTTCACTTTCTGTAGCAAATTGCTCAGGGAAAGAGACAGAATAAACAGACCCAAGGAAGATTTGAACTTTGATTTAAATTATTACTCATCTGAAATAAAATATCTTTTTTTTTTTTTTTTTTTTTTTTTTGCCCAGTCCTGGGCCTTGGACTCAGGGCCAGAGCACTGTCCCTGGCCTCTTTTTGCTCAAGGCTAGCACTCTGCCACTTGAGCCACAGCACCGCTTCTGGCCGTTTTCTGTATATGTGGTGCTGGGGAATCGAACCTAGGGCCTCATGTATCCGAGGCAGGCACTCTTGCCACTAGGCTATATCCCCAGCCCTAAAATATCTTTTTCTGTCAGTATTCTTAGGTTTTCTTTCTCTTTCAGCTCTTCTCACCCATCATTGCTGGAAAGAGCGCCCTCTACTCATTGAAAAAGCAGGAAGAGAGGGAAGGGAAGAAGGAAGCCTGCATTAAAGTAGGAAAAGTAACTTTTGTGAATCTGAGCTTGTTATACTTCCATGGCTTATATTATATCCCATGAAGTAAGTGTGTGTGTGTGTGTGTGTGTGTGTGTGTGTGTGTGTGTGTGTGTGTGTACTAGTAATAGAGCTCAGGGCCTCACGCCCTCACTTGGCCTTTTCAATCAAGACTAGTGTTCTACTACTTGAGGCATATGTTCACTCCTGGGGTTTTGCTAAATAATTGGAGATAAGAGTCAGCCTCCAGAGCAACCAGGATTACAGGTACTAGCCACCAGTTCCCAGACAACATATTTTATATGTAATGCAATGTGTTAAAGTAGGGAGGGAAGTGCATCTTGGACAGAGTCAGGCAACTCTATTTTACAGACAATGTTGTCCTTTTAAGATGGGAAACATCCCTTGCAGTTTTCAAGTCCAGCAACTTCACTTGTCAAGAAAAATTTCATCAATTTGGTGTAACATCTACTTGCCTATAAAATAAGATACTAGTATAATTAGTATTATCTACTTATTAGGATAGCATTGTAAATAAGAGGTACATATAAATCTAGTGCTTGACACCAAGTTTTATTTTGTTTTTCTTCTTCTTTTGAAAGTACTATACTAGGGTTTGAACTCAGGAACTCATACTTGCTAGGAAGGCACATTACCATTTGTGCCACACACCCTGGCCTTTTTTTGTTTTCCTTAGTTTTCAGTTAGGGTCTTGCTTTCTTTCTCAAGTCAGCCTGTACTGTCTTCTTCCTATTTATGATTCTTGAGTAGCTGGTATGAAAAGTATGAATACTTGCGACTAGCTTTTTATTGATGCGATTTGGCTCACAAAGTTTTTGTCTGTGGTGGCCTAGAACTGAAATCCTCATGATTCTAACTCCTCAAGGAGCTAAGCTTACAAGAAAGCATGATCTTGCCCAGTAAAACTCAAAACCTTTTGCAAAATGACCTTATATAAGTCATGAAATCTTTTGAACCTAAAATCCTCTATAATGATAGAAATACTGCTCTCTTTCACAGAGTAGCTATAAAGATTAACTGATATAACAAAAGAATGGATGAGCACATAAAATGTGCTCAGAGTCTTCTAGCTTCATTTCACTTTTATCATAATTAATAGTAGAATATTATAATATTTATATATAACTCTTAAGGATCTACTAAAGAATATCCTTGTTTTATTTCTGAATTTTCTGTTCTCTTCAGTGAATTATAAACCTGAAAAGATTCAGCTGATGCTGGGTCCACTGATCAGCTTTTTGATAGACATCCAATACATAGATACGTTTTGCATGCTCTAATTTCTCTCGGCACATATTTTCTATTCTGCCTCACCCATACCCTGTTTCACTTCCCATAGTCCTTATTTCAGTCTTTCCCAGGCAGCAGTCCCTATAGGGGGTGGGTCACCACAATTCTTTTTTACTATCATCTCTGTTCTGAGTGCATTTCCCTCTGCTGATCAGTGGACTGAAAAATATACACCTTATGGGCTCCTAACTGCTGGTAATGGCTCAATTAGTGTGTCATTAGTTCCTCCAAGGTATTCCATTTTAACAGGTACTTGGGTCAACTCTGTGTTTAAATCCAAATGAATTTTTATTCCTATTACCCATCTAGGAAAAAATACACATGCTAATAATGAAATAAGTTGAGGTTACAAACTCTTTTACAGTCCTTCACATTATTCCCAGAGCTGATCAGGATAAACACTAGGAGATCTAGCCATGTTAATTTCCTTCCATTACATAGTACCCTGGGAGTAGTTGTAGGACCCTGCAAACATTAGGCTAAATAATGAAAATTCATTACATGGAAATAATTTCAGCAACTTAGAAAACAAATCCTGTTCTCAAATCTACTGAAATTCTCTACTATATGGGAAATTCTCTATATGGGAAACCTAAGAACACTGTAAAATTCCTCATTAGAGAAGACTCTCTACAAAGAATATAGACAATAATATGTTTATTGGTAATAAGTCATATTTATTTTGTAAAATTCAGGTTTGTTCTGCGGTTATTCTCTGAATTGGAGACATTTTTCAAAATATCTCAAATTGGTATAGTGAAAATATTTTCCTGCTTAACATCTTTGTACTTTCTGTGAAATTCACTTGCAGTTGTGATTTCTTGGCACCTACACATTATGCAACTACTGTTTATCTCTTTAAACAGATAGACAACAGATTCTATACCTTGTTGTCTCCCATCCAAAAATGCAACTTTCTAATAGTTCCTGTCCTGTCAGTTCGCAAGCAGTCTCTCTTTTCAATGAGTTACAAACACTATATGTGTGTTGAGAAAATGGTAAGATTATATTTATACCAAGTTCAGAACATCACCAACTTGCTTAAGTATGTGAAAATTCCTTAAAGGAGAGTTAATTTACTTATCAATATTTTTCATGTCCATTGACTTATCTATGTTAGCACTTCATTTCTTTCCCCGATTGTCTTCAAAAATCTCCTAGAGAGGTAAGATGTATACAGTGTAACTGAGGTGTCTCTATACAGTAGATTGGGCCAACTATAGCCCACAAGCTGTCCCACAGCCTATTTTTATCTGTCCCATAAACTAAGAAAGGTTTTTATATTTTAAAAGATTGTAAAAAAAAGGAGAGATCATAAATGAGAATATATGATAAAGATACAGTGATGCACCAAGTCTAAAATATTTACCATCTGGCAGTGTACAAAAGAAATGAAAGATTGCCTACACTTGCTCTATTCCACTCTGGGTATAACTGATAGAACAATGGTTCTTGCCATTGTTTGGCTACTGCCCAACAAACACATACAGAGAAAATAACAAGGGTTGGTGAGAATGTGGGAAAGCTAGAACACTTCTACACTACTAGTGGGAACACAAAGTGATACAGCCTATGGGAGAGTTAGCATAGCAATTCCCCCTAAAATATAAACTAGAATTGCTATATGATCCAGCTGTTATACTGAAAGCAGACTTGAGCTGATATTTTGGCACCCAGTCTTATTTATAAGTGGGAACAGTGTCTACTAACAGATGAATGGGTAAGCAAAATGTCATGTATCGTGCAATGGACTATTATTCAGCATTAGGACAAAAATTGTGGCAAATGGTAGATATTTGAGGACTTTATGCTTGTAAAATGCTAAGCCAAGGGATAAAATGCGGCATGATTCTGTGCGAGTACTTACGTAGTAATCAAGCTCAGAAACAATATAGAACATTAATTACAAGATTGGAGTAAGAGGAGTTATTTTTTAATGGGTATTGAGTTTTAGTCTTGCAAAATGAAAAAGTTCTGGAAATGAACAATAGTGATGGTTGCTCCACAATGTGAGTGCATTTAACACCACTAAACTATACACTTAAAATTATTTAAGATGGGTAGGCCCATCGCTCATGCCTACAGTCCTAGCTATTAAAGAGGCTAAGATCTGAGAATCATAGTTTGAAGCTAGTCCATTTAGAAAAATCCAGGAGATTCTTCTCTCCAATTAACTAGCAAAAATCCAGAAGTGAAAGCATGGTTCAAGTGGTAGCCATGAGCAAAAAATGCAGAGTGGGTAACAGAGAGAAGGGGGAGAGAGAGGGAACATGAGTCCCGAAGTTCATGCTCCAGCACTATCACATGAATATGAAGATGGTTTCCAGGAACTAGTGGCATATACCTATTATCCTAACTACTCAAGAGGTAGAGATTTGGAGGACTTAAGTTCAAGGACCACTGGACAAAGCTTTGTGAGACTCCATCTCAGCCTTTAGCTGAACATGACGATAAACGCCTGTCATCCCCAGCGACATGGAAGCTAGGCTTTGGAGGAACCTTGGTTCAAGGCAAGCAGCGTAGGGAAAAATGTTCATAAGTCCACATATCAAGAGAGAAGGCTGGGTCCGGCAGCATATGCCTGTCATCCAAGCTATGGTAGGATGACTAAATATGAGAATTATATATAGAATTATAGGTCCAGGCTTGCCTGGACCTAAAAAATAACAGCAAAGTGCTGAAGGGGCAGTTCATGTGGTAGAACACCTGCTTAGCAAATGTGATGCTATTAGTTCAAACTCCAGTGCAGGAAAAAAAAAGTTAATTTGGTCAACTTTGGTTGTGTCTATCTCATCACAACTTTAATGCAAAGAGCTTCTTATAATTTATGTCTTAAAATGTATACCTTTCAATAAAAAGACAAAAGTCTACAAAAGCAATACTTGCAAAACTGTTTGGTGTAAACCAACTGAACAACTAATGGGGGGAGAAGGAAAGGGGGAGGTGGGAGGGGGGAATGAGGGAGGAGGTAACAAACAGTACAAGAAATGTACCCAAGGCCTATCATATGAAACTGTAACTTCTCTGTACATCACTTTGACAATAAATAAATAAAAAGAAGAGAGAAAGGAAAAAAATGTATACGTTTCTTGCAATGCAGTGGATTTCTTTGGCTGTTACCTAGTTGTATGATCTCAAGGCAAACACTCTCTTAACTTTATAAAGTCTATAATCTTCCTATGCATATATTTTTGTGTACACATGCATGTGTACATTCATGCATGTGTGTAAGGTTTAGATGAGTTTCTATTGTGAAGTGAATGGTAAATACTCTAGTTAGAGATTAATATCATGGGTAGACTACACATAAATTGGAAATTTGCATGGAGTAGTGATCATTTCCAAAGAAGATAATAGGGAAACTTTACTGGATGACCTAGCATTTGGACTGAACTATGGACTATGCAGAATTTGAAAAGTTGGAAGACACAGGTAGACATTTGAAGAAATGGGGACACATATTGTGAAAGATCCAGAGAAGATCAATAAATGGTGTATTTGACCAAATAATGAGTCTGACAAGAAAAAAAAGACATTAAAAAAAGGGAGATACCAATAGGTATGGATCAGTCTTGACTGCTCACCTAACAAATCTGAACTTCTGCTCACTAGTTAGCACAATAACTAGATTGAAATATAGATAAGCTGAAATATAGGAAGATAATTAAAAGGCTATAGAAATATCAAATAATGAGTGATTCAGGACTACACTAAGACGATGACAAAGGAAATTGAAGAGGATAAAAATCATGAAATCAGACCAGTAAGAAAGTCTTAGAGTTCTTCATTATCATAACACTGACAAAAATACCATTATAATTTAAACCTATCAAGTATTTTTAAAAGATTCATATTCAGCCTACATTCCCAGCTTCATAATACAATATTCTTCTGTCTTATAGATATTGCCATGTGACTGTTTTTTTTCTAGGTTCTTCAAATCAAAGATTCCATTCTTAAATTTTAAAAACTAGTTTTTTCCAATTTCTGTTTTTTTTAAATAAAGAAATAACATTTGTGCTTTTCATCCTTGTTATTAAAAGAGAGAATATATATGTTCTTTGCTGAACATATGGAAATATCATAGTGCTACAAATAAAATAAACTCAATCTTATTCCAAAAATGTTTTGACAAATAATTTGACAAACATGTTTATAATCCTTTGATAGATGTGATTGACTTTTTAATTATTTTATTTGTATTGTCAAGGTGATGTACAGAGGGGTTACAGTTACATATATAAGGCAGTGAGTACATTTCTTATCAAACTTGTTACCTCCTCCCTCATTTTTCTCCCCCCTTCCCTCCTCCCCATGACCCTCCCCCTTCCCCCAGATGTATAGTTGGTTTACAGCATCGTGTCTTGTATGTATTGCTGTTGCATTGGTTGGCTTTTTACCCCTTTCCCACCATTTTGATGTTCCTCTTCTCTTCCCTAGTTCAGATAAATGTATATACAATACCCAGGGTACTAAAATCAAATACAGTGACAACAGGGGTAAAAGACATAGGGAAGAAAAACAAAATAAAAAGGCATAATTTCACATCATACATTGAAAATAACAACAATAAGCCACTTATTTCCATAACTTGGAGTTCATTTTGCTTAGCATCATCTTATGTGATCATATGTACATAGCTATTGAGCTATTGTGATCATCCGCTAGAAGTATCCTAGATATATATTAATTATTACCAATGAGTGAAACCACAGAATCTATGTTTCTTTGAATCTGGCTCACCTCATTTAGTATGATTTTTTTAAAGTAGAACATTAGCATTGAATTCAGTATGATTTTTAAAAGTAGAACATTAGCATTGAATTCTTTGGTGACCTACTATTTTCATAAACCAATGTATCAAGACCTTTTTTCCCCCATGAGTTTTGTGATTCTGAGAAAATCAATCACTCAGTTGTTTCTCTCAACTCTTACATGGCTATCCAATATTAAGCTCTCTAGATTGGTGTAAAGCAGTTGTTCCTAAATTTTTATGCATATTGGAATCACCTAGAGATCATTTAAAGCCTCAAAGTACAGATCTTAAAAAGAGTCTAGGCATGGGAAATAGGTATGAGTAATTCTCAAGTCTCTTAAGTGGTCCAATTTTACAGCCAGTTCAAGGAATAAAGTTTGTAAGATTTAAATGAAATAACATAAAAGCACTTGGTATAAACAATGCACTTAAATAACAACCTCTCATTTTGTGAATGTATTATGCAGCCTATACTGCAAGCAGGATTCTGTAGTCATGGTTTCATCTACCTCTCAATACAACCCTATGAGGTTCTGCTACCTCTTTTTAATAAGTAGGAAATGGAACCTTGGATTGATTAAGAACCTGATTGATTAAAAATTAATGATTAAGGTGCTATTATCAAATCCAGCCTACTAGTCTAGACTCCATGCCATTTCACCATACTGACAAGATTGGTGCATTAAACTACAGAAGTATTACAATTTCCTTTATTTCTTCCTAGCTTTCTCCAATCCTATCTTAGTTCTTTTACCTTAATACTCTTCTAACCGATGCATTGGACATATTACATTAACTCTATTTCACATTGCGGTTCATCACTTTACCTATAAACAAATTAGTGATGAAGAGGTAAGTTATATTCATGAAAATCAAGTCAGACATTTTTAAGTATGTAATATTTTTACAAGACAATCTACATTAGTTAAAACAAACTAATATAAACAGACAAATAGACCTATGAGTATATACATTTTGTATTCAATATAATTGTTTTGAAATAGACAAGATTCCTGGCTGGACCACAGTTTAATAGACTTCTAATCATGACTATGCTCTATGAGCTGTTAGTGCAATGGTTCCATCTGTGGGTGCTCAGGAATTCTGTCAATTTTTATCATGTAGTAAGACACAGTCAAATTATTTCCATAACTTTGGAAGTTACTCATTTCACATTTTCTTTATTATTGTCTTTGGCATTTGAGCCTATTTTATTGCTCTGACCAAATGTCTATGTCTTGATAGCAAAAACATTTGCTTTTATCTTCTCTAACTTGATATTTTTGGAAGAACAAATTGACAGCTCCCATGAATGATTCTGTGTTAGCAGGACGGCAATCTGTTGCAGAATAGCTCTTCCTCTTTTGAAGATCACGGAGACACAGATTTAAAGGAAAAGTAATTACCCTATGTGGGGTATCACTAAAAAGAATCTAGCATCAAAGTCTTGACCAGTCATACTAGAAAACCAAAAAATCATTAGTGTGCAGTTGGCAGACTCTAACAAATGATATTTACATACATAAATGCATGTCCATAACTAGGGCTCCTGAACAAGCCTACTTTGTTGTCTCTTATCTACTCAGGTCTTGGCATTTGTCTTGAGAATTTGATATAAAGGATACCTCATTCTACTTACAAATTTTCTGGGTAGCAGGGAATATTATCCATTACATTGGCTAATAATTTCATGTTAAAATTGTTCAACAGAATCTTTTATCAAATGAATTGTCTTTACTTCATAATAATGCATGGTTTTCTTTGTTGTTCAATCCATGGATATTTTCATCCAATTTTTTTATTTTTAGCATTTCTTTAGTGGCCCATTTTTGCCACATGTAAACTTTTATTGACTGATTTATTTTAAAGATGCATCTACCACTAAATATATTTGGGAATACATTCAAAAATGTTAAATTGCTAGGCTTAGTAAAATTAAAAGAAGCAACATAGGCCAGATTGGGAATTAACTTGCCAAACAGTATATTGCAGCAAGCCATTTGGAGAGACTAATTTTTTTATAAGTAGTTGATACCTTGATATATATATATATATGTATATATATACATATATATATATACTCATTCTTCCTTTCTCCTCTTCTCAACATTAGTGTTCTTGTATACATATTAATTTCTGTATGGCTACAATTCTAAAATACTTTTGGCATCTATTGAAATTGCATATAAATGTCTTTAGAGTATTGAAAATTGAGAGATTCACATCAGCAAAACTTATCTTCGAGAAATTAATTTAGGATTACATTATAACCTTTGAGTTTTGAAACTATGGGTGATTTTTTTCCATAATAAGGCAAAGGAGATGGATAATTCTCTTAGTGATCAACTTTATGTCTTTCTGAGTTTTCCCTTGAGAGGAAAATATGCTTTAGTAGCTTCTGTTCTCTATATGAGCCTAGTAATAAGATTGCATTTTTATTTTATTTTACTGGTTGAAGTTTTGAGGGTTTTGTTGTTGTTTGTACCAGTACTAGGGCTTAAACTCAGAACCTGAGAGCGGTCCCTTAGTTTTTTATTTGCTTCAGGCTAGTGCTCTACCACTTGAGCCACAGCTCCACTTCCAGTTTTTTGGAGGTGGTTAATTGGAGATAAGATTCTTGAAGACTGTGTGCCCTGGCTCTCTTTGAACCAAGGTCTCAGATCTTAGCCTCCTAAATAGCTAGGATACAGCCATGAGCCACTAATGCCTGGCTCTGATCCAAAGCTCCACATCCAGTTTTCTGGTGTTTTCTTGGAGTTAAGAATCACACAGACTTTCCTGATTAGGCAGGCTTGGAAGCACAATGCTCAGATCTCAGTTTCCTGAGTAGCTAGGATTACAGGCATAAGCCACCAGTGCCTGACAAGTTTTAGACTTTTTGAAAAGAAGTTTTTCTCAACCTGGGTAGGCACAGTAACTCATGTCTATAATTTCAGATATTTGAGATCTGGAGGATCAGAGTGAAGCTAGCCTTGGTAAAGAGACCCCATCTCAGCAAAGCAACTTCAGCTGGATGGCATGTGCCTGTCATCCTAGCTATGTGACAGTTAAAGGTAGGAGAAATGTAGTCCCAGTACAGCCCTAGGCAAAACATTACACTCAGCCTAAACCACAAAAGCCTAGAGGTATGGCTCAAGTATAAAGCACCTATCTGGCAAGTGCAAGCCCCTGATGGCAAACCCCATTATGGAACACAAAACAAAACAAAACACAACACACCAAACTGTGTAAGAGATAAACCATGTGATTCTGACAATGATTACCATCGGTGCATGTGATAAAATTATTTAGTCACCTCCCCAGTAAAAACATAGCCCTTCAACTAATTTAGGAATAAAAGAAAACTTCCTGGTGGATCTTAAAGACTCCAGTTAGCAGAAGTAGTTTATCAGGAGTGTAGTTAGGCATCATTTTTCAACTTTTGGCACTATTAACATTTGAAAAGATATTTTTTGTTGGAAGCTATACTTTGATTCTCGGGTGTTTAGCAGCATCTTTATCCAGTAACTATCTTCTTACGTCTCCTTCACATCCTCCTCTCTCCTTACACAATAGTAAAAAAGTATCTCTAGATATTGCTAAGTGTTCACCAAGGGACAAAAGCCACATGGTTGAGAACTGCTGTAGTACAGTCCAGTGTCATGACTGTGTCATAGTTTATGGTTTTATAGAATTACATTTACCAAGAACTCCTCAGCTGAGTGGGAACTCCATGTTAGGAATTGTTTGCAATTAAAAATACTGTAGATCTGGTGACTTAAACAAGAGAAATTAATTTTGTCACATATCTGAAGACGGGAAACTAGAGAACAGGGTACCAACAAAGTTCTGGTGAGGATCCTTTCTCCAGCTTTCAAAATACCATCCTTTTTTGTATCTGAACATCAAGGAGAGGAAGAGACCTTTGGTGTCTCTTCTTCTTGTGAGAGTACAGTTCAATTAGACCCTGTTTCATCCTATGACCCCATTTAGCCTCAATCATATCCTTAAAAGCCCTTTTCCTAATATCATCCCTTGGGGGTTAGGGCTTTAAAATATGAAATGTAGAAGAACATAATTCAATGCCTAGATTTAAAAAATCCCTAGCTGAATGAAAACATTATATTCAACTATTATTTTTCTTCTATCCATAACAATCAGATTTCTATTGCTTGCATTCCTTAACACATTTTGGAGATTAATAAGAATAGAAACTAATTTATCAGTTGAAATATGAGAAATTAAAAGATAATAATGTCTTTGTTTGAAGTTGGTTTGATAATATATTTAGAAAATTCAAGACCATCTGCTAAAAAAAATCTGAGTTAACAAGAGAATTTGTTCGAGACACGGACCAGACATGAAATTAATAACTTTTCTTTTTGTTACTTTTATATAATAAGAAATTAGAATGGAAATATCCCACCAAAAGTACAATAAAAATATTGCAAGATATTAAAATATGATCTAAAACATAGAGAAACAATGCTTCCTATAATAATACATCAATTTTTTGCAATTTTTATCAGAATCCTAACATAATTTTTCCTTTAACTGGTCAAATAATTTTAAAATATATGTACAGTAACTTTTCATTTAAAAATAATATTAAGAATGGACTGACTTTATCAGTTTTTAAAATTAATATGAATGTACTGAGATCAAAACACCATGTATTAGCTAAATAAGATAAATAGTTAGGGGCTGAGGATATGGCCTATGGCAAGAGTGCTTGCTTCGCATACATAAAGCCCTGGGTTCAATTCCCCAGCACCACATAAACAGAAAACGGCCAGAAGTGGCCCTGTGGCTCAAGTGGCAGAGTGCTATCCTTGAACAAAAATAAGCCAGGGACAGTGCTCAGGCCCTGAGTCCAAGGTCCAGGACTGGCAAAAACAAACAAACAAACAAAAAAAAACACAAAAAACTCAGATTTGAGATAAATAGATAATTGGTATAAAATAAAATATCTATGTTAACTATGATGTTAGTATTATTAGTTATCTGAAGGAACTTGAATGTCTACTACATTGGCTAACAATTGGCTAAAGTATAAAATATTGTTAGACAAAATTTCAGAAAAGAAAGTTCTTAAGCCTTTCACAGTAAGATAAGGTCTTGAAATAATATATTAAAAAAAAAAACTATAGCTCTGACTACATGAAATTGAGACTTTTTGCCAGGACAGAGATAAGATCAGTGAGATAGCACAATGATGGTTGCAATAGAGATGAGAAAATACAGATAGATCTGAAAAATATTTTGAAGTTTTAATAAAATGATTTTCAAATAGATGGGATGTGAAAGTGGGAAGAAATTAGGACTGGATCCAGATTTTATGAGATCATTTTTAGGAAAAATAAAAAAATTACACATGCAAAATTAGATACAAATTATTCCTTTAGAATGAGAAAAGAAACCACCACAAAGCTGCCAAATACTATAGACATTATTAGATCTTCCTACCCCTCAAAACACACTATTACTAACTGCATTAACTCTTTTCAGTGAATGCTGATATTGCCTTTTATACAACAATTATTTTGTAAGATTCTTTCCTAAATAAAGAGCAGGAAGATTCAGTATTTGTTCAAGAGTGATTGATCAAAATTTACCAATTTCTATTAAAGAGTATTGGGGTAAACAAAAATTTGTGATATCACACGTACTTGCTCTTTTCTGGCATCATCTTTAAAGTTTGTGGTCCACATATTAAGTTTTGGTAAATTCTATATCTTATCACTTTCATTTAGAATACACGTTATTTATAATCACAGAGTTTATAATATTTAATATATTTGTGACAAAATAATTTCTTTGATCAGACACCATTGTATCTTAAATATTTCAATATTTGGATCCATAAATACTGCATGTCTAAAGTGCTACATATTGCATGTTTGATAATGGAAAGACTTTTCCAAGGACTAACTTTAGATCCCTGAATTTCAAGTATTATTTCTCCTCTCTAGACAATAGTGAGTGATAATAGTGATGCTCATATTGCAAGACAATTACAGGCCCTGAACATTCAAGTAACCAAGCCTCATCCTAGAGCTTCCCCATTCCAAGAACAACAAACAGTAACTTACCTACAAGCTTGACTGAGGACAATCAGAGATAATTGCATTAAATTGGAACTAAAACAATCTCTAACACCACTTCCACTAAGCTAATTCTCAAAAGTGTATGAGACAGTGACTTGAGGGAAAAGCAATAGATGGGGAAAGTCAGAGGAAAGAGATATAATGCTAACTGTAGTTTAACTACATATATACTTTTGCAAAGTTTTACAAAACCACATGACCGTGTAAATACATTTAAGTCCCAGAGTGCTGCAAGTATGATTACTGAACCTTAAGCCTCAATGATTCTTGGTCAATTCACCTCTGATTGACCATAGTAGGTAGAAACATCTATGATTTCTGGGTTTCTGGGTTGAGTAGCTCAAGCCACACATTTTATACATTTCTTCCTAATTTGAGGTTCATGTCATTTACCCACAAAACTGGGTTGTCTGGGTGGCACTAGGAAAGAAACACGATGGTAACTAGTTGCCTAGCTCATGCAGCTTTTCCTCTGTGAGCCAAAGGCTCTCTTCTCCTTGTAGAGGGACCAGACAAGTTGGTCTGGAACTCTTCTCCTGCATCATCATTCACAAAGATAGGACAAATGGAAGAAAATAATATCATTAAAAACTTGAGAATTAAGTTGTCATTGAAATCACAGACCAGTAAAGTAGGCCTGATCTGTATGTTAATCAAGATTGTATTATTTCCAATCGCAATGTAGTTAATCCTACTCCTCTTGTTCTAATAACTTCTCATAACTTATGTAAAAATGGTTCCACTCCAATATGAACTACTTTACCCTTCAACCAGCTAGTCCATCAATGTGTTCATGCTTATTGACCTACATTCTGGCTACAACCAAAAGAAGGGTCATTTCTCCTATCTTGGCATGCTTTTTCATATCCCCTCTTTTCTTCTTTTTTTTTAAAAAGGAATTTTTTGCTACCATATTGTTCTGGTATTTATTACAATAATTTCATTATTTTTATTTGAGTCTCCATATTCAAACTCAAACATGTTCTAACATTACTCAGGTAAACAAAACAACACAAGAAAACAATGCAGCAAACAAAAATGACCCATTGAGTTCATATTCAATTGTCCAGTCCACTCAGTTCTCTACTGTCCTTCACAGAAAAAAAAAATTAGTACATTGTATATACTCAAGAGTGCTACTTCTTTGCCGACTCTGACCTCAAAAAATACACTAATAGGGCATTCCTCCTGTCTTCTCAGGTAAAAATGACTTTATCTCCCCAATGGCTTCATATGGATGAAGTTAAGGTTTGCATCTCTGAGATCCTTTCTGGAGCTCTTAACATTTGCTACCATGCATTCCTTCCTCTTGAGACACAGGGTTTATCTCCCAGGATATCATGCTTCCCTGGCTTTCCTTACATCCTACTATTACTTCACTTCAAACTCCTTTACCTTCTCCTGGAACTCTAATAAGAGTTTGGTGATCCATGACACTCTTCTTGGTTCTCCTCCAGAATGGGAAGAGTTTGGTGATCCATGGCACTCTTCTTGGTTCTCCTCCAGAATGAGAAACATCTTGCTCTTGAGCTATAGAAGGTGCAAGAAGTTATTTGGTGCACAATGGCACAATTTATGCTTCTCACCAGCTTCATATGGGATCTAGTTGTATTAATAATTTTGTATGGGGGCTGGGGATATAGCCTAGCGGCAAGAGTGCCTGCCTCGGATACACGAGGCCCTAGGTTTGATTCCCCAGCACCACATATACAGAAAACGGCCAGAAGCGGCGCTGTGGCTCAAGTGGCAGAGTGCTAGCCTTGAGCGGGAAGAAGCCAGGGACAGTGCTCAGGCCCTGAGTCCAAGGCCCAGGACTGGCAAAAAAAAAAATAAATAAAAAAAAAATAATAATTTTGTATGGCCCTCAAGTAATGTGATAATATCCCAATGGCCCTTGGAAGAAAACAGAAAGGTTCTCCATCTAAGCTGGCTACTTCTAAGCCAGTGTTAGTTGATAACTCCTATTTACATTTTCACCCTGACCCTTTCTTTTGACTCCAAAATTCTAAATTCTATTTAATATTTCACTTTAGATATTACATAGAAAATTTGAGCTTAAAATAAACATGACCAAACAGAATTAGTAAAAAAAAAATCATTTCTAATTTGTTACTCCAAAATCTTCCACATCTAATACAACAATAATTTACTGTGTCCTTAATTGGTTAAGAGAAATGATAAGTTTTGAATGCTTTATTTTTATTTCTCTCACAATCTATATCCAATATGTCAGTAAGTCCTGCTTGTTATACTTTCAAAATGCTCTGAATCAGTTCAATCCATACTGGTTTTATAATTATAACCTTATTCCACATCACCTACTCACAATTTGTTTCTTTTGGTGTGTGTGGGAAAATACATGTGGAAAAAACTTAACTGTCAAATATGAAGCACATGCTAAGTATGCATGTGAGGGGGATTTATTGTAAAGAAAATCTTTGCACAGTCATGGAAGAGGAGAAGACCTGAGGTCTGTAGTCAACAGGAGATGGAGACTCAAGAGAGCTGTGAGTGTCAGTCAAGTCCACAGGCCTTAGAAGCATGAGAACTGATGGTGGTGTACATTACAATGCAAGAGCAGGAAAAAACATTGTAACAAATGACTTTCAGAATTCACTTAAACTGGGACATAACAGGACTGAAGGCCTGGCTCAAGTGGTAGAGTAGCCACTTGGCAAATTCAAGGCCCTGAGTTCAAACTGCAGCACTTTTCTTAAAAAAAAAAAAAGAAGAAGAAGAAGAAAATAAAAACTTGAAAACATGACTAGAATGCAATTTTAAAATTGTAGTCAATACTCCACAGTCAGATCTTCTGCATGAGCTTTTCAACTTAATCTGGATCTTAAACGATAACTCAGAGAAGCTACTTGAAATATCAATTGAGACTGAAAATATGTGAAATCATAATTCCATAAAATAAACAAAAGCCGAAAGAGGGATAGAAAATTGAAGGTGAATTTAAAATAATTTACACAAATATATTAGAATTATTGAAAGCAGTCAAATTTGTAAAAAGTGGTAAGGAAAAGAGGATTTAAAAATCATATTAATGAGAAAGACGAACAGACAGTAAGGGGTAGGCCCTCTGTTTGAGACAGATGGTGATAACAGACGACTAAAACAAAGCAAGATAACTCCGTTCCTGAGCTGACTGTCTTTTGCATCAATGACAATGATCTTCACACTGGAGAGGGTAGAACAAACAACTTTTACAGGGAACTGATGTCAATGAGAGGTGGGAAGATAGAGAACATCAAGTGCCCTCGCTGAGATAAGCCACACCATAGGGTTGGGGAACGCTTGAGGAGGAGACCCTGGAACCAGTGATTGTGACCTCTGAGGAATGGTGACAGGAAGCAGAGGGGCCCCCTCGCTGGAGACAGACATGGAATCATTCAAAAAAGGAAACCTATATAAGTGGTGTTTTGTCAAATTTGAGAGTGACCTGAAATCTAGTTGGCAAGTATTAGACAACAGAGTGAAATTGCCAAAAGGTCTTAGCGCAGATGGAATAACACAGGATGCAGCTGAATAAGGAACCAATGGAAAAATTTGCACTGATGTTTTTCAGCATCTACTCAATATCACACTGAGGAGAAGAAGAAAACTGGTAAGAGTTTGTTAATTCGCTCACAGCCCTCTCCCATGGCCAGGGTAAACTTGGGACCATCCTTGGTGAGATATTTCACCAATACAATGAAATAAGAAGTTGTATAAAACAGGAAAAATTGGTTAGTACAAGTGCTCAATCATTTTTCCTATTAATAGACACAATAGAAATTTTCCTCTTGCTGAATAACAACAGTAAACTAACAAGTGTACAAGAATGATGGTAGTTTGAGTAAGAAAAAATACTGGAAAAATGAAGTACTAATGGTCAGTCTTGAGAATTTGAGTCTCATATGTGCTCATCATGGATTAAATTTAGTGGCATAGAAAAGCATTATAATTACTAAAGTTAGTGGATCTTAAAATATCTAGTGAGACTCTATAATCCCAGCAAGATCAAACACAAACTGATTATGATTTTATTTTAAGAAACTGGATTGTCAAAAAGATAAGTAATCTACCAGGCCTGAGCAAATTTTTGGGGGGTTTGTATGAAAAGCCAAGATAATAAAGCCTGATGACAGCATTTTGCCAAAAGTGCTATGAAAGTTATTTCTGACTTTACAATGAGCAGAAGTAGTCCTGTAGAATAAATTAAAGTATCTATGGATTATTTGTAATAAGAAAATGTGTGTGCATACATGAAAATGCTTCAGTTAAGAAGTAAATTTTATTACATCTCTAGGCAACTGATATTTTGTATCCACTGTGTACTTTGTTCAAAATTTCTTCTCTTCAGGACTACACTTTACAGTTTCCTCCCTAACAAAGGTCTAGATAGAAGTTAATAGATGTCATCAAAGAAGTAAAATGTATTGTACAGAAGACTAGTTGAACTTTTGATAAGGGTTTAGCAGTAAAAATCCAGGACACTAATTTGAAAGAGGATGAATTACAATTGTATCCTAGATCTTTTGCCTATCATCTGAGAGACCTTGGTCCCAGAACCTCCTTATTCACTTTTCCTTTTAACAAAATTTGTTTGAGCTCTTGCTATGTGCTATCTTCTATTAAGAGCCCCTGAGATAAGAGTAGAAGTAAGACAGACACAACTCCTGTTATCCCAAGGCTTACATTCTAGCCAGGAGACATACTAAATAAACAAATACAAAAGCTAACTAGTTACTTTGGGCTGAGTGGTCAGGTAGGTCTCTCCAAAGAGCTGACATATTGACTGAGACACCCATGGTAACAGGAGCCAGCACTGTAAGGATAAGAGGGAAAATATCATTCTGAGGAAAAACAAACAACTAATACAAAGATTCTAAGGTGAGAGAGAAGATGAGTTTGACTGAAAGGTTGTGGACAGGGTAGATAATATTTGTCGAAGTTCACAGTTTACGAGCCAGATCATTTATGGCACTGTGGGAAGAAATAAGGAATTTAGACTTTACCTGTAATTGCACTTTATTATTATTATTATTATTGTTGTTGTTGTTGTTGTTGTTGTTGCTGTTGCAGGTCCTGGGGCTTGAATTGACGGCCTACAAACTGTCCCTGAGCTACTGTTGCTAAGGCTGGTGCTCTACTGCTTGAACCACAGCACGGTGTCTGGTTAGCTGGAGTCTTATGGACTGTCCTGTTCTGGCTGGTTCAAACTGTCATCCTCAGATCTCAACCTCCTGAGTAGTGAGTATTACAAGCATGAACTACCTAGCTTGCACATTATTTTTTAAAGCAAATGAGTGACATAATATGATTTCTGTTTTAAGTATAAAATACTTTAATGTGGAAAACATTATGAAAAAGGACAGGCAGGGAAACAAGCAAGAATGTGATATCAGTGGTCCAAGCAAGAACAGGTGATAGTGGGAACAGAGACACAGAGAAATAGATTTGGCTAATCTTTAGAATTAGAGATGAAAGAAGTTGGAGGTTGGTTGGAAAGAAAAGGATCCAAATTATAGATGCACTTTAAGGTTTTTGACCTGAATAACCTAGCAGAATTGTGATCTTGGGCAAGGAATGGGTTAGGGTAGAAAAAGGAAACTTTTTTAATGGAGAAATTAAGTCATAAGTATCTACTAGCCATCCAAGAATATCTGTACAATATGAGCTTGGATATTTGAATCTATACTTCAGAAGAGTGGTAGCAATGAAAGATTATGTTTTGAAAGTCTAGATTATCTCAAGCCATGGGAATAGATGGGTTAATTTAAGGACATAGCACCAAGTTACTAGTGCTTCAGCATTTAGAGATTGGGTTATGAGGAAAAAGGACCAGAATAGCAGACTGAGGAGAATCAGTCAGTGAGTTAGGAAAGGCAGGCAGGAAGGCTAACCAAAAGTTCCAGAAAAGAAATTGTTTAAAGAAGAGAGTGGTCAAGGATGAAAAGTGGTGCTTCAAAAGTACAGAGTAGCCCCTTCTGAGACTGGGCAGGCCTACTGTTCATTCAGAAGGACCTCCAAGGCAAGTTCACAATGGTTTATAATGAGGAGACTTGTACATTTGCTTGTGAATTGGACCAGATGACCTTGCATATTTATTTCAGATAAGTACTTGCAGTATATCAGATAAATAAAATTGCTCTCTTGGCTTGTCTAAATTGTCAGCGCTCTGCCCCCCACCAGATTGCCCTTATCAGTGATAGGTAAATTATTTTCATTAGGCTTTATAAGACACTGAAATGGCTCTTGAATTTTTATTATTTTCTTGGTAGACTCCAGTTTGGTAAAGATTGATTTTACTTAGCTGTCTCATCATGCAGGTAAAACAATTAAGGCTCCTTGAAATGAAATGATTAGTCACCTGTAAAATTCAATGGCAATATCAAAGTTAGCACTAGAACTCATCTTATTTTTCATTATCTTACTTCTCCATTTTTTGTTTTATGTCTTTCTAGTTTTAGACTGCCATCTTACAGTATCTTTTAAAGTTCCATTATTTAGAACAGCAGAACAAGACAACATAACATATTAGGCACCCCTGAAATTCTGAGCATTAGCATTCTTTTCAGAAATGAATAAAGCTATTTATGGTCTTAGATGCTGGATTCTCAATAGCAGATGGTTCAGTGCCTAGTTCTCTGGGAAATAACAAGTCCTTGAGCCAGGTGGGCTCAGCAGCATTCTATCATAAGATGAAAGTGGTTAGGGATCAAACATAAGTAGGACTAGAGAGGACAGTTAAGTTGCATTGGCACCTCTCCCTCAGCCAGGACCTGAGCTACTTGAGGGCTGCGCATGAATATCTCACCAAGGAGGGGGAGAAAAAGCAACCATGGATTGATCAAATAGCTCATCTGGAAAGGAGACTCCAGATAGAACTGCACTCCTTGGGTGTCTCTGAAGGAAAGTTGTGAGGAGTAGTGCTTGTGGCAGTACTAGCTCCTGTACTTAATAGCTCGTGATTGGAATGAACAGTGGACTATGGTAGCAATCTATACCATTTTGTGAGCAGAAGAAATGGATTTAGCTGATTGTAAAGGGGCGAAGGAAGATAAAATTGGAAAATAGATTACTTGAGTATCTGGAGAAGATGCATGTGGATGGCTTATGGAAATAAACCAAAATGGGAAAATCTTTGTATGTTAGTTGTCATCAGATCATATAAGGAAACAGCAACTAACTAAAACCGGAATGACCTGAGTGGTTGGTTCAGCCACCTCTACCAACACACCATCATCATCCCAATGCTGGCTCCATTAAACAGATTAGTCATAGTGGCAGGGGTGGAGGCTATAGGGACGGACCCCCAAATATGGTTCATACAAATACCTCCCAGTGATAGAGACCAAAGTTAGGCAATGGTATGGCATATTCCTCAAGGAAATAATCCAACTACTTGGCTATACTTAACTCTTCCTAGTATGCAGCAGTCTTGGCTAGAGAGAATATATATTCCTCGTTTGGATTTATCTTTCCCATCTATAGCTGCATCCACCAACCCAATCTAAACTGTTTGATCCTCAGTAGAAATCTTGTACAACACTACATCAAGCCAAGAGATTCAACTGACACAAAAAAAGGACATGGGAAAGTCAACAAATGACCAAGAAGGGCTCTGATTCCATACCAGCCATATGGAGTGATAGAATAACCTATTGAAAGAAAAGTCTAACTGATGCATCAATGTGGGAATGACAAGAATGGGGTACCATGTCTCAGAACCTGGTATACACTCTAATCAATGTGATTTTTTTCCCAGTGAGTAGAATGTATGGACTGGGAACCAAGAGGAGTAGAAACATCCCTCCAAGTGATCAACTTCTAGAATGTGTACTTTTTCATCCCTACAACTCAAGACAATGTGGATCTAGATCTTCTACTTTCCAGAGGTGACATGTTCTTTCAAAGATATCATAAACTTTTAAATTTCTATGGATATTTTAGGATCCTTATGATAATAATGTAGTCATAAGATTTCACTTATATCCTACATAAGGAAGAACACTGAAGGAAGGGATAGGGTTGGAAGGGATGGGGGAGAATGTTGGAAGGGGTAACATTGATCAAGAAATACTGTATTCATAAACTTCTGTTGAATGGCAACTCCTTTATACAGCCATTTAAAGATAATGAAACTTTTTTATTCTTAAAAGGAAGGTAAGCCAGGTGTCGGTGGCTCACTCCTAAATCCTAGCTACTCAGGAGGTGGAAATCTGAGGATCACAATTCAAAGCCAGCCCAGGCAGAAAAGTCTGTGGGAATCTTAACTCTAATAAAATACCAGAAAGCTGGAAGTAGAGCTGTGGCTCAAGTTGTAGAGTACTAGCTTTGAGCAAATGAAGTTCAGGGATAATACTCAGACTCTGACTTCAAGCTCCAGGACCAGAATGTTTGAGTCTTATTTTCAGGTAGAGGTAATGTGGTTACTTCACAATAAGAGCAGAGGAGAATATATTTGAGACCCCTGGAATCCATTGGCACATCTTCTGGTATGTTACACTGTCTAGATTTGACAGTGATTGTATAGGGGCAACAGTTACAGCATGAGAGATTTATAGTGATCAAGGACTCAGGCCATAAACAATGAGGGTCCTACATGACTCCAACATGTAACTCACCCACAAGACAGATGTGTGAGCAGTGGGTGAGTACAATTCAAAATAAGTAGATGAGGATGTATACGATACAAATATATAAAATAAGATATGTAAATGAATTTAAGTGTCATAGGAGATGGACTTTATGTTACCTTCCAGTTGTCCGATTCTTCCCTTCAGGACCAAGGGATCCATTGCCTCAGTTCCTAGAAACTTTGCTGACCAATGCTTCTCAGCTGAGATCTTTTGTAGCAAGCATCCTCAACTGTGAAGAACTACCTTGCTCAATTTTATCAGGCATCTCATCCCTTTACCACAAAGAGAAACAGCTCACGAATTTCCTGAGGATTTTACTGCAGCTCCATTAAAGTTCTACTCTCTGTTCCACTCAATCGGACTCCTTTCAATTACCCATAAACACATCTATAAATCCACTCTATAAAATTGAATACAAATTTCTTTCTTCGAATTTGTTTCTCAAGAACAACTATTTCATAAAGTATGTGACACATCCACATGAGGGAAACCCTTGTACCCATGAGAAGGATACTACAGTCAAAAATATATAAAATTAGGAAAATTATATTGACAGAATTGTGAAATATTTGCTTCTACGTTTACAAAATAAATATATACAGATTTATGACCGTATGCTTTGAGAAAAGGATGAACAAGCAAAATATTAGGTTATTACTTTTAGATATTAGCTTTATGATATTTTTCTATATTTTAAAATAATTTTAGTAATAAACACTTGGATTTTTTATCACCTAAAATGTTATTTTAGTAACAAACTTAAGTGTTTAATAATAAACCTACAGAATAGAAACATAAATATAAAACAGGAGAACTGAGACAAGAAACATAGAGGTCAATATAACTAGCTTATCTGGAAGAACTTCAATTTAAGAATGAGAAACCATTTTTTGCTCATCCCTAATTAATTTGCTGCACTAATTAAAGTTATCATATGAACTGGAAAGGAAGGAAAAAATACCTAGGAGTTAGATTGAGTTAAACTGGGTTTAACTATTTTAGGAAGTGCTAAGCTGTGCTCCAAAGCAGTGTGTTGGTTTAAAAGCCAAGGTTAATATGAGCCATAATGCATTTCTACAGGTTTCTCTTATAGTCTAAATTTTCTGCTATATGTAGATTACCCTTCTCTCATAGGTAGCTCTGTGGACATTCCTAACTAAACAAAGATCTAGGAAAACCCAAAAGTATTTAGTTGTTTCCCAACACTTCATTCAAAATGTAATAAGTAAACCAAATTAGTCTCTTCTAAGAGAGACTTTAGTCTCTTCTTGGAGATTGATATTTGGCTCTAAGGTCATTTCCCAATCTTCTGCCTCATCCACTTTTGTTGGCCAAATCCACTTTAGAATGATTACCTCATTGATGGATGGATGAATCTCAGCTACTCAAGAGACTGAGGCAGGAGAATTATAATTTCAAGGCCAGCCTGTGCAATTTAGTGAGACCCTATCTCAAAATAAAAGTTAAAAAAGGAATCTGAGGATTGAGCTCAGGCTCAAGCCTCAGGCTAGCCTCAGGCTAGAGCTTTTTTCCTAACAGGCAGAAGGTACTGGGTTCAATCCACAATGCCATGTCTTCCCTCTAAATAAGAAAGAATTATTATGATAAGAATAAGATCTTTTTCATTGGCTTCTTTCTATCTCTCTAACTCTGTCTAACAAATGGAACTCACTTGCCTTTACATTCCATAGGAAGCTAATTTTAAGTAAAATCAGAAATCAGCCAAACTGCTCTCTAGTACAGAATTGCTTTGCTTACATTAAAAATATGTTATGTAAGTTTTATGAAATGTGATGCTTGCCACCCTCTTCTTTCAAGGCTAGATCGCCCCCAAATTTGTTAGAGAATTTATCATATATAATGGTTGAATATCAAATTCAACCCTAGGTCCTTGACAACAATTCTCATATAAGGAGAAGCATACATTCTTTCAAAAACATTTTCTGTTACAAAAATGTTAATGGGAAATTATGATTTATATAAGTAGCCTCAAGGAGCTACTTGTACAAATCAGTGCTCATCACGTCTTTAACAGTGTTACAGAAAATGCAGAAAAATTCTTCAAGTGGATGTTCCTTGATCTACTCTAAATAAAGGCAAATGAATAACATCTAAGTGTATTTTCTGTGTATGCTCTTCTTCAGAAGTTAATCAAATATAGTTCATGAGCAATGTGGTTGCATTTAATTTGATTTTGAACTTTATTAATTTGAAGTGGTGTGGTACAAAACATTTTAAAACTCTCTATATATTTTGAAATAATTTGTATCCCTTCCAATTACAAAATATAATCAGAGATTACACCACTCAAGGCCGACTGGCTGAATAAATTGTAAACTGTGCTTTTGCCATTTCCATTAAGAGGTAGTAAATTAGTTGGCAAACAGACACAGCATCCTTGTATTGAAACTTAGTTTCAACACTACAGTTTAGAAATAAGTGAGATTTTCAA
This sequence comes from Perognathus longimembris pacificus, assembly GCF_023159225.1. Lineage (NCBI taxonomy): Eukaryota > Metazoa > Chordata > Mammalia > Rodentia > Heteromyidae > Perognathus > Perognathus longimembris. The sequence continues at coordinate 101,110,812 of NC_063161.1, forward strand.
CCGTGTATCATTCATAGAATCCAACAGCCATGTATCTAACTTTCTGGTGCTGTATCTCCATAGAAGAGCAAATCATTAATTTCTACATATTATCAACTTTACATGCCATACATTACATATTTCTTGACCATTACATAAAATCCTTGCCAAACTCTTGTCTATATGCATAGTATCTTTACTTCACATAACTTTAAAAGCTTCAAGGATTATCCCTCAGAAAAATATCTCTTCCTTTCTTATCTGTCAATTCCTTGATTGTCCTCTCCAGAGACAAAACCACTATCATCTATTCATGTAATTTTTCAGAGATATTTCATAATATATAATCAAATATGTATGTGCATTCAACTGTCATATATTTTTTATTTTTCACTTAATAAAATGACATAGATTTCTCTTTTTTTGCATATGAATTGTATATTATTATATGAATGTACCACAAGTTGTGTAAATTTTGAATAGTATGTATTCCTAAGACTTCTCTCTAGACCTACAACGAGCCAGACCTGGAAGTGGCTATTAAGAAAAAACTCTTTAGTGACTGTCACCCAGCCAGCCCATCATTTTTATGCAACTTTTTTGGGAAATAACCATATCTTCCTTAAAGGTCTTAACTATTGAATTCAGCAACAACTGTATTTTATTTCATTTGTGTTTTGGATAGAATGTATTCAGGCACACACAGTTAAGCTAAGAAGATGTAAGAGTTGTTGTTTTTTTCATTCTTTTATTGTCAAAGTGATGTACAGAGGGGTTACATTTTCATATGTAAGGCAACTTGTTACTTCCTCCTTCATTTTTCCCCCACTTCCCTCTCCCCACTGATATACACATAGGGTCATTTTGATTTGTAGCAAATTTAAAATGTTGGTTATTCTACTTGCGCAAACCCCTATTCCCACACACCCCTCAGAGAACCTTTAGAATTGTCTTCCCTTGCTTTGAAGCAGGCTTATTATTAGTGGAAAGAAATAGTAACATGGTTTATCAGCTAAGTTTGCCTTGTAAGGAAACTTAGAGCTCTGCTATAATTGATGTGTAGTTTTATCTGAAAAAAAAATCAATTGTTGAAAACAACTAAAAGATGAAATGCTCCTTACTATTTGTCTGCTAATAATGCATGGATTCTCAGCATATTTGTCAATGATAATGGCCATTGATAAGGATTGTCTAGTGGAGAGGAACTAACTGATAGTGCTCACATTCTCTATAGATTACATAAACTGATCATATAAGGTGTATTCTGATTTTACAAATGAAGTTGAGTTTCAGTGGGATTAAATAACTTATCCAAACCACACATCTGGTGGATGGCATAAATGGAACTGGAAACTAGTTCTGATTTTAGATGCTGTTCTTGTCTTACTCAATCATGTTTATTATCTATGCACATTATATGATTCAGAATCCCATTTTACTATCTAGACAGCTTATGTAACTTAGAGTCACACTTATAAGATGAAAATAGTCTATATATTCACATAAAAACGTATTCAATATTTCAGTATACATTCCATAGGATAGATAACTGTGTTGATTCAATGTCCTAAAGCAAGTATTTCTGTGGTGGAATGCATAATTATTACACCATATGTGCTAAGAGATAATTTAGATCATGTGCCACTGAGAAAGGATTATTCTAGATGTAGTCCTATACATACGTTCTATAGCAATGACTTTAGTTTTAGCATAGTTTGGGCTGCAATGGAGTATACCAGCCTCCTGATAGAGTTTCCTAATTGTCATTTGAATTTTTATTGCTGCTAATGGGCAGTTAGTCATATCATAAATCAATCAAGCATTTCCAAGGACATAGGTTTAAATTTGGGCTTACAATAAAGATTACTGATACATGGCCTAAAGAAGACTATGTTTTATAAGGAGGTTGATTGCATGATTTGGACCTCTCTGATTTCTGAGACATTTACAGATTAAGTGTTTATACCTTAGATAATTTATAAAACATCTGATTTTCATGAAAGAAAACAAAAACAAATTTGTTTTTAAAAGAACTAAGGAACAATATTTAGTTATAGCAGTGTGTATGTTATCAGTAATTTATTATTAGACTGTTATGCACACACCCACACATCACAAAGGGTAGTAATATTTCTCTTGACCTTCAGCAACTGAGCCATCTATAATGTGGCCTCGGCAGAGTGCTTCTTCCACATTGTGCCTTATGTTTGCCCTAACTGGATGGGACTCCAGGGGTCTTAGTCTCACTATTTGTTTGTGTATTTGATTTTATATTTTTGTTTGCTTGGCAGTATTGGGTTTGAACTCAGGGTCTTGTGCTTGCTACATAGCAGTTCTACTACTAAAAAGACACTCCCAGGTCTGCATTACCTATTACAATTTAAAACATATCATCCTGAGTGCACTCTATAATTTGGGAACACTTGAACACATTTTAAAGAGTAGAATGTAGGGAACATTTATGTACCCAATTTCTGGTGACATCTAACGTCACATGTTGTTACTTTCTTCTGCTTTTAAATTACAGTTTTCTTATGCCCTTCAAAAATACCATTTATCTTCTCTCTTCCCATATAATAGCCACATGAGAATTTCATGTCTCTCACTCTAGAACATACTTTAACTTTCTCAATTAATGCATTTGCCTTTTTTTTTTTTTTGCTTTTAATTTTGTTCTTTTTTGTAGAAGTGAAGTACAGAGGGGTTACAGTTGCATACATAAGGCAGTGAGTACATTTCTTATCTGGCTTGTTACCTCCTCCCTCATTTTCCCCCCGCCACCCCTCTCCCCATTTCTCTCTCCCCGACCTGAGTTGTACAGTTGGTTTACACCATATAGTTTTGTAAGTATTGCTGTTGCCTTGGTTTGTCTTTTTATCATGTGTCTCTCCATTTTGTTATTCCCTTTTCCTTCCCTAGTTACAATACACATGTATATAGTATCCAGGGCAGTAAAATCAGTTACAGTGATATCAGGGATATAACCATGAGAAGGAAACATGAAAAATAAAGGCACAATTTCACATGTCATGTTGAAAATAACTATAACAATGATATACCACTTATTTCTATAACGGAGTTCATTTTGCTTAGCATCATCTTATGTGTTCATATGGGCATAGCTATTGAGCTATTGTGATCTTCTGCTAGGACTATCCCAAACATGTAATAATTATTCCCTATGAGGGAAACCGTAGAGTCTATGTTTCTTTGAGTCTGGCTCACTTCACTTAGTATGATTTTTCCCAAGTCCTTCCATTTCCTTATGAATGGGGCAATGTCATTCTTTCTGATAGAGGCATAGAATTCCATTATGTTTTTATTGACAAAAATATTAAACTCCAGTTAAACATATCAAGTTCAACACACACATTCATTTTCAATTTCTTCTGAATCCAGATTTAAGAGGCAATAAAGGCATAATTACACAAAGATGACAACGAGTAAGTTGTATTGTACCCAGGAAGTGGTGGTAGGTAAGAAGAGGAGGAATATATATTCCACTAAGGAAAAAGGACAGTAAAATATATGTTTATCCCATTAGAAATACAAAACTAGTAATAGAAATATTACTATATACTAACACTATAATTAATATTACCAAGTATTACCAAGTTTGTCCAGTTGCCTTTTCTTTTGTGCCATTAGTGAAAAACGATCACATGACCATCAGAAGATGGTTCTATCCTCATGGCAGAAGTGGGCAGGGGAGTTAGTAATCTTGGATAGGTAGATGTTCAATACGTGAAACAATAAGATTTTCCATAGGGCTCAAGTATATCCTCTTTGTCTGGGTGGAATTATTGGAAATACCAGCTGGATTCTAGGGGTTTGCCACTTAGGTAAATTCCATAAAACACAATGTGCCTGCTTTGATTATTTACATCGTCTAGATCAGATTTCACATATTCTGGGAACAGGGATTCAGTGGGAGAGTTTTCATGTGTTTTCACCATGGTATGACCAAATCATCTTGAAATATTAGAAATGACTCACTATATTGTTAAAATATATCTATGAAATACTAAGCTATATGTAAATTCAATCTCAAATTTCTGGTTTCAATTTTTCATTGGCAGGGAATTAGGGCTTTTTACTGATTTTCTTTCTTTTTTTCTTCTTCAGTTCATGAATGTTAAATTAAATCTTATACAAAATTATAGCATCTCAAGCCTCTTAACTCCAATTTTTCTCCTTTTATTCCAATTCCCTCAAGTAATATAAATCCAAAACATGATTTTATTATCATTTGAGACTTAAACCAGGGGGTTTTCATGATGCTTTTCCTTCCAACTATTTTTTGACATTTAAATTTTATTTTTAATTTATCAAAATAATGCATGCAGATGGCTTATAAAATGAAATCATCCTAAAATGTTTTAGCAAAACAATGGTTCTTCTCCTTTTTCCTAGGAGCATTATTCTCATATTTATATATCTCTATGTCAATATTAGTCATACATTATCTTTTTCCGTTTTTTGTTCAACTCTTTTCCTTATGTTTCAGAAAGTTTTAGTCATTTATAATAGTTACAGAAGTAAAATAACCCACTCATACTCATCACAGAAATTTAAGAATTATCAACTCACTATGCATCCCGTTTTGTCTTCTTTTGTAAAATGGACTGGGACTCAGGGCCTTGCACTTGCACTTGCTAGGCAGGCACGCTACCATTTCTGCTAACACACCAGCACTTCTGTGTTAATTATGTCTTTTGAGCTAGTGTTTTGCTTTATGTCTTGGCTAGACTGAATTGACAATCCTTTTATTTATACTTTCTCATGTCACTGAGATAGCAGTCATAAGCCATTATGCTCAGGCATTATGATTTTCTCTATAAGTAGGATAAAAGCACATGGCATCATGCCCAAACATTAGTTGAAATGAAGTCTCACAAACTTTTATGTCCTGATTGGCCTCAAGTCACAATCCCCCAATCTCCACTTCCCAAATGGGAATGACAGGTTTGAGCTATGATACCCACTATCGAGACCCATCTTGTCATATAGAAATAAATCCTCAACCATTTTATCTTCTCTGGGCTAATTTATGTTTCCATGTTGCAAATTTACATTGAAGTAGAATTTACAAATAGGGTATGTGCAGTTATTGTATTAGATTCTCATTTTGTGAATTTTTCTAAATTTTCACGAAGTGAACACACCCACCAAATTACTACAGTGACTCCTGAGGTCTCATTTATCTTTCTTTCAGTTGGTTTCTCTCCACAACTAGTTATTATAATTTCTAAGTACATAGATTGACCTCATCTGTTTTTGTACATTATATAACTGGAATAATTTAGTATACATCATTTTGATCTCACTTCAAGCCCAATTAAATAAAATGTAGGACCAAAATAATGCCCTTCCTTTCCTTCCTTCCTTCCTTCCTTCCTTCCTTCCTTCCTTCCTTCCTTCCTTCCACCCTTTCTTCTTCCTTCCTTTTTTGTGGTTCTGGGGTTTAGCCTCACATTTACTAGGCAGGGTTCTACCACTTGAATCATGCCTCCCACCCTCTTTTTTACTAATTATTCTTCAAGTATAGTCTGACTAGCAGAAGTAGTCTCATAGTAGAAGGGATGAACTACCATGCTTAGTTTCTTGACTGAGATGGAATTTCATTAACTTTCTCCCCAAGATGGTTTCAAATCATGATCCTTTCAATCTCTACCTCCTGAGCTACTACCACATGTGGCACTACGACTTCCTAAACTAGCTTGCCAACACTGGATAACTTGAATGTTTAGGATCTATTGGGGATGCTGAAAGAATTTGAGTGGAATAACCACAAGATCATAGGATAAAATTTAGGGGATTTTATCAATGCACTGACATCCATGAGAACTCTTATTGGGGCATATGGACAATTGAAGACAGATTCAAAACAGGGAAATACAATTGATTCTGTTTGGATTTTTAAAATTTAATTTTATTGTCAAGGTGATGTACAGAGGGGTTACAGTTACACATGTAAGAATGTGAATACATTTCTTGTCAAACTTGTTACCCTCAAATTCATTTTTCTCCCACTTTTCCTCCTCATCCCCAACCCCTTGATTTCCAACATAGTGTCTTGTGAGTATAGCTATTAGGTTGTTTTACCCTTTGTCCTTTGTCTCACCATTTTGGTGTTCCCCTCCCCTTCCCAAATTCAGATAAAGATACATACAATACTCAGGGTACTAAAATCAGATACAGTGATAACAATGGAAACCATAGGGAAAAAACAAAAGGAATAATTTCACATAGTACATTATAAAAAACAACAATGAAAAAACCTCTTGTTTCCATATGTTGGAGTTCATTTCACTTAGTATCATCTTATGTGGTCATATGTACATAGTTATCTAGCTATTGTGATCCTCGGCTACAACTATCCTAGACATATACTAATTATTACCATATACATTACCATATACATATACTAATTATTACCAATGAGGGAAACTACGGAATCTATGTTTCTTTGGGTCTGGCCACCATTAGCTAATGTAATCATGATTCTAAAGATTCAGGAATCAAAATTCCCAGAATTTTATGACATCATCCATTAAAATGAAATAAATAGATGGTCATATATGTGAGAGGTAAAATGATAAAGTTTTAGGATAATTGATGCTACTCCAAACCCTAGTCTGCTTAATAATGACATATGGGAAGGGGAAGAGAAAAAAAAAATATATATATATACCAGAGAATCTGAATTATTTCAAGGTAACATTAGGTATATTACCAATTTAAATGAAAGTACTCATTTTTCTATCAATTAAGTTTCTTTCAAGTAATTTGAGTAACGATGAAAGGTGTTATTTCACAGAAGTAAAAGCCAAAAGCAGGGTCGAGTTCAAGGTTGGCTTCTTTACCAGAGGTGGATTTTTTTTTTTCCATTCTCTTCCATTTGTTGTTCACAAAATGGTAACCCCCACTTCACGTGTATGTAATCTCTTCTTGTATAGAAGCATTGTCTAGGAACGCATAACATGTTCTTGACCATTCTGGGTAGAAATGTGTCCCCTAATTCTGGATGCATCATTAGTAAGAGAATAAGATTACTCCTAAAGCACATGGCTTCAGGTAAGAGATCTGTGGATGTAAGGATGAAAATCAGTACTCTTTGGGAAGAGGGAAATCAGTCTTGGATGGTGATGAACAAGGTATCATCGAAAATTTCCTGTATATTGGATGAAACAAAGAATCCCCCCTGCGAAAATCATATTTAATTATATTACAAAGGACAATAATTCAAATCTTTTCCCATCTCATTGTTCCCTTTGCAGATAGGACACTAGTAATATTGAGTGGGAGTACTAAGATTATTATTTGCAGTATCTACAGCCAAGTTTTAGAATTCTCAAATTGCTCTAGATACCCTCAGAATGTTTTGGACTTTGAAAAAAGTTAAGACATCCTTTCCCCATAAATTTTGGACAGAGACTTTTCAAAAAGATGGAAAGCAATCCGTATATAATAACCTAGAATTCAAAATGCTGTTATATAACAGCTATTTGATATTTGACAAGTTTTTTGACACTCTATAATGAGCTTGTTTATATCTTCAATCTGATAAATAAATTTACCATGTACAGATCTGAGCACACGTATGGTAAGTTCAACATTTTGTCCTTAATGGAGGTGAAGTGGGTGGCATCTAAATTCAGTTCGTCATTTTTGAAAATATTTTTAAAGTGAAAAGGACCTACATGCTTAGTTATTCTAATCTCATTACTTTTCTTTGGCTCTAATTTTCTTGTTTCAATTAAATTAACAACCATTTTCCTATTGTTAGGAAGTTAGAAACTATTTTCTGTGTGGCCAAGCTGATGACCTGAACTCAGAAGAGGTAAATGTAAGTCTCAAGCTATTTATGGCACCTTAGAAGCACATTGTTTCTCCAAATATTAGTTTTCTCCTCAGGATGTTAGACTCTGTAAGTCATTCATGTATTTATTCCTCTATCCATTCACTCAATTAACATTTGTTTACCTGCTATAATTTGGAGAATTAGAAACAAAAAATAAAATGGCCTTTGCTTTCAATGTGTTGATAGTAAAGTAACACCAAAAGACACAATATACTTTTATAATATGATAAGTACCATGATGGAGATGTGAATGGGTATTTTGTAATCACCTAGAAGGGATGCTGAACTCACCTAAAGGTTGGACATGAGTGAAGGGAAAGTTTCCTTGAAGATAATATTGAAGCTGAATATGGAAGGAATGAGGAGGCATTAAACAGGCACAGGCAGGTTAAGGAGGAGTTGAAGACAGCATGATTAAGGTATGAAGCGAAGACACAGCCTGTGTAAAAAGAAAGTATCCACTGTTCATTTTACTACAGAAAAGTTATAAAGCAGAGGAAGAGGCAAGAGAATGTTGGACAGCTGTGAGGAAAGCCAGAGGCCTTGAGTGTCTTTTATCCTGCAGGAGATGATTCATTAAAAGGTGTTATTTAAGGACTAAACTGAGACATGTCAGAATTTTTCTAACATCTCTTTTTAGCCCTCTTTAATTCTATTGATTTTACTGTTAAGTGTTTATCCTATAATATTCTATAACACTCTCACTAAATCATTATTCATATGATATTATAGTACATATTGAATCTAAACCTTTGTTCCTTTCTTAACTGAACAGAGGTGTGAATCTTTCTTTTTTTTGTTTCAAGGAAATACAATAGTTGTGAAATAGTACCATGGTTATCAAAGAAGTTAACCGAACCTTCCATTGTTTACCTGGAGTACACAATCCTCAGTTCAATTTTTATTGTTTTCAGAAGGTTAACTATCCCTTCCTATAACACAACTGAAAGAACTAGCAGAGGAATCTATTGTCTTTGTATGTACATTCTGTCTAAAACATAAAACTCTAGATATTAAAAATTACTTTTCTACACCTCCTCCATCTCTTCCACAACCTCCTCCTCCTTCTTTTACTTAGAAAAGTCTCCTATTAAGATGCAAATTGTTGAAGTGGGATTCATTAAGCTATTATCAGAAATAGTAGCATGAATTATCTGACTATTAGATGCCCAGTAAAGAGGAAAATGGGTTTGCTCTAGATGTTTGAGTGATCAGAGGTGGAAAAGGACCTGGCCATCTGAGAAGAAAGGTCCGTACATGAGCTCTGCCTCTTCATTGAAGAGAGCCATTTACAGATGATGTATTTTTTTTTCTATTAAAGTAGCCAGGGTCAAGAACTACAGAATACTTAACAAAATAGTAAAAGGGGCCTCTTATTTGAAAAGAAGAAAGTTTCAGCCATGAAGTAGAAGAGTATTTCCTCAATATGACTGCAGACAATATTGTCTTAGAAGGTAATGGAATGCTTGTCTTTCCAGTGTGCTCACCTCTCCTGAGTGTTCTAATGGGTTCTCTATAATGAAGACAAGGACTTGAACTTGGAGCACACACCATCATCTTCATCCTCCCTTACTGGATAGCATCTATCTCCCACCTCTTCCCCCATTTTTACTTGAATGAAAAGATAAGATATTATCTAAATCCTGGCAAGGAATGGAATTCATTTGCATGAGAATCTCCTTGAGGAGGTTAAAAAAAGTCACTAAAGGCACTAGAAGAGGATACTGTGTGGAAATCTGAACAAAGCAAAAAGGGCAAATGCTGTTGATGAGATAGTAAGCAGAAAACACATCTGTACTGTCATCCTCCTGAGCTTTCAGTCTGGAAAGGCCTTCCCTGAGGCTATATCGCCTCAGAGAGAATTCCTGTGACTTCTTTCTCATTGCTTTACCTAGCCAACTTCTTGGATGTATTCCACATGTACTTCCTGGATAAGCTTATGAGAACCCCTGGATCTGGGAATACGTTGCTTGCCTCGTATACATGAAGCCCTGGGTTCGATTCCTCAGCACCACATAATCAGAAAATGCCAGAAGTGGCACTGTGGCTCAAGTGGTAGAGTGCTAGCCTTGAGCAAAAAGAAGCCAGGGACAGTGCTCAGGCCCTGAGTTCAAGCCCCAGAACTGGCAAAAAAAAAAAAAAAAAGCCCTTCATTTGGCTTAATGCTCTTCTTACAGTCTTAATATTTTACTTTATTTCTTTGAACTTGTGTTTTGTGAGTGAAGCCCAGTGGGACACAAGGTCATAAGCACAGAATCTGCCAATATGTATGTGCTCCACCATTGCCTGCCACCCCTTTCACACAGTGTTCAGCATGCTTCATAAGGAAGAATTCCTCCAGACCCACCATGAATGCAACCCATTCAGACTCAAACCAAATACAAGATAAGCTTAGAGCATCCATGTCTGTGTAGACAGAGGCTCTCACAGCTGCAAGAGGCTGGGGTTTCTGTTTGAAATAGAACATGCTTTGAGTGTGAAAGAAGACAATGGTGAAGGAACAACTACACAGTGAAAAAAAATATTTGTGACCCATACCTCTTATAAAAGAGTTAATATCTAAAATACATAAGGAAGCCTGGGCTCTTTCATCATACTTGTTGTAATCCTAGCTACTCAGGAGGTTGAAATCTGAGGACTGTAGTTTAAAGCCGGACTAGGCCAAAAAGTCCGTGGAATTCTTGTCACCAATTAGCCACCAAAAAGCTGGAAGTAGAACTATGGGTCAAGAGGTAGAATGCCAGCCTTGTGAATTAAAAAATAAAAAAAGCTAACAGTACCCAAGCTTTCTGTTCTAGCCCCAATACCAGCATAATTAAAAAGTGGGAGAAAAAATAAGGGAATGAGTAACAAGTTGGACAAGAAGTGTACTCACTACCTTATGTATATAACTGTAACCCCTCTGTACATCACTTTGACAATAAAATTAAATAAAAAAGTGAACATGTTTTTGTAGAAATAATGATATCCTGTTTTTGAAGCAAGATATGCCACATTTTTATTTTGCATTGAAATTTTATAAATTGTATTTCTGGCTCTCTTACCCCTTCCTCTGGATACCCATGTGAATATTTTTTAAAATGTCGATTTACATCTTGAGAGAACATTTTTGGTCTAGTGAGCTCTGTCTTTCAAGCATATCCTCCGTTATCCATCCCTGGTTAGGAACCAGGCACTGGTGGCTCTTTCAAGAGGCTGGGATCTGAGAGCTTTGAAGCCCACCTGGGCATACAAATCTATGAGATTCTTATCTCCAAATAATAAGCAAAAAGCTGGAAGTGTAGGTTTGGCTCAAGTAGTAGAGTGCCAGCTCTGAGCAGGAAAGCCAAGTCTGAGTGCAAGTCCCTTTAGTTTAAGACCAGTACTAAGCAGCAGAGGGTAAGGGCAAGAAAAGAAAAAGAAAAACAGGACAGGTAAACCATTTCAGTAAAATTCCTACTCACAGGCACTATTACATGGAACTGCTTTTCTTATTAATTGAACTATAGAAAGATCCACTGTCTTGGTTACATTTTTTCCATGGTCCTCATAGCTAACAAGTTACAAACTGGGGGAAAAAACAAAGGAAAGATATAACTCATTATTCTTAACCATCCTTCACCGTTGCATTTATATTTTGGCTTTACTAAAAAAAAAAATAGTATTTCCTGAGACAACATTCATACTCCTATCATCTTTCTTCCAAGTGTAGGAAATATCATCTTTATTAATTATGTTTTGGTTCAATTGTAAGTGACAAAAACCACCACCCCCACACACTCAGCCCAAATTGTGGTTTCAACATATGAAATGCTCTTTTTTCTCTGATTCATACATCTAGGAGGGAGATATCATGGGTTCTGCAGTGTGATGATCCAGATCACTTCTATTTTGTTGTTCTAATATGTGCGACCTCTGGCCCCAATGCTGCATTGCAACCCATGACGTCATTAGCCATCAAGCTTGCCTACAGCACAGATGCACTAAGGAAACGGTAGGAAAATATATGACCAGTCTTTGAAATCTTTCAGGCCTTATACATATCACTACTGCACATTCTATTAGCTAGAATTTACACACACAGCCATAGTATGTACAAAGGGGTCTGGGAAACGCTATATTTTGATCTCAAATAAAGAGACAAGTGCTACTACAGAAAATCAAGGGAATAGAAGTTGTAGAACACCATCCATATGCATTACAACATTTTCACATTTCCCATAGCCTTATATTTCTGCAAATATTTCTCATCTCACTAAATCCCATTAGCAAGGTTATCAGATGTCATATTGTAGGTAAATAATGAATGTTGTTTCAAACTGCAAAGAACCAATAGCCCCCTCATCAAGTGGGCTAAAGACTTACAAAGAGACTTCTCTGATGAGGAAATGAGAATGGCCAAGAGACATATGAAAAAATGCTCTACATCACTGGCTATAAAAGAAATGCAAATCAAAACAACATTGAGATTCCATCTCACCCCAGTAAGAATGTCATATATCAAGAAAACTAACAATAACAATTGTTGGAGGGGATGTGGCCAAAAGGGAACCCTACTTCATTGTTGGTGGGAATGTAAACTGGTTCAGCCACTCTGGCAAGCAGTATGGAGATTCCTCAGAAGGCTAAGTATAGAACTCCCCTATGACCCAGCAGCCCCACTTTTGGGTATCTATCCAAAAGACCACAAACAAAATCACAGTAATGCCACCAGCACAACAATGTTCATCGCAGCACAATTTGTCATAGCAAGAATCTGGAACCAACCCAGATGCCCCTCAGTAGACAAATGTATCAGGAAAATGTGGTACATATACACAATGGAATTTTATGCCTCTATCAGAAAGAATGACATTGTCCCATTTGTAAGGAAATGGAAGGACTTGGAAAAAGTTATACTAAGTGAAGTGAGCCAGATCCAAAGAAACATGGACTCTATGGTCTCCCTTATTGGGAATAATTAGTACAGGTTTAGGCAAGTCATAGCAGAGCATCACAAGGCCCAATAGCTATACCCTTATGAACACATAAGATGATGCTAAGTGAAATGAATTCCATGTTATGGAAACAATTGTTATATCACAGTTGTAACTACTTTCAACATCCCATGTGTATCTGTAGCTTCTATTATTGATGATGTTCTTGTATCACCTTCCTGTGGTTGTACCTACACTATCTCTGTAATCTTATCTGAGTATATTGGAAACCGTGTATACTGGTATTGGAAGCAGGAAATTGAAAGGGAATACCAAATTTGAGAGACACAGGGTAAAAAAAGACAAACAACTACAAAAGCAATACTTGCAAAACTGTTTGGTGTAAGTGAACTGAACACCTGGGGGGGGGGAAGGGAAAGGGGGAGGAGGGAGGAGGGTGTGAGGGACAAGGTAACAAACAGTACAAGAAATGTATCCAATGCCTAACATATGAAACTGTAACCTCTCTGTACATCAGTTTGATAATAAAAATTTGAAAAAAAATGAATGTTGTTTCCTTGCTTCATAAATTATCATCATTTACACTAATACAGTTCTACAGTTTCTCCAAGATGTATTTATTATGGTTGGTAACATAAGAGTACATAAAATGCAACTTAATTGCAAATATCATTGTTAAAAATAATCATACTCTGTTAATTAAATACATAGGAAACTAATTTTATAATGGATTCTATATGAAAAGAAAGATAAGTTTGAATGTGAATAAAGATAACTTTTTTTCTAGGAAGATTTTTACAAGGCTAAATTTTGAATTATACCCACAAGGATTCTGGTACAGAAATGCTTGGGCTGGCCACAGGAATTGGGATTTTTATTAAGTTCTCAGGGTTATTGTAGTGAGAAACACTGACAGAATATAGAAGATTGGGGTTTTCTTTTTCCATGTATCCTACCTAGCACAGAACCAGATCTTTCAAAGGATCACTGAAAATTCCAGCATCTCATCTTTCTTCCTGCATCTTTGATGGATTACTGCTAGTCGTAGGTGCTTATTTTTTGGACTTTATATTATTTCTATTTTCTTATTTGTGCTTTACTTCTGATTTTTCCCTCTACAACAGACTATAAACTTCTCCATTACCCAAGAAAAGAAGCCTGAAAGGAATTGTTAACCTACCTGGAGAAGGATTCTTGCGACAAGGGCAAAAATGAACTTATTGCTATTATACTAATTCATTTCCTCTCTAGATTGGTAAGTTATAAACTCCACTATTCACTGTTTTTTTTTTTTTTTTTTTTTTTTTTTTGGCCAGTCCTGGGCCTTGGACTCAGGGCCTGAGCACTGTCCCTGGCTTCTTTCCGCTCAAGGCTAGCACTCTGCCACTTGAGCCACAGCGCCGCTTCTGGCCGTTTTCTGTATATGTGGTGCTGGGGAATCGAACCTAGGGCCTCGTGTATCCGAGGCAGGCACTCTTGCCACTAGGCTATATCCCCAGCCTATTCACTGTTTTAATAGTGTAGTTGAAAGGATAGATCTTAATGTAAGAATTGTGAAATATTTTGTTTCAGAGTATGCTAAGAAGTAATTATAGTTTTGATGCTGATTTATCCTATAATTCAATGTTTCCCAAGGAGCTCTATGCTCTTATATACACAAGATAATTTTAAGTGGCATCTTTGCAGATTTTAAACTGGAATATTTTCATATTTATTTTTGCTTTTACCTTGCACTTATAGCAAGGAGCTCTGAATTTTTATTAGTGGTAATGATGTAAAGTTTTCTCTTGTGAAGTGAAAGCATGAGCTAATTTAAAGAAGAATATTCACTGAGAGGTGTTTAAGCAAAATTAGAATCAATTTATGAGTCAGTCCAAGAGCTATTAATTGGAGTCATTTTTGAATGTGTCACTTAATCTCTGAATTCAAAAGATTTTTTTCATCACATGAAATAATCCATAGATACATAATAAGTGTTTGAAATTGATAGCTACTATTATTGTTATTACTATTATTAATTTGAATTAGGTTTTTCTGAGCATTTTCATGGTATATGCTATGAATTCTTGCCTAGACATTGAAAAAGAAGGATTAACAGAACCCTGCAAAGAAAAATTGACTTCTCAAGACAGCCTCAGAACAAAGTAGGAATATCAAATGCCCACTGATAGAGTGTTTATTAATAAATTATGACTCACTCATTCAATAGAATACTACATAGTCACTAAAAGAAATGAGAGTTGCCTGGAATGCAGGTGTAATATGGGAGAGGATAGGTAGGGATCAAAGAGCCATATTTGTGAGGAAAGGTGGAAGTAAGTTTAGAGCATCCTTAAAACATGAAGACAGCAGTTTGACTAAATGAGGACGGATAGCTGAGACAAAGGAAGCAACTGGAATACAGATATAGACACAGGAAACACCCTGACTTTGTGAGCATGTCTCCTTCGTAAACTTGAAAGCAGTTCACTGTGGCCAGATCTGAGTATGGACAGGTTTGTGGCAGATGGTGGGGAGCTGTGGTATCATGCTAAAAGGCAGAGTCACGGGAAACCACAGTTGGCTTCAAGTAAGGAAATAATGTAACCAGGAAAATGGTGGTGAAAGACCTCATGGATGTGTGGGGTGGGTAGTTGTGTCTAACAAGAGGCTGTCACTGTTGTTTAGGTCACAGATGAAGGAAAGGTCCTGAGCAAAGGCAGTCTCAGTAGGGATGGAGAGGAGGCTGGGAGGCAGCAGGAAGTGGTGAGTACATTGAAAAACTGAGGCTGACTTCCAAGTGTCTTAACGGCTAGGAAACAGATGAAAAGAAGGAGCATATCTTGGTACAGCTGCAGAGAGGCCAGCTACAATTTTGGAACTGAGTCCCTTTGAGGTAAGCATCTGAGTGGCCATTAGCTATGAAGCCTTTGGGAGAGACTGAGCTACAGATTAAAGTAGCATGCCAGGCTTTAAGTCATTTTACATCACAATGTTCCAATAAGGTTCTGTATCTCACATGCATAACAAGACAGTTGGTCTTATGGTTTAATTCCAAATAATTTGCTTCATCTTGCATCCTCACCAGGGTTTGGGTTAACTATTCAGAGACATAGTCATAATAGGTATGCTTATTTTGGGCCCCTCTGTTTCCCAAAGACAGGTGGCCAAGTCTCTTACATCTGACCAAGATGTCACAGCCTATTCCAAAAATGAATGCCCAGGCAGGCTCTGAGGCTTAATTCTTATTCTGAGAAAGGGATGAACCTGTTCAGATGGGGGCTAAAATGAAAGCCATTCCAAAACGCACAGAGAAGTGGTGATTGAGTTTACAGAAACTTGATTTTGCGCTTCTGACAAGTTGAATGTTTTCTTTATAATCTATAGTTAAATCTAGAAGGCCCATTTAAAAGAAATCCAGGAACATTAGACATATTCGAGTGAGAAACAGTGTGCCAGGCCCTGCAAAGCTTACAATTACACTTGGCTTTGCCTGGTGTTGAAAGTGACCAAAACTAATCAGGTCCAGAAGAGCATTCAGTAAAGCTGCTTTTCTGACTCTCTGCCTCTGCCCTTCCTGCTTCTGCTGCTGAGCAGATTGCAAGAAACAGTGCCAACTCTACATTGCTTAATAATAATTCTCATTAGCATGCTGCCTAGGGTGTGTATCGCAGAGCAAAATTTAGCTTCTCCTTGGTGTAAATCAAGAAAAGAGATTACAATTCTCAGAGTGCATAAAGGGTTTGATGACCTTGGAGTGGGGTGTCTGTATTTAGAGGTTACAGAGAAACAGGTCTTTTCTCTCCCCCAACAAGGGGGTGGGGCAGAGGCTTGTTAAAGAGAAATTTTAATACCAGATGAGGAACTTTGTGTTCTTTCTGCTTATCCACTTGCTTGTCCTAGAAATTTAAGTTGTTTGTGGCTTTCTATTGAACACTCTGATACATTCCAAGCATCCAGGGCCTCTCCAAACCCAGTGCCCCTGTGGAGCGAATGCTATTCTCTTTGGTCTGTGCATTTGACCACAGTGGCAACAGACCAGAAGTACCTGCAGCTCCATGACTTTTGTGAGGTGGTTCACATTAGTGTTCGTTATGAAAGTGAACGAGAAGCTGTTTACTCTCTTGCAGATGCAAGGGTGACTAGATGGCATTCCGAGGAGACACGCATAACCTTGCACCTTCACAGCCTATTTAACAGGGGCCATATTTCCCACAACGGCTTTCACATGCCATCTGCTGCACATGATACCATGTGCCAGGTCCTTATAAGAAATGTATTGAATCATACAGTTCCTTACTCTTCCTGTAGAAATGGCAAATTCAATGAGGCATTAAGTAGGATTCAAACTAAAGGAATTATGGGCCTAGCAAACATATTGAATAAAAAGTGAATTTTTATTGTCCACATCAGATGTAAAATAGCCCTCATAGATACAACATATCCACAAGTTATCTGACTTAGAAATTTAAAAATACAATGATAAATTACGTGTATGTGAATTTATTTGCCAACTGATAAATTAAAAGATGATACGAAAAGTCCAAGAGTTTTTAAAGGCAGTCTTTAAAAAAATTGTTAATGGCATTTCTTTCTTTTTTAATTTTGTTAACATTATTTTTTGTTTGTGTGGTACTAGGGAATTGAATCCAGGGCCTCATGCATGCTGGGCAAGCACTCTACCAATAAGCCATACTCCATGTCAACAGGATGTCTTATAATTTTATCCTTTTTATTTTTTGGTGCTCGGGATTGAATACAGGGCTTTATGCATGGGAAGTATGTATTCTACCACTGAACTACATCCCTGCCCATCCATATTTCCTTCATTCCCCAACTAGCATACTATTTCTCTTATCTGACTCAATGCTGTTGAGCTCAGTGGTAGTGGAGTGTCACATTTTAAAAACACAAGAGAACTGGTACAAAGCATACCAAGGAACAAATGGATTTAATCACTCTGCACTTCTCACTCTGGGAAAGTGGCATCTTCATTGTTAATTGAAACAAAAATGTAAAATAAGAGAAATACCAAAAAAAGGTAAAATGAAAAGATTTCAGGCTCTTCTCCTTCATGACCTATGACAGTGCATTGTAATGTCTGACAGTCTTGTACTTTCATGTATTATTCCGTTAGGGTCTATAGGGAGGCTAGAATGGTCTGCCAGAGAGACAGTCTGTAATTGAAAGTTCTTTCAAGAGAAAGACTTCTATCAGGTCTGCTGAGGGAATAGGAGCTGCACCTGCTGACTTTTTTATGTTTGCCAACTCTGAAAGAATGCAAAGCATAAAGAAATTGAATGGTGTTATTTCTTTTATAATTTCTCAGTGGAAATAGGGCTTTCAAAATTATGGATACGTTGTACCAGTCTAACTAGGGGCTTTCAAGATGAAATTGCAATCTATAGCTTGTTTTAAGAGTTGGGATTATGTTTGCCTTTCCTGAGCCAGTCTAAATAATTACTTTAATCTCTAACAACATATAAATTCATAAGTTGTTGCCATCGTGGCTCTTAGGGAGTACTCAACTTTTCCAATGTTGCTTCTCTCAGCTATAAATTTATACTTTGCTACTGGCCCATGTGTGTTGTTTTAAATGTTTTGGTCTCTTGGTACAGATCGCTTAGCAGAAATGCTAGATGCTTTTGATACAAGAAATAAAGATCAAATCCTAATGAAGAAATTAGTATTTTTAAAAGACACAGGCCTTCTTTGAGTACTGTTGTCTTTAATTCAGAAAGAAGCTCTGCAGCTTCCATATGCTGCTCATTTGTCTTCATTCCTGACATTATCATGAAGAAGCATTGAAGATGCACTACAAACCTGCTTGGCTGCTTAAGTCCCTGGATAAAGAAGTTCTTGGGGGCAGACACATCTTCAAGCTCCTTATAATCTTCACATTGTACATTTTACTTCTTATCTAGATTCTATTCTTGACAAGTGATAAGTTATAATCCTTATTGGATTTGAATGAAAGAGAGACAGACAGACACAGACACAGACACAGACACAGAGAGAATCTCTTATTTATGGTTTGGGCTTTGTGCTTGAATTAGACATTTTTATATTATTTGCATGTCATTATTGTAAGTCTCCCCCCCCCCATTTTTTTTGCTTAATATGAACTATTCAGAGTAGCAAAAGTTATCACACATACAACCATATACTCAGGCCCTATAATAGAATTCATCATGCCAGATAATTGTTCTGGAAGTTTTTGGTATTCTTAATATGCTTCCCTATGCCTATTCTACTGGTCAGACTCAATGCATGACCACAATTGACAACTACCTAGCATCAGAAGTGGTCGTGTGACCCAGATTTGTCTCTCTCCTTCTGGTCCAATCAGAATACTGCCTTGGGGTTCATCTATGAGTGGAGAAAGATTGTCTCCACTCTCAGCTTCTGGTGGCTATGTTCTGTGCCATTTGGAGGCATCCTGGCTTACTTAGAAAGAAAAAAATCATCCTTTAAAGCAAAGCTAAAGACCGACAGAGTTGAAAACTATAGGAGAAAAATAAAATAAAAAGACACAGCAGCATCATGCCCTCTCTCTCAGGTCCTCAAGTCTTGCTGTCTACAACCTCTCCTTTGTTTCTGTAGGCTCTCTGATCTGTTCTTGTGAATCCTACTTCTGGATTACATGTGTTTGTGATGAGCTTTTGCCATTCATAAGCAAAAAAAAAAAAAGGCCTATCATTGCTGATTTGATCAAAATGAGAGTGGCTGACAGTTAAACACTTCTGGACAAGTGAAGAGGTCTCATTTTCTCCATATAAGTTAGAATTACAAAGGATGGGGAAAGAGAAACAAAATTCATCTCAAGAGTGTTTGGTAACTACAAAAGCTAATATTGGTGTAGGGCTCTACAGTTTTCAAAGTGCTTTGAGAATCATTTTTCCATTGAATCCTCACGAGAAGTCTGTGAAACAGACAGCAAATGGTATATCATTATCCATGTTACAAACAAAATGGCAGAGGGAAGTTCTTCCTGTGGTTCTGGAATTACAATAAAGGCAGTAGCTTAGGACAATGGATCCTGAAAGTATTTATACATCCTTCCATTTGGGAGCCCCTTCTTCCTGATAACAATTTTCCCAGGAAGGGCCAATAAATCCCCAACCCCAAGGGAACCATAATAATAATAATAATAACAATACTAATAATAATCATGATAATCCCTTAGGAACACAAGCATCTATAGGAAATGGAGGCTCAGTTTCACCTTCTTGTCTCTAGACAAAGTAGAGCAAAAGGGATTAAAAGAGAGAAAATGGAGGGGGAAACTAATGTTCAGAGAGTATACTGTACCCAGGCCACCAACCAAGTTAGCTCCTAAATGATGTTAGAAAATAACCACTGATGATCACACAGGTAGCTTGTTTCAGAACCACCAGGGGGAAGTGGGGTGGTGGTGATGACGCAGGTTAAAAACAGATTGTTGCATCTTATCCACAGAATCTCTAATTCAGAAAGTTGAGGGAGGACCCAAGATGCAGCATTTCTGACAAGTTGCTAGGTGATACTAATATTCCTAGTCAAGTCATCATTCTAAGAAAATTGGTAATATACAGCATCTAAGTTCGAATTCTCGGCTTCTTGTACTCTGTCACTCTGCATCCTTTTAACTGTGCGCTGGGCCTTGCTCATTCTTTGTCCTGATCAATCCCGGCAGCTTATCAAATGATCAAAATATGAGTTTCCAGTAAGTATTCATTTTTAGTATGCTTTGTAATTTTATGCTATGCACGTGTAATTTAGCATGTAAGGCACAAATCTGGATATAAGGTATAAATGCTGACACTGGAAGTAAAAGTCCGAATTTGGATGTCCTTGTTCCTCTTTAAGTGCATCTTAATTAAGCAGAATATGGTTCATCAGGTGTGGCTAGGCACGCTTATAATCCTAGCCCTTCAGGCTGAGACAGAGGGTTGAAAATTTGGAGCATCTTGTGCTACCTAAAAACACCCTGGCTCAAAACACAAAATTTAAAAAATACAGTTTAGGGGCAGGGCTAAATAGTAGAAGCATAGATGAGAAGTGATAACTTTAGTTTCGTGCATAAAATGTACATCAGAGGAAAAAAATAAAGCAGAAAATAAACAAGATGAACTCAAAATACTGTAGCAAATGTTGGGCTGAAATTCTGCCAGGTGTGGAGGTGTAGAAAAATGAACACACATTTTGGTAGCAAGGCACATAACTGTTTAAAATCCTTTTGCAGAAGTTATGGGAAATGGTATTTCTGGCATGGATCTATGAGCAGAGTTAACTGGGTTTCTCATGTACACAAACCAACAATAGCTGTAAGGATTGCCTTGTCCAGCCTTGGGTGTTGCATAACTCTAAAACACCACCTGCACATATGCCAAAGAATGGAACATGGAGAAGTAAATGCAGAAAAATTCGCTATACAATAAAAATATACAAGAAAGTGCGAATTCTCATGAATTCTCTATAAATGGTAGCTAGTTTGTGTTCTCTTCACAAAGTAACATTCCTGCAAATGACTCAAATGGATATGTCTGGATATATATGTGTGTGTGTGTGTGTATGTGTGTGTGTAGTCTTCTTTATTTTTTTCTGGTCCTGGGGTTTAAACTTAGGGCCTGGGCACTGTCCCTGAGCCCTTTTGTGCAAAGATAGCACTGTACCACTTTGAGCCACAGCTCCACTTTCGGCCTTCTGGTGGTTGATTAGAGATAAGAGTCTCAAAAGGACTTTTCTGCCTGGGCTGGCTTTGAACCATGTTCCTCAGATCCCAGCCTCCTGAGTAAATAGGATTACAGGCATGAGTCACTAGCACCTAGCCACAGAATTTTTTTCTTGAATTTAGTTTATCTTAAGCTCTCTAACATTGTTACCTTCTGCTCAGCGTTGATGACAGTGTTGTCTGAGGTAGATGAATCCAGGGTACACATGTTGTACATTTGTAATAGCACTTGAAATTTTAAGTTTATTATCTAGAAAATGGCTATGTGGTGGAGGTGAAAGCAGGTGTCCCCAGACATATTTCCCCTGCAAATTAGCTGAGAGAGAGAGAGAAAGAGAGAGAGAGAGAGAGAGAGAGAGAGAGAGAGAGAGAGAGAGAGAGAGAGGACACAGGTAGGTAAAGTGCCAAGTCCCTGCCAACCCCTCTTTCCTCTCTCTCAGTTGCCTCTGCAGTCCCTCTCTGCCTGCTGCTGTTTTCACTGCTATCATTATCTCTGTTTCTGAGAATAGGGAATGTTGCCAACGTGCTTCTGTTCTGTCCTCAGTTGTTCTCTGACTGTTCTCTAAAGTCCCTTCCACCAGCCCCTAGCCTGTTTCCTTCCCCAGCTTTTACATTATTCCTCATTCTCCTCAAGGTCTCAGACATCATCTCACTCACTTCCTGATGCTGCTATGGTTGTTGCTGGGCTCTGGTAGCTATTTGGCTTTAAGCTCCACCATTTCTCACTGGAAGCTCTAACTTCCCTGATTATGAGATTTTGGACATTGCTTTTCTATCCCTGATTATGTGCGGATAGCTTCTGATAAATGGGTTCAGATCACAGTAGGTAGAAATATTCTTGCCCTCTGCCATGGGTATTTAGTATTGACACACAGAGGTCAGTACTCAAGGTCATACCTTGGCCTTTTGCTCCTCACCTTCTCTTCATAACCATTCCTCATTGTATCTTCTTCCACATATGATAGTACCAGATTTTTAGTCTCTTTATCTGATTGCTATCATGTTGCATTCTTGTTGGTTGTGAGGATTTGGGGCTCAAATACCTTCCTACCAGCTGTGTTATATATACCAGGTGTTTGACCTTACACAAACTACTGACCTTTCTGTGCATTTATAAGTTGAGATAATAATGGTACCCAGACCAGCAGGATAATACATGTAAATTACATAGTGTTTGGCTTATTGTAATGGCTCAATAACAGGAACTGCCATTATTAAACTATAAATTACCTATCTACAGTTCATAGAGCCACTACCTTAACCAGAGCTATATGGCTCTCTGGTGCTAAAAAGAACAGATATTGTGGAAACTGAGTAACCTTAATTGTGTGCATATCATGATGCATGAGTCTATCCTTCCTCACTCTAATATTACTCTCAGATAATCACTAACAAAGCCCAATTCTTTCACTTGTCTTTTTTTGTTGTTGTCAGTTGTGGGGTTTGAACCAGGACTTAGGCACTGTCCCTGAGCCTCTTTGTGCTCAAGGCTCATGCTCTACCACATGAGCCACAGCGCCACTTCCAATTTTTAAGTTGTTAATTAGAGATAAGAATCTAATGGGACTTTTATGACCTAGCTAGCTTCGAACCGTGATCCTACAATCTCAGCCTCCTGAGTAGCTAGGATTCCAGGTGTGAGACACTGGCACGCAGCATATTTCTTGTTGTTTTGATGATTGTCTGTTCACTGCTAACATTCAGTAGACTTTATATAGTATAATTAAAGAGTATATCCCTATAAATACCTTAATGGCTTCTACTTCTTAAAATGTCTAATGATATTTTGAATGGATTGTTTTGCTAAGGACAATGAAGAAATTGGATAAAGTACAAACCACTTTCTTGAAAACAGTGGTAGAGGTTGAGGTCATATCTAAGAAAAGAAAACAGTTGGAAACAAAAATAACCCACCCCTCAAAATGCCTTCTTTTTCTTCTGGGAATAGGAGTCTCACACCTGTAATCCTAGCTACTGAGGAAACTGAGTTCTCAGGATCCTAGTTCAAAGCCAGCCTGGTCAGGAAAGTCCATGAGACTCTTACCTACATTAAAGTACAAAAAACTGGAAGTGGAGTGGTGGCTTAAATGGTAGGGCTTTATGGTTGAGCAAAAATAGCTCAGGGATATGGCTCAGGCTCTCAGTTCAAACCCAGGACAAATGCGCACGCGCGCGCACACACACACACACACACACACACTGATGGGGGTGAGGGTGGAGACAGAAAATAAGAAATCTCCAAATATCAGTGATTTGAACATATACTTAAAAATTGTTAAAGGACAGCAAATTACACCAAAGGAATTAGAAAGAATAAAAATAATCATTAAAAATGAAAAGGCCTGGGCTGTTAATGTGACTTAGCTGTGGAGTGCTTGCCTAGCATGCATGAAGCCCTGGATTCCATTCCTCAGCATCACACACACATAGAAAAAGCTGGAAGTGGCGTTGTGATTCAAGAAGTAGAGTGCTAGCCTTGAGCGGTGCTCAGGCCCTGAGTTCCAAGACGCAGGACTAGCAAAATAAACAAATTAATTAATTAATTAATTAAATGACAAAGTCCTGAC
Source organism: Perognathus longimembris pacificus (assembly GCF_023159225.1). NCBI lineage: Eukaryota > Metazoa > Chordata > Mammalia > Rodentia > Heteromyidae > Perognathus > Perognathus longimembris. Next base: position 101,134,830 of record NC_063161.1, read on the forward strand.
AGGATTGATATTGAAAATAAGAAACAATATTAATCCATATCAAAAATGGAAAAACAAACATTATTAAACGTATTCTACAGATGTTTAGAAGATGAAAAGAAGATATTCTGAGAAATGTTGTGTCAACAAATTTGAAAATTTAGATTCTTCAGCAAATTTCATTTGATAGTCAGGAAACAAAGATTGGGAACAAACCCCTTTTAAAGTGACTCCAGAGATAAAGTTTCAGGCTTACCCAGTTAATTTCAATGGAGAACTTAGTAAATATTTCAGAAAGAAATTATTAGAGGCTTAAAACCCTTCCAAAAAGTAAATACTATGATTTAGTACCAAAATTGTTTAAATGACTAGAATATCTTAAATGATAAAAACAGAGTAATCCAATGAGAAAGGAAAGCCACTAGACATTCTCATTCCTAACTACTGATCCAAAAGTTCCAAATAGAATGTAAGGAAACATTGTGGCCAAGGTATATTTTCCCCATTATATTCTTCAATATAAGGTCACAAAACTTAACATGCATTTAGGGAAATGCATGTGAATGTATGCAAAATGTATGCAGAAAAAAGAAACCCACATGCCATTCTTGAAGAGTTGAAAGGTATCACTCTAGCATCTTTAACAGGTTTTGTATAACAGGTTTTGTATATTGTCTATTCAGGTTGTATATTGTCTAACAGGTTTTGTCTATTGTCTATTCTGTTCTATGCTTTTTTTAAACATTACTTGTTCGTATTATGAGGCAAGAAAAAGTGAAATGAAAATGTTAGGTAAAAAGTTATGTTTTTACGGAACATAAGATCATATATGCAGAAAATCCAAAAGAATGTAAATACATTCTAACTAATAACTGAGGAGCCAAGTTTTCTGGCCAAAATTCAATGTACAAATTATTTTTTTCTATTATCAATAATAGGAAATGAAATATTTCAAGGGATCAATTGTAAACAGCAAGAAAATACTGTGCATACAAAATACTCTGAACAAAAAAAGTCTAAAACCTTTTCAGATAGAATTACCAAAATTTCATATGGAAGTACCAAATTGGGAGATGTTTAGAGAGACTTAAAGAAAGTAAGAAGGTAGATTATGAGCATATATTGGAAATTGAAAGCATAGTTATAAAAATTATAGACTGACATCCCAAAGTCAAAAATTTGAAGTTTTATTTGTTTCCAAATTCAATACTTCCTAATCGCTGACATGATACAAGATGAAGAAAATTCCACATCATGAGCTTTGTTATACACATAAAATTATTTTTACCTTTTGTGCATTTTTATTGATATTATAAAGGTGATATACAGAGAAGTTACAGTTACTTAAGTCAGATAAAGAATACATTTCTTTTTGGACAACATCACCCCTTCCCTCTCTCTCCCAGATTTCAGAATATGTATATTTGTGTGAAACATAAATGAATTGTCAGTTTAATGTGATGACACATGCCTAAACCCCAGCTTTCTGGAAGTTGGAGTAAGGGGGATCACTGCCCTGGCAAAGCAGAAGACCATATCTGAAAAAGAAATGGAAAAGAAAGAAAGGATGGAGGGGCAGGGGGACATGGCTCAAGTGGTAGAGTGCTTGCTCAGCAAGTGCAAAGTGCCATATACAATTTTCAGTGCCATCAAAAGAAAAATATAATTAAAAATAAATAAATAAATTTTATGTTTAGATTTGGATGCTAGTTCTAAAGATATCTCATTTCCTATAGGTAAATACTTCCAAAATTTGAAACATTTGGTTTGAAGCATTTTAGATAGGGGATATTCAGCAATTTTCCAACAATGGTACAATAAAATGACATCTCACTCAAAAATCCCAAAAGATGGGTCAGTAGAATAGGAGAAAGTGATTCTGAAATTTTATTTTTCAATACAGAGGACAGGGAATGTCTTCACAATAACCATGGAGAACAACGTCCAAGGACTTGCTCTACTTGACATAAATGCAGCAGTGGTACCAGGAAAAACAAATGTGCAAAGGAAGAAGAAAGGACACAGAAGTAAAACATATCTAGATACTTTAATTATAAATAAGGAGGCAGGGTAGAGGAAAAAGGGTATTTTTTTTGTCATCATGCAGCTGGAACACAGGGCTTGGGTGCTGTTCTTAAGGTTTTTGGCTCCAGGCTAATGCTCTACCACTTTGAGCCACAGCTCTATTTCAGGTTTTTGAGTGGTTAACTGTAGATAAAAGTCTCATGGAATTTCCTGCCACCGTTGGCTTCAAACCATGATCCTCAGATCTGTCTCCTGAGTAGCTAGGATTACAGCCTTAATCCACAGGCATGAGCCACAGGCACAAGGCTAGTATTACCTTTTTAATAGCAGGAACTGAGACAGTCAATGGGGGGAAAATGATTCCTACTTTATAAGCAAATCCATGAGAGATGGAATATAGGCATAATAGGAAAGACAACACACTGATACTTATAGTTGGTAAACTGTGCATTAATGGAAGCATTACACATCCACATCCATAGGCCTATGTGGATACTGGGTACAGATTTAAGTGAGTGGGAATTTGCTCAGTCAACTGGAATGCCCAGAGTCTTTTTGCCATTACCACCTGGTTAAATATGCCCTTTGAGGAAGACTGCTAAGACCAAAGGTGTCCCCTAGCAGTTGATGAATTTGAGAAGAGACCCAGCACTTGTGTTTGTGGACAGAACAAGGCTTTTTGGGTCTGAGAATCTGAGCACTAAACCCCAACTTCACAGCAAAGAAAGAACACGGATAGAAGGAAAACTGTTTACTTCTTTCCATGGATTCTCCATTGTGTCTGTCAATAGCTTGTGTTTGAGTTCATTGAGGATGTACAAAGTAGAATTAAAGAAGAAGGAGAAAATGAGATCTGTGCTAAACTGACCAAAAATTTTAAATAGGTTTGTGGGGATGGGGATTTAGCTGAGTGGAAGATCATTGCCTAGCAAGTGCAAGGCCCTGAGTTTGAGCCTCACCTCTGAAAAAAAACAAACAAAAACAGTTTGGTGGCCTAAAGTAAAATTTGTTTTCCTTTAGACAAGAAAAATCTCAGCATGCAAGCAAAGTAGAGGGGACTTAAAAATATGAAATGTAAAACATGGAGGAATGGGGTTGATCCTGAATAGGATTAGGTTTTGGTCAATTTTCTTCATTATGAAAGAAATAGCTACAAAAGATAGAATTGCACAATACCTTTCTTCATCTATCTCCCTTCCCTAAAAATTTCTTTGACTGATCTGAGGATGGTGCAATTCCACCTTGGATAAATTTCTTTAACATAAGGTGGTCTCTATTACAAATACAAAGAAAGACAAGAATATTACCAGCATTTTTGTATAAATAACTTCACCTAGAAAATTGATTCTGATGGGAAGAATGAAGTACTAATAATAACAAAAAAGCAAAAAGCAGGATTTTGGAGAATAGGAAACCTGTCAAAATATGGGGTGACTGTAGCTCAAGCTTGGAATCAGGCAGGATTGTGGATGTTAGTAACTAAGTCAGATCCTTATTTTTCTCAGCTACAGACTCAGCTACAGCCTCTGCTTAAGGACTAAATGAGATGCATAAGTTAGCACACGTAAGTTTGACTAAGAATGGAAGTTAATGTGTTAGATCCAATATGGTAGGTTTTGTCCTGTTTTCACCAAGACAAAGTTCTTTCTGAATTAATTTCCTTTGACATTTTTTTTTTTTTTTTTTTTTTTTGGCCAGTCCTAGGGCTTGGACTCAGGGCCTGAGCACTGTCCCTGGCTTCTTTTTGCTCAAGGCTAGCACTCTGCCACTTGAGCCACAGCGCCACTTCTGGCCATTTTCTGTATATGTGGTGGTGGGGAATCGAACCCAGGGCCTCATGTATACGAGGCAAGCACTCTTGCCACTAGGCCACATCCCCAGCCCGGCCTTTGACATATCTTGTACCTACTGGAACACTTAAATCCTCCCATTGATCTATGGGCAATACATGATTTAGGAAAATATTCTTTAAGAAAAAGTAGAGTGAATCTATTTGGTTTTCATCTTTATTACTCGTGGGCAATAACTTTTGGAGGATCCAGCAGGAATTTGAAGGAAATTAAAATAATAACTTCCATGTGTTTTTTTTTAATGACTTTATCTTGAACTTATCTCTTCTATCCCTCACCTAAGGGGATTCATGGATGTACTGGTAAAGGTACATCATGAGCTGAAATAATGCTTGCAGTTTGTAGATGACTTCAAGGACCGAGATCTTGAAATAGAAGCCTACATTCCCTAGAAGCAAAGACACTGCGTCTTCAAACAAAGCCAAGAGAGAATTTAACTTATTGAAAAATAACATAGGTAGATATGTTCTTTCCCTTTGAGCAGTGGCTTTTAAACATTTTGTTTGCAACTACAATACACAGTACCTTTTACACTGTAGCCTGCTACACACATACACATTGTACATGCTTCTATCTGAAATAAAAGTTTTGTGACTAAAGCTTACCCTTCTATATCTGATGCACTCTGAAATGTTACATTGCACTCTATGTCCTTTTTTAAAATGTTGATTGAGACCATTGTATTAATTATATATTCTGAGCTTCCAAAACTACTATTTCAGGGTTTTATTTATTTGGCTGTCATCAGTGACAAGCTCCTAAAGTTGACTTGAAATGCATTGAATTTCTGGAATTACTACTGTAAATATAAATATGAAGACAAGATGAAAGGATATTGAGAAATTTCAGTTTGTGATTGGCCCAGTTGAGTTCCCTGCCATGTCAACAATATTGCATGTCAATGCAATAGGGAAACTCACCATCTTTCACATTGCCTGCCCCTCCCATTTCTTTCATTTTTCTCTTTCTGTTCTTGTTTTCCCCCAAAGAATAATTTTTAAGTATATCTGAATTACTGAAGAGGGAGAGAATTACTGCTTACTGAGGATCAGTTGTGTACAAGGTACTTTGCATTCATTATTTCCTTTCAATAATCACTAAGGGTATTTTGTAATTTTATTCGATTTTATATAGAAGGAAATTGGCATTTGGAGAAGTAAAGAAACTTGCTCAAAGTAAAAACAATCTCCAATAGTGAATGTGTAGTTTAACTGACCCATAAATTCAGGACATTTTGTTGATACCAAAATCACTGCCAAGTATTTCCTTGATGTCAATGTATGTGAAAAACACAGAAATGGAAAAGGAAAAGGGGACCATATGTTTTTAATCTGCTAAGTATAGTAAAGCCTGTTTGTATGCTTCTCTTTGAATTTTTTTTGTGTTAGACTCTTATATTTCAACATGTGTATGTATATACACTCCTGAGCAAGCCATGTATTCGTGTATTCTTTCTGAGGCTTATAACCAACTAATTTTCCCCACAAGGCCTTGTTTTCTAGTTGCCTTCATAAAGAAAGTTGGGATTCTAATATATTTTTGTATCACCTTACTTGCTTTATTAACTTACTATTTGAAAAGAAAATCAAAATAAAATGGATTCCTTTATCACTGTTAGTTCTAAGCAGCGACCAGTAAGGATTTTTAAATATTTGCTTTTACAGCTGGATCTTAATATTGGAGAACACTTTGCCTGATGTTAAATCAGCTTGGCTTGTTTTAGGAGAGAGGGTGGAATGCATAAAAGAGTAATATCTATCACCTGGCTGAAGAGTTAGGCAGCAAAAGCAAAGGAATCCATTGTCTCTGTGTCCATTAAGATGCTGAAACTGACATGAGATTCCAGGATTCCTCTCCACCTACAGGAGGTGCTGATCCACAACTGAAGCAGATACCCAGTGCCATTTTCAAATGCATAGTCCTACTTAGGTAAAGTCTGGGCACACTGGGACCCAGTGCTGATCCACCCCAATGGCAAAATTCCCAATCCTAAAACTTAAGAAAGGAATGATAATCATGCTTTCACCAGCTCACACCCAAACTCCTCTGTAAGTGTACATTCCTTCCCCTCACACCATCTTCTCTCACTATGACCTCCTTATAATGTATTATTCTCACTGATTATGTTTTATTCTCAGGTAGGAGTCATCTTAGAGTTGCATCATTCCACTGTGCCAAGACAGAACTGAAATATATCTGACAACTGCTCTCCAGAGGAAATCAAAGTGGCACTGAGGAAAGTCTGTGGTTTAATTCACATCACCATTATCATTTCACATCAAATAGCCTTTCATGGGATATAGGTGGAAGTGTGGGTAAAGCTGTTCCTACCCCCGAGTCCAGAGAGATATTCCAAGCATGGTTGTAAGGCCACAATGTCCACGTGACAACACTGGAGTCATTTTCTCAATAATGTCATGTCTGGTGATAACATAGTCTTTATACTTATTAACCCAAGCCAATCAGGTCCAGATACATTGTTTTAGTAACCAAAAGAGCCTACTATAATTAAAAAAACCTTAAGCCAGATACCAGTGGCTGATGCCTATAATCCTAACTACTCAAGAGGCTGAGATCTGAGGATTGTTCAAAGCCAGCCAAGAGGAAAGTCCATGAGATTCTTACCTCCAATGAACCACCAAAAAGCCAGAAGTAGAGCTGGGGCTCAAATTATAGAGCATCAACCTTGATCTCAAAGACAATGCTCAAGCCTTGAGTTCAAGCCCCAATACCAACACAACACACACACACACACACACACACACACACACACACACACACACAATGTATCTTAGCTCAGGGGGTAAGTAGCCAGATTACACATGTCCTAAAATCCTGTACTCATTGCTAATTTCTACTTATTATGTATCTTCTTTCCATTTAACTATCAATTTTGGTCTTCAAATAATCTTTTGGAAGATCTTGGAAAAATATTTCTTTAGATTGTCTTTTATACTCTCAATCTCTCTAAGCTGCATATCAAGAATTTTTTAATTGCAAAGTTACATCATTAAGAGTTCATCAGAGTTCATCAGTCGTTTATTGCTTGATACATACCTATCCCATATATAATGAAGAGTTAAACTAGATTTCACTCACCTTCATAAAGCCTATGTTCATTAGGCTTTATAGTATTTACTTTATAAACACTGTGGTATTTGAATCGTTTATATATTTTCTGTTTCATCACTTTTCTTATTTTATTTCATTCTTGCATATAAAATTGTTGGTAGTTGCTATGGCAATTCTAATTGATTTCTTTCTGCTGTTTTTGCAGGCTTTTAAAAAGATTTGTACAATACATCCTTCATATTGTTATTTTTATCTCTGTAAGTTTGTAATGGCCTCTCCAAAAAGAAAAAGGGGGGCTATGTAACAATAGAGTCAGATGTTACTTTGCTCAGTGTCAAAGACTGTGAAGAACAGAAGAAAAGTGAAGAAGAAAAAGCCAAGCTGGGAAGGGCAATAATGAAGAGGGTTACAGTTCAAAAGTAAAACTCCTTTGTCACACAAAAGAAAGGGTTCCGGTACCTGAGTCAGTAGCCATATGAGAGTGAAATGTGCTTTTACAGAGAATTGATCTTGTCAGTGACTCAGGTCTGCACCATGAATAACTGAGGAAGCGAGGAGAGCAGGGAAACCTTTGTCATGTCACCACTTTACCTTTGTCTCTCCGTAGACCTCAAAACCCACAGTATGCACACGCAACATGCACACACTCACACACAACCCAAACACACACAGTTGTACATGCACTTGTGGAGTATATCAGTATATTGATTGTCAGGATCAGCTCACATTCTCACTCTAATAACTGAGAAATGGGTTCTCAAATAGTTTGCTTGTTAACTGTACTGAAGTTCAACTGTTTTCTCATAGTCTAGAACTTGAGCTACCAGAGCATTTGTAGTCAATGAGAAAGAGTGGAAAGATTCTGGGTACCTGAATGAACTGAGCTTGATTTTAGATTTACTGTAGAACTCCAGGTGACATATAGTTTTATCTGTACCATAGGCTAATTTTAGTTAACAGATACAGGAAAACCAAATAACAAATCTCTAGATTATAGGTAAAATTTAGGATACAAACATGCACCAGGAGTTTACGAAATGTACAATCAGTTGTCAATTTCCTTTGAGCTTCCCACAGGCCAAATCCAAGAAGAAAGTATGTTTAGAATTAGCCTCCAATTATTTATGCTGGAGACTTTTGGTAGGTACCATGGGAAAAGTACTTCCAAGAACTGAGATAGGTGAGAAATTTCCTCAAGGAGAGGATATTTTGAATATCTGAACAATAGCTTCAAAAATCTCTGTATTCTGAAGGAGAAAGTTTTATACAAACATCTACTTTTTGTGATCAGATTTGAACTCAACACCTTGTGCTAGCTAGACCCTTCTAAATCAGGCTTCCTATTGTTGCTAAGATCAGAAGTGTGTCATAATATCTAGCATCCCTTCATGGAGACAGAGTCTCATTGACTTTTCTGCCTGGACTTGTGTAATGTTACAATCCCCCCTAAATCTATCTCAGCTTCCCATGTTGTTTGGGGTGACAGGTGCATGCTACCACACAACGAAAGGGTCTTGCAATTTTTTCTGCCTAGGCTGGCCTCAATCCACAAGCCTCCCATTCTCAGCCTCCCAAAACTAGGATTAAAGACACAAGCCATAGGCTCCTGGTATCACCACAGCCACCTTTTAACACATTTCTGCTTAAGTCAAGGGCATTAGGTTAGAGTACAACTCAGGGAAAAAAAACTATTTAGATGAAGGCCAAATAGTCTGCCCTTCAATGGTCAGGATGTTAGCCTCTGTAGAAACACAGTCTGAGAACATAGAACACCTACGCCCTTTGCTTGAGTGGTGAAATCCAAAGATTTAATGGGTCTGCATCTACAAGGCATTTTAACTTTTCTCTTTATAACAAAGAAGTATCGTTTCCTCCTCATGTACTCTGATGAAAAAAAATAAAAAAGATCTCAGCGAGAATAAATGTGATTTATCTGAGGAACCATTGGAAAAATTACATTACATAGCCTTATGTGAAATATGCACAAGCATTAAGAAATAAATGCCTACAATAATCCTCCATAAAACTTTTAGATAAATTATTATGACCCTGTTCTTTCTGGTACAAACATAAATGTGTTTCCGATAAATGAAGTTTATGATGTTTTGCTTCATAAGACCACCTTATTATAAATTCAGGATAGTTAAAAGAAGAATTTAAGATCCTCTCTTCCTTTGGCAGTGAGAACAAGGTTTTTCTTTTTTTTAACTGAAAACATATGTTTAAATTTAGCTCCACATGTGCCAGCTAGTATTGACTGAATACTGACATGTATTTAAGCTCTAGGGATCTCAAATCTCACTCTCTCTGCTTCTTTCCTCAGAACTCCAACACACTCTCTCAATCTCTCTTTCATATTGTATCAGGAATTCAGATATTCAGCAGGTAACAGACTTTAGTGTTCAGAGTAAACACTTTTTCCTTGATGGAGAACAGTATGCAATACTGCATACAGTATCTTACCTCCAGAGGCACAAATGAATGATTCTTGGCAAATTCTGGATACCCCTTGAGCTTGTTCATTAGCAAATTGTTTTGCTCTGACTGTTTCTCAGTTGTGTGCAAGACATACTAAAAACAGTGAGTTTCCTAATCAGATCTTTCCAAGGTAAGTGAAAACAACATTCCACTGGCAGGGGAATCTTAGCCGTGGGAATACAGCTTTGAAAGCAGTCTGGTTTTGCTCCCCTTAGCTGCTAAATCCTGGGTCTCATGACCATGGGAATGTGCTTCCCAGACCCCCCACTCCGAGGAGCTGTTTAACAAAGCGCCCGGCTGTGACATACTGAATTTCCATTGTCACATCTATGACTTTGGCTCAGGTCAAGCTTCACACATTTGAAATCTGTGATCCTAGCTACTCAGGAAGCTGAGATCTAAGTATTACAATTCAAAGCTAGCCTGAGCAGGAGAGTCCCTGAGACTTTTCTTCAACTTACAGCCAAAAGGCCAGAAACGGCTTGGCTCAAGTGGTAGCATACTAGCATTGAGTAAGAAGAGCTCAGGTACAGTGCCCAGGCCCCAAGTTCAAGCCCTGGTACTAACACACACACACACACACACACACACACACACACACACACACACACACACACACAATCGAGTCAGACAGAAACCAAAAATATCAACTTGGAAATGACTGGTAGACCTTGCATATACACCATTACCATTCTCCCATCTAACACTATAAGGCACAATAGAAAACCACCAGATTAAGCTGGGCACAAGAGGCTCATGCCTGTGTTCTTAGCTACTCAAGAGGCTGAGATTTGAAGGTCGAGTTAGAAGCCAGCCAGGGCAGAAAAGCCTGTGAGACTCTTGTTTTTAACTAATCACAGGAAAGGTCATAAGGGGCCCTGTGGTTCAAGTGGTGGAGTGCAGGACTTGAGCAAAATGGAGCTCAGGGACAGTTCCCAGACCCAGAGTTCAAACTCCAGGACCAACAAAAAAGTGTAAAAAGGAAACCAGAAGCTTTTCCCAGTGGTAGGCCACAGGATGAAAAATGGAGACAAATGGGCACATTCAGACGAGTCCGACTGCTGAGAATAGGCAAGCTCAAAAGTAAACATAATAAAAACAGACTGGTCTAATCGCTGCCTCACAACTGAGAAATTTTATTCTTTCTTTCATGGGGCATAATGTCATTTCTTCTAAGATGACGGCTGTAAAAAGAGCGTGTTATACACAACCCCACCCCTTTTCTATCTATGGAGAGGGCAGCAGCACTAACTTTGTATGCCAAAGGTATGAACATAGGTGGGCTGCCTTGTTATGGGGACAGCCAGGATCCACATTAAATAGAGAAAAAAGTAAGTTTTGCTTTCCTTCATTTCATTACTATTCACATGTTTCTGAACAATTCATTCAAGATTCGCATAAAGTTAGCGATGGGCTTTTCTAAATAGAGCTCTTACATCTTAAAAATAAATCTAAGGCTTTTAAGGCTCTGTAATTATCTTGTCTATTATCTCATCTGCTGCTTCATCTTTCATTCCCTTCCTTGATCTTTTATCTGTATGGGGGGTTGCCATTTTTGCAAAGCTTTTAAGGCAAATTCTGGATATTTTCAGAGATGGGGGAGGGGGAGGAGAATAGATATGTCACAATTCATGTTACTCATTTTACTGGAAGTTAACTACTCAAGCACTTGATGAGTTATCAGGTGCTTTAGTTGTATCATTTCATCACTGTGATTACTGGCAAAGATGAAAATACTTGTACTTTACTGCACCAAAGCATTTACACTTTCATTTAAATCATATTTTTAAACTATACACAAACTGAAGACTCCATCCTGAATGACTAATTCAAATAATTTAGAGATTTGGGGTCTCAGCAAAATAAACTTACATTTCTGAAGGGGAAAAATATTCAGAAAAATGTGGCATGTCTTAGAAAGAAAAACAAAACACTCTGGAGTGTATGTATCTGAAAAAATGTAACTATACAATAAAGACATCTTCACACCTACATATAGCACTATTCCCAATAGCCAAACTTTCTGTCCTTCATTGATGAATGAATAAAGAAAAAATGGTATACACACAATGGAGTATTATCCAACCACAAAGAAAATTATAGGTGGCCCTAGAAGTCATGTTAAATGAAATATGAAATAAGCCAGATTCAGCAAGACACATTATCAAAAGTTCTCATATGCAGATCAATACCTGAAAAGAATGACCTAAGTGCAAAATGTGGGCTACCTCAGGGTAGGAACCTGCAGTCAGGAAGGGTGGAAGAAGAGGATAATGGGTAGAGGATCGTGACCCAACCATTCACATTCATTTATTAAAACAAAAATAAAGCCCATAGGAGTTACTTTAAAAGGGGCAAATGGAATGAGGAAAACTCTGATTGCTTTGATGTAATCATGATTGCCCTTTCTATTAGAAAGCCATCCTTATCGTTATGCTTTCCATATCTGATTTGATATGGAATCACATACCTGATTTGACATATACTTTTGACTATTCTCCTCTGATGTTTTGGACATGTTTCATTTCTCCTGTACATTGGGAGAGTATATGTATATCTCTCACACCATCTCCTACCCCAGTCCTCACTCGTAGGTAGATAGATTCAGATGTTTAAACGAATTTATGTTCACTTAGAGGTTCAGAAACTAGCAAGGAAGGGAGTCCAGGGCTCTTCATATTTGAAGGTGGATACTGCTGTCTTTACAGTTCACATGGATGTGCCTGCCTGTCTACAAGGGACAGAAGAAAGTCAGGCACCCTGATGTGTAGCACTGGACACTAAATTAAATTAATTAGCACCTTCGATCTTTGTTGCCTGGGAGTTTCCAAGCTATGAGAGTATCACTCAACCAGACAGGTCTTTTAAAAAATGCTGATAATGGGGGAGGAGGGAGGGGGAATGAGGGACGAGGTAACAAACAGGACAAGAAATGTATCCAATGCCTAACGTATGAAACTGTAACCTCTCTGTACATCAGTTTGATAATAAAAATTGGAAAAAAAATGTCCTAACCAAAAAAAATGCTGATAATGGAATGAACAATCACAAATACAGAGGGAACAAATACTGGATGGAACGAGCAAGAATTTAGGCATCTGAGTTTAACGAACTGAAAAATGAATTTCTTCAACAAGTATTAATCAAGTATCTGAGTCAGCAGATACTAAAATAGACAGTAAGGATATGATGATGAGCATCCAAAAAGAACTTTGATTTTTTTCTTTTTTGAAGTCACATCAAGATGGGAGAAATAGAAAAGAAACACATACAAAGAGAAAAGGTATGGGAAATGTTAACTACTAGAGGTAAGAATGAAGTGAAGAGGATAGAGGGTTCTAAGTCACCAAGGAGTATCAGATCTGAATACAGAGAAGGAGGGCAGAGAGAGAAGGGGAGGAGAGAAGAGAACAGAAGCAGGAAGCAAAAGGAGAGCATAGGAGGAGAAGGCTTTAGACCAAAGGAAAAGGGAGAAGACACATTAGGAAAGAGAAGAGGGAGGACAGGGGAGGGTAGGGAGGGGAAGAGAGGGAAGAGGTGAGAGTGATACTGGTTGGAAGTCTAGCACTGGGCCAACATTTAGAGGTCATTAAGAAGCAATTCAAGGAAATTGAGAAAGGTTGTATGGAGAGGCAACCAGTAAGATTTGCAAGATGAAGGTCATTGGTGGGATGATCTATTGTCCATGTAACTTATAGTCCAACTCACAATTCTGCAAGTGAATGGGAAGCTATTAACAAATTTTCCAAGACTATGTGCAAACTGGGTCTGTCCTGAGCAAGCAAGAACATGGCCACCACAACCACAGCATCAGTTGTAGCAATGGCAATCTGATTTATATGGCCTGAGGGTGGAAGAAAGAGGGAATAAAATGGGGAGCATAGACAATTCTTTTGAGAAATTTCACAAGAAAAAAAGAAAGCATAAACAGTATACAGCCAGAGAGAACATGAAATCAGAAAAAAACAAATACTTTTCCCTCCTCCTCCTCCTCCTCCTCCTCCTCCTCCTCCTCCTCCTCCTCCTCCTCCTCCTCCTCCTCCTCCTCCTCCCTCTTCCTCCTCCTCTTCTTCTTCCTCCTCTTCTTCTTCCTTCTCCTCCTCCTGTCCTGATGCTTGAACTTAAAGCCTAGGTTCTGTCTGAACTTTTGGGCTCAAGGTACATGCACTACCACTTGAACCTCAGCTCCAGTTCTGATTTTTTTGGTAGTTAATTGAAAATAAGAGCCTCACAGACTTCTCTACCTAGGCTTGCTTCAATGTGCGATTTTGAGATCTCAGCCTCCTGAGTAGCTAGGACTACAGGTGTGAGCCATGGACACCCAGCAAAGTTTTTCAGTTGAAAATATTTAGAATGTACATATGTTAGTGTGGAGGATCCAGAAGAGAGTTAAGAATTTGATGAGGGGGAAGAAAGGAATTGTTGCAGAAGCAGAGTCCATGAGAAGAACAGGCTGGATTCCTGTACCAAGATGAGCAGCCAATATTAGACATAATCGATTCAGTGTTCCCCTTTCAATGATGGGGAGGCAGGATGTGTGGATACAGGTGTGGAGGTTTGTTAGATTTGGCAATGAGAAAATGAATTAGCTTCTTAGCCAATGCAAAAGGGATTCTATTTTTTTTGTGGAAACCCATGCCCTCCACTCCCCACCTCCTTCCTACTTCCATAAGAAGTCATGACGCCCCATTTGGGAGAAATTTTCTTTACAAGTATTAGGAAAAGATATGTGAGCTATTTCTTCTCTCAGGAAAATGCCCCAATGTGAAGCTTTTAATAGTTTAGCAGCAAATATGGAAAATCTCCCAGGTCCAATTTAGATCAGGCAAAGAAGATAAATATTACTAGTCAGTCAGCAACTGCCTATAACAGATGTTTTTGTGGAATGTGAACAGTAATTGTTCTATTTGACCTTTTCAGAAATGGATTTACAAAACAGAAGAAAGAGCCAAGGGTACATTGAACCCTGGGTTAAGAAGAAAAAAACAACAACATATCCTTTGACTAAAGCCACCAAAGATAAACGAGAAAGTTTTCACAATCAAGAACTGCTTGACCCTGGAGAAACCATGTGCCTCCATTGTGTGATCAGTGAAAAGGAGAAAGGGAGGAAAAGGAAGTGAATGTTCAGCAGAACACGGTGGTTTGGGGACAAGTGCAGGCTGGCAAACAACCCTAGGTAGGAACTGTTAGGAAAATGTAAGCCTCCTGTGACGCAGCACAAAATCTGCGGAACAAAGCAGTCTTTCCATTGATTTAATGTCTAGGATTTAACTTAGTTCAGTTAGGTTCCCTGAAGAAAACCAGAGTTCAATGGTTTGGATTCCAAATTACATTCTTTCCAGATTCAAACCCCTTTGAATCTGCCCCAAGGTAAGAATAACAATGAAGTCCATTTTCTCCCTTCTCTTCTGAAATAAACTTTCACATCACCAGTCAACCAGGTACACTGGCTTAAATAGAATTTATTCATCTGGCAAATAGTATTGGAACAGTCATTTCCAGATGTGTCTTTACTTACTGCAGACATTGGCTCACTGCGATGGAATTGCAATGTCAGTCAATTTTGGCATTCTCCAGTTAATAGTCCCACTTTCCAAAGTACTGCAGGTAAGACACAGGCCTTCATCCATGATACCTTACTACATGTAACTAATCTACCATCATCACATACCCCTGTTGTCAGGAGAAATCAACTACACAGGTACAATGGACTCTTCCCATTCTCTAAGAGCAGGCTTTTAGCACAGATCTGGGTGGCTCATGCTTGTCATTTTAGCTACTCAGGGGGCAAAAATTTGAGAATCAGGATTTGAAGCCAGTCCAAGCAGGCAAGTTCATGAAATTCTTATCACTAATTAACCACAGAAAAAGCCAGCAAGTGGTGCTATGGCTCAAGTGGTAGAGTGCTAGCCTTAAGGAAAAAGTTAAGGGACAGTGGCCAGGCCCTGAGTTCAAGCACTAATATAAGTGCACGTGTGTGCGCGCATGCACACATACATATACACATACCACTCACACAAAGAAACACAGGTATAGCAATTTGTGGATGTTATACTATACGATAATTTAAAAGAACTGGCTACTGTTCTTAGCTATCAATCCTTTGGATCTTGCTGATAGTCAATATCAAGTTCAGCCTTGTTTCCACTAGCGCTATTGTATACAAAACTGGTTTTATATAACAACCATTGCTTATTCTCAATGGGGCAAAAGTAAAGAGTGCATTTTATAGACATTTGTAGATAAAAAAAAATCAGTTCATCATCATTTGTTAATAACTCCAATCACTGAAAACCACTCACCATGTGAGTACCATCAAAAGTATTGATTTTAATATTGAAGTGTTTTTTTTAACTTTCCTTTTTGTATTAATATAACAAAAATTTTGAAAGATTATAGCATATCGTGCTAATTAGGGATTGGGCAAATGGACTCATTTTCTATGGATAGAATTTCCTTGGAAGATAGAGAAAGAATAATCAGTATGATGTGGGCCAAAATAAAAATGCAGGAACAATTATTTTGGTAGTACATCAGTTCTATAAACTTTCACTTTTGGGGACTTCTCTACCTTTTATTACAATTACTCAAACATATTCATTTTCCAAACTAAATGTAGTTTGGATAGAATATTGAGTTGAGTTGCCACAAGTAGTTGACCTCATATCACAATTTAGAATCATCAAAACAAATACTAGTTAACTTCAGTGTTGATAATTTCTTTGTATTTTGTGATGGCAAAAAAGATTATGTTTTGAACATTATATAGAAGTTGAATCAAACATTTGCAAATTGTAATATTTAGGTTTTAGAGTCATTTTTCTTTCCTCTCCTCCTTTGATAATAATGCAAATATTTGTAGAAGATCTTGGGAAACTCACAGTTTTATGTATGGATAAAAAGGATTCCCAAAATAGACAAGGTCTTGGCCTTGAATAACACGGGAAACTTGAGCTATGTAAAATTTCAGAGAGAATTCAGTAGAATGTAAATACTCCTTACTGTATCCCACCTTTTAGTTATCAAGTTCAATAAAATACTTGCTCATAACTTTTTCATCCAGGATCTGATTTTCTTTCTTCTTCCACCACCTTTTCAAAGGTTTGTATCATATTATATACAAACTTCCACAATCAGTTTTTCTTTTCTCTTCCCTCCTTCAATTAATCAGCCTTGCTATAAAGAAAGCCAAAGAAACAATTTAAGTATAAAGTAATGAAATAGCTTTGCTATTTTGTAATAATTTACTGTGTTTTAGTTATTTCAACATAAATATCTAATGTATCTTCTAACTTTCCAAAAAGTTATTCTATTTACTTTTCTTGGACCATACTCTACTTAACACCCTTTTTAAAACTTTTTTTTAAAACTCTAGTCATTAAACAAATATCATTAAATACCAGACAGTCACTGAAGATTCAACAAGAAATAATGAATGACTTTCCTTAAGGTGTCCCTATTCTGGTGATGTCAAATAGTAAAAGAGATATGTCTGAAATGCTAATTGTTCTTTCATAGAAGATAAATATGGTGGAAAAAATAAGGCAACAGTGGTCAATTTTGCTTGATTTGGGGCAGAGGGAAGGTGAAAGTGGTACAGGAAGGTTTTGTTTCTGGAAAATGTAGTCCTTTTTTTTACATGATACACATTTTGCCAAAGGCATTCCAAGCAGAAGGTGAGCAAAGGCATCAGGCAAGAAAGACATTTTGGAAATATTACTGGATCAATTCATTAAAGTCAATACAATAAAGTCATAATAAATTATGGTTCTGGCATAAATCATTTAAACTCAATAATACTGTTTTAAAATATCTACTTTTCAACTTTTAATATTTTTTCAGTTGTTTTAACATTTTAACTAATTATTTTAAAAAATATGTATATATAATTGTGTTTCAGCTGGGCACTCTGAAGCATACCTATAGTTCTTGCTACTCTGGAAGCTGGAGTAGGAGAATTGTTAAGCTCAGGACTGTAAGGGCATACTGAACAATATGGCATGATATTGAAAACAAGCAAGACCACACTAAAGTTACTAGCACAACTATGTTCATTGCAGCACAATTTACCATCGCTAAAATATGGGAACAACCCAGTGCCCCTCAGTAGATGAATGGTTCAAGAGAATGTAGTACATATACACAATGGAATTCTGTGCTTCTATCATAAAGAATGGCATTGCCCCATTCATAAGGAAATGGAAGGACTTGAAAAAAAATCATTCTATGTGAAGTGAGCCACACCCAAAGAAACATAGGCTTTATGGTTTCCCTCACTGGTAATAATTAGTACATGTCTAGGATAGTCCTAGCAGATGATCACAATAGCTTTATAGCTATGTCCATATGAACACATAAGACGAGGCTAAGTGAAATAAATTCCAAGTTATGGAAATAGTGATTTATCACTGTTGCTGTTATTTTCAACATTTCATGTGAAATTATGCGTTTTTCTTTTTCTTTCCCATGGTTTTACTCCTGATGCCACTCTAACTGATTTTGGTACCCTGGGTATTGTATATACCTTTATCAGAACTAGGGAAGGGAAGGGGAACATCAAGATGGTGAGACAAAGGGTAAAAGATGAACCAATGCAACAGCAGTACTTACAAGATGCTGTAAACCAGTTGTACAACTTGGGGATGGGGGATGAATTGGGAAGGGGGAAAGTGGGAGAAAAGTGAGGGAGGAGGTAATAAGTTTGATAAGAAATGTACTCACTGCCTTACGTGTAGAACTGTAACCCCTCTGTACATTGCTTTGACAATTAATTAATTAATTAAAACAAGAAAACAAAACAATATGTACTGAAGGTTATAATTTTAACTTCTGTCTGAAATTCCAATATGACTTAGCAGAGCACCATCACATCCTGATTTTATTTAAAATTCTTGCATTATAGATTGTTTTGAATTAGTTTTGATTTTTAAAATGTATTTCATTGAAATGTTTGTTATTTTGATAAACAAGTATTCTAATGGCTCCTTACATTTCTAAACCACCTTAGATCCAGCTCTAGAAAATGAGTTATCTTTAAAGATCACTTTTTCGGGCTGGGGATATAGCCTAGCGGCAAGAGTGCCTGCCTCGGATACACGAGGCCCTAGGTTCGATTCCCCAGCACCACATATACAGAAAACGGCCAGAAGCGGCGCTGTGGCTCAAGTGGCAGAGTGCTAGCCTTGAGCAGGAAGAAGCCAGGGACAGTGCTCAGGCCCTGAGTCCAAGGCCCACGACTGGCAAAAAAAAAAAAAAAAAAAAAAAAAAAAAAAAAAAAAAAAGATCACTTTTTCACAGTAGTTAGTATGGATTTCTAGAGGCACGTTTATGGTTACAACTGAAGAAATGGAGGCAAACTCAATATCTATCATATCAACATAGTTGAAAAGAGAGGGAAATCTGAACCAAGGCATCAAGGAGGAATACAGATGAGGAAGAGGTAGAACTTCCCAGAAAGTGGATGCATGGGAACTTTCTTCATCCTCAGATTTACTAAATCATGACTCTAATGCCCAATAGTGTCCTCTTTCTTCCATGATTCCTTTCCAGGCCATTTCACCCCAGGGCAAGTTCTACCTCCCCTATGCTTTGTCTCTCTGATTACCTTACTAATGCTTTACTGCTAATGACCATATTTCATATTTCTTTGTTTCTTCTACATTGATATAAAGACAGTAGATGCTCAATAAATACTTGTTGTAAGAACCAAACTCATAAATGCTTTTTAACACAGTCCCAATGAAGTACACATAATAATTAAGACAACCAATGAAGAGTTTGAATCTTCTTCTTTGGATATATTTTTAAGGTTAGGAGATTCATTTATCTATCCAAAATGCCACAAATGACTTGTTAGGGCCCGTTTCAATGACATGATTAAAGCCCTTTTTTATATATGTTACTGCTAATAGCAAGAGAACTTCTCCTGGGGCCATTTTCCCTTTCATGTGATTACACTGATATTTTAGAGAAAATGAAATTAGTGTATCCCAGCTGGGAAGTTCTTCTGAATTTCTAAAATGTCGAGATTGCTATAAGGACTATGAAGTTGAAGCAGGTCTCTTATCCAATCATCAATAGATAATTTTGCTTATTATAACCTTTTTTTTTTTTTATAAAAGTCTACTGTGGTTACCACAGCCCCAAATTTGACATTAGTGTTGCCCTTGACAACTGAACCCAAAGAGTCTCTCCAGGAATTATTCTTGTTATAGTAAAAAGATAATTACAGTTGTAGGAAAATCTTAATGCCTTAGCATAATTTTATTAGATTGCCATTCATGGTGTTATCTTGATCAATTCTATCAGAAATTAGTATTCTTACGATTATTATTTTGGACAAGGACATTTCAGGAAGAGTCCTTAAAAAGGGCCTAGATCAATTCTGTATATACTTTTCATTTTCTGCCGTCCTAGCTGGAAAATGGGTGTAACGCTGAAGATTGTGTGTCCAGCAGACCCAGATGTGGAACCCTCTCATCCCACATCTAGACTGGCCCAACAAATTCATTCATATGTTTGAGGTACTGTTCTTTCAATTGTTCCATGATTCCAAGCTGAATGTGATCATGGAATCTGCTGTCGACAAGTGGATGCTTGCTGCCAACCTAAATGTGACTTGACTATGCAAGAGAAATTGGCAGGATTTGGAAACTTTAAGATGGAAAGCTGGTGATTTTTACTATGCAATGGCAAATCATTTGAGCACATTGCTTCCTAGTGTCTTGGGATTCAGGTAATAACCAATTACAGGTTTTATGATTAGGAGAAACAAGAGCAAGGCTTCTTTATATGGCCAAGGACTAACTGGACTGGAAAAATAAAATCCAAAGGAGTGGTTCTTGGGCAACAAACTGAGGGAAAGAAACATTTTTGTTTCTATTTATTTTTTTATTTTCCCAATGGGTATCTTTTTTTGCCTATGGTTTCCACAAGTTATAGCTACCTTTAGAAAACTGCTTTTGTTCTCCAAAAAGCAATCATCACAAACAGTGTTAACAAAAAGCACCCTAAGTACTGCCACTCCTCTACAAAGATAGGACCAAGAGACTGCCTTCCTCTTGGAGCCTATTTTCACTAATTGCTTCCAAACTGCTGTTGAACCAGGATGGGGCAGAACCTAAAGATCTGTAGATAACAAAAGAGGATGCCTTGGGCTTGAAATCTATAGCCCAAGAAAGGCTTTCAGCTATTTGTTCCTAAACTTGGACTGTATCAGAGAAAAACTACTATAATATCCTGTACTATAGTATACTATATGATGCTATAATAAGATACTAGGAAATTACATTCTCTAAGTACGTTCCTCTTCCAAAACTGTCCAGGAAACTTATCTGGCTAGTAACCTCCTAAATAGTTCTAGGCTCTAAATCTACACCAATGGGAAATTGACTTTAAGAGCTGTGTGGGCCAGGAAGGCATCCATACAAAGCCACAACAGAGTGAAGGACCTGAGGATAAGGAGACAGGGAAGCTATTAGATCCTTTGGGAGAGAACAGGTGAGTGGAGCCAGCTTGGCCAACCAAGGAAGTTATTCCACAGCAGGACAGGGGGTTCCCCATGTCTCGCACCATGTAAGATGGTTTACTTGGCTTGGAGAACTGCTGGCTCTTTTTCTGAATGGCAGGCAGTCTTGTTGTTCCTCCACCCCCCAACCCCTATGAAGGACAGAGTACTTGTCCTTTGGTTTACAGGCCAACAGACCTATCATAAACCAAACCTGTTCACATTCCACCTGTGTCTGATTTAAAGATTGTGTATCATGCAAACAATCTTCATTTCCAGCTGGGTGCAAAACTGCAAGAGACCGAGGTTGTCTTACTTGAGATATTCTTTGTCCAAAAAGAAAATAGTATTCTAATAACAATTAGCTGGTGTAGAGCAGTGTAGACTATAGTGTAGACTATAAATTTATATAAATATATCATATATTGTAAATATATAAATTTATAGTAATATATAAATATTACTATAAATTTATAGTCATTAAATTTAATTATATGAAAGATAAGTAACGTAATTAATATTATTGCTAGTAACAATGACATATACATTAGTCTTCATTTTAAATTCCTCCTGACCACCTGGTTCTCACAGAATGACATTATCTTTTAAAACAAAAAGCAAGAGACAAATGAGGGGTGGTTCCCACATGAACACTGATAGATATTTGTGTTTATGTTTTCAAGGGTAGGATGAAAGTGGAGCAATAAAGATGTATGTCAAAATTCCATTTGTCATCGATGATGTGAGCAACATTTTTTCTGATCATCTTTTTCCAGTACTGCAACACCATTTCTTATTTTTATGTGCTCTTTGTGTTTGTGATCCAGAGTCTAAAGCCATAACATGCTTTCAAATTTAATTTGTATTAGTAAAACTTGCTTCATCATTTTCAAGTCTAAACAATCAAGAGCCAGGTACTTGTGAATCACACCTAAACTCTTAGCTACTCAAGAGGCTGAGGATCTGGGAATCTCAGTTCAAAGACAGCCCAGGCCAGAAAGTTCATGAGACTCTTATCTTCAACTTAGCATAAAAAACAAAGCCAGTAGTTGAGCTGTGGTTAAAGTGGTAGAGTGCTAGCCATGAGTAACAACCGTCAGGGAGAGTGCCCAGGCCCTGAGTTCAAGTTCCAGGACTGGCAAACCAAAAATAAAGGGGCGATAATAAATCAAGCCAAGATTGTTAGTGCTTGCTAATTCTATAGTGTCAAAACACTCCCTCTGGGATAGATTTCAAGAGACTTACATGATGTGACTGAAGACAGAACTGGAGATGTACTGTGGCAAAGCATTTTGGAGTGTCTCCACCATATGGATAAGACAGATAGAAACATGAATATGTAAAACGGCTGGGGATGTGACTTAAGCATAAGACCCGAGTTCAAACCCTACTATCCCAATAAAAAAGAGAGTATATATAGCAAATTATAGTAAAATAATTTGAAAGCGATAAAATGTAAATATGCATTATCCTGTTTCTCTTATGATTTACTTAAATTATATATACACGTATATCTATCTATATACACACACACACACACACATACACATACACACACATTTACTTAAGGTCCTTCTTTATTGCAGCTATCTCTAACCATGAATGCACACACAAGTCCTGACATGTATAAAACTGGCTTTTCTCAGTTGGTACAAGCCTTACTTACGCCTATACCACCGGCAGTAATCGTGTATTGGAATGAGGGGCAGGTCATACTAAACAAGGCTTGTCCACACACTCATTATTATATTGTTCTTTACTAATAGAATTCAATTTTCCTGGATGCAGCAAATGTCAAGTAAAGAACTGATAATTCAGAGCCTTCTTATGAAAGAGCTTTGATCGATATGTTAATGACATTGAGTATGACTTCCATCAAGTCTCCTTTGAAATGGATGGGGATAAACTGAATGGTGCCTTTTGTCATTTTCCCATTCCATTTGCATCAGTCAAACTATGCCACACTTAACAGCTGAATCACAATCTATCAGCATTTTAACCCACACAGAAGCCTACTTCCCACAGGGCAGTTTGCTCCACCGCTCTGGTCAGACATTACTAAGGAAGGCCATATGGAGAGCCAACAACTTCAGCTCAACCATCTAGAATGCCTAGATCATCAGTTGTCATGACTGCTCTTTCAGACTTTGGCTCAAAAATGAGATACTATACGTGTATGCAATATCCAGGGTACTAAAATAAGATACAGTGATATCAGGGGGGTAAAACCACAGGAAGGGAATATGAGGGGGAGAAAAGTAGTTTCACATGGCATGTTGAAAGTAACTACAACAACGACATACCACTTGTTTCCATAACTTGAAGTTCATTTCTCTTAGCATCATCTTACATGTTCATATGTGCATAGCTATTGAGCTATTGTGAACTTCTGCTAGGACTTTCCTAGATGTGTACTAATTACTCCCTATGAGGGAAACCTGTGGTTTTACCCCTGATGTCACTGTATCTTATTTTAGTACCTTGGATATTGGATATGTGTGTATTGAAACTAGGGAAGGAAAAGGGAATACCAAAATTGAGAGACAAAGGATAAAAAGAAAAATGAATGCAATAGTAATACCTACAAAACTATATGGTATAAACCAACTGTACAACTAATGGGAGGGAGGAAATGGGGCAGGGACTGGAGAAAAATGAGGGAGGAAGTAACAAGTTGTATAAGAAATATACCCACTGCCTTACGTATGAAACTGTAACCCCTCTGTACATCATTTTGACAATAAAGAAGAAGAAAAAAAATTTAAAATGAGGTATTTTACTTCCCCCTACAGCCTACTGGTCAGAAATAGTCACATGGTTTGGCATAACTGCAGGTGGTCTAGGCCTACATCTTCACCATGTGGAAAAATAAACCTCTGATTTTTTTTAAAGGCCATGGTTTGGGGATTTCTGTTTTACTTAATTGCAATTCCTAAGGGATACAATAGAAGTTAAGGTTGGTAAGAAACTTTACAGGTTCAGTCAATCACATACAAATTGTGTTATATTCTAATGCTACTAGAAATCTATAGAAGATGAACAAGTGAAGCCAAGTCCAAGGACACTTGAAGTAGCATCTAGCTTTCCTTTGTCCAAGAGGAAAACACACATCTGAACAGGCCTCCACAGTGACCCTCCATGTCAGCAGATTTCACAGCCGTGGATTCAATTAAGCATAGTTCAAACTTTTTTTTTTAAACTGTACCTGTACCAAATGTGTATAGACTTTTTTTCAGGCATTATTCTCTAAACAATACAGTACAAAATTGTTTATGTAGGGCTTACATTGTATTAAATCTATTATAAGAAATCTAGACATGATTTAAAGTATATAGGAAAATATGGCTATGTTATACAAAAATACTATACCATTTCATAAAAATGTCTTGAGCTGGGTGCTGGTGGTTCATGTCTGTAAATAATCTTAGATACTCAGGAGGCTCCTTATCTCCAATTTACCACTAAAAATGTTGGAAGTGGCACTGTAGCTCAAGTGGTAGAGCAACAATGATCGGAGCAGTGCCAAGGCCCTAAGTTCAAGCTCAAGACTGGTGCACAAAAAAAGTGTCTGAATATGACAAATTTTTAAATTTTTGGTGATCCAGGAAACAATCTCCCATGGGTACCAAGTGACGGCTTTCCTCCTAAAGAAGAAGAATGAGTGATGAAGAAAATAGGTGTGTGTGTGTGTGTGTGTGTGTGTGTGTCTGTGTGTCTGTGTGTCTGTGTGTGTGTGTGTGTGTGCAGGACCTGAGGCATGAACTCAAGGGCTTGGGCACTGTCTGTGAGCTTGTTTGCTCTAGGCTGGAGCTCTCCTACTTGAGTCACACCTCCACTTCTAGCTTTTTTTTTTCTTTCCTGGCAGTTAATTGAAGAGTCATTGACTGACTTTCCTGTCCTAGCTGGCTGGAACCATGGTCATCAGATCTCAGTCTTCTAAATAGCTGGGACTACAGGCCACTGGAACCTAACATGAAGAATGCAGATTTTATATGGGAAATAATTTTAAACACTATCATGTTCTTTTTCTCTTTTGCCTTTGGGTATAAGAATTTCACTTTAATCTATTGTGAGTATATATCTGAACAGAGATTAGCTATTAAAGCAGAAATTATGCAGAGAGAAAGAGGAGGTCATATTTAGTTCTTGGCATTAGAAATCGGGTTGTGGTACAACTCAACAACATCCTGCAAGCCAGGTTACTTTCTTGAGAAGGGATTTTTTCCTCCAAATCTTGCATGCCCTATGTAGTAAGTATATCAAGGCCAAATCTCTTCTTAAGGCTGATCTGCAGTCAGAAAGAACAAAGATATGGAATTAATAGAAAACCCACCCACAATCCCTGAAAATAGGAGGGAGAGAGGGAAGGAAGGAGACAGGAAAAAGGAGTCTGCAAATAGATAGGAATATTCTGGTTTTGTTCTTTCTGGGCTTAGGTTAAAAGGTGGGGGAAACCATACATCAAATCCTCAATCAGGTGCCTAAAGGGAAAGAAGTGCTATTGTTGCCAGTGCACTATGTGGGTACAGCTACAAAAACATAATGAACAGGTTGAGGGAGAGGAGATCTTGCATTTTTACGTTCCTAAGCTAATAAGTCTATGGAGCAGATAGCTATAGAGTAAAAGCCATTGGCTTTGCATGAGTGGGAGAGCTGCTGGGCTGACCTGACAAGTCAAAGGTCTAGAAGACAACATAGCCAGAATCTCAGTGAGACAGAACAGCCACCATAGCCTTGTTAGGAGTCAAGACATAGAGCACCAGAGCATCAGTGGAACCAAAGGAATGGGTCTGAAGTTAAGCCAACCATTGAAGGCAATACCCAAGGATAGTATGACTAGGGTTATACACAAGGGCCAAGACATACCACAGCCTTGATGGATTCTATAGCGAGTACACGTGTCTTCTGTATTCAACATCTGCATTCATCAGAATACATTTTGTATTCCATATCTCCCTCCACAAAACTGCTTAGGCTCCTAAACTCTGGGGGTCCCATTTTAAAGAAAAGATCAGGAGCAAGAGCACACTCTTAGAGACCAGAACTTTTTCCCTAGAGACTGTTTATTTTAAGACACTATTTAAATTATTAATTTTGAACTAAGTTTTCTGTACATTAAATTATTTAGTTATATCCTTACTAACCAACTGTTGTATATTAATTTGTAGGAGCTAAGGTAACTATAGACATAAAAGAATTAGCTATCCTGGCAGAAAGGGGTAAGTTAAATTTTGTGACCTCAGTCTGGGCTCAAATATTATTAGTTTACAAAATAGGTAAAGATGAGCTGGGCACTGCTGGCTGAAATCTGTAATCCTAGCTACATAGGAAGGTGAGATTTGAGGATGTGGTTCAAAGCCAGTCCAGGCAGGTAAGTCCATGAGATCCTTATCTCCAATTAACTATTCAAAAAAAGCTGGAAGTGGTGCTTCCGCTCAAGTAGTAGAGTGCTAGCCTTGCACAAAAGCAGCTCAGCGACAATGTCCAGGCCCTGAGTTCAAGCTTCAGGACTGTATGCATCCACAAGCGCACACACATGCACATACACACACACACACACACACACACACACACACACACATCACAGAGTTGTCACAAACTAGGCACCAGTGATTCATACCTGAAATCCTAGCTCCTAAGGAGGCTGAGATCTAAGGATCAATGTTCAAAGCCAGCCAAGATAGGAAGGTCCATGAGACTCCTATTTCCAATTAGCCACCCTAAAGCCAGAAGTGGAGGTATAGCTCAAGTGGTACTAGCCTTAAGTGAAAAAGCTCAGAGACAGTGTCCAGACCCTAAATTCAAGCCCCAGGACCAAGATACACACACACACACACACACACACACACACACACACACACACACACACACACACCCCAATTTTCAAGAGTGTTAATTTGCAAAGTTCTTAGAGCAAGGCTTACTATATAGCAAGAAGTACTCAAGTGAAAAATTTTGTAGGCTTTTGTTATGTGAGAACTTAAACCAGGTTCCCTTCCTTATTCAGGACTAAAGAATTCTAAACCTTCTTCAGAAAGGGACTATTTATGAACAAAAGTTATCTGGGTCGAGAAGGGCCTGGTAATTTGAAAGTCTTAAGATGCTAATAGATATGAAAAAATATTCCCTGTTAATTTCAGAAGGACAGGACCTCTGGAGTTGGTCATGCCCTCTTCTTCATTGTTGTTTCATGCTTTCCATAAAGTAAATAAATCAAAGCAAACAAAAGGCAGCATAAACAAAATGCCAGTACTTTCCTTCAGTTTCCATGACTCTTTGAACAATTAGAATATTGTAGAGAAGTGGACTCATAAAACTCAGAACATCCCTTATCCAAGGGATAAGGAGCCATATTGCCCAGGTCTGCCTCAATGGCATGTACACTGAAAAAGCAGTGCCTTCCAGTGTCAGGACAGGAACTAAGACGGTCTATAGAGGGAGGGAAGAAGGAAAGAAAGCAGGACTGCTTGTTGATTACAGCACACGTGGAGTCCAGATGATCATCCTTCTAGTTCCTGACTTGACCCATCTGGATCCTCTCATTCCACATCATCACAGCATCTGGTGCCCTTTATTTTGCCTTCAGGTCCTCAAACTTGAAAAGGATTCCCTTGGTTTTTCTTTAGATTTCTCCTCGCCTAGTAAAGAGGTCTATGAAGTTATGGATTAGATAGCTTAGTTTGCTCTAAAATTACAATAGAATGAATACAAGCTGGATGCCAGTAGCTCAGGCCTGTAATCCCAGCTACTCTGGAGGCTGAGATCTGAGGATGGTGTTTCTAAGCCAGCCTGGCAGAAAAGTCCCCATGAGACTCTTTTCTCCAATTAACCACTCAAAAACTGGAAGTGGTGCTTTGGCTCAAATAGTAGGGCGCTAGCCTTGAGCACGAAGAGGCTCGGGGACAGCACCCAGGCCCTGAGTGCAAGTCCTACAACTGACAAAAAACAGTACAAGAAATGTACTCAAGGCCTACTATATGAAACTGTAACCTCTCTGTACATCACTTTGACAATAAATAAGAAAAAAAAATACAGAAGTTGGTCCATGCATTTCGTAAAATGTCTTAAACCTCCAGGTTGTGATTTAAGGGAAGCTAAACCTTATAAAAGTTAACACTCTCTCTGAGGCCCTGAAATAATCATCACAAAGATGGGTTAGACCTCAGGTTTCAGCCTTACTGCATGACTTGGAATTGGGCAGGTCTTCTCTTTATCCATGAAAAAAAAAAAAAAAAGACAGAAGGGTAAAAGGTGAGGTAAGAATGCACC
Organism: Perognathus longimembris pacificus; assembly: GCF_023159225.1. NCBI lineage: Eukaryota > Metazoa > Chordata > Mammalia > Rodentia > Heteromyidae > Perognathus > Perognathus longimembris. Next base: position 101,163,012 of record NC_063161.1, read on the forward strand.
CCAGGGCTAAGAATTGGAGGGAGCTATCCTGGGAAACAATGGAAGACAAGTAGCAACAAAAACCACAAATAAGGTGGGATGAAATCAATCATTTCTAACTATCAGGATTAAATCTCAGCAGCAGCCACAATAAGGACTGCAAGAAGTTGCTGACTTCACAAACTATGGCCCTCAAAGTCTCACGAGGGTCATCGTAAGAGGGGTGGAAGTAATTAGAAGTGTCAGAGAGTCTAGAATTCTGGAAAGAGTGGCAACAGAAATAGCTGGGATTTAGGGTGCTGAAGCAGTAGGATTTTGAGTTCAAGGCCAGTCTGAGATACATATCAAGATTCTGCCCCTACCTCCCTGCTCCCCCCAACTCTCCCCAAAGAAAGGACTAGGGGATCCAAGAAGAGTCAAAAACCAGGAAAAGCAGAAGAGCCTGTGAGTCAATATGGAAGAAAGAAGTTGTGCAGTGAGTATAGATGAATAAGAAGATCCATTAAGTATGGCAATATACACACACATACACACACACACACACACACACTTTTGCTCTGAAACTTTTGAATGTCTGTAGACTTTCAATTATATTTTAAATTCTTTTTAAAAAGAAAAAAAAAACTTAAAAGGGTATCTGTCCCTTCTTTTGACATAAGCTCTGAAATGCAAAAGACGTTTCTTGTAAAAATTTATAGCTCTTTTGAATGGATTTTTTTTAATATTTTCAATTACAGATTTATGGCACTATTTTTTTCCTAGGCCTGAATTGTCTGTTTAATATTAAAATGATTCTTGTAGAGAGCCATCTGTTATATGATCAGGCATGGAAATTCTTTACAGGGCTTTCCATCAGTACTCACTGGCTCAGATGTTTGTCATGCTTCAAATATCCCCAGGCACTTGTGTTTCCATTTAGAAGAGCAAGGTGAAGGACTTAGAGGCAGGACACCATGTCTCCCTCATTATTCAGTGTTCAGCATATGGTTTGCTAAATTGTCTTTTTTCCCTGGACTATGCTCAATGTTTCCCTTTACTGTGGCAAAACAATACCCTGTGAAATAAAGGGACATTTTGTTAATCTTTGAATCTCCTCTCAGAACATGCTTTGCTCATTGCATTAATCAACTCACTTTTTTTCTATAAAACTGCTTTATTTTAAAAAAAAGTAGACACCAGTTTACTTGCTCCTTCTTACTATTTCCTTCAGTGCTATCATGTTTGAACTGAATCTGTTTTAACCCAATAGATTTCATCCAATCCTCATTCTTGGGGATGAGGAAGATGTTAGGGCTTTGCTCAAGCTCAATAATCAAGCAAGATCGATTACTTACATCTGGGATGGATGTAGGAATTGTGGTTATGGGTTACCTGTACTATTTATTTGCCATTACTAGCCTATACTTTTTTCTTATCTCCCCACTACAGGCTCAGTGACCTTGAGGCATGCATAACTCCACTAGGTGATTGATGAACTTGAACCTGGCCTCAGGTTGATAATATTATCAACAACAACGACAGCTGCACTTGTTGAACCAATTGCTATGTTATTAACACCACTCAGGGAATGCCACTCATTTGGTCCACATGGACATTCCACATAATGAATATTATTTGCTTAGTTTTAGAGAAAAAAAGATCAAGATTTGAGAAGTGAAGTAATTACTGGGTCCATCCTTTTAACTAAAGCATTCTCATAAATTCTTACTGTTTTGCATCCCCAGAACTGCCACTGCTGTCTACCTCCACTCAGTTACTTCTCCATGTACATTCAAATCCTAGCTCAGTCTCTCCTTCTACGTGTATCTCTCCTGCTGGGAAGACTCTGTTAAAAAGCAGAGAGACATGCCAGCCTCGCTCTGCTAGGTTGAAAACTGAGATTATGATGAGCCCTTTTCTATGGCTATATTACTACACACACCCCACATGACCCATTTTGGATAATTCCATCAAATGATATTGCAATCCAATTCAATTTTTAAAATTTTTTCTATTACCTTTAAGTAGTTGTTTGTATAAAGGATTTTGAATTCACCATGTTCAAAAAGAAATGCACTCATTGCCTGACTTACATAACTCTAACCCTTCTGCACATCACCTTTACAATAACAATAAAAAGGATACAGTGAATCTTGATAATTGTCACCCCTTCTAGGAATGCCACTTTAAAATATAAAAATTAGACATTAAATTCTTTAACACCACTAAAACAGTAAATTAACACTTCACTGGAACCAACCTGAGCTTATCCAGTAGTTGGTCACAAATTTTCATGGAAGGAAACATGAAAATTAGTTGATAGCTTAGCAGTGATAATATAGTGAAATAACCATTTCCCTCTGTGTATGAGTGTGAAGCAAACCATATAAATTTTTACAGGTGACTGTGTCCAGATGCTGCAGCTTTGAATACTGAGCCAAGTGGTGTTGATCACTGGCTTAAGATTCTCCAGTACAGATGTGAATAGTGACATGTTCCTGTCCTATTTGCCTGACATCGCACAGACCCAGGGCCACTTCTCCTAACACCTCACCAGAAGCAGCAACATGTCACTTTCTTTTGAAAAAAAAAGTAAACAGAAATATCAAAAGGAAGTACCTTTATGGTTTGGAGACTAAAATGAGTGTGTGGTACTTTGCCATTTATTTGTAAAAACACAAATAACAGGAAAGGAAAAATCAGCCTGGGGTTTTCTTTGTGTCAGTTTTCCAGGCTGTTCCTTCTATGTTGCCTCAGTAAAGCTTTTGCTTGCCTTGTTCAAGTTTACTTTGCTATCCTTGTTACTACATGAAAGGGTTTGGCAAACTTGTGTTTCTCAGGCAAGAAGTGTGAAATTCAAACACTTGTATAAAGGTATTTGCCTTGACTAATATCTATTTGAGGTGTAGTCTAGGATCTCTCTTGACAACTCAACAATTGCTTGGACAGGGGAGGTGTGAACTCACCCAATTCACAACTAGATGCCCCCCCCATCCCCATTTGATATCTCAGCTGTGGCCACGGCTTCTCCTTACCATGAAGGAGGCTGGTTCTCCTTCTAATTTTGTGTGTGTGTGTGTGCGTGTGTGTGTGTGTGTGTGTGTAAAGAGGGAAAATTGTACTGATCAAGATGCATTGTACTTATAAACAAACATACTGAATTGAAACCTAGTCTTACCCGCTACACAAAACCCAGTGACTCAAAGATAGCAAAATATTTTTTTAAAAAGAAGAAAAATAAGGTGAGAAGACTTGTGCCAGTGCAATTCTCTGCATTTTTGTTTTGCCTTGCATAAGGCAATTTTTTTTTGGTCTATTTCTTTAGCAGGACGTTCAAGTTGGACCATCAGGATGACTCTCAATTAGGTTCCCATTTCCTACTAAAAGGTGATTCTCTTCTCTTAAGTCCTCACTTTAACCTAATTCTAAACAGGGATTCTCCCAGTGCCAAGAATAGACAAGTTGTTCAGGACTGGGCCAAAGACATTAAATAGTTAAATATCATTGTTGTTTAAGTTTTCTGTTGCTTATATTAACTACTAACATTTTCTTAAATAGTCTTATTTCTACATGTAATCAAGGTGCTCTTTTCTTTTGTACTATGCCCACAGACTCATTTCCCACATCATAACAATCATATCCAAATCCCTTCACCCTCTCTGCTCACATTCCCCTGTATTTTTTGCACAAAGATTGTCAAACACAAATTTCCCATCAACCCTGTCACTGGGACTGTGTTATTGTCATTTCCCTCAAGGTATTAGTGACATCTCTAATGGCTGCCACATGCACATCAAATTCTCTGCTTCAAATCTCTCAAATTTGCCCCCTTTTCCCTTCACTACAAGCCCACATCCCTCTGCCCGCTTTTCTTTTCTTTGCATTCCACAGCCAGATTCTTTCACTGCCTGGGTTGGGGACATTGCTCCCTCAAATCACTTGGACCTTTCCTGCTATACATTCTTGCTTTTATTTGCCAATTGGAATGATATGAAAAGGATTTAACCTCAATGATGTCTCATTCCTCCCATGATCTTCAAAGTACTACTTAAAGTTAAATAATTTCTGTATTAATATATAGTCCTTGCTGCCACTCAAAGAAAGACAGAATGAAAAATTCTTTAACCTATTTTTAATCCCTAATTATTTTCCATTAAAAAATTTTGTGTAATTTGATAGTAGACTTAGTATATTTTCTTGATCTAGGAACTAATTATAAATGTTAGAAATCATTTGCAACTATGTTTCTAGGGGCTGGTGTGTGCTGCTATTTGAGTTCTATTACACACTAAGGAAAAATCCACTGGCTTCCCTTTCACAGAGACAGAAGGAATTACATGCACCTGACATCATAGAGTGGGAAAAGCCTGTCAGTTCCTAGTGTCTGCTACGTCCTGTAACTGGAAGTAGCAAAAGTAAACCCTCCTCCTCCTTCTGGCTCCACAAACTAATATACATGTGTCATTAACTATCAAAACTTTTGGCTCAGTCTACTTTTTGGCCCCTTCCCTGTTTCCTACAATTGAAACCAGACAGTGACATGGATTGAGGTGCACTGCCCTCATCAATTCAGATGTTGACTTGAAACCCCTTTGTACAACCACTGAAAGATAATTTTAAAAAAAATTTAAAAGAATATTTTAGAGCCTATAAACTAGATTGTACATTGTCTAATCAACTTGATAGCCCCTCTTGCTAATGCCAATACAATGTCTTTCTTAACCCATCTTTAGTTTTTCTCCTCATGGGAAGATAGGGCTAAGAGAACAGATTTAATACACAAAACAGACAAACCTTGGATGTTATTTTTAGCATCTCTGGGAAAAGGTTTGATCATCCCGATTCTACTTAAAATTTTATCTGTATGAAACATTTCCCTATTGGCTATTTTTGGCTAATCCCTTTAAAGATTATACAAACATTTATCTATTTGTCTTTTTAAAAAAATGTCTTGGTTATCTCCATCTTCAGAAACGTTTGTGAGACAATAGGTACTCTTAATTAAAAAAAAAAAGCAGCCACCTTCTGAGAATAAAATTAAAGAGTTAAATAGTGATAACACTATTTCAAGGCACAGAAGACTTTTCAGACTTTTAAAAAATGTTATAAAACATACAATTGAAAAAAATCATTTCTATTTCACTTACTTAATTTTAATTTTACTTTATTTTTGCACAGGTACCAAGGTTTGAACTCAAAGCCTCATGTTCTTGCTTAGCTTTCTTGCTCACAGCTTCCATTTATATGTAAAACCAAATAACAGGAAGGGGAAAAAAATCAGCCTGGATTTTTCTTTGTGTCTTTTTCTAAGTTGTTCCTGCTAACTCTATCACTTGAGCCATGCCTCCAGTCCACCATTTTGCTGGTTAATTGGTATTGAAGTCTCACAGACTTTTCTGCCCAGGCTGGCTTCCAACCATGATCTTCTAGGTCTCAGTCTCCTGAGTAGTTATGATTGTAGATCAGAGTCACTAGTGCCTGATTTAATGTCATTTTTATTTTTGCTATTCTGTATTCTTTTTCTTTTACACACATATTTAGGAAAGGCTAAGGTAAATACACCAGTATTTTAGTAGAAGAGAGGATGAACATGCCTTAAACTTTTCCTATTTTAAATTTCAACTGGTAATTTACCAAGTCAACAAGGGAAACAACCTGACAGAAGGACAAGAGAGAGTCATTTCACTTTTCAGAGAGCACTCAACAATTAGAGAATGCCGAGCTCCCCACCAGCTGTCCCCTACCAGGGAATGGTAGAATGATGGCATCCTGTTGCCACATGGAGAGAAGGTACATCGGGATTTAGAAGCCTCCCCCTCCATTATTCTGGAGTCCATGCCCATGAAATCTGATTTTGAAAAATTAAATAAAATAAACTTGACACTTACTGAGCTTGTTCTGCGTATTTACTGTTCTGGGAACTTTCTATGTGTTGGCTCATTTACTTCTCCTCAAAACCCATATGGTGGGAACATCTAAAACCACCATTTTGCAAAAATGCAGACAAAGGCAAAACCCATAATAATTTACTGAACATTCCAGTAAGTAAGAAGTAAATCTGGGATTTTCATTGGGAAATGAAGCTTCAGGTTTGTGCTCGTAAGCACTAGTCCTTACTGGTTTTGATTTGCTCCTTCTGAAATATTTTCCAGTCATTATTTATTTATTTATTTATTTATTAAATTTTTGCCCATCCTGAAACTTGAACTCTGAGCTAGGACTCTGTCCCTGAGCTTTTTTTTCTCAGGGCTAGCCCTCTACCATTTGAGCCACAACTCCTCTTCTGGCTTGCTCTGTGATTAATTGGAGAAAAATGTCTCACAGACTTTCCTGCACTAGCTGGCTTTGATCCTCACATTTCAGCTTCCTGAATAGCTGAGATTACAGGTGTGAGCCACCAGTGCCCAGTTTCAGTCATGATTTAAACAAAGACCTTGGCTCTTGCCGCCTCCTTATGTAGCATCTTCCTCTAAGTGAATCTCTTATCTTAATGCACACCTCTATATCTGGGGAGGCAGGGGTGGCTCAGGTGGTTGAATACCTGTCTAAAAAGCAGGAGGCTCTGAATTCAAATACATTGTGTCAGTCCAAATGCAAATCCCAGGCTGTGTAGGAAAGAAACAAGGTCTAATGATGGAAATGCATCTTGATTTGAAAGTGACAGTATCATATCCTGGAATAGTCTGCTGTGAAGCACTTGGTCATAAGATCATGTGTAATTGTGAAGGAGGCTAAAGAAAAGTAGTCCCTGGCTTGACAGCTTTGTTCCTAGTGACAAAGGTTGAAAGGAACAGCTATCAGACATGACCAAATGAGCCTCAGTTCAGACCTTCCTAACACTTCATTACTGATGTCTTTGTAATAGGTTCTGTTTTGCATTTACTATATCTCTCTGTGTTCTTGTAGGGCAATAGGGATATGAATTAGAAGACTTCAGTCAGATAGCATATATACATATATGTACATATACATATATATATTCCCTGAAGAGGGGAGGATATAATTCACTAGGATATTAAAATACACACACAGTGTATATATATGTATATCTATACACACACACACACACACACACAAGCTTGGCTGTGTGCCAGGAGATCAGTTGCTTGTGGCTCTAACAGGAGGCTGAGATTTGAGGACAGCTACTCAAAGCTAACCCTGGGAGGGAGAAGTCAGCCAGGGCAGGAAAGTCCATGAGACTCTTCTCTTTAATTAGCTCTCAAAACGCCAGAAATGGAGCTCTAGTTCAAGTGGTAAAGTGCTAATTTGAGCAAAAAATGCTAAAGGACAGTGACCAGGCCCCAACTTCCAGCCCCAGGACTGGCATGAAAAATACATAATACATACATACATACATACATACATACATTCTCAGCAGTAACAGACAGATACCTGTATCAGTAAAAGGTACGCTACTGTGAGAATTTGACAGAGAGAAGATCTTCTCTGGTGGAAATTAAGGTCAAATATAGCATGGAGATTTCTAGACATATGAAAGAGAAGGAAAGGAATAAATAAAGTATAAATTCTACAGATAGTTGACAGTAGAAGACAAATCTGTTCTCAGTGTAATTTTATTTCTGGCTTGTCAGGGTTAAAAGAAGAACTTATCTGGCCTTTGTTTATGGGTTCCAAACATATCCAACTAGATTACTTTTCCCAGAGGTTAATTCCAAATTTGGGCTCCCATGGCTGAAACTGGGTGATCGTGTTCTACAATCTCTGGCAAGATCAAGAGAAATCTGAAGGCAAAATCCAAGTTAAGAACTATTAAGAACTTGAACAAAATCCAAGACATCCAAGTTATATCCAAGGATCCTAGGACATAAACATTACTGGAGCCACAATCTGAAACAGTAGAAGTTCAGCTGAAAATAGCAGGAAGCAACCAGGTTAAAAACAAAACACCACCCCCCCAAAAAAAAGAAAACAAAAACTAGATGGAAATGGAGCAGAATAAATCCATGTGGAAAGCTAAGTGAGATGGATGTTTTTTAAACATGACGCTGAATGGTCACGTTTTCCCATGGATGGCCAAGTGAAGTGGGTGACAGGGAGTATGAAACACTCAGGATGGATGGGAACCACAAAACACAGAAACAATGTCTTTTTGCAACAGTGTAGCTCGCAGAGCTCAAGTCAGAGAACCAGATCCCTGTTATTTCTAGAGTAAAATGTCACCTCCACAGAGTCTCTGGGCATGCATATAAAATAACAATTTAAAATAAATCATAATTAGAAAGCTAATTAACTGAAGTGATGCACAATAAAAGACATAGGCCTTGAATTGTGTCCCTGAAGCCAGCTGACTTATACTTTTGTATTTTTTTTCTTCTAAGAGGAGGGACTATAGATTTATATCTAAATATATCACTGAAATCCTAACAAATAAGCATGAGCGCAATTAAGCCACTCCACATAAAGCAAAAAGCTTCACCCATGTCAGCGAGCAGCAGTGTTCTTTTAAATTTAAAGCTTCTATAAAACCTAAAAGGAAGTACCAATCAACAACCCTTTATCCTTTTAATGAAGGCCAGCAGCTCTCATATTTTTATCGCTCTTTGCTTTACAGTATACAGAAATAGCCCTGAGAGTGTTGTTTTCCCTCTGCTCAACACAGAATTAGCTGAAAATTATGCATCTCAAACTATTACTCTATTCCTCCATCTTTCCTTGTAATAGAGAGAAATCTTTAGCACTAATTACATATGCTCACCTGCAAGGATAACATGTCTAATTTCAAATATGAAAAAGGAATAGACATTTGCAGGTTTTTAAGTCCTGACACAAGTTTGGGTTTTGCTATACTATAACTAGTTTTTATCCTTGGCAAACAAGAAAGACAGATTCTCTTCTGCACCCTGCTCCTCTCTCCTTATACATGCTTTCTGATAGTGTGATTTAGAAGTTTATGTTCTGAAGCCACATTGCCCGTAGTTGCTCTACTAATAAATTGAGTTGGGCAAGTTGCTTAAATTCTCTGACTCTTACTTTTCTTTCATTTTTAATGTGAGGACAATCCTAATAAATTTATTTTGTTAAGTAATGTAATGTTGCAAAGCACTATAGGATGGTCCCTGGCACATAGGAAACATTCCATGTGTGTTAGACTTGTCATTACTTCTGATTGCTCAGTAAATACAACATAGGAACCCAGCTTCTTTTACATCCCTTCTAAACCCACAGATTGGAGAAAGAGCTGCTCCAATTTGAATGTCCATGCAAAGGTCATAGGAAGATCTTGTTTACAAATGCTGATTGAGATTTAGTAGCTCTAGAGCCAAGTATGAGATTGCAGTAATGTTTCTGGTCCATAGACACACTTTGGATAGCATGATATCAAAATTCAGACTCTAATTCACTGAAGAACTCTTGAACTGTAGGCAAATTTCACAAATTTCTGCCAGTCTATTTAAGCTACAAAGATAGTTAAGTGGATCAATGTAAATATTAAACTAATGAATGGATATAAAATATTCAACCAAGTGTCTGATATATAGCAGTGAGCTTTCCATGATCTGGTAGCAATTTAGTTGTTAGGAGCAGGTTATTAGACCTTAATTCTCAGGGGAAATTGCATTTTAAAAGCAGCAATGTGCTCCAGCTGAGTTTAACTGCTTTAATTTACAGTTGTAATATCAAATAAGAAATGTATGGCTTCTCTGACCACCGGTGTCACTAGAACAAACTTCCAGATCAAAGGCAAAATTGTGCAGGGAAAGCTCTGTAATACCTACACAAAATCCGTGCTTCAACAGCACAGAATATATAACCCTTGATTCTCCTTCCCGCCAGAACATAGAATTCTTCCACTTCAATAATCCACCAGGACTTCTACTTCTCACCCAAATAAAGGAGTATGAGCAGTGATTTCCCATTTAAAAGACTCCAATAAAAAGAAAATAAAATGGAAATAGGTTTGAAGACACTGGGTTCAGGTAATGAAAGGCAGTAAGTAGTTCCTGAGGAAAGGGAAGGAAAGAGGGGAGATGTGTGATTGTACAGCTTACCCATAGAGGTGGGACACAGTTTCAGGAGAGTTGATCCTCCAGTGGAGGAAGCAAAGGAAGAATCTGAAGAGATCTTGATAAATTGTTTTCTGAGTAGAATATCAGAGGGACGAGAGCTACATAGGAAAGACCTCTGGAAGCCTATAGAATGTCCAACTGGAGAACCTCGTGGAGTACTAACAGGGACCTGACTATGAGAAATCCACCTGAGGCTAGGCCAGGAACTAAATGGGAAGATTGGAGGGCAGAGTACTGGCACTCTCAATGAGTCAGGAATAGCGACAATTAGCAAGGTGCGAGTAGCTCACACTTGTCGTAGCAACTCAGGAGGTTGAGATCTGAGGATCGGGGTTCCAAGTCTGCCTGGGCATAAAAGTCCCTGTGAGACTCTAATCTCCAATTAACCACACAAAGACCGGAAGTGCTGCTGTGGCTCAAAGGGTAGAGTGCTAGTCTTGAGCACAAAAAGGCATGGGGACAGAACCCAAGCCCTGAGCTCAAGCCCTACATCCGACTAAAAAAGAAATAGCGACAATCCCACAGGCCAGACAGAAAATCAAACAGTTCATAAGGCTTTGGGCAAAATACAGAGAATGTTTTGCATCAAATGTGGGCAACAATTGTAAGATAGATATTATGTAAGTTACATCTTGCTTGGATCCAACTTAACAAAATTTTAAGAGGATCAAAGAATTTCCCAAGTAATTGGACTGTTATCATAGAACCAAAATATCTAGCACTCAACAAAGTAGAAATTGTGAAGTCTGGCATTGAATCAGAAAATAAAATATGCAGAAAAGAAGGGATATCTGATACATAGTTAATAGAAAAATCGACCAATAACAAACAGCCAAAGCAAAATGAACCCCAAGAGATGGAAACAGGAAGATTTTACTGTTGTCAATGTTTAATGTACTAGGTGAATTTCCTTTGATGTACCCCCTGTGGTCACTGTATATTATTTTGGTACACTGGATATTGTATATATGCTTATCTGAACTAGGGAAGGGAAAGAAAAATGAGGGAAGGTATAACAAGTATGACAAGAAATGTGCTCACTACCTTATTATGTAACTGTAACCCTTCTGTACATCAACTTGTCAATAAAATTTAATTTCAAAGAACAAACAGCCAATTAAAAATGTCATAAACATTAGAAGTAATGAAAAAGTTATTATAACAGCAACTAGATGTTCAAAAAGCTAATCATGGACTTGCAAGAGGAAAAGGCCCAAAAAGGACCTGTAGAGATGAAAACTAAAAGTGTCTCAGATTACAAATATGCTATGGAAAATTAATTACAAGTTAGATGTTTCAGAAGACTATTAATATACACATTAAGCAGAAGAAAAAAGGTTAACAAAAATAAAATAGAGCATTAGTTAGCTAAGGGACATTGTCACATGACCAAATATATGTGTAGTTGGTTTTCAGTTCTAGGCAAAGAATGAAGTCCCCGTATAATGGTAACTACATGGATAATTATGCATGATATTTTGTAATTATTTAAATAATTGATGACAAAAATAATTTGAAATTTATAACATGTATAAATAAAATAAGACAACAATATAGGAGTGGAAGGAAGACAGTGGAGTATATTATTATAACATTCCTTTTATATATATGTGATATATCTATATATATATCACATGGAAGTCGGAGATATATAGTGCAAGCTCTAAAGCAATCACTGAAATCATAATTGTTATGCCTCATGAGACCCAAAGGACATTAAATAGAATAATAAAAAATCAAATCCAGGAAAAGAAGAATCAATAACAGATGGGGCAAATAGAAAACAAGTGTCAAAATGATAGACTTAAGCCTAAATATACTGGTAACTATATAAATTGTCTGAATACTACAAATTAAAAAAAAACAAAGAACACTAAACTGGGCAAGATGAAGGACCTGCAAATCAAAGAGAAATTAGGAAGGTTTTTTTGAACTTAGATATAAAACACAGCTTTACAAAATACATGAATGCAACTAAATCAGCACTTAGCAGAAATGTGATACCGTTAAATACCTATATTAGAAAGATCTCAAGTCAATTGCCTTTGTTTTTTCCTTAAGATGAGAAAAGCAGAGCAAATGAAAGCCAAGTAAATTAGAAGGAAGAAAATAATAAACAGATGGCTATCCATGAAACAAGAAACAGAAAAGTAGAAATCCATAGAGAAAGTTCATGAAATCAAAAAATTAGTTACTTCAAAATTAATATAATATATATTATTTATTATTACTACTTTGCTGGCTGGTCCTGGGGCTTGAACTCTGGGCCTGGGCACTGTCCCTGGGCTCCTTTTGCTCAAGGCTAGTGCTCAACCACTGGAGCCACAGAGCCACTTCCAGCTTTTTTTCTGTGATTAATTGGAAATAAGAGTCTCACAGACTTTCCTGCCCAGGCTGGCTCTGAACCATTATCCTCAGGTCTCAGCCTCCTGTGTAGCTAGGATTACAGGCACGAGCCACTGGCAACCAGCAAAAATAAATAATATTGATAAAGGGTTAACCAATCTAAAGAGGATGGAAGGCAAAAGTAGAGGATGAAGAGGAGAATAGAGAGAGGAGTAAGGAGAGGGGAAGGGAGCAGAGCAAAATGGAGAAGGGAGAAAAGAGGAGTAGGGTGAGGAGAGGGAGACTATGAATATGATAAATTATATACTAGTAGGCACAAATTAGCATTACCAGGTATAATCCAGGAATTATTACTATTGAGCCCATATTAAAATAATTATAAGGCATTTAAGAAGTTAGAAGCGATCCTCACAGGACACTAGGTCAGAAACGCACTTTACAACTTGTGAGGGGTGGGGGGGAGGGGCAGGGCAGGGGAAGGGATAATGGGAGAAAAATGAAGGTGTGGGTAGGTAACAATGTGTGACATGAAATGTACTCTTTACCTTATTTATGTAACTGTAAACCCTCTGTACATCACCTTTACAATAAAATTAAATTAAAAAAGAAGGAAGTATTCTAAACAACTTCATGCCAAGAATTTGTTTTCTCTTCTTTATTGTCAAAATGAAGTATAGAGGGGTTACATTTTCATATGTAAGTCAAGTACATTTCTTAACCAACTTGTTACCTCCTCCCTCATTTCCCCCATCTCCCCCTCCCCAGTTCCCCTCCCCCCTGAGTTGTAAGGTTGATTTATACTAATTGGTTTTGTGATATGGCTATTGCAATGGTTTGTCTTTTTATCCTTTGTCTCTCAATTTTGGTGTTCCCTTTCCTTTTCCTGGTTCCAATACATGTCTATAAAGTATCCAGGGTACTAAGATCGGTTACAGTAATAGCAGGAGTAAAACCACAGGAAGGGATTACAAAAGAAAAAAAAAAGTATGGTTTCACATGGTATGTTGAAATTAATTACAACAATGATATACCATTTATTTCTATAATATGGAGTTCATTTTGGTTAGCATTATCCTATGTGTTCATATGGGCATAGCTATTGAGCTATTGTGATCTTCTGCTATGTCTATCCTAGAGATGTACTAGTTATTCCCTATGAGGGAAACCATAGAGTTCATGTTTCTTTGGGTATGGCTCACTTCACTTAGTTTGATTTTTTTCCAAGTCCATAAGAATGTCCATTATCAGGAAAACTAATAATAACAAATGATAGAGGGAATGTGACCCAAAGGGAACCTACCACATTGTTGGTGGGAATGCAATCTTGGTCAACCACTCTGGAATGCAGTGTAGAGGTTCCTCAGAAGGCTAAACATAGAGCTCTCCTATGACCCAGGAGTCCCACTTTGGGACATCTACCCAAAAGATGATAAGCAAGGCCACACTAAAGCCACCAGCACAACTATGCTCATTGCAGCACAATTTGTCATTGCTAAAATATGGAACCAACCCAGATGCCCCTCCGTAGATGAGTGGATCAAGAAAATGTGGTACACATGGCCTTACATATGAAACTGTAACCCCTCTGTACATCACTTTGACAATAGAAAAAAGAAAATGTGGTACATATACACAATGGAATTCTATGTCTCTATAAGAAAGAATGATACTGTCCCATGCTAAGAAATTTGACAACTTAAATAAAATGTCTTCCTTCAAAGATAAACTAGTAAAACTCAAGAATAAGTAGATAATTGGATTTTCCTGTATCATTGAATTTGTAATTAAGGACATTCCCATGGAGAGAACTCACAACCAGATGGGTTTAATGATGAATTCTTGCAAGAACTTTAGGAAGAAATCATGCCAGCCAGTATTATACAAAGACTCAAAAGATGAAGTAGGAGGGAATAATTTATAACTTATTCTATTAGGTCAGCATTAGCTTGATATTCAAAGCAAAAGCCATTATTTAAAACAATAAACAGCAAAATATCCATCATGGATATAAATGACAAAAATTCAAACAATAGCTCAGCAAATCATGTCCAAATACAGAAAAAGGAAAAGAACACCATGATTAAATGAGACTCACACCAGGAAGGCAGAAACACTTTACTTGAAATCAACAGATGTGATTCCTTATATTAGCAAATCAAGAAAGAAAAATGATATAATCATCTCAATAAAACTAAGAGAAAAAATCTTTTGAATAATTGAACATTCATTTTGATTAAAACTGATGTTTTTTTAAACAAGAACAGAAAAGAACTTTCTCAATTTAAGAGCATGTATTAAGAAAAACCAATACCTAATTCCAAAATTACTTGCTGGAATATCCTTCCCTTAATATCTGAGATTATGGCATAGATATAAGCACTAATCTTTTTACCTCGAGGATTAACTGTTGATTCTAGCCAATGCTATAGAGTAATGAAAATAAATATAAGGCACCTACTGATTGTCAGGAAAGTCCAATTCATACCTCTCAGCTATAGGAATGTATGTATTAACACATGCAATTCTACACAAAAGAAAAAAATATCCACAAGTACTACTAGAATTATTAAGTGACAGCTTAAAAATACCTGAAAAATATAAATCCATTCTTTCTATATAGTACCAACAAAATATCACAAATTAAAATTTCAAGACAATAGAATTTACAGTAACATCAGCAAATACCAAATACTTAGGGATAAATCTAAAATAATATGTAGGACTTGTACACTAGAACTATAAAATATTGCTACAGGTCATGAAAGACCTAAATAATAACTCATGGGCTAAAACAATATTGTCAACATATTAGTTCTCTACAATCATTTTTACAGATTCGATGCACTCATTATCAAAATCTCAACAGGATTTATTTTTGCCTTTTGGGTACAAATTGACCAGCTGATTCTAAAATTCATTTGCATATTTGGAAATAAAGAGAACTAAGAATATCCAACAAAAGAATTTTAAAAGAGAACAAAGTTGGAAGGGTAATACAAGCTGATTTCAAGACTTGCAATGCTACTGTGATAAAGACAATCTCTGTTGGTATCAAACTAGATTAATTGATCAGTAGGACTGAATAGAGGATAGAAAATTAAACAGGCACATTTGCAAACTACTTTTGATGAAATTACAGAGGCAATTAAGTGGAAAAAGGCTTCATATCTATCCAACAAGTGGTGTCAAGTCAATGAGATACCCATATAAAACATTAAAGCAAATTAAAACAAATGCTTGTGTAGATGTGGGGGAGAGGACTCTTTATATACTGTCAGTGGGTATGTAAATTAGTGTAGCCACTATGGAAGTCAGTGTAGTTCTTAAAAAAAAAATAAAACCTACAGATAAAACTACAAATGATCCTGATATACTAGTTCTGAGCATGTATCTGAAGATATGTAAGTCAACATACAGCCAAGATACCTGCACATTCATGTTTCTAGCAACAATAGCCAAAATATGGAATTACCTTTTATACTCAGCAACCAAATGCATGGATTTTTAAAACTGTGGCCTACACACACAATGGATTAGTAAGTCAGCCACTAGAAATGCAATTATGCCATTTGCAGGAAAATAGAAGGAACCAGAGATCATCATGTCAAATAAAGCAAGCTAATCTCAGAAAGTCAAATATAACATGTTCTCCATATGCAGAACCTAGTCCTTAAAAACAAATAACAGGAATGTGAAACAGGTTCTTTTTGTGGGAAAGTATAAGTGTTAGGGTGAAAGAGAAGTTATGAGAGGATGAATATAGTTTCATCCATATATACATATGGATGAAAATAAAACAATGAAACTTGTTATTCTTAGGGGGGATAAATATGAGTGGTAGGATGGATGGATTTTATTGGAAGTACATTGTATATACAAATGGAACCATCACAATGAAACCTCATTGCACAATTAATATACTCTTATAAAAACAGAAATTAGGGTGGGCTCTGATGGCTCGTACTTAAAATCCCAGCTACTTGGTAGGCTAACAAGAAGAGAGTCATAGTACAAAGACACTCTGGGCAAAAGGTTTGTGAGACAATTCATAGCTGGGTACAATGGCACACATCTGTCTTTCTAGCTGAGTAGGGGGACAATATCAGAAAAATTCAGTTTCTAGGTTAGCCTGGACAGAAAACTACAAGTCTCCATCTCAGTGGAAGAATCTAGGCATGATGGCATATGCATGTCATTTCCAGTAGTGTGGGAAGTAAAAAAAAAAATGAGGATCATAGTCCATTTGTGCACCATGCAGGAAGCAAGACATTGTATCAGTAATAACCATTGCTAAAAAAGATCTGGAGTGTGACTCCGTGACAGAGCTCCTTCCTACAGAGCAAGGTCCTGAGTTCACACTCTGCTACTGAAAAAAAAAAAAAGATCAATAATAAAAATATGAATTTCTATGTCATACACAAAAAACAACCCAAAATAAGAACAAGCTTAAATATGGAAACTTGTAGAAAATTATAAGAGAAAACAAATGTGTTCTTGATTTAGGCAAAGATGACTTTACTATGTCACCAAAAGCAGAATCTATGAAAGAAACTACTGACAACCAATTTAACATAATAAACATTTTAAGCTTCTATCTTCTCTAAAAGATATTGTTATAATCTTGCAAAAACAAGCCACAGGCTGATAGGAAATATTCTGGCAGGTCGGGGTGAGTGTAAATTATCTCTGGTCACATTTCTAGCAATTGGGATAGCCTAGCTCTTACTATTTCACATTCTCCTTGAATTTTCTTTCTTTTTTTAAAAAATGTTTTTATTATTATGGCTACATCGCTTGTTCTGAGGCCCATCTGTCTCTTGTCTTTTCCCCACTCCATCTGTCTTCCCATTGCATGCTCTCTCTCCCTCATTCTCTTTGACCTTGTGATTTGAATTAGTGCAAAATGTCTTTGGCACTATCCAGAGTGAATTAAAAGCTGAAGTGTCTCTGTGTTGCTACAACAAAGAGAAGCCAGTAAATCAATTAGAGGAATGGGGCGGGGTCAGGAAAGTGTTGGGTGAGAAGTTTGTTTACTTATTTGTGTGCATGCGTGTTTAAATTTCACTTCATCTATAAAGAAGGACTTAAGTTGAGCCAAGGATAGTTTTGTTTTTTATTTCTTAGATTAAGAAAAGGACTTTCTCAACCTAACACTTTAAAAAATCTACAATTGGTGATAGGTGATCTGCACATACACATTAAAATATACATCTGTTGGATATAGAACATAACTTAAAAAATCACATTTTTTAATTTAAAACTTTTTACTGTATTAAAGAAGTAACAGTAATCAAGATCCACTGCATTTATATTTGCTGAGTGACAACTCCTTTGTACAACCACTTAAAGATAAAAATCAAATAAACAAAAAAGATAGGAAAATCTCAAATACACAAAAAGGTAACAAAAAGTTAATAAAATTCACACTTATAGTCAGCATTTTTAACAGTTCGCTGGATTTTTAAAATTTTTATCTATTTTATCTAATGTTTGTTTGACCTATATATTCCTTTCTTCCTGAACTACTCAAAGGCAGATGCTAAACATTACTGTTTCTAAAAATTAAAGATACTCTCCTTATGTAACAACAATAACTTTGCAATATCTGAAAAAAATAATTCCCTAGTAGTGGATCCCTATTTAAAATTTCATACTAGATACCACACTTAACAAACTGTATCTAAGAAAGGGCTATGTGTTTTTGTTTTTTTAATTATGTGTCTTTTGACAAGGGTGGCCCTGAACCATCATCTTTCTGGTCTCTACCTCCTGAGTACCAGGTATTGCAGGTGTGAATCACCAAGACTGTCCTAGAAATCACAAACTTCTTAAAGGAGCTCAGATTCTTTTCAGTAGAAAATAGCATTTCAAACCCCGAATCTGAGAGCCTATCCTCTCTCTATATATATCCTATCTCTCTCTCTCTATATATATATACACACATATATGTGGTACTTATATATGGTATGTATGTATATGTATATCAAAGTGTAGGGAAATAGGTGGACAATGAAGAACAAAAATAAGAATAACCAAGGAAATCTAGAAAGGAGATGGAACTCTAAATCTGGGAGCTTATTAAAAGTCTTCTCGGAGCTAGATAACTTGGAAAAAATCCCACAGACTCTGCTTCTGTTCCCTAGGCTTCCTCTTTTCATGTACTTATGGCTCCCAAGGAGAAGTCCCAGACTGACAACATGAGCATCACTTGAGGATTTGTAAGAAAAGCACATTCTCAAGCCCTAGTCTAGACTTGGTGACCCAGACTCCTAGAGTAAGGCCTAGGACTCTGTGTGCTTCAGTTCCCCTAAGCACTTCAGATCCAAGCTCAAGTGTGACAACCGGTGTTCTATACCTTAACCTTCTTGCTTTTAAAACTCCCAGGAGCCTCTTAGGAGACAGAAAAGGGATCATTATATTTTTATTCTCTTACCCTACATACACTTAAACTTGTCTGTAAATAATGCATAATCATTTTCTTTCTTTTTTTCTCTGGTTCTTTCTTTCCTTCCTTTCTCCTTCCTTCCTTCCTTCCTTCCTTCCTTCCTTCCTTCCTTCCTTCCTTCCTTCCTTCCTTCCTTCCTTCCTTCCTTCCTTCCTTCCTTCCTTCCTTCCTTCCTTCCTTCCTTCCTTCCTTCCTTCCTTCCTTCCTTCCTTCCTTCCTTCCTTCCTTCCTTCCTTCCTTCCTTCCTTCCTTCCTTTTTTTCTTTCTTTCTTTTTGTTAGTCCTGGGGGTTGAACTCAAGCCCTGGGCACTGTCCTTGAGCTCAAGGCTAGCACTGTACCACCTTGAGCCCCAGCTCCACATCTGGTTTTTGAGTGGTTAATTGGAGATAAGAATCCTCTGGGGGGCTGGGGATATAGCCTAGTGGCAAGAGTGCCTGCCTCGGATACACGAGGCCCTAGGTTCGATTCCCCAGCACCACATATACAGAAAACGGCCAGAAGCGGCGCTGTGGCTCAAGTGGCAGAGTGCTAGCCTTGAGCGGGAAGAAGCCAGGGACAGTGCTCAGGCCCTGAGTCCAAGGCCCAGGACTGGCCAAAAAAAAAAAAAAAGAATCCTCTGGGAACTTTTTGCCCAGGCTAGTTTTTAACCACAGTCCTCTGATCTCAGCCTTCTGAGTAACTAGGATTATAGGCATCAACCACCCGAGCCCAGCCCATAGTCATTTTCTATGAACATAGAACAAATGAATACATGAATATATGTGACATTGTCCCATGAATCATGCATCTCATTGCTCTTCCCCCCCTCAACTTTATGTCTGATATTTTTGTAGAATACAAAATGCTAGAGGAAATGAGAGATGAAGAACAGATAACTGAAAGAGAAAGTTTCATAAACCAACACTGACCATGTACCACAAGTTGAGGGATATAGTTATTCTGAAGCACTTTATCATATTTCAGGTTTTTACAATCCAGCTGCACACAAGTTTCTTCTCAATATCATGACTAGACCATAAGGTGGCTCAAACTTCAGTTTTAGGTCTGTAAAATGGGAATAGTTATAGCCTATTTTATAAAGCTGCTAAGAGACACATGTGAGAGTTTTATGAGCTGCAAAGAGGTTAAAAGATGATAGTTGTGTTACAGATAGGTGGTTCACTGTTGTAATTCTTGCTAATCAAGAGTTTGATATCTGGAGGATTGAAGCCAGTCCAGGCAGAAAAGTTCTTAAGACTCTATTTTCAAAATGACTAGCAAAAAAAAAAGTCCGAATGGAGGAATAGTCCAAGTAGTAGAGAGTCAGTTAACCAAGCAAAGGTGAGCAAGTGTGAGGATCTGAGTTTAAAATTAGGTTCTGTCCACCCTCCAAAAAATAATAGTAATCAAGTGAAAACTATGAGTATGTAGTTTAAAAGCAATTTTTCATTTAATATAAAAAATCAAGAGATAGGACAAAATAATGCTTACTTCTATTGAAGAAACACTTCTGTAAAGTATAGTAATCGATTATTTAGACTCATATAAATTTGCTCTTGACTTCAATATCTTCCTACCATATTTCTTCTCCCAGAAATATGTAATTGTAACTGGAAATAGTCATTGAGTACTTCATATGTGCCAGCCACCATTGCAAGCTCTGCCCATATAGGATCTCATTTTATCCTCACAAAGCACATGTGTTAATAGATATTTCACATCTTGTTTCATAACCTTCACCAGCTCCTCATTGTTTCTCCATAAATCTAAAGCTTTCTTAGTGTTCTCAATATAAATCTTTCAGATAATCTCCTACTACCTCTTCTCACAACTTCTCACCAAGCTCCAACCAAAATAGATTGTCATGATTTCCTTCATACATCATGTTTTTGTGACTCTACTTTTTTTTTTTTTTTTTTTTTTTTTGGCCAGTCCTGGGACTTGGATTCAGGGCCTGAGCACTGTCCCTGGCTTCTTTTTTGCTCAAGGCTAGCACTCTGCCACTTGAGTCACAGCGCCACTTCTGGCCATTTTCTATATATGTGGTGCTGGGGAATTGAACCCAGGGCCTCATGTATCGGGGGCAAGCACTCTTGCCACTAGGCCATATCCCCAGCCCATGACTCTACTTTTACCAACACCTTTCCAAGCATTTCTATCAGCCTTTCCAAGCATTACAGCTACTGTTTTTTAAAACCCCAACTTAAATTCTGCCTTTCCTGGCCAACTCTTACTGTTGAATGAAGAAAAAAGTAATGCTTATTGAATAAATGTTCAGTTTTAGGCTTGTAATTTTCACAGCAGTTTTTTGTATCTCCATTACAATGCTTAGAGATCTTCCTTTGAATTAAGTAAGGAAGGTTAACATGGTTGTCCTTTGGGATGTAATCTCCTAAGGATAAAGACCACATCTGCCCCTTTTGTAGATCAATTTACTGTCCCCTTGTCACAGTTGATACAATCCACTCATGGATGCATTAATTTACTCTAGAGTTGTTTAACAACCTATTATGGTCCAGAATCTGTAGATGAATGATACCACAGTTATTTTCCTTTGGCCTTTCTAGCCTAGATGGCTATAACAACCTTTCAGAAATATTAGAATACAATATGACCCATGTAGGAAAAGTAGAGATGAATCACGCTTACTGGGGGTAAAGGCAACTGGCAAAGGAGAGCCAGGTCATTAGGAATGAGGGGAGGGAGGCCATCCTGAAACAGAAACAGCAAACCAAAAATTACAGGCATGATATGTTTAAGGAAAGGGAAAATATCCGAATTACTGCAAGAGGTCAGTGGAAGGAGGAGAAGCAGACAGGCTGACCACAGCCAGATTTTTAAGACCTTGGATGTTATGCCAGGGAGAAATTTAATGTACCATTGAATATATGTTTGCTGGATTGGAGAACAACTTTCTAGATTATCTGAAGAATCTATTTTCTGCTTTTTAAATCTGGTTCTAGACATTCATGCTGCATTATAAATTGGTTCCTTTTATCTAATTACATTTGAGGTTAAGCTAAAAATTTTGGCAATCACTTCTTCTGGCTCTGAAATACTGTCATGCACAATTCACATCCATTAGCAAAAGCTGTCATGAAAATAAGCAGTCCTTCTAAGATCGGAAGGGACATGTGAGATGCAGGAAACTGGAGAGGCCTCCTCCCAGCCCCAGAGATCCTGATGCAATTCTCTAAGGAAGATTGTATTATTGAGAATGATGTAAGTCACATCAACTTTCTAAGTTTAAGAGTTTTATACCCTCTCTCTCTCTCTGTCTGTCTTTCTCTGTTATTGAAGTAAAGAGCTTGCTTTTCTAAAGAAAATGTGGTTGTTTTAAAGAACACACTCCTGTAGTATGAGTAAAATTGTCAATTTTCCTGGGCTGTAATATATATTTATATATACATATATATATGCAATCTAAAATTTAAGCTAAATAGACCATAAAGGTTGTTTTTTTTTTAAAAAAAATCAATTCATTGGACCTAAACCTATCCTTTTGTGAAGAAAATCTAGAACCAGCCATTTGATGTACAGCTATTCCCACTTCCACTGCCACACACTAATCACAAAATGTCCAGGTGCTTCAAAGACCTATTTAGACAAAACAGAACTTCGAGTCCTTCCATAAATGGAGAGACTTGGAAAAAATCATATTAAGTGAAGTGAGCTAGACCCCCAAAAACATAGGCTCTATGGTTTCCCTCATTTGTAATAATGAGTGTATGCTAGGATAGCCCTAGCAAATGACCATAATCACATAAGATGATGCTAAGTGAAATGAACTCCATCTTATGGAAACAATAGATTTTTCATTGTTGTTATTTGTAATGTACTATGTGAAATAATTTCTTTTCTCTTTCATTTTTCTTTCCTATGGTTTATCCCTGTTGTCACTGTATTTGATTTTGATACCCTGGATATTGTATATTTGTTTATCTGAATTAGGGAAGGGAAGAGGAACATCAAAATGGTGAGAAAAAGGGTGAACCAATGCAACAGTGATACTCACAAGACAATATATTGGAAATTAACTGTACAACTCAGGGGTGGGGGTCTTGGGGGGAGGAAAGGTCCGAGGAAAAATGAGGGAGGGAGTAACAAGTTTGACAAGAAATGTACTCACTACCTTACACATGTAACTATAACCTCTCTGTACATCACCTTGACAATAAAATTAAATTTAATAAAAAACTTATATATGTATGTATATGTGCATATATAATATATTAAATTAATTAACATATATATTTAAAAAAGAGTCCTTCTGTCTGGAACTTCCAGGCTTCATCTATTGCTACTGTGTGTGGCTGCTGAGTCTTGTCCTGTCCAGGGATGCAGGCTTATTGCTGTGAAGATTCTCTCACTTAAACATTATTAGCTCTACAACTCTGCCTACCTCACAATCCTAAATTGTGGCTTTCCAAATAACCACAACCAGAAGAACTAAGGAGTTGCAGCCACACACTATGGCAGAATCACCTTTCCCTAAGCCTTCTCTTTCACCAAAAAAGGCTGAACAATCTGCCCAAGTCTACACATTGACAGAGCAAAGGTTGCATGCAAGATCCAATCTTCAGATTTCCAAAGCTTTTCTTTTTCTTTTCTCTTCATCACATATACTATTTTTAAAAAGAAACTTGTTTTGGATGGGATTAGTTGTTCCAGCCTGTAATCCTAGCTACTTGGGAGGCAGAGATGAGAGGAATGCAGTTTGAGATCAGCCTGGATGTAAAAGTTCGTGTGACTCCATCCCAACCAATGGCTGGGCATGGTAGTCTGTGCTTCTCATTTCAAACTATGAGGGAAGCTCAATGGAAGTACAATTGCTCATTCCTCTTATCTCAGGGACAAAGAGATGTCTCAATCTCAGGGATCACAGTATAGGCCTAGGTGGCCAAGATTCTATTTTGAAAATCACCAACACAAAAGAGACTGGCAAAGTGGGTGAAGGTCTGAGTTCAAACCCTGGTTGAACCAAAAGAGGGGAAAGAAAGAGAGAAATACATTTTGGATCTAGGGATTGAAATTCAGTGGCACACCTTGAGAAGATAACTAAGAACAGTCATCATGCCCACTTGATCCTCTTCAGAAAGGTAGAGTCCTAGAGTTCAGCATGAAATATCTCATGATATATTTGGTGGTTAGAACACACAGCCTTTAGTTTGAGGGCATTTTGGAAACACCTTCTAGCACATTGTGCAAAACTAATTTTCTGCTTCAGTGACCTACTGGTACTGTAGTATATAGAAAGAACTTTTTGTGTGTGGCTGGACCTGGGACTTGAACTCAGGGCCCGAGTGCTATCCCAGATCCTCTTTGTGCTTAAGGCTAGTGCATTACTACTTGAGCCACAACATCACTTCTGGAAAAGACTTTTCTTTCTTTTTTTTTTTTTTTTTTTTGCCAGTCCTGGGCCTTGGACTCAGGGCCTGAGCACTGTCCCTGGCTTCTTTGTGCTCAAGGCTAGCACTCTGCCACTTGAGTCACAGCGCCACTTCTGGCCATTTTCTGTATATGTGGTGCTGGGGAATCAAACCCAGGGCTTCATGTATACAAGGAGAGCGCTCTTGCCACTAGGCTATATCCCCAGCCCTGGAAAAGACTTTTAATGCTATGTTTCCTCAGTCAAAATGTTCATTTCATATGCATGTGGGATTGACAACTTAAGCATGAAATAAAGCTTTCAGATTGCGTTGGGTATGATGGTCTGTTCCTGATATTCCAGCTATGGTGAGAAGTATTAATAGTACAGCCTGGGAGAAAAACAGCAGGACCCTACCTCAAAAATCTTCAGATCAAAGAGGGCTGTTTTGGCTCAAGTGGTAATGCACCTGTCTAAGAAGCACCATGACCTAAATTCAAAACCCAGTACTGCTAAAAAAAAAAAAAAAATTTCAAAACACTTCACATCTCATTGAAAAGTCTCAAACAATACTTGTCAGGATTGGTACTTAAATCCTTAATAATCTAACCTTCATCCACACAGTGCATTATGTATTCAACCAACAGTATTAGGACAATGTTTTTAAATTATAATGTTCTATATATAAACTATCCATT
Source organism: Perognathus longimembris pacificus (assembly GCF_023159225.1). Lineage (NCBI taxonomy): Eukaryota > Metazoa > Chordata > Mammalia > Rodentia > Heteromyidae > Perognathus > Perognathus longimembris. The sequence continues at coordinate 101,187,835 of NC_063161.1, forward strand.
AAAACATATAATGAGGTAGGAAACAGATGGGTTTTGGTCAAACCCAAGCTACATTAGTTAATTTGAAAAAGAAACCTCCACAATTATATGCAGTTCCTCCAAAACAAGTTGTTTTTCAAATTCCTATTAATGTTTCATCATATTCCCTCCCACCTCACTTTGTACTCAACAATTTCCCAGAGGTCTCATGGGTTTCTCTGCCTTTCTTGACAAAGACCTGCACATTGCATGTGCCACAGGAAGGCAGAGTGTCAGAAAGGATGACTAGCAGAACTGGAGTGCACCAAGGTCATGTTAAGCTCTGCTGTTTTGGAAATATCATCCCATTCTAGGTTTCAGGGAATTTTTTTTTTAATTTGTAAAGTGGATTAGGTGGTGGAGGAACTGAATTAAGACAACTTTTGAGATTGTTTTATTGTTTTCACCTTTGAATTTATTGACCTCTGGTAAGTTGATCCAATTCTTGGAATTCCAGCCTCCTCACCAGAAGTGATGATGGCTTCCTTGGGCTGTGCTGAAGATCCACGAGAAAATCAGTGCTCCTGACTCTATAAGAGCTCCTGATGTCTCTGCAGAAGACCAAGATGGCTGCTCAGGAAGCAGGAGCACATGTGGGATTTCCAATGCTTTCTCATTACAGGAATTTAAAAAAAACACAATTATTTTTATAGTTAAAAATATTCCTTGGGGGCTGGAAATGTGGCTTAGCAGTAGAGTCCTTGCTGAGCATGTATGAAGCCCTGGGTTAGATTCTTCAGCACTATATAAACAGAAAAAGCCAGAAGTGGTGCTGTGGCTCAAGTGGTAGGGTGCTAGCCTTGAGCAAAAAGAAGCCAGGGACAGTGCTCAGGCCCTGAGTTCAATGCCCAGGACTGGCAAAAAACAAACAAATATTCCTTGGCTTGAGGAGGGAATTCATTTAACAACCCCCAACACAGTGAAAAACAATCTGAGAGATGGGGGGAGGGGTTGTGGAATTCCCATGGTGGATCCTGAGTTCAAACTCAAAGTGCCATGAAAAGAACACACACACACACACACACACACACACACACACACACACACACACCCCTCCCCACATACACACTCTAATAAATATTGTAGTGCTAACTGGTCGTTGTTGGCTTCATGTGAAAAAGTCACCTTTTGCCTGGTACAGTGGCTCAGTCCTATAACCCCTAAAACCCAGGAACACAGCAACTTAGGAAGATCATAGATTGACCCAACCCAGGCAAAAGTTCAAGTATAAGGCCTTGAGTTTTTTTTTTTTTTTGGGGGGGGGGCAGTCCTGGGCCTTGGACTCAGGGCCTGAGCACTGTCCCTGGCTTCTTCCCGCTCAAGGCTAGCACTCTGCCACTTGAGCCACAGCGCCGCTTCTGGCCGTTTTCTGTATATGTGGTGCTGGGGAATCGAACCTAGGGCCTCGTGTATCCGAGGCAGGCACTCTTGCCACTAGGCTATATCCCCAGCCCCAGGCCTTGAGTTTTAAACCTAGAATTGACAAATAGATACAAACAAACAACTCAAACATCTGTAGTTCAACTCTTAGAAACTTAGAGCATCCATAACAGGTGAGGTAAACTGAAATAGGAGTACAGATAAGTAATGTTCTTCTATATGATAACTCTGTCAGATAAGTACCAACCCGGGTGATTGCAATGAGTACTTGATGTCATCACTTTTATATTTTGTATGTCTGCAAATCAAAGAAGCATTACAGTGCTTCTTCACAGTGATAAAATTTCCTTCTTCTTTCTCCTACAAGCTGACAAAATACAGCCTGTTCTTGGCTCACAAGTACCACATGCTGGTCGCTCACAGCTGTTTACAGAAATGCAGCTGGGTTCTGCTGCATGGCACAATATGCCGGCAGGTAGGCAGTGATTGCAGACAACTCCTGACCTCTAAACACTGAGTTTAGATTTGGGTTCTGGGAGACCGATGATGTATTCTTTGTAACTTTTCCATAAAACAATATCCACACACACCACATGTGAAAGAAAGTGGCAGATCTCACTTTGCTGAGGCCACTGAATTCTTTTACATTCCAGAAATAACACTGCTCTTCATCTAAGAAGTCACTGAGCAGATACAGTATAGTTTATGCCCACACATCTCTTAATCTCCGTTGACAGAGATCACCAAAGTGAGATTTGTTCAGGGGGATAAAGATGTCTCAAGTCTGTAAGCTCTGTCTGCAACGCAAATGAGACAGACACTCTGGGAAAACACCCCATTTGCCTTACTGGAGAGAAAGGAGGGAGCCAGGGGGCTCGCCTGCACCAAAGCCTGTGGCTCCAGCTACAATTCAATGCAGTGCTTAGTTTATTCACCAGGGGTCATCAAAGGTCTGGATTTTCTTTGTCTACTTGTTGACTCATACCCTGTGTACTCAAGAACCTCTGTATTCTTGGAAATAGAGCATCCAGACATTGTCTTGCTGTTCCTTCTCCCCATTACTCAGGCCCACCCCTGCAACTTCACATCAAATGATAACTCGTTACAGATTTTTACCAAATATGTGATAGAATTAAGTGGTAAATCCATTCCATGCATTATAGAAATGCCTTTCCTAATGAACCCAAACAGGAGAAAGGGGAAAACACGGAATCTATATTTTGTGAAGTAATTATTTCTCCAAAGTTAGAAAATGAAAGGTTTATCTAGCTACCATTTTCTAAATTCAGGAGCTTAATTTCATGTTTGGAAAACACTAAACTCATGATAGGATCTTGTCAGATGTCATTCAGAAACTGGGATCCTTAGACCACCAAAAGTAAGTAAATGAAGAATTGGGGGTTTATTTTAGACTTATTGTGATACTTTTTTTTTTTTTTTGGCCAGTCCTGGGCCTTGGACTCAGGGCCTGAGCACTGTCCCTGGCTTCTTCCCGCTCAAGGCTAGCACTCTGCCACTTGAGCCACAGTGCCACTTCTGGCCGTTTTCTGCATATGTGGTGCTGGGGAATCGAACCTAGGGCCTCGTGTATCCGAGGCAGGCACTCTTGCCACTAGGCTATATCCCCAGCCCCTATTGTGATACTTTTTAATGAAGGTTTTGTCACAAAAGTCCAGGCTATCCTGATCATGTCTTGATTGAAAACAACCCTTTAAACAGCAGCTTTTTCTTACAGTATTCTTTAATACAATGAGAAGCTGGTGTAGGCAGTGTTATTTTTTTTCTTACCTGTACCCACTGTGTCAATCAAAGTACATTCTTTAAAAATTCTAAGGTGAGACATGCTTCAGTACCAATGAGCAATGCAGCCAGTTTACAGACTTTTTTCAGGGTTGCCCAGTTCCTTTTTAAGGATCAACAGTAGTGCCACTGACTCTTTCCTTCCCCCAAAAGACAGATATAGTGCCTTGCTAATCTGTTGGAAACATTTAGGCTGTATTTCTGCTTGACTATTTTGAAATGCAACATTAGAGCCTCAATTCACTGGGTTGTAGAATGTAAGACTTGCAAGTGACCTTGAAATATAACCCGATTCTTTTTATCTTGGGAAACTGAGCCCAGAAAAATATAAGTATTTCAAGTCAGTGGCTGACAAAAATGAAAATCTGTTCCCTTTATTCTGTGTGTGTGTGTGTGTGTGTGTGTGTGTGTGTGTGTGTGTGTGTGTGTGTTGTTCCTGCAGCTTGAAATCAGGGCCTGGGACCTGATCACTCTACCATTGACCTACAGGTCCATTTCTGGCGCTTTTTTTTTGGTAGTTGAGTGGAGCTAAGAGACTCACAGACTTTCCTACCCTGGCTAGCTTTGAATTGCAATTCTCTGATCTCAACCTCCTGAGTAGCTAGGATTACAGGTGTGAGCCATTGTACCAGAACGCTTCCCAAATAAAATGGAGATAAACATTATAATGTAAATTATATAAGGTAGCTGGGCACCAGTATTTCAGTAGTTCATGCATGTAGTTCCTAGTTCCTCAGGAGACTGAGATCTGAGAATCACAGTTTAAATCTACCCTCCGCAGGAATCCTTGTGTCTTTTATCTGCAAGTAACCACCAAAAGGCCAAAGGTGGAGCTGTGGATCAAGAGAAAGAGTACTAATGCTCTGAGTGAAAATGCTAAGGGATAAGTGTGAGGCCCTGAGTTCAAGCCCCAGTGCCAGCAAAAACAAACAAGGCCAACATCAGGTACTGCTATAGAAAAGGTGATCAAAGCTGTGTGAATATACAGTTGCTACATTTAGCTCAAGCAGTCTTTGAGAACCCAGGGCACATGAAGGCATTGAGAGCTCCTGAGTAACACTGCTGGTCATTTTCTTACAGGTCTGTCAGTAATATTACACAACACTACGGGCCCCATTGAACTGTGGTTATGTCACCAGAAGACAAGAGTTGGTTAAGGCATATTATTAAAAGATGGATTGTGAAAGCTCACACAACACGGGGGAAGGCCCTCTGGCATCCAGAAAGAAGCCTTTGGAAATCTCCACTCCACACCAGATGAGAAAGAAGCACCTCAACAAAATGCAAAACTTACGACCCAGTTGTTGTTTTTCTAACCAGTCCCAGGGCTTGAACTCAGGGCCTGAGCACTGTTTTGCTCAAGGCTAGCACTCTACCACTTGAGCCACAATGCCACTTCCGGCATTTTCTGTTTCTGTGGTGCTGAGGATTTGAACCCAGGGCTTCATGAATGCTAGGCAAGCACTCTACCACTAAGCCACATTCCCAGCCCTCAAGACCCAGTTTTTAAGTTAGAAAAATCATAAACCTTTGATCTATTAACTTCATGCCATGCATAAGTTTTACAGTCCTGGAAAGGGGAAGGCAAGACAAGGTCGTTCAGTGTTTTGTGTTTTATTTTCCTCTTGGTATAAAGTCTTCTGAAAGAATGGAGCTAGAAAATCCTTAAAAAGCAGCCCTCATCCACTGACCTCACATTGTTTAATGTGAAATCATATAACTCCATATCAACTCCTGCAAATTCATTATTTTTCAAGCACCTTCCAACTAAATAGCAGGACCAATTATTTCAAAGTGACATTTACACTGTCAAGGAACTGAGTAGCAGAAGGGTAAGATAGTGATCTACAGTAGAGTTAATCCCAGAGCCAAAAGGAGTCAGATATCTGTGAGAGAGATAAGAAAGCCCAGAGCTGCCCACATCTTCTTATATTTAGACAGTTGGAAAACACTGCAAGTTGCAAATTGCTTTATTGTCTGGTGTGTGTGTGTGCATGCACACGTGTGTGTGACATACACATACACATACTTGTGCACAAAACAGGAATAGTAACTATTGGCTTAGTCCAATATTACTATTTATTTCTCCATTCCTCTCTTTTTATAAGGTGGTCAGCTTTCTCATCTTCTGAGTGGCATCAGTTTTTGCTCTACTCTTCCCTGATCTAGGAAAATATCAATCAGTACTATATCAAGTCCAACACATGACAGACACTATGAAATAGGGGGTCTATTTTTTTAATTAAATCCACAGGTGTTATTTTAATTTCAGAGATTTTAAATACATTCTCAATCGATTTTTAAAAAATCAACCTTTTCTACTCAGAAGTGTTGTTGTGTATCTAATTGTATTTGGGGATGCACCATTTCTAGATACATAGAGAGTGGTGTTTGTAATGGGTTTAAGAAAAAAAAAGTATTAACTGTAGCTTCAAAGGAGAACTCAAATAGTGTAATTCCTTAGAAAGAGAAAGTCAGAGTTCAACAGGATAAACACTAGGAAGCAGGTACTTGAACAGGGTGGAGTGAGGTTAAGGGAAAACGGGGTAGATAAATGAAGAGAAGATGGAGAGAATGCAGTCAAGAATTCAATATATATCCTACAAAAATAAGAAAAGTGACGGAAGGGATGGGTAAGTAGGGAAGGGATGGGTAAGAACGTTGAAAGCGGTGACATTGATCAAGATGCATTGTATTCATAAATGTTTTGTTAAATAGAAACTCCATTGTACAACTACTTACAGGTAATTAAATTAAAAAATAAAAAGGAAGAACAGGGGATCCTAGCTCATGAAAGAAGAAAGGTCTTCAAATGGCACAGCCTCTAGTCCTCAACTATTTACTATACATTTATGGCAGATTATGTCCTCTGCCTCCTGTAAGACATAGCTCAGCAAAATGAGGTTTTTCAAGGAAGCCTGTGGTCTGTCCATCCAGATTCTGTCAGGGAGCAGGGGATGTAGCTCAGTGGCAGAGCACTTGCCTAGCATGTACAAGGCCAGGTGTTCATCTCACCATCACAAATACCAAAGGGTCATAGAATATGTCAAGGAGCAACTATCAGGTCTAGTAATGACCTAAAAAGAGGAAGAGTGGAAAGAACTAATGGTGTTTAGCATAAAAATGAGAAAGTATTAAGGTTAGATGCTAAGTTTAACTGCAAAGGCCATTAAAAGGAAATTCAGCTTGAAGATTTGTAAGCAATTTGGGAAAGTTTTCGATAGATAGGTCTTCTGGGTGGCTGCATAACTTTTTTTGGTTTTTGTTTGGTTGTTTTTGCCAGTCCTGGGGCTTGAACTCAGGGCCTGAACACTGTCCCTGGCTTATTTTTCTCAAGGCTAGCACTCTACCTCTTGAGACACAGCACCACTTCCGGCTTTTTCTGTTTATGTGGTGCTGCAGAATTGAACCCAGGGCTTCATACATACTAGGCAAGCACTCTACCGCTAAGCCACATTCCCAGCCCTCACGGTGTAGCCCAGGCTGGTGTTGAACTCGTGATCCTCCTCACTGATTAGCAGTGTGCCATCTAACTTTTTAATTTAATTTGTTTTTTTGTAGGTCATGAAGCTTGAAGTCAGGACCTAGGCTCTATCCCTGAGCAATTTTGCTCCACTGCTTTGAGCCACAGGGCCACTTCTGGTTTTCTGGTAGTTAATTGAATATAAGACTTTCACAGACTTTCCTGCCCCTACTAGCTTCCAACTGTGATCCTCAGATCTCAGTCTCCTCAGTAGCTAGGATTATAGGCATGAAACACCGGTACCCAAGTTTGCTGTATAATTTTAATACTGTCTCAACAAAACATTTTAATACACGCTGGATGACCATCTTTTATATTCCAGAGAGGATTCCTAAAATTGTCAGGTATTGCATTAAATAATCCCCCAAAGCCCTTCTTACCCAAACATTGTGGACTCAGTGCAACAAAATTAAACGTGACTAATCCATAAAAACACCCTGCCAAGTACTTTTAAACTCAGAGCTGAATCACAAAAGAAACAACTAAATATGACTTGCTTTTTGTAACTTTACTTAATATCAAGTATGAGACAAGTTTAACTCCTCTATCCACATTGTTAATCCAGTCCCTCCAACCCTCAGTTTTCAAAGCAGTGAGTAAAAAATGCACTTCAAAAGTTGGCCATTAGATATTTGGCAAAATTTAAGGGGTAGATTAAATAGAATTAAGCTGTGTGTGTGTGTGTGTGCACGCGCGCACACGCACGTTCATGTACATGTGCACATTTAAAACCAGAGAGGAAAGAAAAAGTAGAGAAAAAGCTCTCCAATGGAGAGCGTTAGGGGAATGTCATGGTGACGATAAGAGTCAGGAGACATGAGACAGGACACAAACACAGAGACTTGTGGCATGGCATAATGGTGCCTGAGCTGGGACAGGCCTACATAGGGTCAGGTCAGGGGGCAGGGTCACAGGAAGCTTGAAAGTTCACAACCCAAGACTGTCAGGTCCAGTAACTATTATCAAAGTCCCTGCCCCTGCCTCTAGAAATTCAGGCATGCCCCTCACCAGGGAGGTGGGACTTCCCTACCTCCACCATGAAGACAAGATGGTGTCAGTTAAACACAATTACCCTATCATCTGCCAAGTGGCTAGGATGGTGCCTGTTAGATTCAGCATCCACTTCAATATTTCTGTAAGGTGCAGTAACCTACTATCCAAGTCCCTGCCCTGCCTCTAGAAATTCAGGCATGCCTATTACCTGGGGATGGGTACTTTACCTTCATCCACCAAGAAGCCAAGATGTCACCAGTTGAACCCAATTACCTATCATCCATCACATAGCGAAGTTAGTGCCAGTTAGTATCTTTATTTCACTGGCAGATGACTAGTGGTTGCCCCTTGCAGGGCCCTTGGATCTCGTACAAATCAACATATTGATATTGTCTTGATTTCTGTTTCCCCTAAAATGTGAGTCCACTTCAAAGTAGAGAACAAATCTTAGAGTAAATGATGATAGGAGAAGGCTTTAATGGAAATTTACCTTGAAATATGACACTAGAGACATAAAAATATATTTACTCATTTTTGAACAAGATTTAGACAATGATATCCAATAATTCATCACTTTTTTACAAGAATGAGTAAAAAGTCCTGGTTATTAATCTAATGTTACTCATGATAAAATAATGTGATGTAGTAAAGCAGTACTTAATGTTTCCATTTGTCTTCTGATACGTGATCATGGAGAGTGTCTTCACTTGGAAATCTGTTTCATTTTCCCCAAGAGTCTCCCTTAGGCTTTTGATAGTCAAATCATTTTGCCCTCAGAGCTTATCCTAGCACTAAAATTCCAGATGTTTTACTTTGCTCTGTGCATGGGTCTGTTTCTGTCAGGTCCCCATTTGTCAGAAACTTTGAGAGCAAAATGATTTTTCCAATATCATTTAATTTGTGAAGTATTTTATCATTTGTAAGATTTGCAACTCAACTTGCAGTTGAGTTTAACTACCAGATGTTCACATCTTACTATCTGCTTGAGACTCAGCTACAGATATTATGATGAAAGATCATACTCTTTAGCAGGCTGCAATATTTAAATGGGCACTAACACCGTAAGTCAACAATTTATTGGTAAATATTTTTGTGTTACAAGACTTGTTTTCACAGACAACCCTACAAGAATTTTAGATAAAGTTTTCGACAATGAATACTCTTCTTTTTGTTTTGTTCTTGATTTGTACTTAAGAAGTACAAGTGTGTGTGTGTGTGTGTGTGTGTGTGTGTGTGTGTGTGAATTGAGTACCTACCATGTGTTAAGGACAAATGCCAGAAGTATCTCGCATCCTATTTCAGGTCATCCTGAAAACAAGCCTATAGAAATAAGTTCTTAATTTCCATTTATAAATCAGAAAACGTGGAGACTCTAAGTAATTTACAAGTACAGACAGTACTGTAGAGCTCTCACGTAAGTCCAGGACTGTCTCACTCCAAAGCTTGTGATCTTTACCGAAAAAAATATGTTATGCTTCAAGATGTTGATCAATGTGTTTTTATGGATTGTCATCACTAATGGAAAGAAAGACAGGAAAGAATGTTTCTTTCTTGTTAACTTAACATAAATCAGGCTTGAAACTTCCTGGAAGGCAAGAAGCTTTTACATCTTTATGTTTCTCAGCACCTAGGTTTATAAACTCAGATGTTTTCAAGCTGCAAGCCATTGCAGCACTGGAATCAACTGACTGGAGCCCAGTGAATTTCGAGGGGTAACAGTGGAACAGCAAAGTCAGCATCATCTGGGATCTTGTTAGAAATGCTGTCTCACCTGGGTGCTGGTGGCTCACATCTATAATCCTAACTACTCAGGAGACTGAGATCTGAGGTGCAAAGCCAGCCAGGGCAGGAAAATCCATGAGACTCTTAATCTCCAATTAACCACCAGAAAACCGGAAGTGGAGCTGTGGCTCAGAGTGGTAGAGTGCTAGCCCTGAGTGAAAAAGCTCAGGGACAACGCCCAGGCCCAGAGTTCAAGCTTTCTGAAACGTGGTTCATACACTAAGGAAATACATTTACTCACTAAACAAAGAGTATAAAGCCTTGTGTAAAGAAAAGAGTAAGAACAGCTTGCTTTCTGCTTCTCCATGACCTCCTCACTCTTAATTTCCATTCAGACTTTTCCCCATGGCCACACATTGACAGGCAGAAAATGAACCTTCTCTGCTATGTCTTTTCCAGAGAGCAGAAATACTTTCCCCAGAAGTCATCCCAATGGTCTTGCCTCCATGTTTCAAAGGCCGAAATTCTGTTACTTGGTATCTTCAGCCCATTTCTAGAGATACAAATGGAACCAATATGATTGGCTGAAACCAACCAAGACCCATCCTCTACCATATGAACATCAAAAGGAAATGGATGTAACTGTAACCCCTCTGTACATCACCTTGACAATTAAAATTAAATAATTAAATGGACAAAAAGAGTGAGAAAGGACACCTGAACCAACCATAGGTTTCCACTAGTAGAACAATAGTGGAGTAAGAAAATGGTACATAGGAACAGACAGTACACAGACTATCAAGACTATCACCTGCAAATATCAACATGATTGGCTTACATGGCAACAGTTTCATTTAGGCCATAAGGACTTCAATGTAAAACCTACAAATTTGTCCTAATAATCTAATCCTTCTAACTTGTTATCCTGTTTAAATTTCAGGTCAAAGACAGCAAGGTAGAGACCACAGCATTTTTACATTTTGATGATTATGGTCTAACATTTAAAGAAATAATAATGTATTAAAGAATCCTGTAGCGATATCTTGTACAGATCTATTTCATGTTTTAGCTAAATGCTCTGTACTTTTATAGAAGAGCTCTGAGATAATTGGAATTAAAGGGATGCAAAATTATGACTAGAATATATATATATTTTTATTACAGTCTTTGTGCATAGTCAAATGACAGGTGTTTCTTCAGAAAGAAAATTCTATTCATTGCTACCTTTTCCATAGCAAAAATGAAAAACCACAAACTTAAAATAATGATTTTTTTAAAGAGAAAAATCTGCAATGATGAACAGATCACTTTGATATCTGCTTTGCTAAACAATGCAGACAATTGTTTGGAGCTAGGGAGGAATACATCAAACATTTAATTTTTTTGCTTGATTCACACATGAAGTCATTAGTTAGGAAGATTAGTAATTACCAAATCCTCTAGTCAATCAGACATGAATACCACATCTCTCTGCAATTGTTTAGCTGTAATATGGAATTGATCTCGGCAGATGTAGTCAACTGTACCTCATATCCATAACAGCCTAAAAAATATTCACACAGCCTGCATTTCATTGTTGTTCTGTACTCAGGCCCTCCCTGCCCCTCCCATTTTCTTGAGTTTTTCAATTAAGTGCTTGCTTCATTTATATTCTACATCTGATCAAACACCAAAAAATGTGGATTAGTCACATTCCTACATAAATTTGAACATTATGTAACAAGTGTCCCAGAACAAACCTCAATGTGATATTTTGGAAAGAGTCCTGGGCTGGAATACTGAAGCTTACTCTGCCTTTATATCCCACCTCTTACCACCAAACTGCCTAGTAATTCAGGGTGATTTATTCCCTTTATACTTCAGAGCTTTATATTTCAAGTACAAAATTAGAAGACTGACACTCTTTGTGTGTAAATTCCATGTCAGTTCTACTGTCTTAATCAGAGGGTAGATCAGAGAAAAAGCAACTTGGGTACCATGTGAAAAAAAATATATAAAAACCCTTAGGTTCACAGTCTCAGCTTAGCTACTTATTAACTCTGTGACCTTGGGCAAATTATTTAAAATTTCTGAGAGTGTTTTCTCATGGGCAGAAAACAGATAATATCAACCTAACTCTCAGGTTGTTATGAGGTTGAGGAAAACACATTGGAAGTAGCTACCATGGCTGATGTCCGTGTTACTATAATTGAAGTGCAAAGGAAGAATATCACCTTATTTTCTCTTCCTAGTCTTCACTGAAATTTGTAGTGCAAATAAATAAATAATAAGATCATGCCAATGTCTCTTGTCTCCATGTTTTTGTCACCTACTCATTCATTTACTCTTTATCAGGAATAACTTGACAGTAGACTACATTTTTCTCCTCTGCTCTATACCAGTGATTGTCATGGTGTACTACTTCTCAATGTGCTCATGTATGTTCCTGAATCACCTGCACTGGGGAAGGAAACTTGAGAAAAATCCCCATGGATGAGCCCAGATGTCAGCTCTTCAGATGCAATGGGTCCAGAGCCTCATTTTTATGCCTTCAGTTAATGCACAGTTAATTGCTGCTCTGAGGACAACGCATGACCAATAGAGTTTGAGGAGTTCATTGAAGAATCTAAATGTTGAGAGTTCCCCTTGGAAGTCCTTGAGTTGTCAAGCTGGACAGGTCCTAGGCATCTCTTAAGCATCCAGGTGATTGTCACATTTGCAAGTCTGTAAGTAGCTACTCTGCCCTGTTCTAGCTCCAATGATGAAGGCCTCCCCAAAGCTACCTTGTGCTTTCACTGATGAAGCAATTTTCTTTTCAGGCTTTTAATTTTCTTTTCTTTGGTGGTACTGGAATTTGAACTCAGGGCCTAGATCCTTTCTCTAGATTCTTAAATCCTTCTGGACCTGTCCTTCAATTTCACTGCCAAATGTCATCATTCTGAGCCACCTCATCTTCTCCTGACTAATGTGATTTCTCCTTGGTTTGATCTCTGCTATTATCAGAAGTTGCAGTTCCTGATTCATTACAATACTGTGTTTCTGTCTTTTAAGATATTAGCCTTTCTACATGTGTGTCATTCATTCTTCTTCATTCCAGCTCTTCTCATCAAACAATGAATAAGGCCACTCAGGGCAAAAACTGTGTTCTGTGCAACAAATGGAATAGGAGAAAGACATTCAAATAATAAGTGCCCAAACAAAGCTGCTGAACTAAATGTGATCATACATAATGCCAGTCACAGCCATTTCCACCATCATGTCAGAGACCCAGGTTTCTTACCAAATGTTTCAGTGGTAATAAGTAACATTTATCAAGCTAACTTTGGGACTGTTTGAGTGCAAGTTACTATTCTAAGCACTTAGCCTGTTTGAAATGCCATAATTCATTTCATGAATAGAAGGCATCTTGCAATTACCAAGTCAATTTTTTTCGCTTAAACTACCTATTTAAGTCAGAACAGCCACAATCCACAATCATCTCTAACAGGTGACCAAAAATGAAGGGACCAGATGAAAAGCAAATGAGAAAGAGGCAGAGGTCATATCTGGAAAACAAAAGCTATATTCCTGCTGTAAACCATGCAAATCCTAACCTCTAAAGTGTTTAACTCAGACTCTTGACTCAATCTGAACAGACAACCACTTGGATGGAAATAAGCCATCACCTTCTTTTAGTAGATTTTACTTTGCAGAGCAATATTAGATTTGGGGGAAAATGGATAGAATTGTAAAGAGATCTCTCATATATTTTCTGACCCTCCCAACCCCACCACCTTCCTCATTGCCAATATCCACTATCAGAGTAGTACATTTGTTACAACTGATGAACCTGCTCTACTCATTAGTATTACCCCCATGTCCACAGTGTACACTGGGGTTCATATTTGGTACTGTATATTCTATGTATTTGCCTATACAATGCCATATATCCACCTTTATAGCATCACATGAAGTATTTTCACTACCATGAACATTCTCTACAGTTCATCTACTTATGCCTTACTCCTCCAACCATTATTTAAATCCGTGTGTAAGGAAAGATGGTTACACATCACTAAGTCAGTACACATGCATCATTTAATCTTTATAAGAATATTTTCTTGCTGGCAAATAATGAACATAATACCATTCACTCTGTGAGATAATGTCACTTGAAAGAGAACCATTTGAAAAACCACACAATTTTGGAAACCAACAGCCCTGTGGGAGAAAATTTTAGAAAGCTATAGATTTTCTTATCTGAGCGATTGTGGGTGCCTACAACGAGGGGAGAGTTCATGTGGTGGGGATCAACGATGCTAAGTGTCCTGCAGTCGGAAGATAGCCCTGATGATGAAGAATGATCATGTCTCCAATGAATTCCCAACTCAAACTTTGCAATTAGAGAAAACACTGACTTAAGTGAAAAATTTGTTTGTAATAATCCATGTGCATATATTTTCTTGGTTTAATATACAAACTGTAGTTGTCATATGTACTGATTTTTCCAGGTAAAAATCGCTATGTGATATTCACTTGATTGTAACTATAATATCCACAACAATTTATATAACATATGCACATTGATAAGTATACACATGTATGATTTTATAAACATAGATATACACATAAATATACACATATATTTGAATGAGGCAATATCAAATTGTATGACATATTTTATGATGTACTTTGCCACCTTCTATGTAAAATGTGAAAAACCTGAAATGGAGTAATGATAGTTGAATGTTATCTTAACTTCAATTGCATGAATTTTAACTATGTTCAGGCATTTCACTGTTTCATTATTCTCTTTAATAAAATATACCTACATATTTACATATTAAACCACATTACTTGATTATAAATCAAATAAAATTTGTCTCCCTTTACACTGCAGTTAATGCATTGTGTGGCTGTCATTGCAATTGTCCTTGAAGATAAGCAATTTTATCTATAAGGCTAATTTTATCTATGAAGAATAGAGAGGGGCCACATAAAATACATTTCCTATAAAAGGAGAATTGTTACAATGAAGATATGTGAGTGATCAAGATTTGTCCTTGGTTTTTCACAGTGAATTGGAATTAGTTGGAGACAGTTCTCTGCTATTTATGGTTTAAGGACATTATATTAAGCATCACTCTACTTGTTGCTTTTGTCCTTTAGTGTGTGCCCATTAGTTATGGTTTGTTTCAGTAGCTTAAGGATGGAACAGAGACAACATTCAGAAAGATAAATCAGCTATGGAGAGGAAATTCTAAGGAACAATGGCCACTGGCACAACTGGACCTTTAATTTGATATCCACAGGTGCATTTGTGCCTAGGGTCTTAGTGAGAACTTCATGATGACTTTTGTCAGTAACTCTGCTAAGTGCCAACTGCAGCATTTACTCTGTATGGTTATAAAACATTATTCTACTTGGAGTCGCCCATTGAGACACTGTCTTCCCTCAGTAAATATGTTGAAATCCATTTGAACACCAGAGAGCAAAGAAATCTTAAAATCAAAGTGGAACTAGGGAAGGGAACTGGAACACCAAAATTGAGAGACAAAGGATAAAAATACAAACCATTGAAATAGTGATACTTACAAAACCAATTGGTGTAAACTAACCATACAACTCATGGGCAGGGGAGAACTAGGGAAGGGGGAGACAGGGGAAAAATGAGGGTGGAGGTAACAAGTTGGATAAGAAATGTACTTACTGCCTTACATATGAAACTGTAACCCCTCTGTACTTCACATTGACAATAAAGAAGAGGAAAAAAAAGAATGAATGGGTTCCCCCACCTCCACCTTACCTAGGCATTTCAATAAACCATAACTTGCTCACCCTTAACACTTTATGAACTGTCAGTCACCATAGCTATTTATACTTGAGAAAACAGAACACAAAATAAGGGGGCACATTTAGAACTCATAGATAAGTACAGACTGTGGGACTCAAACTTACATTGTTTGATTTCAAAACAAGGGGTCTCATCAAGATTATTTTCTATTTTCTGTCCCCAGCCCACACAAGTCTATTAGTTTATCTTCATTGTCTTGAGCCTCTGTTACGGGAAGGACACAGCAATGGATAGGACTTTGGTTTTGCCTTTTAAGAAGTTCTAAGAATTACATGGTAGGTAAGCAAATGCTAAGATAACATTGGAAGCCAGGGATTACAGAGCCACAGGAGTTGTAGCTAACTGACTGCAAAGATGGGCCATCGATTCCTGTTTCCAGTTTGGAAATATCAATTCTTGCATTAAGAGGTGAAGTTGGTCTCCCCTTCTCCTCTCACCTACAAGCGAGGCTGCCCTGTCTTCTTTTCTTAAGGCCTAAGCTTTTAGAGAATCAAGAATTTCCCATTGTGCTCTGTTGAAGACTTGAGCTACTGTAACAAAAAGCTTCCCTACTCTTCTGAAAAATGAATCTTAGCCATCCTCTAGCTCTCTGAGCCTTGCTAGGAGAGGGACTAGTTATGAAGTGTATTTGGGTTCCCCAACTCCAGTGGAAGCTATCCCAGATCATACCACACAGCAAGGATAAACCATTTGATTTGAGCCCCGCTTAAATCTCTGATTATTAGAAAAATGAGCACAGAAATGTATGATTTAACTCCTTTAATTTAGGTTAACTTTTCACATATGGCACTAAACACCAAAGACAGAACCACTAAAGGAATATTTCCAAGAAAGGAGCTCCTATGAGTATTCTAGAAGGATTCTGACAGGAAGATGAATTTAAGTTGAACCTTATAAAGGTGAGTCAATCCTAAAGGTTAAGTTTGCATTAATCCTCCCCTGGGTTCCTTCACCCCGAAGTTAGAACACAGACTCCTATCTCAGACATAAGACAGAACAAATGACAATTTGTCCAAGACAAAGGCTGAACAACCAAAATGAGCTGCCTTTGCAGGATGGGGAGACACTGTCTTTTTCCTCCTTGTGATCAAAGCTACTCTCAATTCTCCACTCCTCTTTCCATTTTTATTTTCAAGCTTTCCTCTACACTGAAGTCTGCTTGTTCCTCTTCAAAGATGCCCCTTAACCTTACCTAGTTCTTTTATTTACAAACATAAATACATGCTAATATTTTCCCCCCTTGTGTATTAATTTTTATGACTTTCAAAAGAAGCACTTCCCAATGCTTTTTCCCAGTAGATACTCTTGAAGTGGGTATGGAATTATACAGTACCCAGTGTGCAATTAATCTGTTACAAAGAAAAAAATTGTTAGTTTTTTTGCAAAGGAAGCAATAAAAGCCAATAACTTTTTGCTAACTTTCTTCTCACAATTTCTAATGAGTCAACATGTGTTGAGAAGAAGAAATTAGTCAGAGGAGAATGTATCCTATTATACAGTTCCTCTTTTGCAAGGATGAGTCAGAGGTTCCTGTGTGATGGATTTCTGGGCACCTGGTTAGGATGAATATGTTTGGGGGGGGAGTGAAAGAGGAGCTTTCTTCAACACTTAAGAGGAAACCAGGAAAGCATCTTTCAAAAAGAGACCAAATGAGCAAAAGAGCAAAGCATGGCCAGACTTCGATTCTATTCCCATAGAAAAGTGCTTCATATTCTTTTCTCTGTCCAGTCAATTATCTCCACGTCTAATTGGTCTGGAAATACTCAAATTGGGTATATACAAACCACTTTGGTCTGGGTAAAGCCACTGTCCCAGTACCCAACTCAAACAGAAATGAGATTTGGCTTGGGGTCTCTCTGTAGATCTAATGAGATAAGCAATTGATTTTTTTACTAACACATTGCCTGTGTGCTTTATCTGGAACCGTTGTGCAAAGGATAGGGGAGGAAACTCCAGATGAACACAACTCTGAAGGGGCTTTGGAAGGGCTTCTAGGTAGAGCAGTGGAGAAGAAAAACAGTGGGAAGGATGCACTGGGGAGCAAGAAGAACATGAATTTGTGGAATGTAAGAATAAGGATGTCATTTCCCAGCATCAAAATACTTGCAAATTGGAATGTTTCTGGGTTGGAATTGCATTTAAATTCAACTTGAAGGAGTATAAGTTGAGGGCCAGTGGAAAGAATGTAAGCTATCTTCTTATATTTGGACAACCGCATATATATATATATATATATATATATATATATATATATATATATATATACTGAACATGCTTCTGGAATTCCGAGTGGCAAGCAATTATCTAACATATTTTGACAAGAAGACGCAAGTAAATATGAAAGTAAGGGTTTTGGACTAGTCATAGCACAGTGAAGCCACACAAGATATTCATTTCAAAGCTAAATTCAAAATCTGGTCAACTTGAGTCACTACACAGACTTGAAAAACTTCCTAGGTCCTACTTCTCAAATAATTAGTAATATTAGGGTAAGAAAACTATGTGTTCGAATGGTGCCTTGTTAGTTTTCAAAATCTTGATTATTTCTCTTCTGAATTGAATTTAGGAACTAGAAGGAGAAACATATGGGAGGGCACAGAAGGGGTAAGCAATTATTTTTAAGTTGGAGCTATTCAAGCCTCACTTCGGCAAGGACCCAACCAGTAAATATCACTGTGGGAACGCTAACATGGAAACTGGTTTCATCTTTGTTTATTTTGTATTTAATAAACATTTATAGAGAAGCTGTGTGCAGAGTGTTGTGCCTCCTACAGACCTACTCATCCATCTGCCTGGTCAACCTTTTTGCCTAGATAGAGTGCCAGGACTGTGTGCTCAGCAGGTCCAAATGAGACTCATCTGGCCCCAACCTGTTTCCTCCGCCTGTGGGTTTTTTTTTTCCCCCCAAATCTTGATCCATGATATCATCGCACTCTTAAATGCTCAGCCTCACCATTGCAATCACAGTCAGTCCTCTTCACCTTCCTCTCAGCTACCATCTGACACATCCATGGTCAAGTCCCATCACATTGCCTATTTCCGGTCCATTTTTCTAGCAATTTTTTTTGCCTTGTCCCCACTGGAAAGAGGCAATTCTTGGTTTTTGCCTTATATCAGTGTTACCCTCTGATAAACCTGTTCAGCTATAGAATGCTCTGCTGTTAACAGATTTGACAATGATAACTTTTAAGATGGAAAGCTGAGATAGGTAAGCCTGGTTTTGAATGGAGCCAGCACAACGTGCTTTCCCTCTAGGAACTATAGTTAGATAACTATATTTTTCTTTTCCCTTTCCTAACTCATTCACACATCACAGATTATTGCTGCTCCATCAGAAAGACTGAGACCACCCTTCTGATTCAAACTCTGGTTTTAGATAAAGAATATCAATAAATTCTGAACTTTTAAACATCCATAGAATCCACTTTGTTCTCACACCTTAATCTAATTTTCTGCCAGTTTCTAAGTTTTCAAAGTATTTTAACTATTATAAGTTTTTACATTTTTATTAGCATCAACGAATTCTCTAAAGAGGTTTTGCTGTGGTATTTCTGGACATGTGCATCATGTATTTTAATCACATTAATCCACTATATTATATTTCCTACCTAGATAAGGCCTTCAAATAGGGTCTGTAGAGCCAGAGTGAAGGACCAGAGTAACTCCATATTGTACTAAGACCCCATTCTGTACTTGACTGACCTTACCTTAAGTCCTACCCCCACCACCCCTCGATTCCCAGTAAAGACCACATCCAACCGTGAGTTATGAGTGGAATTTTCAGTATCTAATCGTGAGTATGATTTCCAGTATTTGTGAGAGGGATTTCCAGTATCCAATTGTGAGTGCAATTTCCAATATCTAATCAAAACCCTGCAGCTGTGCACACATCGCCCTTGCTACACCCCTATGGCTTAACCAATCAATTTTAAATGTCAGTCCCTTGATCTGACCAATGACCCTTTCCAGATTCCTTCCTGCCACCAAATGCGCCAAACATGCTTTAGGATTATTTTTTAATTTTCCCGCGGTGTGTGTTGATTTGTTAAAAGATGCTATGATGTATGCTAAGTCCCTGCCTTCCCCAAAAAATGTATAAAACAGCTGGGAGCCCGAGGCTCAGGGCCTCTTGCGTCACGAGCACCAGCGTGTTGAGTGCACGGAGAACCGAGCTAGCTAGAAATAAACGCCCTTTTTGCTGCTTGCATTGGTCTTGGTCTCTGGAGGTCTTTTGGGGAATCCAAACTCGAGCATTTCAGGTCTTTATTTCATGTTTTGGTAATTTTCTTCTGAAGCTTTTATTTCTGGAAAATCTTCCATATTTCTCTCTGCCAAACTCAATGCTCTCCTGAACTGCTCTTGCTAATACAGAGCCACAGAGCCATTTTGGTTCTAATTCCTTATTACCAAGCTTAGTAGCTTTCTCAACTGTTTATGAAACCATCGCAAAATTTGCCCTGTTGAATCTCCCTGGGCAATGAACCATGGCTCTTCCACTTTTACACCTCATGGTTCCTCACAAGGTCATGGCATTGATTATGAATCCTATTTTCATTCCAAAACATAAACATTCTAATCTTTAACATCTAATCCTAGACATTCTTTGTTTATACCATAATAATAGCAAACATTTTATGTAACACTCATGATGTGCCAGGTGCTACTGTAAAAGACTTGTTTATTACATCATTTAATCTTAAAAAATAAGTGTGGGGTTGGGCATTATAATTTTCTAACATTGTGTGTGTGTGTGTGTGTGTGTGTGTGTGTGTATTTGTGTGTAGAGCTCAGCAGTAAGCTGGGACTTAAATTCAAGCCTACCAAACCCCAAGTCAGCACTCTTACCACTACACTACATTGCTCTACCAGGAATGAGATTGAAAGGCAACTATTGAGGCTCCTTTCTTTCCAGATGAAATCCTTACATATGCAAATCACTGGATTCCACTGTAGAACTTCTAAGTGTGGTGAGGATGGCAATGATAGAAACATTCCTTTTGCCATTTGTCATGTAAATGGAACAATCACTTTGGAAAAATCTTCAGCATTAATGATTAAGTCTGAGGATACATAAAACTTAAGATTCCATTCGTAGCCACAGATAACCAAGATAAATCTTGGTGCCTGTATGTGTCAGGATTTTATAATGTACAAAAGTACCATGCCAAACTTGTAATAGCTCAGACATCTCAGACAGCCTTCAACAGAGAAATGGATGACATATTGTTAGATTCATGTGATAGAACATTACAAAGCAATGAAAATTAATGAATTACAGGCTCAACCAACCACACAAATAAAATTCAAAAATAAAGGATTGCGTGAAAGAAGCCCAATCCTAATGAACACATAGCATGATTCCGGTTAAAAGACAAAAGTAGGCAAAACTGTGTTGCTTATGGATTCACATTTAGACATTAGAAAATGAGAATTAATGAGCGTCTGATTAGTAGAGAAATCAGGCTAATGGTGACCCTAGAAAGGGTAATTAAAGTCTATAAGGGGTCTAACAGGAATGTCTGCTACCTGGAAAAGGACTTAAAAAATGTAGAGATTACACATGCATTTATCTTCAAACAATTGGTTTAACTATGCCAGTTATGTTTTCTACTACTACTACTGTGTGTGTGTGCACATGCTGTTTCTGGGGCTTGAACTCAGGGCCTGTGTTCAAGGCTAGTCCAGCTGTTTGATGATTATTTGGAGATGAGTTTCACAGACGTTCATGCCTTGACTGGCTTCAAACCACAATCTTCAGATCTCAGCCTCTTGAGTAGCCAGTATTAAAGGACCGTGAGCCACTGGGACACCAGACCATAATGATTTTTCTTTAAACTAATGAAAGAGGACCCTAGAGAGAGGGTTGGAAGAGGGGTGGAAAAATGTGAGCAGATGAGGAGAGGACAAAATGAAGCATTTCTCTGTCACTTAGCGAGCACTGAGTTTTCTCTGGGAATGATGAAACTGTTTTGGAATTTAATAAACGTGGTACTTATACAACACTGTGATTATACTGTATGTCACTGACTTACATGTTTCAAGACTTTGTGCATTTCACTTTTCCTTGTGTATGTGTGTGTGTATGTGTGTGTGTGTTTGCTGTTCTGGGACTTGAACTGAGGCCTGGAGCTATCCCTTAGCTTTGTCTGAGCAAAGTTGGCATGCTATCACTTGAGCCACAGCTAGACTTTGGGGTTTTTGCTTGTTAATGAAATCTCACAAACTTTCCTGATCAGGCAAGCTTTGAGTCATAGTCAAGATACAAAGTTCTAGAAAGCAAAAGACTGCTCCATATTCTTGTCAAGTCCCAAGCAGGGAAAGAGCATCCAGCCTCAGGGTGGGTCCCCCTGGAGGCACACCAAGGTAATTCAAAGGAAGAAGTACTCAAACGCCTGATGTTGGCAAACTGACAGTATCCTGTACAAACAAATTCTAGAACCATCCACATTTAAACTTGCTAATTGAGAAGTAATCGTCAAAGATATCAGACGTCTCTAAAAACCTCAAAGCTTTGCATCAAACAGGGAAGACTGTATCTGTCACAGCAGGCCAAAAAGGATAAAGATGTGCTGTGTAATATTTTATGGTAAACCCTTGAGAGGGCTCACCCCATTTCTAGAAACAAGGGTAGTTGTGGCCAGGCTTGAAGACCACACTGACTGGAAAACAACTGGGAAAACCAGAAAGATAATTAAATTTAAATAAACCTTTTCATTCTTTCTGTCTCTTCTGAGCTCAGAACAATGAAGCCACTGGTTGGTGAGTTTTGGCAAGTTTGTCACAAACCAAAACCACACAGCTACATTGCCTTAAAACACTTATAGTGGTTATTATAGTGGTGGGGGTTTTGAAAGCTGGAGCCTGTTGGAACATTCATTTACAACAACTTTCAGAGATCTTGCTTGTTTTGTTCTTCCTTTAGACAAGAAAGTGAAGGAACAACAAAATTCCACAAATTCTTTCATATGAATTATTGACTAGCTTTTTAGGATAACTTCTGTTATTCCCTGTCAACTGGTGTGAATACATTTCCTGGAAGCAAAACAGAATGATATGCAATTTCTATAGAACCAAGTTTGTATAGGCACCAAACCCCATGTATGCGAGATAACAGCTTTGAGTAGTAGGGAAATGATTAAATGAGTTCAGCAGCCCTCACACATGACTAGGATTTGTGACTTTTAGCTTTTTAGTTTTTCATTTTTTCTTTTCCACTCCTTTTGTTCTCTCATCCTGGGCAAAGTTGACAATCTGGCTTAGGGATTTTAGCACCATCATTTAGCAAGATCATTACCCCACTTAGAAGGAATGTTATGAGGCAGAGTAGAAAAGGCTGGCAGTTTGTGTGGCTTATGTTTGTTCAGACTGAATCAAAACATAGACTCAGTGAGTTCTCAACAAATAATCCTTCAGTGAGCAAATAGGTGGAGGTGAGCAAATAGGAGCGTGTAGGAATCTTTAAATGGTATCAAGTACTATTAGAGAAAAATACAGATGTGTTTCAGGGCATAGGCTAGTTAGCACTTAAAATCTTTTTATTTTTATTTAATTATTTTCTTTGTATGATAATAGATTGAGACTGCAGTCTCATGAATATTTAGGCAATCACTCTACCACTGAACTATGTTCACGTCTTTTAAGTCTTTTGTTTGCTTGTACTATTAAAATAATATGTGAAGCTGACTTTGGTGGCTCATGCCTATAAACCTATGTAGTCAGGAGGCTGAGATCTGAGGATTGTGGTTAACCCATGAGACTCTCTCTACCAATTAGCTAACAGTAAAAACAAAAAAGCTGGAAGTTGTGACTCAAGTGACAGAGTGCTAGCATTGAGCTAAAAAGCTCAAGGCCTGAGTTCAGAATCAGTACCCAGCCGCCCCCCCCCCCCAAAAAAAAAGTACATGGAAATTTGGAAGGCCATAGAAAAAGCAAAAAGACATTTATGATCATCAACTTCTGAAGACTGTTGTATGTTCAGTATTTTTTTATTAAACTTTTTTCTTTATTGTCAAAGTGTGGTACAGAGGGGTTACAGATTCATATGTAAGGCAGTGAGTACATTTCTTGTTCAACTTGTTACCTCCTCCCACATTTCCACCCCCCTCCCCCGTCTCCTTTCCCTCTCCCCACCCCGAGTTGTGCAGTTGATTTACAACAAATAGTTTTCTAAGTATTGCTTTTGGAATGGTTTGTCTTTTTGTCCTTTGTCTCTCAATTTTGATATTCCCTTTCCCTTCCCCTGTTCTAATATACGTATAAACAGTATCCAGGGTATTCAGATGAGATATAGTGGTAGCGGGGGTACAACCACAGGAAGGGAATAAAAGAGAAACAAAACTAAACAAAACAATCAAACAAACAGACAAGAAAAAAATAATAATAAAGTACAAAAGGTACAGTTTCACATATAGGATGATGATAATAATGACAACAGTGAATTCCAAAATTCTTGTCTCCCATTTCACTTGGCATAATCTTATGTGATAACATGGGTGCAGCTATTGGAGTATTTTGATCTTCTACCATGGCTAGCCTAATCCTATACTAGCTATTCCCTATGAGGAACACCATAGGGTTTATGTTTCTTTGGGTCTGGGTCACCTCACTTAATATGAATTTTTCCAAGTCCTTCCATTTCCTTACAAATGGGACAGTGTCATCCCTTCTGATGGAGGCAGAGAATTCCATTGTGTGTATGTACCACATTTTCCTGATCCACTCGTCTGCTGAGGGGCATCTAGGTTGGTTCCATGTTTTAGCAATGGCAAATTGTGCTGTGATGAACATAGTTGTGCTGGTGGCTTTAGTGTGGTCTTACTTGTAGTCTTTTGGTTAGATGCCCTAAAGTGGGGCTGCTGGGTCTATGTTTGGCTTTCTTAGGAACCTCCACACTGCTTTCCAGAGGAGATGAACAAGTTTGCATTCCCACCAACAATGTAGTATAGTAGAGTTCCCTTTTGGCCACATCCTCTCCAGCATTCGTTATTATTGGATTTCCTGATAATGGACATTTTTAGTGGGGTGAGGTGGAATATCAGTGTTGTTTTGATTTGCATTTCTTTTATGGCCAGTGATGTAGAGCACTTTTTCATGTGACTCTTGGCCATTCTCATTTCCTCTTCAGAGAAGTTTCTTTTTAAGTCATTAGCCCATTTGTTGAGAGGGCTGTTAGTTCTTTGGTTGTTTGTTTTGAGGGAATTTATTTTTTTGAGAGTTCTGTGTATATTTTAGATATCAGGCCTTTGTCCGTTGTATGGCTGGTAAAGATCTTTTCCCAATCTGTGGACTTTTCTGTTTATCTTGGAAGCTATGTCCTTTGCCCTGCAGAAGCTCTGCAGTTTGATACAGTCCCACTTGTCCAACCTTTCTTTGATTTGTTGGGTTTCTGGGCCTTTGTTGAGGAACTTTCTTCCAGTGCCAAGGAGTCCTAGGGTTTCTCCTATTCCTTCTTGTAGTGTTTTCAGGGTATCTGATTTTTCTTTCTAGGTCTTTGATTGATTTGGAATTTATTTTGGTGCACGGTGATATATAAGTATCTAGTTTTAATTTGTTACTGGTGTTAAACCAGTTTTTGCCAGCACCATTTGTTGAAGAGGCTGTCTTTCTTCCATCCTATTTTTCAGCTCCTTTATCAAAGATTAAGTAGCCATAGTTCTGAGGATTCATTTCTGGATCTTCAGTTCTGTTCCATTGGTCCTCGGTTCTGTTCTTGTACCAGTACCAAGTTGTTTTTATTACTATAGTTTTTAATACAGTTTTTAGTAATATTGTCATTTTCACGATGTTAATACTTCCAATCCAGGTGCATGGGAGGATTTTCCATTTCTTGAGTTCTGCCTTAATTTCCTTTTTCAAGTTTTTAAAGTTCTCATCATAGAGTTCTTTCTCATTTTGGTTAAGGTTATTCCTAGGTATTTTATGTTTTTTGAGGCTGTTGCAAAGGGTGTTGCTTTTCTGATTTCAGCCTCGTTCTTCTGGTTGTTGGCACATATAAAAGCCATTGATTTTTATATCCTGCTACTTTGCTAAAGGTTTGGATCAGCTCTAGTAGCTTGGGAGTAGAGTCTGTGGGGTTCTTTAGGTATAGGATCATGTCGTCTGCAAAGAGAGAAAGTTTAACTTTATCTTTTCCTATTTGAATCCCCTTTATGTTTTCTTCTTGCCTAATTGCTCTGGCTAGGAATTCTAGTACCATGATGAATAAGAGAGGAGAGAATGGACATCCTTGTCTTGCTCCTGATTTTAAAGGGAATGGCTATAGCTTTTCACTGTTTAGTACTATGCTCTCTGTTGGTTTGTCATAGACAGCCTTTATTATATTCAGGAATGTTCCCTGGAATCCCAGTTTTTCCAGAGCTTTTATCATAAATGGGTGCTGGATTTTGTGAACACCTTTTCTGCATCTAGAGATATAACCATGTGATTCTTTGCCTTGCTCCTGTTGATGTGATGGATTATATTAATTGACTTTCATATATTGAATCAACTTTATGAATCCAGTTTGATCATAGTGTATGATTTTTTTAATGATTTGTTGAATTCAGTTGGCCAGAATTTTGTTGAGAAGCTTTGCATCAATGTTCATTAAGATAATGGGTCTATACTTCCCTTTCCTTGATGTCCCTGTCTGCTTTGGGGATTGGGGATTAGCGTTATACTAGCATCACAGAATGTGTTTGGTAGTGAGCTTTTACTCTCTATTTCACTGAAGAGTTTGAGGAGTGTTAGTGTGAGATCTTTTTTGAAGGCCTTGTAAAATTCTACTGTGAATCCATCTGGACCTGGGCTTTTCTTGGAAGGGAGATCTTTTATTGTAGTTTCAATTTCATTGCTGGATATGGATCTGTTCAGTAGATTTAAATCTCCTTAGTTGAGTTTGGGCATATCAATTTTTGTTAGGAATTTGTCCATTTCTTCCAGGTTCTCAAATTTGTTGGCGTATAGGTTTGCAAAATAGTCCCTTATTATATGATGGATCTTTGTTGTTTCTGTGGTGATGTTACCTGTTTAATCTCTGATCTTGTTTATTTGGCTGTGCTGTCTTCATTTTTTGGTCAGGTTTGCTAGGGGTCTGTCTATCTTGTTAATTTTTACAAAGAACCAACTCTTCATTTTGTTGATTCTCTCTATGGTTTTTTGTTTGTTTGTTTGTTTGTTTGGATTCTAAGTCATTTAATTCTGATTTGATTTTAATTATTTGCTTCCGCCTTTTGGCTTGTGGTTTGGCTTGTTTTTCTCCAGGAGCTTAAGGTGCTTTGTTAAGTTGTTGAGTTGAGATTCCTCCAATTTGTTGAAGTAGGCACTCAGGGCTATAAATTTTCCTCTGAGTACTGCCTTTGCTGTATCCCAGAGGAGCTGGTAATTTGTGTGTTCATCTTGATTTAATTCCATAAACATTTGAAATTCTGTTCTAATTTCCTTGATGATCCATGGGTGGTTCAGCAATGTATTGTGGGGTCTCCATGAGTTGTGGAGTTTTCTTTGGTAGCCTTTGGCGTTGAGTTCTAGTTTTATCCTGTGTGGTTTGAAAGAATACAAGGAATGATTTCAATGTTTCTGAATTTGTGCAGGCTTGCTTTGTGCCCTAACATATGGTCTATTTTGGAGAATGTTCCATGTGCTGCTGAGAAGTATGTATATTCTTGTGTTGCTGGATGGGATATTCTGTAGATGTTGGTTAAGTCTAGATGGTCTATGCAGTTGTTTAGTTCTGAGGTTTCTTTGCACAGTTTTTGGCCTGTTGATCTGTCCAGAGGTGAGAGTGGTGTGTTAAAGTCTCTGACAATCAATGTGTTTGGGTCTGTAAGAGTTTTTAGAGTCAGTAGTGATTGTTTGATGAAGTTGAAAGCTCCTGTATTTGGTGAGTAGATGTTTAAGATGGTTATGTCCTCCTGTAGGAGAGATCCCTTTATTAGTATGCAGTAGCCTTCTTTGTTTCTTTTTACTGTTTTTAGTTTGAAGTCAATTTTATTGGATATTAAGATTGTAACACCGGCCTGTTTATGGGGGCTGTTTGTTGATAGATTTTATTCCAGCCTTTCACTTTCAGAATATGTTTGCTTTTGCTGGAAAGGTGTGTCTCTTGGAGGCAGCAGAAAGCTGGATCTTGTTTTTGATCCAACTTGTCAATCTATGTCGTTTACTTAGAGCATTAAGTCCATTAATATTGAGAGTTAGGATTGAGAGTTGATTGCTTGCTCCTTTCATTGTATCTATCTTTGGAGGGGCTGTGTCTTCCCTTTTTGTTTACTAATCTGGAGTTTTATTTATGGATGTTTTCTCTGTCTGGATCGTGGTCTTGGTGGTTTTCAATGTGGAGGACATCTTTGAGGATATTCTGTAGTGCTGGTTTGGTGGAGATCTGGTTCAATTTTTCCTTGCTATGGAAGACTTTATTTGACCTTTGGCTTTGAAAGAGAGTTTAGTGAGATACAGAATTCTTGGTTGATAGTTATTTTTCTTTAAGATGTGGCAAACTTCATTCCAGGCTCTCCTTACTTTCATGGTCTTCACTGAGAAATCTGGGATAATTCTGATTAGTTTTCCTTTAAATGTTATTGTTCTCTTTTCCATAGCAGCTTTAAGGATTCTTTCCTTAGCCTCTATTGATCTTGTTTTGATTACAATGTGTTGATGGGAAGTCCTGTTCTGGTGTGGTCTGTTTGGGGTCCTACATGCTTCTTGTATCTGGATGGGCTTATCCTTCTGGATGTTTGGGAAGCTCTCAGCTAATATTCTGTTAAATAAGTTGCCTATTCCATTACCTTCTTTCTCTAGGTTTTCTTCAATACCTATTAGCCTTATATTGGGCTTCGTGATTGTATCTTGAAGTTCTTGAAGTGATCTGTCTTGCTTTTTTGATTGATTTTGTTTTGTTTTTGTTCTTTCTCCATAAAGTCTAGGCTGTCCTCAATTTCTGAGATTTGATCTTCTGCTTCATCCAGTCTGTTCCCTAAACTTACAACTTGGTTTCTTGTCTCCTTACCTTCTGATTGATCTTTCTTGATTGCTTCCATATCTCTGCTGTATTTCTCTCTTAGGTCCTGTATGGACTTCCTTACTTCACTAATTTGGTTCTGAGTGCTGTCTCTCATCTCTTTTAGCTGAGCAGCTATCTTTTCCTGGGACTCTTTTTCTTTCTTTCTTTTTTTTTTTTTTTTTTTTTTTTTTGGCCAGTCCTGGGCCTTGGACTCAAGGCCTGAGCATCGTCCCTGGCTTCTTTTTGCTCAAGGCTAGCACTCTGCCACTTGAACCACAGTGCCACTTCTGGCGATTTTCTGTATATGTGGTGCTGGGGAATTGAACCCAGGGCTTCATGTATAAGAGGCAAGCACTCTTGCCACTAGGCCATATCACCAGCTCTTCTTTTTATTTCTGTTGGAGTTCGTATATTATTCTGTTTGTGGAGGCCATGAAATCCTCTATTATTTTCTGTTGGATTCATCACATTCATGAATTATTCTTTGGTTTGCCTCCTCACGCTCTAGAATACTTGTCTGGAGAGAATCAAACTTTTTGTTTATCATTTTTATCAGCATAGTTGGTGGAACATTTTGATGGCTCTCCTCTAGGATTTCAATTGAATGCTTTGTTTCCTGTTTGTTTTGAGTGGGTGATGAGATTCCCGGTCTTACCATACTTTTTGTGTTTCTTGTGCCCATTTGGATTTAGAATGCTAATCTGCTAGCCCCCTTTGGCACTGTTCAGAACCTGAACCAAACCTACCAAGTCCTGTTGTGCTATTCTTATAGGTACACAATCCTAGACAGGTAAGTTCCCTCTCTTTTTATGTGTATAGCATCAGATTTAGTGTCCCCATAAATTTCCCTTTGGAAGTTAAAAACCACCTCTGAGTCCTGTATTCAGTAGGTAGATTGTATACCATTACAACCTTGTTCTTATTTCTTTTTAGGTTGATAAAATTGCTCTAAGAACCCCTCTGACTCACTCAGATTGTCCCAAGATGCCTCTTATTTTGCCTACTGTTAACCTGAGTTCAATGGAATTTGGAGGTCCTGGGCAGTGGTGATTTTGTGGTTCTCTGAGGATTGTGGGTAGAAGTTGGGTGCCCTCAGTGATTGGAGGACTGTAGTCAGCCTTGGGAACCAGTCTATTGCTCCCAAGGCATTGGCAGTGGCAGTGTTCCACCTCGAGGGCAGTAGGGCCTGTGGGACCTTTGGGCTGCCAAGGGCAGGAGGTGGGCTTTGGTCAGGAACCTCCAGGTGCCTGCGGCCGGCCCTGAGCTCACTGCCTACAGCGGCAGGGGGGTGGGGTGGAGGGTGGGAGGGGTGGGGGGTAGGGGGATGTGGGGGGCGGAGATGGCTGCGGCGGTCCCGGGTGGGAGCCCCGAACTGGCTGCGGCAGGCCCCATGCAGGAGCCCTGAATTGTGTTCATTATTTTAAAGCCATATTTTGGTCATTTACCTTGTGCCATATATATCTAGCCAGAAGTTTCACACAATGTCAAAATAAAATATTGAAAAAGGCCCATATTTTACCACTAACTCATTCCATTCTAGAAATCTGGTTCCCCAATCTAGTTTAGCAGCAAATCAAACTGTAATCCTTCCTCTCCCGAATCTCTCATTTTCCTCCATCTTAGCTAGCAGGTTCTCATTGTAGTCCAAAGCTCATTCCTACTTTGGCCTGGCTTTCATCTGTATCGTAAAATGAGCAAACTGCTAGTACTTCCTAGTTTTCCAGACCCCTACATTCAAATGTACAGAAAAGACAAGCTAGTTCCCCACCCCTCTAACAATATGCAATAGTAACACCCTCCTATCCCAGCATTACCCTTTAGTATGACCAATACAACTCTGTTCTTTTGAAGTATACATGTAAATTAAATGTAAATGTTCCCCTCTGTAATTTATTCTCCTGCTTAAGGGTTTTGTTCATTTCCAAATAAAGTTAGGAAAAGCTTATATTCGGGGTGTCCCTGTCTATATCCCAGCCCAGATGTTCCTAGCTACTCACTTTAATGCTGATGCAGAGAACCAATTCGTCCACTTCTGTAAACACAATTACTGGGCTGAGAAAACATGTCACAATATCTTGGAGGAGGGATGGGAGGCATGAAGCATTATGAAATGGACCAAGGTATTCTCATGACACAAATGGGGGCAAATGGTTAGTGGGGGCTACCAGGGGTCTGCTTCTCCCCTGCACCTGTAAGAGACACCATAGATATGTCACCGACATTATGGCCACTGTATACTGCCAGACTTTGTTTCAGGGAGCTGGCAGCTAGACACTGGTCTTCCAAGCAATTAGAATGTGGTCCTCTAAGTGGCCCTTTTCCATGTCCACTTCTCTTCTCTTTTCTTTTCCCTTCCTTCCTTCCTTCCTTTTTTTCTTTCTCTCTCTCTTTCTTTCTTTCATCTCTCTCTCAACTACCTATCTATCTACCTATCAGTCTGTCTGTCTGTCTGTCTGTCTATCTATCATCATCATCGATCTGTTTTGGGGCTTAAACTTGGTGCCTTGTGCTTGCAAGGCAGGTGGGCACTCTACTGCCATTCATTCACCAGACATTTGTTGCATAATCTGTTCGTGTGTCTTCTTAAGTTTATTCTCAGAAAACAAAACTGATGAGTGTAATACCATGAGAGCCTCAACCCCATTTTCCATCATTTTTTAGGCTGCCTTCCCCAGGATCAGCAACCAGAGATATGAAATTGTCAATTGGATTTCCTATGTCCTCCTTCTGCCCCAGGTCTACCATTCCCCAATGTTCACCTTACAATCTGAGCGAAGAAATGGATTATTTCATTAGCACGAAGTATTAAAACAAACTCATTAGTTCCTCTCCCTCTTAGAGCTTTATCTGAATGTCTTCTGAGGCAAAGTCCTTGTGGGTAGGCCTACGAATGCCAACTCCTTTTCCTAAATGAAAATGTTTAAAGACATCTAATGTTGCAAATAAAAAACAAAAAAGGGAAAAAATAAAGTGGGTTTGGTTCTGCAGTAAAGTAAGATAAATAAAAATCAAAGAAAACTAATCTACACAAAGGAACTGAATTGAGTATATATTTATATACATTATATATATTCACACACACATATATGTAATATTAAAAGTAACTTACATTAGCCGAACTGTTGTCTACTTATATTAAACATACATTAAATACTGGTATTAATTTTAAAGGAAAGAATTAAGGGATATATGCAGATGTCTGGTCATTCCAACTATTCTGCCTGCAAAACTCTTAAAGATCAACTAAGAAATGAGTAAAGAATTCTAGAATCTTCTACATTACTTTAGTGTTATTTCCACCTGGTTATTATAATAAATATGTACCATCAATCCATATTAAGAGAATTAAATGAAATAAAGGAAATACCAGTTGACCATGAGTTAAATTATCACATCAACAAGAAAGTTAAGCATATATGTCTAACAAGCATTCAGGCAGAATATAACTACTGTTAAAATAGTATTTCCTTTCCACATTTATCCCATGCATGCACATATTTGTATCTACATTGAATTATGAAATTACATACAAGTATATGTTGCATACACTGAGATAAACCTGTTGAAGCTACGTATTTTTGTCCTCTAATTCTTTTTAAAGTATATTTTATAACCTTTGCAATGTGCATATTCTCTCTTTGGACATAAAAATATGAACTTAAAAAATCAGACTTAGAAATTGAACATTGTATAGCATTTCTCTTTATGCACTATTTCCAAAAAGTGTTTGAATTCTTTCTTTTTTTTTAGAGTTTAGATAATGAATTTTATTTGATATGAGGAAACAGTATTACATGGACTGAAATCTACAAAAAAAAGATGTTGTAGTTTTATTTTTATGTCATTTTGTTTTGGACAACACACATAATTGCTCTGATTTGCTTGTAGTTTTCTTTATGAATGATATTATAATGGGTATATGTAATTCCCAAATTTTATATATTTTTAACATTTTTATTTTTATTGTCAAATTGATGTACAGAGAGGTTACATATACCCAAGGCCTAACGTATGAAAATGTTTGAATTCTTAAAGCTAATATTAACTTGTACTCTCCTGTCAATACTGTGTTTTTCTATATATACTCTGCAAAGTTTTTTTGTGTGGTGTAAGGTGTAAGATATGGAATCAAAATTTTCTCCAAAAAGCATTAGTTGATGCTCATCATTTATTTATTGCTTCTTTAGTTCTTGAAATGCCTTTTATATTATGAAGTAAATTCTCTTTACTTGAAATGTCTTTTATATTATAAATTAAATTCATATTCTAGTCTTAGAGGCTTATGGCATTCCAGTAATCTGTTTATTCTTACACCAAGATCATATTGTTTTAATTATCACAGCTTTATACAAACTTTTGTTATATGCAAACTCTATTTGTTTTCCACTATAAATATTTTCCCTATATTGTGGGCTTTTAAAAAACAAAGTCTCTGTTATTGAAATACATGAGCCTAATGTAATATTGAACAATAAAAGCTCTTTAAATATTTGTAGTATTTGGGGTTTGAAAGGCTTCTTTTTTGTGTGTGTGGTGATCCTGGGGCTTGAACTCAGGGTCTGAGTGCTGTCCCTGATCTTTTATGCTCATGGCTGGCACACTACCATTTGAACCAGAGCTCCACTTCTAGATTTTTTTGTAGGGGGTGTGGTTAATTTAATGTAAGAATTTCAGGGACTTTTCTGCCCAGGCTGGCTTCGAACTATGATTCTCAGATATCAGCTTCCTAAGTAGTCTCCTGGCGCCCAGCTTTAAAACTTGCTTTATACACTTTTCTTATGAGTTCTTCACAGTCCAATTTCCTTGCAAGAGAATAGAGGAATAATATAGGTAAGATTAAATGACTGGAAGCTCCTTTAAATCTCCAACACTAGCCCAGACTACCCTCTGTCCTATTCAAATAGACCAAGCTGAAAATCAGAAAGACACTATTTTTACCCACTGACAAAATGCTTTGATGGAATGAGCTATAATCAACAATAGTATGCCCTAAGTCATATCAAAATCTTAAAGCTCCTCATATGTCTAGGAGGCAATTTTCCTGAGCAAATGGACATGTGTATGAAGTCTAGGAAGCAGAGCAAGGCTGCTGAGGCTGCTGTAACAAATTGCCCATAACCTACTGGCTCAAAACAACATGAACTTATTTCCTTAAAGTTCCAGAGGTAAGTCTGAGAAGTTCACTGGGTGAAATCAAAGATCTGTGTGCCTTCTTGTTAATGGAGGCAAGTCTTCCTTACTCTCCTTTCTTTCTCTAGGGCTGCATTACTTGCATTTTCTCTTCCTCTAACTTCAGAACTATCATGGGACATCTTGTTTCCATCATTCTGCCATCTAGGCTAATTCCATAACTTGGCTGTTGTCAACCATATAATAATAAATATGTATAGAAGTATTCCAATATTAAGATAATTTTGATTATTTTAGGTATAAATATGGAAGATCTATTTTTAATTTTTTGAGGAATCTCAATATTGATTTCCATAATGGCTGGTGTAATTTACATTTACACTAACACTAACAGCCTGTAAGGATTTTTTGTCTGAATCCTCACCATTGTTATTTTTATTTTATTTCAGTAGTCATACTGATTTGTGTGAATTGGAATTTGGTTGGTTATGATATGAATTTTCTGTATGGTAAAAGACATTGAACTTTTTAAATATTTTTATTGGCCATTTGTACATTTTCAGTTAAAAAAGGTTTAATTCATTTGCTCTTTACTTGGTTATTATTTGCCTCCCTTTTTTTCCCTTTTGTTTTCGGTATAGAGTTTTAAATTTAAGGCTTCAAGTATATGGGAAGACATTCTGCTGCTTAACCATGCTGCTCCCCTTTTCTCTTTTTCTTGGCATTGGCTATTTTCTTGAGATAAGACCTCACTGTCAAGTACACACCTGAACCGTGATGTCATCTATTGCGGTCTTCACATTATAGCTGAGATGACGGGTGTGCACCATCACACCCAGCCTCCTTTTCTAAGAAAAACATACTTTTCCTTTATCAAGGGATGGATAACATCCAGTCCTTAGGCCATACAAGGCTCCCCAAATCATTTGGTTTGGAATGAAGGGGCAGTCACATATACTTCTCCAATGCTTCTCGCTGTTTGCTCACGGCTGTCTGCATGGGTTGTTAATTTTGTATGGCCCATGAGTGATACTATTAATGTCCAAACGATCATCAGCAGAAACACAGTTCCCACCCCTGATGCAGAGAATGACTCTCACCAGAGATGAAGAGGCAGTACCAAGTCAAGAATGTAGAAACGGAATTTAGTAAAATAACATCCATCTTCCATCTTCCATAAGTTCTATTCCTGTATTTCCCAGTCACTTTCCCACAATACTGACTCTAGAATCCTTAACCCCCTTTAGTTTGTCAATTTTTCCCAACTTATTTTTGTTCAAATGGTATACAAGCACTTCTTTCCTGTAAAGACCTCTTTCTTGGATTATAAAGAAAAGAGCATCAATACAAATATTCTCTTGTTAATTTACTTTTAGCCAATGTAATTCACAAGTGGTAGGCACTGAGTCCAAGAGGGGAGCTGAAAACTCTTTTTATCACTCATACATGTGTTATTATTTTTCTGAGGTAATTCCTATTAATCACTTGATAGTGACCAATTACTTTTTTTTTTATAAGTCATGGGCTTGAACTCTGGGCCTGGGCACTGTCACTGAGCTCTTCAGCTCAAAGCTAGCATTCTACGACTTGACCCACAACGCTACTTCTGACCAATGACATTCTGACAAAAGTAATCAAAGTAACTTCCTTCAGCAAATGGGTAAACTAAAGCAGGAAGAGGTGAAAGCAAGGCTGAGCTGGAGTTTGCATCCGGGCAGTGTGGGTTCAGAGCCTGTCCACACTGTATCAAAGCCTATCATTTCCATAGACATCAGAGCTGTTGTCTTTGATTTCTTCCCAAATTCTGCTTCCCATTTCTCCCCAACCAGGTGGCTCTAGCTATTGAGTCAGACATTTGTTCTTCAGTTCCAAGTGCATCAAGCTTCTCTCTGTGAAGGACCACATATTCCTTGATGCCTGGGCAACACCCCACACCTTCACTACAATATCGCCCAGTCTGGCACACAAAGTGCTGGAGAAAGAAATGCACTAATGACTACTTTTCATCAAGTCAAAGATATATGTGCTTGCTACATTTAACATCTTTGAAATCATTCAATTGAGAATGTGTCAGAGTTAATTGGCAGTGTTTCTTCTTCTCTCTGTACAGCCTCATATATTTGATAAAATATTGTAATTAAAAATCTTGACCTTGACCTTTCATTTGGTGATGTGGTATTATTGTGAGAATTTGCTCAGCAGGGTGGGCTGGGGAGGAAGGGATCTTGTTCTTTTCTCACCATAATAGTGCCCTAGCTGAAAGCTCTTTGATTCTTAGTCAGTAGTAAGTGAAATCCCATTTATGAGGCTATTTATGTGATTTCTAAAATAAAGAAAAAAAATTTACATATAGAAACCAGCAGTGAAAGGCTCAGAACCTTTGTTAAGCATTCAAGGGCTGTGTTTCCAACTGTTCAGAGAGAGAAAGAGAGAGAGAGAGAGAGAGAGAGAGCCCATCTCCTAGTGAAAAATGTTTTTGAAGTACATAGATAATATTGTCTACCGTTTATTTTCTCTGCTGAAAAAAATTTCGTGCAGGAAACATTTTTAAACCATGTAAATAAAAGAGAGATGCCCGTAATTTCCTGCAAGAGTGATAAAAATAGGAACTCTGCAATCATGGAAGTTGTTTCTCTGGCAGCTGCCAAGGCCCTACCTTGGGAAGTTGAAATCGCTGGCAGCTGCAGAGAGCTGTGTGTGGCAGGTGTTTTCACACGCCCTGTTGGGGAAGAAAGGCTACATTTCAGTGGCTTATGTGAGCTGATATATACATTTCTTTAAAAAAAGTTTCTTTTGGTTCTGGGAACCAAACCTAGAGCGTTATAGACACTAAGCGTGCCCTCTGCCTGAGGTATCCTCTCAATCCAAGCTATTTATTATTTCTTCATAATAAAAGGTAGGTATCACAAATTAATATCATTTATTTGCATTTCCATCCCCATCCCAGACCCTCTTGGTCTGGATAATCCATGCTCTCCGAGGTAAATTCTAATTTCTTGTATCCACAAGGGACTGAAGTTATCCACCTAAAGAAGGTTACAATGGACATTTGAATTTTCCTCCCCTCCCCTTTTCTACACCAAATATCACAAACTAATGCAGATGTTGTGTCACAAGTTTGTATAGCTGTTTCCCTCCCCTCCTCCTTCTGAAATATAAGCACATTGATTGGATCTTCAAAGCAATGTACAGGGTTTAAGCCAAATAGTTCTCAACCAAGCCTCTGGGAGGCACACAGCAAGAATCCTGTAATATCTCCAAGGATTTATTCCTTTTTAGGTTCTTTTATAAGAAGTCTTTGCAGAGGGATTTACAAGAACTAAAGATTGTTTAGTGATAATGGATGAGAAATATTGCTGGAAGTGTAAAAGGCAGCCACATTCCCACCAAAAGAATTCCTTATAAATAATGTCATTATGGCACAAAGAATACCAAATGAATTTAATCATTAGCTTCTAACTGAAGGACTCTGCCAAATTTGCTTCTCCTTGCTACTTTGTTTTCTGTTTGGTAGGATCCTGCCGAATACAAAGAGTAGATGAAAGAACATGATTAATCACAAATCTAGGGAGACAAGCCTGGGCAGGCAAGCTGGTGGCAAGAATTAGAGTACATCTTTTATTTGTCTCTTGCTCCCAACACTTGCTCCCATAAAATAAAAATCCCAGAGGGACCTCTTAATCTATGGATTCTGGCCAGTGGAAATCAAATATAGGGTTGTTGAGGGATACCAGGGCAAGACTGTCTCGAACAAAGCAAGGGCCAAATAACGCTTCCAAATTAAAACTGAGCACTGTTTCTGAATGAGTGTTCCCACCAAAGGGGGAAACAAATTGAAACTCAATGGCAAACCACATTTTTAAGACAAGGGCTTTTGAGCAGAATAAATGTTTCTCAGAATTCTTGAACAGGGCATACATACACACTGCCTTCTATATGGATTCTCATGAAGTTTCAATTATGCAGAAAGTTCATGTTATTAAAAAATTGTTAATCCAAATTGTTCCCACTTAATCCTTTTTCTGGATGTATGTTTATGGGTACTGAGGATTGAACTCAAAGCCTCAAGCTCTTGTGTAGTTTTTTGCTCAAGCTGGCACTCTAAGTGCCATACCTCTAAATGTATACTTTTTGCTGGTTAACTGGAGATGAGTCTCATGGACTTTTCTGCTCAGCTGGCTTTAAGCCACTGTTATCCTCAGTTCTCAGCTTCCTGAATAATCAGAATTACAACTGTGAGCCACCAGTACTTTTAATTCTGGAGTCTTTAAATATACTCAGTTCTCTACCATTTCTTACTCATTTTGGCAGTAAAGAGATACTACTTGAATTCTTTCTTTTTTTAGTGGTACCAGGGTTTGAACTAGGGCCTTGTACTTGCTAGCAAACATTCGGCCAGCCTACATCATATTAAATCCAGATGATTACAATATTCTTTCAATATGTTTTGGATCTCTGAGTCTTCAGGTAAAGTCCACTTCTCATCTACCTTTTATAATGGTCTTAGACCATACTGCCTAAAATACAACTAATTAAATCACATCACTCTCCAATTTAAGAGCTCTCAATGAATATATTACCCTAAATATTAAGCCTAAACTTCTTATCATGAAACATAAATCTATCTATGCTTCTTGTTTGGATTATTTTTATTATATTTAAGGAGTTGTATAAAGGAATTGCTATTTTTAGTCCCTTCTTAAATCTCAACCAAATCTCTTGTCTCCTCTCTCTTTCTCTCTCTCTCCCTCTCTTCCTCCCTCTCTCTCACTCTCTCTCCTTTTGCCTCTTAAGCATAATAGATAATTTGAAGTTCCTTGAACAATTGGGTTACTTCACTCTTTCCAATCTCTGTTCAACTGCTCCATCTACATAGAATTCCATCTCTTTCATCTGTCTATCTGGTGAGCATCTACTCATTTCTTCAATTCAATAATTTGTCTTGGGGGCTGGGGATATGGCCTAGTGGCAAGAGTGCCTGCCTCATATACATGAGGCCCTGGGTTCGATTCCCCAGCACCACATATACAGAAAATGGCCAGAAGTGGCGCTGTGGCTCAAGTGGCAGAGTGCTAGCCTTGAGCAAAAAGAAGCCAGGGACAATGCTCAGGCCCTGAGTCCAAGCCCCAGGACTGGCCAAAAAAAAAAAAAATAATAATAATAAAATAAAGTAATTTGTCTTTATTTCTTTAGATTTGTCCATATTCTCCTAGAATGGAAAATTTCTAAAGCGACAGGGGCTATATCTTGTAGGGAATTTCCAAATCCTGTCCCAATATAGGCAAAAAGAAAACACATGTTGATTGGTTTATTCTCATTACCATGTTCTCAGGGTGAGAACCTTATTGATATCTAAGAAACAACTAAGTCTTACAAGATGTAAGAAAGCACTGTTATTCAAAGAATTTTGTATTGTTGATGAGAGATATGACAGAAAGTATAGAGTCTGAAGTACTGAAGTTAATTCCTGGCTTCTCTACCTTTATAAGTTATGTGTGCCATTCTGAACCTACTAGGTTAACTACAAAAGAGACTGAAGGTCACAGGTACCAGTGTGACTTAGGATCTCACCAAGAAACAGACGTTCCTTCAACAAGCACAGCCAGTTCTCTGCATCCATGCATTCCACATCGACAGATTCAACCAACCATGGATTGAAAATATTTTAAAAAAATAATTGCATCTATACCTAACCTTTCTTATTATAGTCATAAGCAATAGAGTAAAACAATGACTTCTGTAGCATTTACATGGAAGCAGGCATTAGTAATCTAGAGGTGGTCTAAAGTATATGAGAGAATGTGTATGGGTCATAGGCACTTGAGAGTCCTTGTATTTTTGGTGTCTTGAAACCAATCTTCTATGGAGACTGAGGGATGAATGTGTTTACTGAGAGCCTGCTTGCTTGGTGCATTCACACAATCCAACAAGGTACAATGGCATAGGCTATATAAGCATAGAGGAAAGGGGAAGAGAACTCCCAAGAAAGCCTAAGTCCCAGGACCTTACCATAACATTATGGATTTGGTTAACTTAATTAGAAAATGACTGGTGAGAGCTTGTGAAGTAAGAGCTGAAATGAATAATGTGAGTTCAGTTTAGGGAAGAAATAACACCTAATGATATTGCGTAAGTCCTGATGATATCCAAAATTGTGGGAGCCCTTAGCACTAGCCAAACAGACTATGCAAGACATTTGTTTAATCTCTAATTCTTCCCTTATGTGGTGGATAGTTTCACACTCGTCATTTGAATGTAAACATTAAAGTTCAGGAAGGATGTGACTCATCCACAGCCATGCCACTGATCTATGGCAGTCAGGAATGGAATCCAAATCTGCCTTCGCAGTCTCCCATCTCTGCACTCTATAACATTATCTCCATGATGAGCAAAACATAGACATGGTCACAAAACATATTCTTCACCCTAAGATGTAGCTATGTTAAAAAAAAAACCCTGCATAAATGTAAGTGATCTGTAGAAAGGAGGAAAGACTAAAAGGTTCTCATGGTGTTACTCTCATCAGTTTTGTTTTCTGAGGATAAACTTAAGAAGACACACGAACAGATTATGCAACAAATGTTTGGTGAATGAATGGCTCTCTCATTAAGCAGTTGGATGTCATGCAACATCTTATACCACACAAAATACTAGATGTCTCAATCCCTCCCTGAGACTCATTTCCCATTAAATCCCAATTTTCCACTTGATGAGCTACAGACCCTCCCAATATCAACAAAGATTAGGTAGTACTTGTTTACCAGGCTGAGCTTTTCCTTGCTTGCTGTTGAGAAGCAAACAAATAGACAAATTAGAGTTGTATCAAATAAAGGACCTATAAATGAGTATCTTTTACTCAGTGACCTTTTGGCTTTCTTGGTTTGGCACATTCTACAGAGAACTAAAACAAGGCAAAGATGATCCAAGAAATT
The DNA here is from genome assembly GCF_023159225.1 of Perognathus longimembris pacificus. Lineage (NCBI taxonomy): Eukaryota > Metazoa > Chordata > Mammalia > Rodentia > Heteromyidae > Perognathus > Perognathus longimembris. The sequence continues at coordinate 101,228,124 of NC_063161.1, forward strand.
CAGGAAGTCTTGTCTCCTTTCTTGGAATGTGTCAACAGGGTTAGTTCCTATGTAAGGCCTGGCTTTTTCTTAATTATGTGTGTCAGTCTTAGAGCCATAGAATTTCATGGGATGAGTAGGTCTACAGCCAAATACTTGTCTCTTCAGCTTGTTCAAGGGAGATCAGTAGGACCATGCCTGCTCCAGACCACAAAAGGCCAGGAACAAAAGCCCTAGTAGTTTGGCTGCTTCTGAAGACCTGGCTGTTACTAACCCAGTGTTTGTTTCCAGGACATGGCTGATGTAACTCGGTAGCAAATGTGTGTTCAGTGTGAAAGCAATAGGAAAAAAAGAAAAGGAAAAGAGAGACAGAAGATCTTTTCCAAACAAAAACTAGTAAAACCTCAAGAAGCCCATGAATCACATTAAAAGGACTTTGGACCTCTTTGGCCTTGCTTAAACGCTGCCTCCACTTCAGCATTTCAAAAGGCAGAGAATAGACTTAAGGTTTAACCTAAGTCGTCACATGTATTTCTATCAACTACACACCATTTCTAATGCACTGTGGTAACTAGGGTGGGAGAAAGAGGTCAGAGTATTCTTACCCAAGTCACTTGCCTTCTGTCCAGTAACCTGGGCTGCTGAGCTCCAGAAATAGCACTTCCTCTTCTTTTCCTTTCAGCCCTTAAGGGCCATAGGCACTTAAGTGCTTCTGTTGTTACTAACTTCTGTGTTGCCTCAATAATTCACTTATTCACTTATCTTCTTAGCTCCTCCAGTCCCTGTTAAATCAGTTCTCTGACATGGTTCTTGTTTTTCTGATTAGACTTTAACTGACAGGACTTTTGAAAAATTCTTCAGCCTCAGTTTTTCCACTTAGAAAATGTGTAGATTGGGTTTGAAGCAGTAAATTTTAAGTTTGACTACCAAACTCTCTGTTTAAGAGAAGTCATAAGAAAGACACATGAAACATTTCCATGCTGGTTGGAGAGGTGATGGAAGTCTTGGCACCCTCCACCCTGAACACCCCTTTCATGGGCTATTTTAAATTTCTATCTCCCTCATGGGACTATTCGAACCTACTAGGAATCCTCCAAATACAGCTTGAGAAACTTTGATAGCCTCTTCTAACTTGAACTCTGGAGAATTCTCTGTGGATTGTCCAACACTTTTTAATCTAATTTTTCTCACTTTCCTCCTATTTATTTTTTGGCCAAAATCATGGACTTTGGCTATGTGTGAGAGGCCACTTAGGAAAAAGAATCATTTATTCAAATACCTAGCCAATTTACTTTGGCCTCTTTGAAGCTTGTTTTTCCTGATGGAGAAGGAATAAATTGCCCAAACCCACTTTCAAGTTGGGACTAGAAAAGCTGAGTGTACAAAGTGAGGAAAAGTAGGCAACAGAAGTTGCCAAGCTGGGGTGGAAGCTGTAAATTCAAACAACTTCCAGCTCCCTGGTCCACATCCCTTCCTTGGCACCCAGGGCCAAGTGCAAGCTCTGGAGCAGAGGACAGGGGTGGATGCTGTGGGTTTTGGCTTACAACTTGTGAAAACTTGCTCTTGGAGTGACACCTTCAGCTCCAGCACCAGTTTCCTTGATCACAAGAGAACATCCAGGAAGAAGTTTGAGAGGAGACTGAGCCTTCCTGCTGTCAGAATCGAGGTGAAAGATGGATTTTTTTATGTGCCATGACTGAAGTATTACTATAGAGGTGATTTTGAAGGAGGTCATGACCTTTGATTTCCTTTTTTAAAAATGACTGTTTATGGGGCTGGGGATATAGCCTAGTGGCAAGAGTGCCTGCCTCGGATACCTGAGGCCCTAGGTTCAATTCCCCAGCACCACATATACAGAAAACGGCCAGAAGCGGCGCTGTGGCTCAAGTGGCAGAGTGCTAGCCTTGAGCGGGAAGAAGCCAGGGACAGTGCTCAGGCCCTGAGTCCAAGGCCCAGGACTGGCCAAAAAAAAAAAAAATGACTGTTTATGCAGAAAATATCCAGAGAGAAGCTAATAATTCTCAGACATTCTTTGGGGTATGGAGACAAATAGTGGTGGTCTCTGGCCTGTAATATCATATAACCAAAAGGGGAATCAGGTAAACAAGCATAAGACTGTAGTGGAAGGATGGCTGGTAGCCACTGGTGACTGTTCTGGTTGGTCAGTGCCCAGGATCTACTACATATTAAATATTTTAGTACCATCTCTGATAAATAACATTCAAGAAGCAAAGTGTGTGTGTGTGTGTGTGTGTGTGTGAAATACAGAGAAGGAAAAACAACTTATGGTGAGATAAAGATGCTTTATAGAGATGCTGCTGTTTGGTTTGTGTCCTACAGATAGAGTAGAACATCACTGAGAGATGCAAGAGAAGGGAAGCGATGCTCTAGAGGAAAGAGGAGTAGGGCCATTGCCTGGATATGCTTGCAGAGGATGGGAAGAGAAACGTGGGACATATTGTGATCTGGGTTTATACAGTCAGTCCATGACCAGTGATGAGACTAGACTCTCACACCCTGTTAACTCTGTTTAAAGGCCTGGCCTAAATCATGTGAACCACTGCATGTGGGCAGCAAGTGACATGATTGGGTCAGTGTTTGAGAAGACTCCCTAGGCCTCCAAGGAAGTACAGAAACAGGAAATAGCAAGACCAGCCAAAACCATTCATGCCCATGTGCCAGCAAACAGTTCCATTTTCTTTCAATATAATTAAAGCCAGAATTTACTGGGCTTGGGTTCTGTGCCAGGCTTTGGAAAATGCCTCCTCTAACGTAATCCTTGGTGCATTCTTGGCTCTGCTCACTGACCTGAAGTTAAGGTTCAAAGATATAGCAAGATCTTGGTCCATTGGGAGGCAGTGTGAAGAGGAAGAGACACAGTGGCAGAGAGCCTGGCATAGGGAAGAGAAACTTCAGTGTTTATTCAATGCCTGACTCCACAAGGTAGACTTGATGGTTGGTTTTCACAAATAGTATAAGCTTTTATTCTCGGCATTCTTCTAGTTGTTCAAACCCCAAACTTGGAAGTTATTTCTTCCTCTCACACTGAACATACAGCTCATCTAGAAATCATATTAATTCTCTATGTCCAAAATATAATAACCAGAGTCCAAACATTCCTTTTCTTTGTGTAACCAATCCACATCTCTCCCCTGATCCCACCCCACCCTACAAGCCTGGGAAGAAACATTCTATCCTGTCCCTGTCCTGCACACGAGAGCCTGTACTTTGTAGTACAGCTTGAGTGACTCACATTAGATTCTCTAAAACCACTCCTCAAAATCCTATAATGACTACCCAGTTCAATAAAGTCCACATCCCTTAATTTTTCTCTAGTAACCAAGCTAATCCCACCCGCCAATTCCTGACAACCTCCTTTCTCCTTCCTTTCCCATTGTTCATACACTCTGACCAAACAAACAGCCTATCAAGCTCATCAATCATGAGCCATCATAGACCTTTGCTCTAGCTCCTCTCTGAAACTGGCACATATGCTCAACCTCTGGCTTTTCTTCATCTAAGCCTTTCCTCTTCAGATGTTTTTACTCTTGAGGATTATGCTGACTCTACCATTCAAGTTTTCAACCCAATTCCTTATCATACTCTGAAGCAGTCTCATTGACCTAACTCTATGATTTTTTTTCCACAGAGAAATAGCCACTTTCTGATATTGAAATAGAATTTATCTGTTATTTTTCTCATCTTTTTTAGTTGTAAGTCTCATGAGGGAAGCTATCTCTGTGCCAATGATGATAACAGAGGTCCAATCATTGCTGGCATGTAAAAGATAATAGATACATGCATTATTTATTGAATGGTAGGAGATGGGGATTTGGTGGATTATCTAAATAAATGTTAGAGCTAGATTTGGACTCCATTTTTTTTGGTGGCAAGTCCTGGCACTTGTTTCCACGTGAGTGAAAAGGATAAACTAGCTGAAGCCTTGGGTAGATAGAATCCCTTGATGGTGAGATTTTATAGCAGTCATATTGATGAGGAACAAAATGGTGGGTGGTACACAAAAGGAGAGAATGTGTTCCCTTATATTTCTGTAGGTTCTTCTTTTAAGTAATAAAACCCATGACTCCAAAGGCATTCTGCTTGATTGCTTACATCTACATGCAAGTAACTGTGTATATGTGCACACAGGTGCTTGCGTGTGTGTGTGTGTATGCGCGTGCACAGAGGCATTGGCCTTAATCCTAGAGCCTTACCTCACTCCACAGACATTTAACAAAGGCAGCATTATTGAATAGCAACTAATTATCTGGCAACACCAGGAAAGAGCAAAAGATGCATGGGTACAGAGCGTACCGGTCAGGATAAAATGTCTTTCAGAAGGAGTCGCTAAGAAGTACTGCAGCAGGAGTATCCTGAAGAAATAGTTGATTTCCCATGAAGTGGCTGAACGCAGAAGCAAGGCTAACTTTGTAGGGTAGCCATGGCCATCTGGACTCCCCTAGAATTGTTCTTCAGAGCCTGGGAGTTGAACCAGCTTTACTGTTTCTCTACACTGCAGTCTTTCCCTGGTTAATACCTAGAACTATTCCCAAATATTGAGCCACTGTGGAGAAGGAAAGGAATGAAGATACATAGAAAAGTCAAAGCCAATCCATACACTGGCCAACATAGTAATTGTTACTTAACTTCATGTTTACTGTTAAGGCTTAGATATGAGCCCATAGTCTCAGGTGTTAAAGGTGTGATTTTCACCTGTTGGATTTTGGGGAAGTACTGGATCATGAGGTCTCAAACAACATTAGTGAATTCATTTACTGATTAATTCACAGTTTGATGGTATTGTTGGGAGGTGGTAGCAATTAGGTGATGCTTAGTTGGAGGAAGTAGGTCCCTGGTGGGGATGGGAGTGAGGTAAATGCCCTAAAGAGTTAGTTATCTTGTTCTGGCCCTTTCTCTCCATCCCTTTCTGTTTCCTGGCTGCCAAAATGTAAGCAGCTGTACTCGGCCACACTCTTCTGTCATAATATCCTGCTATACTTCAGCCCAGACAGCATGGATTGAAACTTTGAAACCTGGAGCTCAAATCAATATTTCCTTCTACAAATTGATTTTTCTCCAATGTTGGTCAGTGGGAGAAAAGCCTAACACTCATACTGTAAATGGGATGGCTCAGAGTTCACTGGGTAAGGAGTGCTTTGCTAAACCACATGCTAGGCTGCACTGAGTACCTTCTCCAAGAATGAACCAGAACTTCTAAGGGCTGAGCTGTAGTAAGAGAGTAGACAACCAAGCTCTCAGTGCTTAGAGGCAATAAGGAGTTTCCTCCCACTTTCTTCCACATCACAGGCATCTTGCGAGGTAGGATGCTGTTGCATAAACTGGTGCTTCTTTGTGGGAACCATATTTATTTGGTACCCAAATCAATATCCAAAGAGTACCCTGTCTTCCAAACCTTCAAACCTACCAGATTGACAAACTGTCAAAGATGTGATCATCTGAGAAATTTATACTTTTATGAAGTAGCTGCTTTGCAGTGTTTTACAATGGTTCTTTCCACACAAGAAACATCCAAAGCTCTCGTACCTTTGTTTTCTTCCCCCAGCTTACTTATGCTAGTTGCAGAAAAGCACGGTGGACCACTGCATTTTAAGCCAGTTTTAGTTTCTACATTCGCCAAAGACTTCATGTTTTCTTCTCCTTATCCTATCCCCATTCTCTTGTTTGAAGGTACTAGGGTTTGAACTCAGAGCTTTGTGCTTGCTAGGCAGGCTTTCAACCACTTGAGCCATGTCCAGCTTTTTTCCCCTTACGTTATATTTTGGATGGGGGTCTCACATTTTTGCCCAAGCTGAACTCAGACTGTGATCTTCCTTCTTATGCCTTCCCAAGTAGCTGGAATCAGAGGCCTGCACCAACACATCAACAGTTCATATCATTGACCAATTCTCTTAGGAAGTCTTCTGGGAGAGCCAGTTCAGAAATAAAGGCTCTGGGCACCATGCCCTGTGACCCAGAGAGAAGGGCATAATAGATTAGCCATTGTGTCCATTATGCCTTGAATACCAAGGGAAGTTTGTAACAATCTGAAAATGTCACAGTGCTGTTTTTATTTTCAATCTGCCCAGTTGCCCAACTCCATTCAGCTCTCCTAGACAATTCATCTTCAGACTTCTCATGGAGACTCTATCTTCTTTGTCACTATTAAATAAATATGAAGTGTTGCCCGTGAACATCCTCGTGGAACCTGCCATTTTTAATAGGAGAATTTGATAGTGTGGGAGGCATGGGTGAGGGGAAGTTACAACTATCACTTCACCTAGATCTTCAAGACCTTTTTTCATTTATTAAAAAAAAAACCCTTCTGCTGAAGTTACAGAATGAAATAGGAGACTCTGACAGGATATAATGCTATTTTAAGAGCCATTTTTCACTCCTATAGAGTTTTCATTTAGTTCTTCATATAATAGGCACATGTACCAACCAAAGCAATTAAAGTAGAACAAAGCAGAAAATAACAGCAGGTGACTTGTTGCCTTCCATTACAGTGCTTCCAATCGAGAACTCTGTCACTCACTGCAGGGGCCCACAGAGGAAATTGGTTGGGAGATTTTTATTTATCCATCCATTCTGCTGAGTCAGCTTCCGAATATAGGCATCTTAGGAAGGGCAGCAGGTTTTGCAGAAGGCTATGCTGGAGGCAAGGAGTAGATTGGATTTTTAAAAAAGACCATCCATGAACAAAGAATTATTGCAAAATGTGCTAGTTTCCTAAGTGAGGTTTGAAAAAAAAATATTGTTAAGCCTTGGAAATTGGTCTCCTTGTTTGAGACCCTATGCTGTGTATGTCATTATGCTAAGTCATGGCAGTTACCATGCTTCTAGAATGCTAGGAGCTGATGGATAGGCTGAGAATGAATTTTAGAAGAGCTAGGTAGTGCATGACAGGGGCTCAATTAAATATAATGGTGTATGCTAAGAAATAGTGGTGGTTTTGGAATGAAAGGGTAAGAAATTGCTAGACCTTGTGGATGCACTACAGCTAGGGCTCACTCATTTTTGTTCTCTTTCTCTCTCTCTCTCACACACACACACACTCTCTCTCTCTCCTTTCTCTCTCCATCACTCTAGTCTATCTCTGTCGGACTGACTTGATTCTCCCCTGCTGAAAACATATTTTCATAGGTGGTAGGAGATGGTCTCCAGCGGCTCCTAATTCCCACTCTCTAATATCTATGGCTCCAAATGCAGGACACTCTGTTGCAGAAAAAAAAAAAAGCATTCATAAAGGAGATGGGAGAAGAGAAATCTGAGAGTTGGAAAGAATCAGCATAAAGCTACTGTGACAGAAGCTGGAGCATGATGGGACTTACTGGGGAGACAATGGTCACAAAACTCCAACACTACAGAGGAAGTAAGTGGAATGTAACAGAGGCATTCCTAACAAGATTCCACATTCTTCTCTCCTCAAAAAAAAAAATCAATGTATAAACATTGCCCATGCTTGTTTGTATATTGCAGTGTATTTGGAGTATACAAACCAATATAGCCTGGTACTTTTCTTGGATGCTATTGGTGCCTTTTTGCTGTCATTCAAGCATATCAATTTGGATAACTGTGCATGAATTTGTGATTGGATGCAGAGGTTGTTTTACCTGGTCATGAAGTATTAAGGCAAAAACATGAAATTTGACCAAGGAATATGAATAAAAGGAAATAGATCCTAGAAGGGCCTTGGATCAATCATGTGTTTCCCTCCTGTTTCCCATATCACTGGAAAGGAGCATAAAATTAAATGGTTGGCTAGCCTAAGGTTGTTCCTATGGGAAAGGACACAAAGACTGACAGCTGCACTAGGTTTTGAGGAAGTGATATTTCCCAGTGAAGAGAGAGAACAAAATATATAGGCAAGAGTAAAAATGTCCCTACTCATCTAAAAACAATTATTAGTTATTTATGTCAGCATCTGTGTCCAACCTGTATGAGGTCTTTGTTATAAACTGATAAATTGGACAGATCCCAACTTCTCAGAGGTCAAGTAATTGTTAAAGAGAGACATAAAAAGGAAATCATTTTGGTTCAATAGAATGAGTGCTATATAGATCAAATATCTGGAAGTGTGAAAGCAGAAGTGTTTAAGATTTGAGACTTTTTGGATTTGGGGATAGTTGCATGTATATAATGAGATGTCTTAGAAAACCCAAGTCTTGTATTTTTTTTCCTTTTTAAAAATTGTTCTTATAAAGATGATATACAGAGGGGTTACAGTTACTGCAGTCAAGTAATGAGTACATTTCTTTTTGAGCAATATCATTCTTACCTTCACTTTCACCCAGTGTTTCCCTTCCATCCCCCCACAAGATATATAGTTCATTTTCAACACAGGGTCTAGTGAGTACCATTGCTGAATTTGTTTACACCCTGTCCCCCACAATTTATGTGCACTGCCTTACCTTCCCAAAGACAGATAAATGACAGACAAGACAAAATAAAGACAGACAAGACAAAAAGAAAAGGAAACAAAAATAGTAACAGAAAAAAGGTCTTTTTTCCATTTCCTGGAATTCATTTTCTATAAATACTATTTTATATGATTAGAGGCACATAGTCATTGTGCCTTTATGTTGAGAAGACCCAAGTCTAAACATGAAATTTGTTTAGTCTCATATACAACCTAACCATACACACATTCACATGTAAGCTTACATGCATGTATATGAAATCAAGAGTAAATTTATGCATTAGGAATGCTCAGCCTATAGAAAAAAAAACCTTGGAAAAGTACTACAGGAAGAGAGAATTTTGTTGGGAATCATGTATCCAGGAGAGCTTCGTGATAAAAGGAAGAACTGAATGAGGCACAGGAGATTTCTAGGCGGACAAGAAGGATTTCTAAAGAAACTTCTCAACTTAATTAATAGCTCTTCTCCTGGATCATAAAACCCCCGAGCCAGCCTTTGGTTTTGCTGCTTCCTGATTTCAGCCCCTGTCTGATTGGTCCTTCCCCTCTGTGAAAGAGAAATTGAATGATTTTATCAGAGTAACCAGTTAGAGAATGGCAGCACCAGAAACAGAATTCAGAGGTAACTCCTCAGAGTCATTCTTCTTTTTGTCTTCCTCATAAAACCCAAAGAGAAATAGTAGGCCTTATCCTAATTTTCAGTTGGTATTATATAGAATCACTAGTCCAAGCATAGATATTACATGTTCAAGGCATTACCAATTCATTAGTTTTAAAGAATGATGAATATCAAGTCCTTTACTGAATCTCACACAAGTTGTTGGAACCATGCATTTTATGAGAACAAAATCAGGTGGTCTTAGCTAACGTTGACAAATGAGTGACTCCGCATATTACTTCCAAAGAATATTGGACCTTGAAATGCATTTTAGTAAATTATTGAGTTGAATTTTAAAACAGGTGACTGTTCTTAAGGAATATGATTCCAATGTTCCTTATTGGAGATGTGGCTTGAGGTGAGGCCAGGACCCTTTGGTTTCCATCAGGAAGCAGAAAATCTACAGGGAGGAACACTGCTTGCTTTGTGTATTTGGTACATACAGACTCTTCTGAGTCTCTGAGCAGTATCTTTCCAGCTATGTGCAAAGCCAGCAGGAACACACTTACCTGGGTAGGTCTGGCGGGCTAGCTAGGCAAGAGGAAACATTTTGAGTGGATGAAAATTTTTGTTTTGCTTTGTTTTGGCCAGTCCTGGGGCTTGAATTCTGGGATTGAGCAGTGTCACTGAGCTCTTTTTGCTCAAGGCTAGCATTCTACCACTTGAGCCATGGCACCATTTCTGACTTTTTCTGTATAAATTGGAGATAAGAGTCTCATGGACTTTTCTGCTCGGGTTGGCTTCAAACTGTGATCCTCAGCTCTCAGCCTCATGAGTAACTAGAATTACAGGCATAAGCCACTATTATCCAGCTTCATGAAAGTTTTAAACAAATGGCTCAGTTCTTTATATTTTTAAATAATTTGCATTTGTAATAATTGAGGATGAATTTTATGTTAGGTAAACTATACCTTCAGGAAGCTCTTCAAAATGCATACTTACTCAATTTTTCCTCTGGATCCACTATATTAAAATCTTCAAGAATGGGCCTGAGCATTAGTATTAAATATTCCTCTAGATATTATAATGCTCAGCCAATGAGAACCACTAAGGTAGAGGAAAAATGTGTGGATTTGAATTGTATATCTCCAATTCTCTAGCTGTGGGGCTTATAACATACTATGTAACCCCTTCAACTATTGTTTCCCTTGGTGATAAGATAAAGAAATAATCCTACTACATTCCTTGTTTTGAGGATAAAATGAAATGATTGCTTTAGAAAGATCTTGAATAGTCTCAGTTGTTATACACTGGGAGCTTCTCTAGAACCAGAAAAGCCTAGAATAGAGATAACTATCATGTGGTATGATCCTAAGACTTGGAATGTACACATTTGTCAAAAGTCTTTGAATACCAAATATTCTAATAGTGGGGAACCTTATATGAATATATATGTGAAATTACTGTGATCTTTTTCCAATTTGGGGAAAAATTGTCTTCTAAAGAATACTTCAGGGCTGGGGATATAGCCTAGTGGCAAGAGTGCCTGCCTCGGATACACGAGGCCCTAGGTTCGATTCCCCAGCACCACATATACAGAAAACGGCCAGAAGTGGCGCTGTGGCTCAAGTGGCAGAGTGCTAGCCTTGAGCGGTAAGAAGCCAGGGACAGTGCTCAGGCCCTGAGTCCAAGGCCCAGGACTGGCCAAAAAAAAAAAAAAAAAAAAAAAAGAATACTTCAACAACGCAGGTACTCTAACCTAATCATACAGGTAGCCATCCAAGTTTACTTAGCATGAAAATAGCTAGATTCTATTATTAATATAAAAGTGACAATAATAATGTGATTGGAAACAGGGTTGAGTAGTTGAAACCTCAAAATCTTCAGCTTAGTCTTTCTCAGCCAATATATCTCTGTCTGTCTGTCTATCTGCCTGCCGGTCTATATCTATTTACCCTCAAAATGTCATATAGCAATTGTGGTAAATTTGGCTGCAAGTAACAGAACATCTGATCCTTAATGTCTTCCATTGTTTAACTGGTAATCCAGAAGTAGCAATCCAAATTTGTTTTGAAAATTCTCTGTTGTCCATCAAGGATGAAGACTGTATTCTTGAACTTTGCCAATGATCACCAACAGTAAAGCAACATCTTTCCTCATGGTCAGAAGTTGGCTTCCAGAACTCCAGACAATTCATTCTCACAGGACAGCAACCTAAGCACAAGGGAAGAAGGCAGCCACAACAACAATAACAACAAAAATTCCTTAAGTGCTTCTCCCTTTAGGGAAAGGAAGGAATGAAAATATTTTCCAAGGAATTCCAAGAAGTTTTTTCTCTACATTCCTAGTTGAAATTGGCCTCCCCTTCCTCCCTGATTGCTAGGAAGAAGGGAGACTGGCTAGCATCTGGGAGGAATCTAGGAGGTCAGCATGTTCATCTCCATATGGTATTGTGTAACTAGGAATATGCAGCTCACAGTGCTCTCAATTACAGGCAACAGAAAATGTCCCAGCTCATTTAAAATGGCTTCATTCACAGGATTTTGAATAATTTAGAATTGAAAGATGTCTGAAGAACATAGCTTGGGTTAAGCTGCCAGAAACAATGTCAAAAACTAAGCTTGGAAGCCTATTTTAATGAAGAAGGCCCTATTTCTGTCCATCCCCATTCACTCATGCTACATAATCTTTGCCCTATCACTGTTTTTCTGATGAGAACTGGATCTTGCTTTCCCATTACAACCAAGGATATAAAAGAAGAAATGAGTATGCTCTCTAACCCTTAGCTGTTGTGTCCCTAACTACCCATCCATGTATACGAGGACTGATCTGCCATCAGGGAAGCTGAATAGTGGCATCTTTTACTACTTCCAATGGAAGAAAGTCTTTTTCTGCAACTTGTCCTCATTGTATGAAGCTCACAGGTACCTTTGGCCATCTCAAGATCTGAGCCCTACAAAAGTACTTGCAGAAGTAAGCAAAGACAAATGCTTAAGGATATCCATTGCTCATGATTATAGCAAATCAGTTGAAAACTATCCAGATTTCCATTTTTAAATATTCAAAAAATAAGTTGTGATTTAATTGGACAATGGAACACTGTATAACATTTTATACAATTAGTTATATTTATATGGGCTGATAGAAAAAGATGTTCTGGGAGATGTTCCAGAAGATGTTCCAGAGAGACAAAGGATGAAAGATAAGCCAATGCAACAGCAATATTTACAAAACTATATACTGTAAAACCAACTGTACAACTCATAGCGGGGGAGGGAAATGGGGAAGTGGGGGGGAGTGAGGGAGGAGGTAAGAAGTTGGACAAGAAATTTACTCACTGTCTTACATATGAAACTGTAACCACTCTGTACATCACTTTGACCAGAAAGAAAGGAAGAAAGAAAGAAAGAAAGAAAGAAAGAAAGGAAGGAAGGAAGGAAGGAAGGAAGAAACGAAGGAACGAAGGAACGAAGGAACGAAGGAAGGGAAATGTAAGTTTCAAACTGACACACATAGTAAAACTATGTAGATCTTCTTCCAAATTTATGTACCTGTCATATGTATATATACCGATATTATGCATATTATATACAGAGTCAGTGCTCCTTATTGATTGATTACACATCCATAGATTTAACCAAGTACAGATTGCAAATATTTGGGGAAAAATTGTATCTGTACTGAATACGTGTAGACCTTTTCCTTGTCATTATTCTCTAAACAATACAGCAACACTTATATAGCATTTACATTATATTAGGTGTGACAAGGCACCTAGAGATGAGTGTAAGTACATGGGAAGATGGACAGAGGTCATATGCAGAAACTACACTACTTTACACAAGAAACTTAAGAAGAGTTCCTGTCAGAGACCTTGAATCAATTTCCTATGGATATCAAAGGATGATCACATGTCTTTTATACACACACACACACACGCACACACACACACACACACATATTGAGATAGACAGTCATACATCCCAAATGGATAAGATAAGAACCCTAACTTTTTCTCATTACACTTACAATTTCTAAAAATTCTTTACAAATAAATAGGAATTGTGTTATAATCAAGAAACCATCCATAAAGTGGAGGTTTCATTGAACCAAATTGAAATAAATCATCCATAAAAAATCATTCATTAAGGTAATGGTCCCAGTTGTTTAGAGAAGGGGAATGGAGAGAGGGGTAGGTCTTGTCTGTGTCCACACAGGCACATTAGGGAATGTTTGCTTCTGGGGATGAACTATTGAAATAAAAATTAATAAATCACTCAAGAATGTGATCACTGGGAGAGGAAAAGTTAGGAAACTTAGCTCTGCTTGAGAGGCTGGGTCAGCAATGACTAAGGTCACCTTCAGTTGAACTTGAGGTAAATCATGAACTAAAAGACTTCCAGCCAGTAAGAGAGTCAGGAAACAAATGCCCAGTCGGCGTTGAAGAGAAGATCCACAGGCTGAATATTTGGCTAAGTAGAGGAAACAAGACAAGTTCAATGGACAAAAGAGCCTGAACCATCCTTGAAGACTGGGCAAAAGAAGCTTGTGAGAAAAAAATAGGCCAGCCCAGGGGTAGCACGGCTCTATTCTCAGGCACCGTGGATGGACAGATATTTGCAAGTTCTGTTGCAGCAAGCCTTTTAACAGTATACTTTTCTGGCAAGTGTGTGTGTGTGTGTGTGTGTGTGTGTGTTTAGGAAAACATTTTCTAGCTATTAGAATCTCTCTCTCTTTTTCTGGTGCCGATTCTGGGACTTGAATTCAGGGCCTAAGAGCTATCTCTGGGCTTCTTTTGTTCAAGGCAAGAGCTCTACCACTTGAGCCACACAGCAACACTTCTGGCTTTTTCTGAGTAGTTAATTGAAGATGAGAGTCTCACAGACTTTCCTGCCCAGGCTGACTTTAAACGGCAATCCTTTGATCTCAGCATCCTGGGTAGCTAGGATTATAGGTGTGAATCACCACCACCTGACTTGAATATATATATTTTTGCCAGTCCTGAGGCTTGAACTCAGGGACTGAGCACTGTCCCTGGCTTCTTTTTGCTCAAGGCTGGCACTCTGTCACCTGAGCCACAGCACTACTTCTGGCCGTTTTCTATATATGTGGGGCTGGGGAATTGAACCCAGGGCTTCATGCATATAGGGCAAGCACTCTTGTCACTAGGCCATATTCCCAGCCCTGACTTGAATCTTTTATCCAGAAACACAAAGCACTAACTATAGAAACACCGAAAGGAAGACAGTATAGCCTAGTAGACTTGAACTTGGTGCTTCAATTGACCCTAGAATACTCCAGAGGAGTGTCTCTAGGGAAATAGTTTGGCTTTTGGCAAATCTTACTGGGAGAAATGATAGAGATGACTTCACCATTGAAGAGCTCATCCATCCTAGGCTTTACTGTGATTTATGGATGTTTGGGCTTCAGCTGTAGGAGCAGTCATGGTGCAAATCTATCATATTCTAAACTCTTAATGTTCCCAGGATTTGGCTCTAGAAGAACAAAGAAAGAATGGGTGCAATGATCCAGATTCTTGTTTGTGTCATAAGTCCTGCTGATGTGACTGAAGTTTGGAGTAAATCAAAGTGAGTGACATGGCTCATTAGTAAGCTAGAATGCTTGACTCATTGTGAACACAGGAAGAAAACCGAGGAAGGACACCTTGGCTGAAGGGGTCACCACGTTGTCATCTTTCACTTTATTTAACATGATGAAGCTTAATGTTGGCAGCCTGCTCCTGCCATATGTGTTGGTTCTGTCAATTTAGGTATCACAAGTAACTAGTGAAGAGCTGGGCTTGCTGAAGTAGAATTATAGAAGGACTATTTGAGCCAATTAAAGAGCGCCCCTGCTGGAGCTATCCTGTCAATGCAGTGTGAAGTTTTGGCTTATTGGTGGGTTCCTGTACTAAAGACACTGGCTTGTGCAACAAGCTAGAATATACCACATGTGTTGTTTTTGTTGCTTTCTTCCCCTCTTCACATTTTATTTTGCTTTGCTTTCCAATATCAAAGAGTCTCAAAGCCACTAGACAGAGCTTCTCCAAAGACTTCAGAAGAACCATTTCCAGCTGTGCTGTTTGTAGTCCATCCAAAATATCACAAATATCTACAAAAGATATCATCAGCTGGGGATATGGCTTAGTGGCAAGAGTGCTTGCCTCATATACATGAAGCCCCGGGTTCAATTCCCCAGCACCTCGTATACAGAAAACAGACAGAAATGGCGCTGTGGCTCAAGTGGCAGAGTGCTAGCCTTGAGCAAAAAGAAGCCAGGGACAGTGCTCAGGCCCCGAGTTCAAGGCCCAGGAATGGCAAAAAAAAAAAAAAAGATAGCATCAATTCCTAGAAGCATTATAGCCTAATTCTAGAACACAAGACTCAAGCCCAGGAGCCAGACTACCTGAGACAACCTGTTGAGCTTCTTCATATCTCAGTTCCCTCAACTGAACAATGGGGATTTGCTACGTACCCTGTCTCATAGAAATATGGTAAGGATCAAATGTGTTTACTTTCCTAAAAAAAATAAAATTTAAAACAGGTAGACTAATGCCTGGCAAGTAAGTATGGTTATTATTCAAGAATCTTGCCAGCTACGTCTAGTGGCTCTCCTAGGGTAGACATAGATAGACAACTTGACTTTTGACCATTGTGGGAGAATGCTCAACTTTGTAATTCTCTAAATGTGACCTCAGTATACTAAAAAAAAAAAAACAGTTTAATGGGATTATTCCATAGATACCAAGCTCACAAATAATCACAAGGTTTTATTGCCCCATATACCAGACTTGAAATAGACCAGAGGGCCATCAGAAATGCATACAAGTAAACCAGTGTATCCTTCCTTCCCTACTGTGACAATCTACATATGAAGTTAAAGCTTCTTTTCAAGAAGTAGAGCTAGACATTTCATGCTGAGGATTTAATGCAGTCATGTCCACTGTGCAAACATTGGCTAACACCTGTACAAAGGAAAGAGCCTCTCAATCCTCTGGTTGTCAGACTTCATCTTGTGAATAGAAACGACCAGCTCTGACTTACTTCTTTTTGCTCTGGCTCACAACAGAATGACTCATTATGATAACACACTTTCTATGGGGCTGTAAAAGCTTCAGATACGCTAAAAACAGCACTGACTTCAAGAACTACAGTCAAGTCAGGAGCTGGGTACTTCTGAGACTTTTCAGGGAAAGTGGCTTCGGATGAGTTTCTTTCAAATTGACCTAAGGCACAATGAAATTCTAGTCCACTGAATGAGGTGGTATAGCTCTCCCATAGATAGCAGGATGGAGAGATGTATGTTTACCTAATCTGGTCTAAGAGAAGTCTTTATGTTTTTATAAAACAACGTGGTATCCATGTGTGTGAGGTATGGAATCCCAAAGGAAAAGATAAGATGGTCATTCTAAGTATGGGTTTCACTATAGTCTAAAGACTGTAGGTCACCAAATGACAGAGATTTCATCTTTAATGTATTCATAAGCTGCTTTGCCAAATGGAATCAACACTAAAAGACTAGATAGATAAATAGACAACTAAACTAGAAAAAGAAAAAGGAGAAAAAATAGAAGCTGAGTTCAGACATGTGTGCACCACGCAAGAACAAAAGCAGAAGTGGGCAGTTGCAGATGTGTGCAGTGTTGGGGTGGGGGTGGGGATGGCAATGAGGTTGTGATATGAAAACCTTCACATCTGTTTTCATTGTGCTGTCTGTCTATGGTAAAGTCTGGCCTGGAAATCATACAAGTGTGTCATGTGGCCCTGGAAAAGGACAAAGGACTTGACACCTACTAAGGTATACCTAACTCTACACAGATATGAAGATTGATAAGAGATTTGGATGTCCTAAGGGAGAACAGAATTAAAAGTACTTCTTAAAGATTCCTTTGAAGTGCTTTACTCTTTTGGATTGTTTCTCTTGTTTCCATTTCCTTCCTTCCCCACATTATTTCTTCCATTCTTGGCTCTGGGATCATCTTCCCTTCCTCTCCCTTCCCTTCTTTTCTTTTCCTTCCTACTTGTTTATTGCGACAGGTGGATTCAATATCTCCTTCAATCTAGGCTGGCACATGGAAGAACAAACTAAAACTAAAATGCACTCTAAGAACAAAACTCACGGAGTAGATTATTCCTGCCTGGTTCTGAGCTCAAGTTTTAACTAGAATTTTCCAAAGATGAAAACTGGATAAGGATTCATGGAAAGCTTGGTAAGAGTGACACACACACACACACACACACACACACACACACACACACACACACTTACCTGCCCTTCCCCCATTTGATAAACTCTGAGAACACAATTGCAAAGCCAGATACATATGACAGTTCTATATGACTCTAATTCCGAGATCATTTCTCTGCCAATCATCCTTCTTCAATAGGAATAAGGCCAATTCTGTTTGATTATCCAAATTCTTTTTAATACTATCGACTCTTTTTAATTCTGGGTATTCATAAATATCTTTCTCTCTGTCTCCTCTCTCTCTCTCTCTCTCTCTCTCTTTTTGGATCTAAAGTTGATTTTTATGGGCTACATATAGACTAAGCACTTGTTTCATTTAAGAGGAGCCCCAGGAAATATCCTCTCCTGGTGAGTGGAGCACACCATGGACTCTGGGCATGAGAAGAGATGCAAAGCCTCTAGCAAAACAAGGGAATTGCATGCAGAGCCAGCCATGCTTTCTGGGCTCTTCCCTGTGCATAGGCACTTCTGTTCAGCACCAAAACTTCCCAGCTTCTCTGCAACATTACCTATTTGTGGGGCCTTGTTCTTTCTCCACCCCTCCTAATTATTTTGTGAGCGAAGCTAATAGTGTTCTCATAATTTATTTTTTAATTAGTTGACTACTTTGTGGTGAAATTAATTAGAATTGATTCTTTTGCCGTTTGCAACCAAGAAATCAAAATGTTACCTTCTTGTTCTCTCTTGTATCAGGGAAACTATCCCAACCCCTTTCCCTGCCCTTGCTTCATCTTTCAGGGTGATTGGCAAACACACTAGTGTGACAAAGAGTAAGTGTGCAAGTCATCAGAAAGAGAGAAATGGTGCTAAGAAATGTAGGACAAAACTAACAATGAAGATAGTAAACAAATTTTGTGCTATCCATTTCTACACTGTTTGATACAGACGGGTAGAATACATGCATCCGAGTTTCCTAGTAGCCAAAGCAATGACTAGAACACATGTTACATAATTCTGTACCCATAGGAAGACAAATAAGCCAGTTTCCCAGGAAGGCATAGCTGATACTCATCTAAAACAACATTTTTTTCATGATATTTGACAATATCTATGAAATAAATATAATATAGCTTCATAAAAACAGATTAGCCAGCAAAGTGTAGGTTTTTTGTGAAATACCATTGATAAGATTATACCAGTATTAATGCAATACCATACCATGTTGTGTGGTAGGCTAGTCTGATTTAGGACCATATTTGAAAGAGTAAACCTTGGGCTGGGAATGTGGCTTAACAGTAGAGAGCTTGCCTAGCATGCATGAAGCCATGGGTTCGATTCTTCAGTACCACATAAACAGAAAAAGCCAGAAGTGGAACTGTGGCTTAAGAGGTAGAGTGCTAGACTTGAACAAAAAGAAGCCAGGGACAGTGCTCAGGCCCTGAGTCCTCAAGCCTCAGGACTGACCAAAAAAAGAAATACACATATATGCAGTGTCCAGGGTACTAAGATCAGTTACAATGGTAGCAGAGGTAAAACCACGGGAAGGGAATATGAGAGAAAGAAAAAAAAGGCATGGTTTCACATGGCATGTTGAAAATACCTTCAACAATGGTATAGTTAAGAAAGGGAAAAGGGAGTGCCAAAATTGAGAGACAAAGTAAGAAGACAAACCATTGCAACAGTAATACTTACAAAACCATTTGGTGTAAACCAACTGTACAACTCATGGAGGGAAAGGGGGGTAGGTGGGAGGAAATGAGGGAAGAGATAACAAGTTGGATAAGAAATGTACTCACTACCTTATGAATTAAACTGTAACCCCTCTGTACTTGACAATAAAGAAGAAGAAGAAAAAAACTGGGCAAAAAAAGAGAGAGTAAACCTTCAAGAAGCTCTTTCTCGCTTAATAAGTTATGATTCTAACTAGTTTTGGAGGGTTGTCGAGGTGCCTTTAATAGCAGACAGTCTTTTTTAACAATGATCAAGTTATGCAGCTCGATCAAGTTATAACTCAATCGAGTTATTCAGTGTTTTTACGCCATTGGGTATTTTTTTCCTTTTTTGAATTGCAAAGTCATATGCTTCTTCAACTGCCCAAGCTGATGGTTTGTTTTTTTTTTTTTTTTAAGATCTTAGGAACCTGAAGGAAAATTCAACCAATATGGCTGTTACTACACCTCTGGTCTATGATCTTTTTCTTAAAAATTAAATCAGATTATACATCTATGTTTACAGAAATCATATTCATCATGGTCCAATGATAAAAGCAGCCAACATGTCCATCAATAGAAGAATATCTAAATAAAGTATGTGGCATACATTGAGTAGTAACCATCCTTAAAACAGTCTGACTCATGGTATAGTTGGAGAGCCCCAAGTATGTAAAAGAAACCAGAAAACAAATGTGTGATGCCTCTTATAGTCAAGTCAAATTTGTACTGATGGAAAGTGGAATAGTCATTTGTGGGGGAAGAGAAAGTGGGGAATAATTTTTCATGGGTACAGAGTTTTTCACTGGGGGAAATGAAAGCTCCTAGAAGGGATAGTAATGATGGTTATACAATGGTGTTTATATGCTCTGCATTCAGAGATGGTTAAAGTGATCCGTGTTACAGATGTGTGTTTGCATATCAGAAAAGTGTTAAAAATAAAATTAGAAATACTCCAAAAGATAAATAAATGGCTCCAAAAGTGGGTACCATAATGCTTAGCCACAATAATTTTATTTGAAAGTTTTAAAAAGTAGGCACTGTCAAATATCTACCTTAGTCAATAAAAAAAATCTCAATAAATATCTCAAGTTTAGAACTTCTAAATTTGAGTAAGGAAGTATTCCAAGTCAGTCTGCCAAAATCATCAAGATAAACTTCCTCCAAAGCACACATTGAGTCAATGTGTATTTGAGTCAACCTCAGGCCTTGTGCCTTAGGTTTATGACAGCCAGTTGGGAACATTATTATGAATCCCTAGAACAACTCAGGATAGGTCAAGTCCATTTTGCAGATGAGCAAATCAAGACTGGAAAAGCTCATGAAGTGGTAGATCATGTATTGAGGCCAATCTCTACAATACAAATGATGGCCACACCACTTGTGCAAATATATATATGTACATACACACACAAGCAACTATATACACATATGTGTATACAAAACACATGTAAGTATGTACATGTATACATATAGGTATATACACACATATATAACATATACACAAACATTGTATATATACATATATACATAAAAATTGTGTGCACACCACACACAGACATATATGTACGCATTTATATATGTGTATATATGTATATAGACATTGTTTTTATTACATTTAAAGAATCCTCAAGCAATGACAATGTTGTGTTCTGGTTTGCCTTTCCTGGGTGTCACAGGCTTTCTGGGTTAAAATGCTGAAAAGCTTTATTTCTAACTAAATTTATTCTCTCATCCCTTTGTCCCCTTGCTCACAGGTTGTGTAGAGATAAAGATGGACAAGAAATAGGTGAATTTCCCTCACCACTTCATTATTTATTTCATCCTTAATTAACATTATTGAAAATCTTTTATGAATCAGTCTGCCCTGGGAACTGAGGGTTTAAAAAAGGTTCATAGAGAAAATATTGGATAACTTGAAATCCTCTTTGATATTCCAACATCTATTCTCAAGCTTTAGCCCAAACAACCTGAAATAAACTCAGTTTAGAACTGCCTCCAAGCAGGCCTCTACCCACAATTCTCTGGGGAAGCTATTACCCAATCGAGTCAGTTCTGCATTCTATCCGGCACCCTCCTAGCCCTTGTTAATTGCTCCTAATTATACACCCTAAGAATTCTTCACTCTGGGGTGTATGTCCAGAAAACACACCTTGTTTTGTCTTCTCCCAGGCTAATTAGGATTTGCTCAAGGAAGCAGTAGAGCTTGGAGCCCTCTGATCTTCCACAGAGGCCCCCTCATTTGTGCTTCTCGCTAAATTTCCTCTGCTCTGTTTTGCTCTGTATGAACAATTCAACTTCATCAAGAGCCAGGTGCAGTCATGTCAGGGTTAGATAAAAAGGGTTTCTTCTCCCTTTTTGTTCAGGTACCTTGTACCTTGGCATCCTGCAGGAGCCCTTGCTGAGTATGCTAAAATGCTCAATTTAGGTCTGTTAGTCCTTTTTGCTTGGCTTCAACGCAAGTGATATTTTGTAAAATTTCAATAACGCTTTTTGAAAATAGAAAGTAAATGATCATCACAAATTCTTTATTTAGGTAATCTGAGCACCTCTGAATGTTTAACACAATGTCTCCTGCCCATGTATGTGATATCTTTTGACAAAGTACAAGCTTAAATTTCACTAGCTTTTTGTGTTATTTCTTTTTGGTGATCACTAGAGTTATACATGGTTAGAGAAACCATACTTTGGGTGCACATGTTTTTCTCTGTAGCCATGTCTGCTCTCTCTGTCCTGGTTGCCCTTCCTGTACTAATAATACACTGTGCATCTCAGTTCTGTTGAGAATTGCTCTACTGGATAGATGGAGGGCAAGGATGAGGGGTGAGCGGATATAGCAGGTATGCTCTGACCACCTGTAGAACAATGATATGACATGTTGGGAAAAGTAATAGGGAGAAAATCAAGACTTGAAGTTCAAGGTATGATTTCACATCCAATCTTCTTGGAGAGGTTACATTCTTTCTCTGGACCATAACTGTACCATCTCCAACATGAAAATATCTTACTAAATAAACATCCTGTAATCCTGCTTTATTTTGTCCCATTTGTTTTGAAGTTAAAGATCTGGAACCAATTTTGACATAGAAAGTGAAGCAAACTGGAGTTTATCATTATTTAGTTTTATTCTCTCCTAACAAATAGTTGCCTGGAACACTCAATGTCAACTTAACCAACTTTTATTTTTATGGACCAGGAATGAAAAGTCCTTTGAGTTTTACCTGGATCTGAGTATTTTCTTCTCCACCCATGTACCTCCTAGACTCTCTTGGCTCTGCATACAGCCCTTCTCTTATAAGAACTCTTATAAGAACTAATCTCTGTTTTTCTCCTGGGAAAATTCATCTTA
Source organism: Perognathus longimembris pacificus (assembly GCF_023159225.1). Classification (NCBI taxonomy): domain Eukaryota; kingdom Metazoa; phylum Chordata; class Mammalia; order Rodentia; family Heteromyidae; genus Perognathus; species Perognathus longimembris. The sequence continues at coordinate 101,250,365 of NC_063161.1, forward strand.
TTCCTTCATAAGTGTCCATTTTAATCATATTAATTAAAACAAAAAACAGAAATCCCCAACAATTCACCTATGTTTCTCTGAAAGTTTACAATATAGAAGACAGCTCTAAAGATAAAGCTTGAAGTAAAGTCTTTGGAACATTTGATATTAATCGCATAAATCCAAAAATAGTTTCTTTTAGAGGTACTAGCTCTAATTGAACCTCTTGCCTTGGCTTGAAGGTTGCCATTTTGGACAGCAATGTGAGTTTCCTTTCTTCTTTCTTCCTGCCTATGTGAATGAGGAAATGCCAGAGACCTTCCCACCCCCTCAGCCAACCCAGTACTCCCTGTTCAGGTGCTTCTGCCAACTAATTAACACCTCCTTTGCAAGTCGTAAATTGGAAGGCAGATGCGCATAAATGTAGAACCCAGTGGGGAGTCTCATGCTTTCTATATGCTTCTACTTCATGAAAGGCAGGAAGTGAAATCAAGTAGGCTGATGGGAAACACATTTTGCCAAAATGGCCACCCCCATATTCCTTCAACTAATTTATGGGCTTTTAACACAAAATAAATTTTTCTTTTCTTTATTTTTTGTTGTTTTTTAAAACATAATCCAAGATTCTCAAAATCCCAGGAAAATGACTGAACATCTCTGGGTTTCCCTAAAATAGTGGTAGATAACATGCATACACTTTTATATACCTACCTGAGCCCATTAGATATTATTTCTCCACCCCATCACAGGCCAGGATATTGATTTGTAAATCCCTGTCTGTAGTCTCTTCTGCTCCAATGTGCCCTTTCTGCTGCTTGCAGTATTTGTCTCTAATCCATGGTGCAGGCTTAAAGTTCTCCTTCCTCCAGATCTCATATGATACATTCTTAACAAGTGTGTGTGTGTGTGTGTGTGTGTGTGTGTGTGTGTCTCCTGGTGATCTTTTTCTTCCACTACTTATGCCTCTTATATGCTCCTTTCAGACCAAGATATCTCCCTCATATCTCACATTCTAGATTTTTCCCTGTCCTCTCCTTACCCTAGAAGCTTATAATTCTCACTTTCTCAAAAGAGCTTCGAAAGATTTTTCCCCTCATTGGCCTGTGATGCAATTCATCCTATTCATTCGAATTCAGTTCAGTTCAATTCAACAAAACAGTACCTTTCTAGTTCCCAGCACAATGTTGTGCTTGGGAGATACAATAATAAGAGAAGTCATAAAATCTCTCTGAGGAATTCACAAGATCATGGCACAGGGAAAGACATCAGTAAGTAACTAATAAATTTTGGTCCTCCAAGAAAGAATGCCCAAAGGCCCATGGCAGCAGAAAATAATTGATTCCAGAACAGTGGGCCAGGCTTTGGGAGAGCAAGTGTGTTACAGGAAAGTTTCAGAATGGAGAAGAAAATTGGAAGGGTTCAAGTGTAGCTTTCTTATCTTTTGGCTTTGGGTTTATACTTTCTGGCATCTGATGGTCAGCTGTCTGTCCTCCCAAGAAAGAAAACAACAGAGACTAATAAAACAAATCACACAAGCTGCATATGAGATAATGAAATATCTGAACAAATAATTCTGCTATTAATGAATCCCAAGCAGTAGAAAGGAAAAAAAGAGGGCTGGGGATATGGCCTAGTGGCAAGAGCGCTTGCCTCCTATACTTGAAGCCCTGGGTTCAATTCCCCAGCACCACATATACAGAAAATGGCCAGAAGTGGCGCTGTGACTCAAGTGGCAGAGTGCTAGCCTTGAGCAAAAGGAAGCCAGGGACAGTGTTCAGGCCCTGAGTCCAAGGCCCAGGACTGGCAAAAAAAAAAAAAAAGAAAGGAAAAAAAGAAATTACTTAAAGACTGATTTCTTAAACAAAACAAACAAACTTATTTTTAGTAAAGGAAGGGACAACAATCAGCACTAGAATAAAGAAAATAAAGAATAACAACATGACAGGTCCTTGTGGCTCACACCTATACATTCTAGCTACACAGAAGGCTGAGATGGTGGTTGGAGGCCAGTCTAGACAAAAAGTTCATGAGATCCCCATCTTGAATAGTATCTGAATGTGGAGGTGAATGACCGTCATTCCAGATGTGGTGGGTAGTTTTAAATAGGAGTTATCAAAGTCCAGGCTGGCTGAGGCAAAAAAACAACAACCCCAAAACGAAACAAAAACAAAAAACAAACCAACAATCTGTATCTCCCAGGGACATGCATATGGAGTTAGGTCTGAACAGTCTATGGAAACCTCCTAATTCAGACAAGACAAGCACAATCTCTTAGCTTTGGGGATGAACAGGTTTGTGGTAGTTTAGCTGAATCTATTCGATTGAGGATGAGTTACTATTCAAAATACCCAGGGAAGGCTTTGAAACTGACCCAAACAGGAAATCTAGCTAGTCAAGATCTAAGAATGTTTCTACAAAAAATTAACAGTATACCCTAATGTGAGTAAAGCAATCTTTTCTGTAAAAGTGTGTCACCATCTTAACTACTTTCAGTTCTGGGTCCTTCTTCTGGATTCTTGCTAAATCCTATTTGCTGGCAAAACCTGGACTACCAAGATGAAAAGCTTGAGGGACTTGCCCAGACATGCCCATCAAGATGTAAGTGTGAACCTTCTCCCCTGCACCAGCATCAAATTTTAGCCAGTCAGAAGCAGACTGTGAACCTAAGGCTGGCCAATAGCAGTAGAAGAACAGGGCCCATATGACAGAGATGAAACTTGGGCAGTGTTTGCTTGGATTCCTATCAGACGCGTGCACGCCCTTCTGCAAACATCAGCATTGCCTTGCTATGGAGTTTGGTGTTCTTATTCCTACCTGACACTCTCAAATGCCAAGGCATTTCTACCAGTAACATAAATCTTTCCCCCTTGGAAGTATACTGAGAATTTTGTTAATTTTTTTTAATAAAAGGGGAAATTTATTAAAAATATTTATTAAACACATACAGATGTATTACCACACTTATAGAGAACCCCCTTACCCATCATTGAGCTTGCAGAAAATAAAACATTCTTGGTATTTCTGTCTTCTTTGTGTCCTTCAGATTCTCTATCCTCTCAAGTACCCACTAACCCGAATTTTATTATTATCCCTTTGCCTTCTCTATAGCTTTATCACATTTCTATCCTTAAATGGGATTACAATGTATGTTTTTATGACTTGCTATTTTTTAATTATGAAATACATTCTCAAGACTCTTTTCTGTGGTATATAGTCATATCTTACTCCCTGCCGTGGTACAGGCTTTCTTATATGAATATTTCACAAGTAATGCATCAGTACTGGTGGTGATGATCAATGGTGGGTTTCTTGTTCTGTAATTATTGCAAACATTATTCTGAAGATTGTTTCTGCGTCAAATGTTTCTCTGGGATAAAAAGTAAGGAGAATTGTGAGGCCACTGTAAGTGTGCCTATTTCATGTTATTTGGTAAATTGTACTTATTTACACTACCAAGAGCAGAGTAGATATGTGTTGGTTCATAAATGTCCTCACTGACTTAAGATTATTACACTTTAAAAATTGTCCATTTGATGTGTGACAAATGCTATCTTCTGCTGCTATAAGTTGACATTTGGTTAATTTATAATGGGGCTGAATGTCTTTCTACAAGTTTTTTGTCCATGTGAGTTTTTGGCTAAGTACCTATTTAAATCTTGTGCCTATTACCCCATGGAGTTTTTTTTTAATTGATTTATGACTCTTTTTTAATTCCAAATACTATGATTTCATTAGTCTTTCTTCTTGCAAATAATTTCTTGGTATCTGCAATTTGTCTTTTTCACTTTCTTCAAATGTCTGAAAGAATGCATATTAGTGAGTTGTTGACTATTTCCAGGCCTGTTTTCTTTACAGACAGATGTTACTATTAGATTCAGTATAAGAAATTCTGAAGTAGCAAGATAACACAAAGATATTTTCCTGTATTTAAGGATTGCCCTTTACATTTATATCTTTCTGTAATTTAAAAAATTTTAAAATGTATGGTGTAAGATCCAATTTTAATTTTTTCCATGTGGATATCTAATTGTCCCAGCATCATTTACTCAATTTCACTTTCTCCACAGATCCCATCTGTCATAAATTATTTCCATATATGTATAAGTCTGTTTCTTGACTTTTCAATTTTCTTTTTTTACTATCTCTATGCTAGTATCACATTATGCTTTCATATCATTAGATATTTGGGAAGTCTAGTAAACACTGCCAGCAACAACACCTCTTTTCCTTCTTCCTTCTGTTTTTCCTCTTACCTATCTTTTCTTCTCACGTTCCTGATTTTCTGCCTCCCTTTCCTCCCCTTTCTTCTCTTCCTCCTTTCCTGTCTTCCCCTTCTCCTTCTCTTCCTTCTTCTCTCTCTCCTTTTCCTCCTTCTCATTCTTTCTTCTTTTCCCTTCTCCTCCCTCTTTTCCCCATCACATTCCTTCTTTACCTACTCTCCTTCTTCTCCTTCTAGATCTCACTGCTTTTTTTTGTTATTTTAACCTTCTCTTTATGTTGTTATGTTTTTTGGAGGTAGTTTTATTATTTCTGTTGCACAAAATAACAGATTTCATTTTGACACTTTCATTCATGTACAAAGTTTTCACTTTTTTGCCAAGTTAAGTGACCTTTCCCAACATACATATACAAAGTCTTCTTGGAATTTTCAATAAATTTTAGGCTGAATATATAGATTGGTTTTGAGTTAACATATGACTTCATGATTTTGGATTCTTCTAATCTCTATATGTTGGTATTTCTGTATTATTTAGATACTTTTAAATAAGAAAATGGTATAGTTTTCTTCATTGAAATATTTCCATATTTAATTAGAATTATTTCTAGTTCCTTAATGTTTTTCAAAAATATCATTATAAGTGTTAGAGGATGAAGAATTCTGAAATACATGTATCTGTGAATGCAGGTAGCAAATTGAAACTCATTGAAAAGCTACTGAATAATAGTGGGCTATGAATATTGGGGATGGAGAAAGTGAGAGTACTCACTGGGGTCAATCTGATTTAAGCACAACATATGGAAGTGTAAAATACCATGAAGAAACAAACTCTTTTGAAGAATTACATGCACTGAAAAAAATAAAAATAAAAAGCTGGCAGATGACTAATGCCTTTTATCCTAGCTGCTCAGGAGGCTGAGATCTCAACCACTTGAGAAGTGGCTCAAGTGCTAACTCACCAGTTTAGAAAGCCTTGAATTCAAACCCAGTACTGTCAAGAAAAAAGAAAAAAATAGTTCTGTCTGGGTTGTGGGTACAAATAAGACAAGGAAGAGAAAATAGAGGGTAAAATGATTGTCAGGCCCTGGTGGTTCATGCCTGTAATCTTAGCTACTCAGGAGGCTGAGATCTAGGGACTGGGACTCAAAGCCAACCAGAGCAGGGAAGTCCTTGTGAGACTCCAATTAACCACAAGAAAACTAGAAGTGGTTCTGTGCTTTAAAGTGGTAGAGTACTATCTGAGCAAAAAGAGCTCAGGGATTATGCCCAGGCCCTAAGTTCAAACCCCATGACCCACAAAAACAAAAAACCAAAACAAAATGAAAGAATATAACAAAACCAGTTATTGAAAACCAGTTGTTGAAATAGGTTTGGGAAGGCTGGAGGAGGGATGAGGGAGAGTGTCTGAGGGGTTGAGTCTGGTCAAGGTATATTGCATGCATTATGTGGACATGTCAGGTGTAAACCCCTTGAACAACTCATGGATGCCAACACAAATGTGGAAAAAGGTTTTTTTTTTTTTTTTTTTTAAGAAACAGCTTATTCTAACTCTTTGTATTTTTAGTATAAATGCAACAGGTTTATTTATTATTGACTTTGAAGCTAGAAACACTGACAAAACTTTTTAATTCTCATAATTTTCATGCATCTTCTTTAGGGTGTTCTAGGGAAACTGCAATTTTATTTGAAAATAATGAAATTAAGTAGCTAAATTCTATACTTCTATACTTAAAATTCTATAATTCTATACTTAATTCTATAATTCTATACTTAAAATGATCACCACCCAGCATCAGAGGGTGCATTCTTCTGTTTATAACACATTCCTATTAATGGGTGCTTGTCTAGTTTGTCAGTTTGTTTATTTCCTTTATCCTCACTGCTGATTTCCTCTTTCTTCAAACATCTATTCTAATGTGTTTCAAAGGTGTGTTATATATATATATATGCATATATATAGAGAGAGAGTATATGTATGACTTATTCTGTTTTCTTTTTCCTTAAGATTTTTTTCTTTTCCTTTGTGTATCTCTCTCTCTCTCTCTCTCTCTCTCTCTCTCTCTCTCTCTCTCTCTCTCTCTCTCTGTGTACACTGTTCCTGGGGCTTGAACTCAGGACCTGGGCATTGTCCCTGAGGTTTTATACTCAAGCCTAGCACTCTACCACTTGAGTCACAGGTCCACTTTTGTTTTTTTTGTTATTTAATTGGAGATAAGAGTCTCAAGGATTTTCCTTCCTGGGCTGCTTTTGAAGCTCGATCCTCAGATCTCACACTCCTGAGTAGTTAGCATTACAGGCAGGAGCCAGAGGTGCCTGGCCTAGAACTGTGTTTCTTTTATGACTTCTCTGTCTTGCTGTAGGAGGACTTAGACCTTGTGTACTTTTTTCTTCATGGATTGAGTCTAGTAAACATTGCTGTTTTACTGATAGCCACTTGTCTATCACTCCTGGGATATAACGTATTTCCTTCATAATAAGTTAAGCATTATCATGTTAAGTTCTTAAGCCAAGGGGACAATAATGAGATTATGTCTATCATTTCCAAGTGAAAGTTTGTAGAAGTTCAGGTGAAATTTCTAAATTCTCTTTCCCCAGCCATGGTATTTGTGGAAGAACACGTTGGTATGAAAATGATGGGTTACCTGTCGGCTACAGAGAGACACAGAAAGAGCCATAGCATCAATACTGACCATTATGTTTATTCTGCCATTTCACTAGAAACTTTCCAGAAAATTATAACTACGAGTCCTATGATCCAAACCCATGGGAAAAAGATAACCTTTGGAGGCTGTGTTCGAAAGCACTGAGGAGGTAGAAGTGGTGATAGGGTAAAGAAATGAAGGTCTTAGTGCAACTAGCTGTTCCCAAGCTGCTTTCATCAATTCCCCATATGAGTAGAAATTTCCTGCACTCTCCTATGCCTTACCATTGGTGGACCAAAATGGCAGCTGATTTATAAGGAAAACAGTGGATAGAGCTGGTCTTAAGGCAACAGATGAGAAAGGTAAGAACAAATCCAAGGTCCTAATTTTCATTCCCCTTTAGTGGTCATCATTTATTCTGGCCTCATTCCTTCCTCCTGCTTGGGCCCACATTAGCAGCCCTCTTCTTCATTCTGATTTCAACATCCTCAGTAGTTTCTCAGTGTTTCAGATATAGCTGTTGTTTCTGTAAACTACCTTACCTTCTTGCTTTTAGTTTCCACAGGTTTGATTTTTGAGAAGAATCAGCAGCCATGGGCTAGCTCACTATTGTAGCAGGAATAAAACCTTGATGGTTCTAACCCCACTGTGTAAAATTGGATCACCAGCATATCAAACAGAAATGATGATGGCAAAGGCTCATCTTGTTCTTGCTAAAACAGTGCTCCAATTCAATATTGAACATTTGTTAATACCAACTTGGACTCCCAGAGAGGACTAATAATGATTAAAGAGACAATTTTGTTTCTAGTTACATCCAAGAACGTGTGGAGCATGTAGGAGTCAAATTCAACACGACACCGTTTCTTCCCAGAAATCAAATACAGAGGTTCAGTGGAATGCTGTTGGACATGGTAAACATGATGGATAGTATGTCCTGAAGACAGTCTGTGAAATTCCTGAGATGTTAATGAGTAGTTCTTTGAGGAAAAGACGGTGGTGTAGGGTAGTTATATAGTCAGAAATGAGATTTTTTTTCTTATAGAAGCAAGTGCATACAAATGGTAGTCTATTGCTCTAACCCTTGATATCCAAAGTATTTTCAGCCTTTCATCTTACTGCTCCCTACACTGAGGGGTTTTCAGGAAGAATGTGGCCTCTAGAAAAAATATAAGTCAGGTAGAGTATACAGGTTAGGAAGAGACTATGAGCTTATGAGCTTTGTTACTTGTACAGACAAAATTTGGGAAGCCCATGGGTAGACTTTTGAATCTGAGTTACTGACTCAAGTGCAGCAAAACCTGAGGGTGATAAGGGCCCAGGAATAGGCCTGGCGCTGTGATAGCTCAGTCAGATCAGGTTTCCATATGGGTTCTGTTCACTATACATTTACTGTTTTGGTGTATGGCAATTCTACAACTATTGGGTTTCCAAAGACTATTTAGTGCATGATTTTTGCTTTCAGAAGGGCTCAATTTGGGGGGCTGTTGTAGATACCTTTAGTTTCATATGCCAGGCTCTCAGAGATCCTGACTCTGCCCATCATTCATTCTGGAGGTCTCGGTTAAAAGTATTCATGATGATTGATTTGACTGTGGTTGGATTGGATACCTCAGAAACTGTGGATTTGAAATCCAGACTGATAGGATGTACACACACACACACACACACACACACACACACGTGCACACATACACAAAAGTACCACATTCATATTTCTGACTACACCTACATGTATGTATGTATGTATATAGAGAGGCTAGTTGGTTTCTCTCTTTAGGTCAGTAAACTCTAAGCCTGAGAGTATAGGACAGGCATCATTTAACAATTATGTAGGTAGAAGAATCAGAGGAGGAACATCTGCAGAGATAGAATAAACCCTGGCCAATATGAATGGAGACAAAATGTTTCATTCCTGGTATCCCCTCCCTCCCCACCCCACCACATATTTGAATTCAGGCCAGGGTCTGGACACTGTCTTGCACCTTTTGTGCTCAAGGCTAATCCTCTACTACTTGAGCCATACCTCCATTACTGGCATTTTGGGGGGTTGATTGGAGATGTGAGTCTCTTGGACTTTCCTGGATCAGCTGGCTTCCATCTGCCATCCTCAGATCACAGCCTCCTGAATAGCTAGGATTATAAACTCGAGACGCCAGTACCTACTTCACTCTGGTTATCTTGTTGCATTTATCCACTGTCTTGTCAGTAACTTACCCTCCTCTAGAAAATAGAGGTTGCTTGTTGTTGCTGTACACAAGACTTATTGCTTGAAGTCTAGCTGTGCAGAATATCTCTTTCACTCCGTCACCTTCCCTCTTCCCCTCTTCCCCTTTCACTGCTCACCCCTTACTCCCCAAGTACTCTGCATTAGTCTTGAGCTTGCAGGTCCTAGGAGGGGAAACTAGGGTAGGAGAGAAAACTTTGATATTGTTCTGAGCAGGTGAAGCTTCTTTGAGAGAGGGCTTCCCTGCCTTCAGGGTTACTGTGGTTCCCATGCTTCATAACGGCATGCCCTCCAACTTCAGAGATCTCCTGGAGCCCGTCTCAGGCAGCATAGAAGGCTAGCTGGTCACAGGTCGCTTCCCAGATCCATCATCTTGGTGAATCATTAATAGTATTGACTGCCAGGTGGATTGGCCCTAGCCACAAAAGCCCTCATAGCCTGGCAAGCTGAACAGCAACTTTTACTTTTTCTTTCCTCCTTATTTCTTGTTTGTTTTTTTTTAAGCAAACTTTCCAATGAATCCAGCTGGACTGAGGAGGGATATGACTCAACAGGGAAATAAATCAAGAATCTTGGAGAAAAATACTGGGATAAAAATCCAAGTGTGAGCACAAATTCATGTCTGAGCAGTACAGATCATCCACTTTGACTTCTTGAATTTTACAAGTGGGGAAGAGAAAGTACTATTCATTGACAGGAAGTCATGTGACAGGTATAATGAATCCCCTAACACTGTCACTCAAGTATGATCTTCATTGAACCAAACCTGGGGTGCTTAATGGTAAAGTCATTAGCTTAAGTGGTAGACATGGAATACATTCTGATGCCATGTCACTCTATAGCTCATGTTCCAGTCACAACTTGGCCATAGTCACTCAGCTGGAGCCTGAGCTTTGGACTCCCAGAAAGTACTTTGCAAATCTCTTCCTTCTGCTATCATGGTAGAATTTGCATGGTTCAAGCATTGCTAATCTTAGGCTTGTTGATCATTTCCCAGCCAGGTAGCATGCGATCTGCCAGGAGGAGAATGGCCCAAGAATTCTGCCACCACTGTGGACTGTGAACAAGGATTCCTCAAAATATCTCTGTATAGTCAAGTTTTGTTTTTGTTTTTGTTTTTTGCCAGTCCTGGGCCTTGGACTCAGGGCCTGAGCATTGTCCCTGACTTCTTTTTGCTCAAGGCTAGCACTCTGCCACTTGAGCCACAGCGCCACTTCTGGCCGTTTTCTATATATGTGGTGCCCGGGGGCTTCATGTATACAAGGCAAGCACTCTTGCCACTAGGCCATATTCCCAGCCCTGTATAGTCAGGTTTTAATAAAGGCAAAGGGTAAAGACAAGAAAGGGTAAAGACAAAGAAAATGATGACACTATTTTACTTGCTGGTTGTTGCCACGGAAAAGATACTACTTTAGCATTTCAGTTACAATCCAGTGTCAAAAGGCTCACCTAGTACTGGATTTTTAGATGCTGTTGAATCCTGGTCCTTTAATGGCTGCTTCCATCATGAGTTCTTGGCTTCACACACAAACTATGAACAGGAATCTGGCCTTTTGAAAGTCTAAGCCACAAGTGGGAATAGGATAGATTTAGGGATGATTTGGGACTGTTGCTAGAAGACCCAGGATGTGGCTGGGCAGCACAACTGTGCCCCACAGCACCCAGAGAGACTTCTAGCACCATAAGATATGCACGTTTGCTGGTGGGGCGGGGGGGGGGGGGAGAGAAGGCACGCCATAAAGCAACTCTTTAGTATAATGTGTCACATGATATACACAGACAACACAAAGGACTGATCTGTACAGATGTTTGGTGCACTGTGTATAGGGGCAAGCTCTACAGATGTTCACTGTTGACTGTACTGCATGGCCAAGTCAGGAAGCACTTGGATTAGAAATAACAATGCATTATTTTGTTTAGAGAAGTCTTAGACTACAACAAATGTTTGCATTGTGCACCATTTGCTCTCTGGCAACTGTCAAGGTATTTGTTGAGTTCTGATGCTTTGATGATTCCATAATGATTTTTCCTGGACTGCACAAAATCTGCACCACACATCTTCTCTCCTAGTGTTGAGGGTTATTGATGCTAAAGCTCTAAGAATTCTCCAAGACCTGCATCTAATATTTACAGGCTTAGGGCAAGTTTGCAAATGAAGGCCAAGATCTAAATATTTAAAAATCCAGACATAAGCTAACAAAACCTGCTAAATAAAAAATACTTTTTTATCTTAATAAATGTGCTTATATAACACTGTAGAGGGTCAGCTGCTGTTAGCTTTCCATGACCATTCAAAGAAAGATAAAACACGTGATGGAATCATTTTAATGGAGGAAGGCTTTATTGTGACTCGCAGTTTCTACCCTTTCAGTCTATCACTCTGTTGCGTTGAGACTTATAGTGATGCATTACATCAAGGCCAACATTAGGAGCATGTGACAGAGTAAAATAGTTCTCCTCATGGTGTGCAGAAAGCAAAGAGACTGACAGTGGATCTTCTTGATAGATCTTTTGAGTGCACACTACCAGTAACCTAACTTGGCTCCACAAGGCCTCCGTTTCTAAAGATCCCACCTCCTTCCAACAATACCACAGCCTGGGGGAGCAGAGGTGAGGGGGGAAAGTCTTTAATATGAAGTCTTTAGGTGACCCATAAGCTACAATTGACAGCAGCAGGTTTAATTTGGAACCATCAGAGACTACTTGGATTTCATGGCTAGAATATGGTGGCAGCAGGAGAACCAATCCTGGACCTCCTACATATGCCCCTCACTCTTGTCTCCTGAATCCATCTCTAAACCAAGAACAGACTTTATATTCAGATATAGATGGTCCATAGATTCCTAAACACAGCCATTGCTGGCACTCACACAGGCCTCAGGGTGGACATCTTAGATAGAAACCCAATCTACTCCTAAGAAGGTGGATTTGAGAAAGAAGAAAGAATACACCATGCTGGCCCTAGAATCAAGGTGGAGCCAATTGGATGGGGATTATGGGGTTTCAAATGCCTAGAATTCATTCAGAAAGGAGGAGACTGGGTTTGGACTGTAGACATCCTTTCAGCCCCATGAGTTCCCCCTTGCATGGAGGGAGCTTGGATGGAAGATGGTTCTGTTGGAGCCCTTTGATACATGGAGCTTAGTAAAAGAGGTCCGCTTCTTTGCTATAAGTGGTGGCACTATCTTTTTGGATGATCCCAAGAAGGCGCCAAAGACAAATTTGTGTGTATCATGGGTTGCACTGAGCTGAAAATAAAGACAGATATTTGTAGGGTTTTACAAGAGGTGCAGCTGGACTAGCTCGGTTCCTTTTTTCCATGTAATTATCTCAGAACTATGGTCCTTGGACTTTGCTGAGGCTTCAATTAGTGAGCAGATTAGTGATGTTTAAAGGATGGCCATGACCCTTTATTAAGCACTTTGACAGATGCCTGAGGCTATGCCAGCTAATCTATATGGATTCATCTCTTTGTTTTGAGAGGAGTGTTATGATGTCTTCTGGACAAAGAAGAAATGAGCTCAGAGCAGTGTGGTTTAAGAATTTACCTCAGGGGCTGCAATACTGGTAAGTGGCTGAAAACAAGACCCATTTCCACTTCACGCCAAAGCCTACAACTTTTCTTCATGCCTCCTTGGAGGAAAGAAAAAACAGAGCTTATCTACCTTGTTTACAGAAAAAAAAAAAAAAAGGTCTTACTACTGTGTTGATTCTGAATCCCAAAACAATGGGGAAGAAATGATTTTCCCCTACTCTCTAAGCTGTAAGTATATAACCCTGCCATTCAGATCCTCAGCTATGTGGATTGTGGTTAGGTTGCTGTTAATTTGGTCAGGGTCTTCTTCGGCTTTGCAGTTACTCCAAATGGACCAATGGACAACAGATACAGTGATCGCCAAGACACTTTTCAGAGCAGATGACTATTTCTGCCTAACAGATAACCTTTCTGCTAGGTAAGAGCAATCTTTGTGTGGGAGGATTCCAAGGACTGGCAGAGCCTTCATTTGTTTGGTGCCCTCTGTGTCATCCAACTTCTACCCATTCCTTTCTCAGGATTGAATCTTTAATAAAGCTTTGATACTCCCAACTGTGTCTCAGCCTCTGCTTCCTGGAGAGCTCAACCTTCCATAGACTCTTGTTTTCCACAGACACTCAGAATAAATTATTCAAAATACAAGTTATCCTAGGAGAGTAGAGATATTTGTGGTTTTACTCTCCTGGACTACAATCTAACTGGCAATAATGTTGGGTATAGTAAACCTTTGAGTAAACTATTATCAAATGAATAAATGAAATTTGAGCTCATTTCTGCACTTGCTCACATGAGGATCAGCTGGGTATAACTAATACTTCTGGAATTTACCCTTGGTTGTCTCTACTTCCTTTGGCTACACCAACACCCAGTCCTCTTCTTTCCTTTTCCCTTCTTTCACCTTCTATTCCTGAAGAGAGAGCTTTGTGCTCAAGATCCTCTTGTGCAATTCCTCCAAATTTTCCTTTCATCTCCTCCTTTGATTTCTTCCTCTTCTTTCTCAGTTGAGGCAGGGGTCATTTACAACCCTCATTTTCAGTCCTTCTAGAGTAGGAGATGTTTTTCAAAGACCACAGTGAGGAGCACAGGCCTAACAAGGTGCCTTTACAACTCTATTTTTATTCATTTATCTTTTGTTTTGTTCCCAGGGTTTGAACTCAGGGCTGGGGTACTGTCTCTGAGCTTTTATGCTCAAGTTTAATACTTTACCACTTGAACCACAGCTCTACTTCCAGTCTTTTGCTGGTTAATTGGAGATAAGAGTCTCACAGACTCCGTTCCAAGTTGGCTTTGAACTTTGATCCTCAGATCTCAGCTTCTTGAGTAGACAGGATTACAAGCACAAGCCACTAGTGCTCACTCAGCCTCAATTGTTCCTTAAATTTTCACATCCTATTGGATGTCCTACTTGCATTATTTTTATATTAAAATTGTGATAAAATATTCATAAAAAATCCATTTGTCATTTTAACCATTTTAAAATATAAAGCAGTGTTTACATGTGCATTTATAATTTTGTGCAAACATCACTACTGTTCATCTCCAGGAACTTTTCATATTCTCAAACAGAAATTCTGTACATATTAAATAATTCCCCATTTCCCTTTCCCCCTGGTTCCTGATAACTACTGTTTTACTGTTTGTTTCTATTCTAAGCACCTCACATAAGAATTACATAATATTTTTCATTTTCAGTCTGACTTATTTCATTTAACATGATGTTCTTGAGTTTCATCCATGGGTTATCATGTATTGGAACTTCCTTCCATTTTATGGTCAAATAATGTTCATTGAATTTGTTTATATACACACATTAATATTTCATTGTCTGTTTATATGTATATGTGTATATACATACACACCCCACACACCACATTTAATTCATCTGTTGTTTGGCATTTTGAATTGTTTCTACATTTTGGATAGTGTGAGGAATGCTATGAATGCTATTATTCAAGTATAATCATGGCCAACTTTGATGAGGATACATTCTAGAAGCACAGTTAGGGTTCTTCATCAGTGTGCAAGTTAGCTATTTGATATAGCCTCTAGGTAAATTCATGAGACACAATAAACAAGAGATCAATGAAGTTGCTATGGGTGTAATACAGCATAGAGTTTACAGCCCAATTTTGTTTAATAAGTAGGAAGAGTACACTCTACAGCAATGATAATACAGTGTATACAGAAACCCCAACCTTAGTATTAATTGCTGTGCAGAATTGTGTATACTATCCTTTTATGTGTATGTGTGCTAGTCCAAGGGCTTGAACTTAGGTCCTGGGCATTGTCCCTGAGCTTTCTTTTGTTCAAGGTTAGTGTTCTAGGACTTTTTGTAGGGTATTAGAGACAAAGTCTCATGGACTTTCCTGCCCAGATTGGCTTCAAACCATGATCTTCAGATCTCAATTTCCTGAGTAGCTAGGATTACAGGTGTGATCCACTAGTACCTGGCTCATACTATACTTTTGGATGAGTGACAGTCTTATTTACAGCAGCACCACAGATATGTGAGTAATGCATGCACCGTGACTTTATAGTGGCTATGACATCACTAAGTGACAGGAATCCTTCAGCTGCATTATAATTTAATGGCACCGCCCTCAGATGTGAGGTCCTGCTTTAACCAAATTGTCCTTTTGTGGTGTGTATGGTCTGTTGTGTTCATACTCTCCATTTTTTTTTGAATTAAGGGAACTCCTGAGTCATATGATAATGATATGTTTTACTTTTTGAGGAACCACTAAATGGTTTCCATAATATTAACAAGTGGCTTTTTTTTTTTTTAACAAGTGGCTTTTTGAAAAAGGTTTCCTTGGACAACAGACTGCATCCCAACTCTCTTTGAAAAGTTACAACACAAATTATGAGCACAGTGAGGATCCTGAGCAGGTTGAAACAAAAAGAATACAAAAAAATTTTGTTCCTTAAACTAATTTAATAGTGTATCCCATTTTTGCAGAATAGATCGAAACACACCATACTCTGTTGGTTTGGGAAGCAGTGCTCTGAGCTCTGTGGACCTGAAGACTGGTTCTGTGCTAATGTGTATGGAAGATTCCAGTCAGAAGGAGGGACTCCAGACTTTCTCCTTGCAACAGTTCTTCTTTTGATGTATCTCTACATGTTCTGTTCTCTGCTTGGCACCTAGTATTCTTTTCCTCTGTTTTTTTTTTTTTTTTTTTTGGCCAGTCCTGGGCCTTGAACTCAGGGCCTGAGCACTGTCCCTGGCTTCTTCCCGTTCAAGGCTAGCACTCTGCCACTTGAGCCACAGCGCCGCTTCTGGCCGTTTTCTGCATATGTGGTGCTGGGGAATCGAACCTAGGGCCTCATGTATCCGAGGCAGGCACTCTTGCCACTAGGCTATATCCCCAGCCCCTTTTCCTCTGTTTTTAATCTTTCTTTCAATCCTGGGGATTAAGGCAGGGCCTCTCACATGTTAGGCAAGTACTCTATTACTTTGAGCTATGTCCCTAGCCCTTTTCATGTTGTCTTGTTTTTTAGGATCTTGCCATTAACTTTGCAAAAGGTACCCTTGATCCCACAATCCTCCTGCCTCCCCTTCTGGGATTACAGGCATGAGTGACGATGCTTGGCTTTTTGTTCTGCTAGTGAAGTTCTACTTATCTTTAGGAACTACTTCTCTCTGTCACACACACACACACACACACACACACACACACACACACACACACAACCTCTGACCCCCCTCCTCTGTCCTCAGGCAAGGATTGGGAGCCCATCTTCTGCTGAATTTTGTTATACAGAATTGCTTTGTTAAGCAATCTGTATCAACTATATCCAACTCTGTCAACTGATAGACAACAACCTGGAGAGCTTGCTAAAACTGCAGACATCTCTACATCACTAAAAATTCCAATTCAATAAGAAGCTCTGGGATGCGCATTCAGTGCTGGAATGCATATTTGTAATAAGCCACAGGAAATATTCACAGGCAGAAGATTCTTGGAATCCCCTTTAGTTCTGTGGAGAAGATTCACTTCTACCTCCATTTATTGTACATCTTGTAGACATGTTATAAATGTTGGATGAGGAAGCAGATGAACAAATAAATGAAGAAGTAAAATATTCAGGTTTCCTCCTATACTAAATGATAAGCTTGTACAGGATGCTCGTGTTGTCTCCTGCTTAAAATTCTTTTTTAAAATAAAATTTGGGTTACTTTAACCAGTATATTGACCCCTTGGCAGAACCACATATATTGCACACAGGTACATGAAACCAAGAAGATTGTTCAAGCTAATATTCAGCAAGTGATTCAGGAAGAACGTGTGTGTGTGTGTGTGTGTGTGTGTGTGTGTGTGTGTGTGTGTGTGCTGGTCCTGGTGCTTAAACTTGAACTCAGGGCCTGGCTGGTGTCCCTGAGTGTTATTTCTCAAGGCCAGTCCTCTACCACAGCTCCACTTCTAGCCTTCTGGTGCTTAATTAGAGATAAGAGTATCACTGGCTGGGTGCTGGTGGCTGAAGCCTGTGGTCCCAGCTAGTTAGAAGGCTGAGATCTGAGGATCGAAGTTTAAAGCCAGCTGAGTTGAAAAGTCCTGGTGAGACTCATCTCCAAGTAACAACTCAAAAACCAAAACTGGAGCTGTGGCTCAAAGTGGCAGAGCACTAGCCTTGAGCAAAAGAGCTCAGTGATCGAGCTCAGGCCCTGAGTTTAAGCCCCATGACTGATTAAAAAAAAAAATTCTCATGGATTTTCCTGCCGAAGATAGATTCAAATGATGATCCTTTATCTCTACCTCCTGCATAGCTGGGATTGCAGGTGACAGCCAGCAGTGTGCCTGGCTTAACTATATTTTTGGAAAAAACAAAAGCTTTTTCCCAGGCTAGAGCCACAAAAGAGGTGACATTTATGCCCAAGTGATTTCAGCCTCATTTTCTGCTCTAAGTGTGAGTGGCAATCAGTGCTGTCAGAAGACCCTTGGAGTGTGCATCTACTCCTTGGCAAGGGGTGGACCATAAGACCTGTCAGAGCTCTCTGACTTTGCTACTAACTTTTCTCAAGGGATCAAACCTGAGGCCTTCAACGTGCTGAGCACCCCCCTCTACCACTGAGCTATGCCCCTATGTCCCTCAAGTAGCATCTTTGATCCTCTTTTCCCTGCAGGTTTTGAGGCTGTTCCAGCTTCTCAGAAGAGCCATGCCTGAGGAAAAAAAATAAAAGAAGTCTCCCATTATTTATAACTTCTCAGCATTTCAGAAGGAAAAGGTTGGCTATGGCTGCCAAGATTCAGCAAATATTTGGTTAGCTTTGGAAAGAATGGGTGCTCGTTTTCCAATTCTAACAGATTTCTCTATGGCCAGTTTCTTTTATTAAAAAAAGTTAAACCCAAAGATAAAATCGAATGGCTCTCCAGGCTTTTAAGTATTCATCTGTATCCCAGGGAGCAGAACCTAGGATCTAAACAAAGAAAAGTGAAATCAATAGCACTCATGAATTTTCTCCAGGAACAGGACCCAATGTGGCAGAACAAGCAGAGAGGCTCCTATCTGTGAGTTTTTTTGAGTGGATGCTTACGGGAAGGGCTCAGAAATACTCTTCGCGGAAGAAAGTCAGCAAATTGTGGTTCATGGGCCAAATTCTGCCTGCTGTCTTGTTTTTGTGCAGCCTATGAATTAAGACTTTTTCCTTTACCTTTTTAAATAGTTGGGAACAATTTTAAATGAATATTTTATGACATCTTAAAATGAGATGAAATTCAGATTTGCATCCATAAATAAGGTTTTATTGGAACACAGCCGCACCCATTTGTTTGCATATTGTCAGTAGCTACTTTTGAGCTACTGTGGCAGAGTTGGGAAATAAAGGCAAGAGACTAGATAGCCCTCAAAGCTTAAAATATGCACCATCTGGGTCTTTGCAGAAGTTTGTAGACCCCAGGAGTAGATGATGAAAGACTTGGCTCTGTTATTTTAACTAAAAACTGGCGCCAGTGACTCACGACTGAAATCCTATCTATTCAGGGGGCTGAGATCTGAGAATCATAGTTCGAAGTCAGGCCTGGCATAAACGTCCCTGTGAGACTCTTATTTCCAGTTAAACAATCACAAGTTGTTAGTAGAGCTGTAGCTCAAAGCAGTAGAGTGGTAGCCTTGAGCACAAGAGCTCAGGAATAGCACCTAGGCCCTGAGTTCAAGCACCTTCACTGACAAAAAATGTATAAAACATATGCACAGTCAAATAATTACAGGCCAAACATCTGGGTCACCTAACACTTGAAGAAATAAATCACTGTCAGTACCCCACACATTAAGTGTATTCCTGTTGACTGGGCCTCTGTGACACTATTTTCCTTGTACTTCTTTATAATTCTACCACCTAAACTCTCCAATTAGATTTTGCTTGAAGTGTACATGAATAGACCAATACTCTCCATTGTGTTAGGCTCAGCCTCGAGTTATTGTACAGATGAGTCTGTAATCACTCCTTTGTGCTGCATGGTGTTTCTCATGCCATTCAGGCAATATTCCATGATTCATTTCACCAAACAGTAAAGTTAGGTTGTTTTCAGTTAGGGGCTATGTGAAGGACATTGCTAAGAATGACTTGCGTCAGGAGCCATTGTTGACTTGAGTCTCTCCAAAGGAGTGGATTTGGGGGGAGTGGGTCATAGGGTGTATGCACCCGAAACATTCCTATGTAAGGCTAATCTGTTCCCCAAAGAGGGTAGGCCAAATCACATTGCCACCAGTGGTCATTTTAGGAAGCTGAAGAACTCTTTTGACCTGAGGCAACATTGTTTTCACCTCACATACTCAATAGTGTCTATTCTCTGAACTCCAAAGAGCCCAATGAAGTGCATGAGCCATTGTTCTTGCTACTTTCAATTTCCCCTTAAAATTGTCCAGAGCTGGAAATCGGTGGCTCACCCCTATAATTCTAGCCACTCAAGAGGCTGAGATCTGACCATCAAGGTTTGAAGCCAGCCTAGGCAGACAAATCCTTAAGACTCTTATATCTAGTGGGCTAACAAAAGATATAAATGGAGGCATCGTGTAAGTAGCAGAGTGCCAGCTATGAGTGAAACATTTGAGTGAGAACAAGACGAAGTTCTGAGTTCAAACCCCAATACAGGTACACATATATGCATATGCACACACACACAATGCACATATACATAGAAAGTTTTCTAAGAAGGCATCTTGAGATGTGTACACTTAATTCAAGACATGGACTAGCGTCCAACTCTTGACCCTCCTGCCTTGCTGTGATGATGTATCTTTTGAGTTTCTTTGCTCCTGTGCTTGGCCAGCAGACCACAGCCAGGTGTGAAGCCAACTTGACCACTCTTCGCCTATAAGCTGGCATGGAAGGAGGTTACCCAGCACAGCTGAGGGGTCAAATGTCCTTCTAAAAGGGGAGAGACACTAGGAAAAGGATGAATGACCTTCGCTCTCCCTTCAAGGAATGAGTTCCTGGGAAGCTGATGCTTGTCTCTCTCTGCAGTTCGAAGGAAACCTGGATGAAAGTGCTCCCCCCCCTCAACCACCAGAGGCATTTCTGAAGTATGATGTAGTGCTACATAGAAAAGGCACAAATAAACCCCGGACCCTAGCACACATTTATCCAGTTTGTGAAGCGGATTAATAGAATAACCAATAAAACATGTATAAAAGCTTTAATTAAATGTGATGAAATAAAACTTCATGTTTTATTTATGGACACTCCCAACATGTAAAGGATTCAGGGAGACATTCATTTTTACTGCCAGTTCGTCCTCATATCTATAATTAAATCCAGGCTGCAGCTCTGGCCCAAAGCAATGCGGCATTTTAAAGCTGGCCTTGGGCCCTTCCCCTCCCCCATCTGCTTTTAATTATAATTACTGTCCCCAAATACATAGAAGGCTGATGACAAAACAAACCATAATAAATGAAACAAACAAGCAAACACAAACAATGGTAGTTGACATTGTGTTTTAAAGCAACGCATTGAAGGAGGATTTCAGGTGGGAGGGTGTTATCCTCTATTTCCAGTTTTATTTGGTACCAAGTGCACAATCCCTTCATTTTATTTTTGACATTAAAAAAAGGAACTTCATGAAACAAGACAAAATAACTTATGATTATATGAAACATAACTGTGACAAATCACAAAACTATACATATTAATAGAAAAAAGTGTACCTAATTCTTTAAAAGATTTATGACAACAAGCAGCAGATGTGCCTTGAGAGTTAAAATCGGCCCCATATCCAGTATGATATATGCAGTTCAATTCTCTACGTGAGTGTACAGAATTATGTACAAGAGCCTGTGTGATTTATGGAAAACAGATTTCCATTCCGCCTCCCCCCACCCCAAGTGTTTTATGTCAGCAACATTACACAGGATGCTTTGCTGTCTGTACAAAATAAATCTCTCATTTTTTTTACACTCACTATTTTTCCATTAAGTTTGGTTTTTCCTTGCTTTTTTTTGCTTTATTTAATCTGTGGCAATAACAACAACAACAATAATAAATGATAATAATAACATCACTAACAAAAAGTGCCATTAAGAAATGCTGTTATAAGTATGAAATGATCAAAGAAAATACCAAATAATGAAACTGAATACTTAAAGAGTTGCTATCCCCAATACTTCAAGGCAACCAGAAAGTCAAGGTTTTCTGGTTTGGAGCTGAACAGCAACCCCTGTTCAGAATTGGTATTAATGTAGTAGTGTGTTTGTCAGCTGATACTTTTAAAACAACTGAACAAAACCAAAACACTATTTTTTTTTTTTACTGTAAACTATACTATGATCTACTATAGAAATTTTTTCCCCATTTTAAGATCAGCTATATAATTTGGGTAAGACATGGGTAAAGGAGATATCTCAAAGTACCAGTAAATAATTAAATAGTAGCTAAATGCCAATCAGAGCTGAAATTGCAATTGTCATTTGGATGCTATCCTGGTAGAGAATTAACACCATGTAGCCAGTAAAATGTCTCTAGGCAGAGTTTTTCCCATGTATTAGATGCATGATGTTTTTTCCATGTATTAGGGTAATTGGCCTTGGATTGTGTGTTTTCATAAGCACCAGTGTTACTGTTCTTACTGTTTATGTATGTTTTTTGTTTTAAAGGGGGAATGACAACCTCTGTTTGGATGTTTGTGAAAATATTGAGACAGCCAGGATGCTTTTTTTTTGTTGTTCCACTTTGACTGCTACAAGGTAAAAAGTGGAATAATACATATATCTTCTGCAATACAGAAATGAGCAAGGGACCGAATTCAGGGTCAAGAGAAATTATGGAATCTAAAGATTACTTGGGTAATCTGAAGGAAGCGGGATGTATCATTTCCTGAAGTCACAGGTATCAGGAAACACTGAGAGGCCAGGGGTGTGTGTGGGGGGGACGGTTCCCACTTGACCCAGCCTCCTGCATACATCTAACAACACAAATAGCCCTAAGATAGGCTGGGCCTGGAAGTCCTGTTGAGGAAGGAGGCGCTAAAGGTACTGCTCTTAGGATGCCCTCCTGAAATCCCTCCTATACAGACGAAGCCACAAAGGAGCAGGGTCATTGTGAAAGATCATCCTGAGACCAGATGGTTTGTCTGCCATGTTTTCTAAGCTTCAGCTCCTTGCTCTGTTCTCTTCTCCCAGTTTCTTCTTCAAATTACATAAAACCACAAGTCTGACAACTCACAAATGAGCCATACTTTGTGTTCCTTCTAAAAGCTTCAGAATGTAAGAGTGGATAAAAGCACTGCACACTTTTCTTTGTAGGGTGTATCAGAGCATACTGAGGGATGCTACTAAGCCAGTATTAGCATGCATGTGTCCTTGCTTAGGCCATGTCCTGCCATCCACAAGTTCTTTGAGAAGGGCAGTAGTTTCTTTACAGGAGCCTGAGAGATCACCTGTTGACACCTTCTCTTAAAGCACAGTAGATTTTTATAAAGTGGGAATTCAAAGTTTTGCAGAAATGAACATATACATGATAGCATTCAGAGGACAGAGCCTAATTATAAGAGAAACCAGATTAGCCACGGGTGCTGTGAAACAAAATCCACACTTGGTTCTTGATTCTCCCCCTTTCTATGGTGGAATGAACAGAAAGCAAATCAGGGAGCACATTTGTGATTTTACAGTCAGGCTGGAAAGAGCTGTCTGCCCCAAAGTCTTAGAAAGACATGCTTGTCATACTGAAGACTGTGATGATCTCGGTTTGACCAAAGTTTCATCTTTCATTCAAAATACTTTTAAAAATTAGAAGAGTAAGAAATTGAAATGTGAGCACACTAGAGCATCAGAATGGACCAAGTTGTTTCATAGCCTATGCACTAAGGTATATTTTTAAAATACTTTTGTAAAGGTATCACTGAAAATGACTTTGTGTTTAGGCCTTATATAAAAAAATAGCCAAAGGGACTATGAAAAAATCCCCAGGCCTTCAAACTAGAGTTTCAGTGAAGAGTTGTGTGCTTTAGCTCATCTTTTGTGAACCACCTGCCTTTCCAACAGTTGACAAGGCAGGATACAGTGAGTGTTAGTCATGAAGAATAGGAAAAGGATATGAAAAAAAGGAAGGGAAAAGTTCGGGGGAAAGATAGGCAGTTGAGAGGGTACACAGAAGGAAATGATCAAAGGAGTGCAAAGTAAATGCAAAATAAGTGCAAGGTAAACACATGGTGTCTTGTGTCTGTTTTCCTGTCCCTGGCATTTCTCAGGCAGAGAATCAGAGCACAGACAATGGAGAACCAGTCAAAGGACAAAGTTCACACGGTGAAGTTACTGACCAGTCAATCCATGAGACTGGGAGCATGGTGTATGTGTGCGTGTGTGCTTTTGTGTGTGAGTATATGTGTGCACCCATTCCATTTCCCTAAGGAACCCTCTGTGTGTGTGTGTGTGTGTGTGTGTGTGTGTGTGCACCCATTCCATTTCCCTAAGGGACCCTGTGTATGTGTGTGTGTGTGCCCATTCCATTTCCCTCAGGGAGCCTCTGCTAACTAGCTACAAAACATTCCAGGTGTAGGGTCAAGGCAGAGTAAAAGATCTGGCAAAACATATGTAACTGAAAGGGTTAAAATAATAACAATCTCCATCCAAAGAACAAACCTTTAAATATTTTCTTCTTGTTAAAGAAATGTAAATAACAAGTATTTAAGAGCCCAAAACAACATATGTGGCTGGAAGAAGAAACTTCATTTTGCCATTGGAGAAACACTGAGAAGCAATTGGCCAGCACTGAAGCTATTCAAAAACTAGAGGGAACCCCAGAACATTTGTCCAACTGGAGACCATAGTAGGCTTTGGATGTTGATTTTCCTGGTCTGGCTTGGCTTTGCATTGTGCAGCTGTGATGAAGAATGGTGGGTAAGGCAGCTCACTGTGCCAAAGGTAACAGGGCTGTCCTTCCCTCTTTGGAATTTTCAGCAAGGGTTATTCCCAAACTTGATTTCCAGGCAGATATTGTTTCACTGATGTATTTTGAGGGATGACAGCAAGGAAGTAACAGGTATCTGGTAGTGTGAGACTCTAAATTCCCTTTGAAAAGAAAGTCCTGCTGGTCACCTTGTCCAGCAAATTGAGAGAGAAAAAGGAACAAGTGCAAACTTCCTGCCACCATTTTCCGTCTGGCTTTCCAGACATGGTAACCTCTCTGCTCCACACATTGAGTTGACATACTGCTTCACTTGATCGGTGAGAACATGAAAACAAAAGGCCAGAAATCACCACTAAAAGGCTCTGGATATGCAGTAGAGGGCATGGAAGCTTTTAGCCTTCTGTGTAGACTGAGGAGAGCTGGCTAGGGCAGCGGTCCACTGCACTGATCTGTAGGAGTGTGGTATCTTCAGGCCCATGGCGAAGGGACTCCCCAAAGAGGCTGGAGGAACCAGAAGGTAAGTCATACACTGGAAGAGAAAGAGCATAGAAGTCAGCAATGCAACCATGCAGCCTCAGTAGCTCACTAGGTGTTGGCTGCAGGCTTGGGACTTTCATCATGCCTCTGTCCTTAAGGAACCCAGAGCAGAAGAAGGCTGACTTGCAAGTAGCTGGCTAAATCATGATGACCTTGCACAAAACATGTGTGTAGCAGAAGTAAAAGAAAATACTCTAGAGAAATAAGAGGTAGATATAGTAAAGTTGAATCATGAAAGAGAATGGGATGCTGGATGTGGGTGGCTCACATCTGTAATCCTAACTACTCAAGAGGCCCAAATCTGAGGATCCTAGTTCAAAACCAGCCTCAGCAGGAAAGTCCACAAGACTCTTACTTCCAATTAACCACCAGAAACCAGGATGTGGTGCTGTGGCTCAAAGTGGTAGAGTGTTAGCCTTGAGCAAAAGGGACAGTACCTAGGTCCTGAGTTCAAGTCTCATGATCGACCAAACAAAACCCAAAACAAACCCAAGAGAATGGGATACAGAGGTAGGGAAAGAATATTCCAGAAGGATGATGGAAGAGGATGAACAGCTGGAGTGGGGTTCAGGTTGTAGATGGTTGGAGGAGTTTGTAGGAAAACTACATACATGCAGGTATAGAGAGTTTGATGTGGTCTAAGTCAGATCTGAGAGGAGAATCCTGTGCTGTAGACACAGTTTTATTAACTATTTAGAAAAGTGGGACATTTTATCCCTCATATTTGAAAGGCAATGTTCAGTGTGAGAAGGCAGAAAGTAATGTTAGGGAACTTTGTTGAAAGGTACTGCCTCAGTCTAGGGGAGTGATGATGGCCCCTGAATGTGTTAGGTAGAAACTAGAATGTAGGGTGAACTGGAGTTGTATTTCAAGAATAGTTGGACAGGAATTGATGTAGTAAAAACTAGTCCAGGCCAGTCACCCAGAAACCCACTTGCCTATTAGCCTGAGTGCCTACGTGACAGATTCCCAATGTACCTGTAATGCCAGAATGAGTGGAGAAGGCTCTGTGGAAAACATCGAAACCAGTCTGGCCAATGGATGTAGGGACCAGGCAGTCCTCGAAGGATGGTACCACACTGCAGGAGCTGCTGGGCGGCACGGTTCTCTGGGATTCCGTGTAATGTGGTGGGCAGAATGTCTGCAGCTGTCCATAAAATCCTGAAATTCAAGCACAGCCTTGAGTTACCTCACATATAAGATCATTCCAATCCAGCTACTATCTTACTCAGCCTGGATTGCTGTAACAAAATATCTCCAACTCTTAGACTACTTGGTTTTGTTTTATGGTGTCCATTATGGGGCTTGAACTCAGAGCATGGGCACTTTTCGCTCAAGGCTAGCACTCTATCACTTGAGCCACAGTCCCACTTTCAGCTTTTTATTTTTTCTGGTTAACTGGAAATAGGAGTCTCGTGGACTTTCCTACCTAGGTTGGCTTTGAATCCCAAGCCTCAGATCTTAGCCACCTGAGTAGCTCAGATTACAGGCATGAGCTATAGATGCCTGGCTCTTAGACTATTATCAAGCAAGCATTTACATGGACTGAAGCTCTTTAGCCTTAAGAGTGATTTCAAGGCTTCATGGCTTTATAATGAGTTTAGTTTGTTTAGCGACCAATGCATAAGGTCTAACCTTCTTGTAGCTTTCACAAGTCTTGGACGCTGAAAATCTCATCTTCAGGAAACCATACTATCTCAGTTCCTCCTACCAAGTTTTGCATGCAACATCCTTTCTCCTTTATTCTGTTTCCACATTTGACAAAGCCAACCTAACCAAAAAAATCCAGCATAAATCCATTCATCCATCTTTCTAACAGATACATTTATTACATTAAGGTGTTTCTCATTATGTCTTTTCTCATTAAATAGGTACCTCATGTGCCTTAGATGGATGCAACTTCCTTATCATTATTGTTAGTCATTGTGGTAAATGGGAATTCTTAAAGGGAATAAATAAAATAATTAAGAAATAAAAGGAAAATATTTTCAGTACTCAAAATCAATCATCAATCTTTTGATATCTTCCATCTATCCTTTTCAATTTTTTTTTGGCCAATCCTGGGGCTTGAACTCAGGGCCTGAGCACTGTCCCTGTCTTCTTTTTGCTCAAGGCTAGCACTCTACCACTTAAGCCACAGCACCACTTCAAGCTTTTTCTGTATATGTAGTCCTGAGAATCGAACCCAGGGCTTCATGCATGCTAGGCAAGCACTGTACCACTAGGCCACATTCCCAGACCTCAATTTTTTTCTCATTCAATGAAATGTGCCTTGGTGTCTTATGTGATACTTTTCTGTGATCTTCTATATCTCCCATGATCCTCTAACTTGTCCTAATTGTTCTCCTTGCTTCATAATAAATTTAAACCAGTAGAGTATGTTCTTGGAGTATAGTATGCTATATAATGATGGAGCTGGCAACTGGGGGCTCATGCCTGTAATCCTAACTACACAGGAGGCTGAGATCTGAGGATCAACGGCTCAGAGTAAGCTTGAGCCAGAAAGTCTGTGAGAGTCTTATCTCTATTTAACCAACAAAAAGCCAGAAGTGCAGCTGTAGCTCAAGGGGCTGAGAGCCATCCTTGAATGAAAAAAATCCAGTGAGAACATAAGGCTCTGAGTTCAAGACCAATTTCTTTTAGCTCTCTCTCTCTCTCTCCATGTATATGTATATATATATATACATGAACACATATATACACAAATATATGTATATGTTACATACATATATACACACATATGCATACAGACACGTGTATATATGTGTGTGTATATATGAATTGTTAATTGCATACTTTATTGGAGGAGCAACTCTACTGGTATCTAAAGCTGCTTTTCATTCTATTTCCTCCACTGAAGAATATGAATGGTATTGCATGCTTCCCCAGGCCATTGTGCAGATTAACTGAGTCATCCAATAAGGATGTTTGTTTCTAACATGTTAAAGTGCTTTGGAAACTAAACATTCATTATATCTCTCTCCTGTTTTTGATTTGGAAAATCAAAAGGGATTAATAGAGGAAGTACTCCAGGATTCCTTCCAAAAACACTGAATTGAGAGGAAGCAGAACTTATTTATGGACTTTGGTCTTACCTTTCTCCACTAGACCTGCCTGTTCAGTTCTTAAGAGTGTCAGGCTTTGTGCCTGGTTAAGAAAGTCGGAGCCACCTGTCAGCAAGCAAAGAAGGTGCTATTTGGGTTGTTTTTAGCTTTCTAAGTAAAAGCAGTGTACAGAGACCTATCCAGTCTACTTTTCAGCATCAGACCCTCAGATCACCCCTGGCTAGAAGGGCTGTTTTATGGTTTCCATGAATACTATTGATGATTTTATGTTTAACTGTGCATAAGCCCATTATGACACAGCTGACCCTCTAGGAGCTTATGATCCAAGACAGAAATCAAATAGAAACTCATGGACAAGGTACATTCACAGAAGTAAGCAATAACAATAGCATTAATAAACAGTTAATAGTGCACTACTATAGAAGAGTAGCAGAAATATCCACATAAGGTTTGCAGAAAGATTAACATTTGTTGCATTAGCAGCAGAAGCAAATGAAAAAAAAAAGATTATTCTCTGTTGGTTTCCTAAAGGCACGATCTCAAAAGACAGACAAGCAAAGACCCCAAACTAGTAACTCACAAATCCTTGCATCATTGATTAATCAATATGAATGAGTTATCCCTCCTCAAGCTACCAAAGAAATAAAAATCAAATAACAAAATGCCATCTTCTTTCTACTGAATTAGCTAAGACTTTAGAAAAATTATTCTTAATGCTAAAGTGTGAATAGTGAAGAAGATAATTCTATGCTGTGTCATAGAACTTGTGAAAAGTATATATATTCTAATTCTTCAAGAAAACCTTTTGACACCCTGTTTAGATCTGAAAGTGTTTATACTCTTGGATTTGAATTTGTACTTCTGAGAAAGTACCCTAAAAGCATATTTTAAGGAACTCAAGGAATTCTGCATAGAGCACTAATGATCATAATGAACTGGGAACCAAAAATGGACAATCATCAGAGAATGATTAAGCAAGTGGTCAAACCTTTTAAAAATGCAAGTACTAAGTAACTATTGAAATACTATTTATAAGGTGCATTTAATGGCACGAAAAAGTCACTGTTAAGCTCAGTTCAATTATTTTATTTAAAAACCTTATTAACATAAATTAATTATATAAAGGGGCTTCATTGTGATACAGGTAACAGTATATAAGGCACTTTGATCAAATTCTCCCCAACTATGTTACTCTTTAAACTTCTCCCTTTCCCCTCCATCTTCTGCTCTATAATTTTTCCTTCTTTCCTTCCTCCCTCCCTCCCTCCTCTCTTCCCTCCTTCCCTCCCTCCCTCCCTCATTTTCTTATCTGAGTTGAGTATCAGGATAATATTGGCTTCATGAGTACTGGAGAGTGAGTTTCTTTCTTTTCTATCCTATGATCCTTTGAATTTCACTGGTATTTTTTCTAGTATCCCTTTCTCACTGCTACTTTTGTCAGGTTTTTGTTTTTGTCTTTTCCATCTTTCTTTTGGTTAATGTGGCTAACATTTTGTAATCTTATGTATTTTTTTCAAAAACTCATCTTTTTGTTGTGTTGATTCTTTGCATTGTGTTAATCCAGACTTCATTAATGTTTCACCATGTTTTATTATTTCAATAGAATTTCACAATTTTTTTCCTGCCTACTAATTTGGAGTTGGGCTTGTTCTTATTTTTCTAAGAGCTTGAGATGAATCATTGACTTATTTATTTAAGATCTCATTGATTTCTTTTTTTTCAGTTTCAGTTTATTGCCAAGTTGATGTACAGAGTTAAAAGGTAGGGTAGTGAGTACATTTCTTGTCATACTTGTTACCCCCTCCCTCATTTTTCTTCTACCTTCCCTCCCCACAACACACTTCCCCCTAAGTTTTACAGTTAATTTCCAACATATTATCTTGTGAGTATCAGTATTGG
Organism: Perognathus longimembris pacificus; assembly: GCF_023159225.1. Lineage (NCBI taxonomy): Eukaryota > Metazoa > Chordata > Mammalia > Rodentia > Heteromyidae > Perognathus > Perognathus longimembris. The sequence goes on from NC_063161.1 coordinate 101,279,809, forward strand.
ATTGGTTTGCCCTTTATCCTTTATCTCACCATTTTGATGTTCCCCTTCACTTCCCTAATTCAGGTAAATGTATATACAATATCCAGGGTACCAAAATCAAATACAGTAACAACAGGAGATAAACCATAGGAAAGAAAAAAAATTCACATGGTAAAATAATAAACAACAATACTAAAACAACAATAAAAGCCATCTTGCTTCCATATCTTGGAGTTCATTTCAATTTCACATAGTACATACATATATGTACATACATAGCTACTGAGCTATTTCTAAATGCAGGTGCTCATAGCTCTAAACTTTCCTCTTTCCACTGCTTCTGCAGTATCTCAGATATTCTGGTAAGCTGTGCTTGCATATTAGGATTCTAGGATTTTTAAGTTTTCTCTTTATTTAATAACCCACTTGTCATTCAGCTCAATCTCCATGTGATTTAATTGCTACTGTGGTGTTTTTGTTTTATTTCTAGTTTTATGTCATTATACATTATTTATACTCTTTATTCCATACTGATATCTAACAATAATTCCATACTGTTCTCTAGTAAGGTCCCAGTGGCTCATGTTGTAATCCTAGCTACTGAAGAGACTGAGATCTGGAAGGAGAAATGTTTGCTAGATCCCACTTCCAAAATAACCAGCAAAAAGCCATGCTTGAGGAAGTAGTAGAGCATCAGCTATGCATACAAGAAGTCTTGAATTCAAACCCGTAACACACGGGTACCCACCCACATGTAGCACGTTATATTGTAAGAGAATGGAAAAAGCATAACATCCTGGGACATTTCTGGTCCTTCAGAGACCTATGTATATTGTTTAACTGTGGTTCCTGGATCCTGTAATAACTGCCACATATCCTGACTTCACCCCAGTGGGGTCTCAAACAGCAACAAGTCTAAGTGATTTGAAGTAACCATAAATCAGATATGTGTAATTTGGGGTATTCACTAGGAATTGAAATAAGGATACTAGGTCTAACCAGTGCCATCTTGGCCACATAGTGGGAACTGTGTTTAACTGTTGCCTTCTTGTGTTTATGGTAGAGGCAGGGAAGTTCCCTTCCCCAGGTGATGGGTGTGCCTGAATTCTTAGAGGCAGGAGCAGGCTCTTGAAAGATAGGTTACTGGACCTGTCAGTCCTGTGCCTTGAGGTCACCTCTGGAGTTTCCATTGACTCTACCCCCTGCCCCTGTCCTTATTTAAGTTGGGACCAGCTCAGGTGCCATTACACTATACCCATGTCTCCTGGCTCTCCTTCAGTCGCCATGGTGTCACACTTCAGCTCTCCAGGAGTGGTTCTTGTTCATTGGAATTGCTTTTCTGCTCTTTCTTTCCTATTCTCATGGTTCAGTTTTCTCACAGTGTTAAGTGTATTTGGTGTGTTTGGGACAGGAGTCCACATGCAATTGCCGGCTTTCTAGTAAAGGCTCCCAATTCAACTTCTCAAGATGTGCCTTCTCCATTTCTCATGACTGAGCTCCCATACAACAGAATGATTCGGATTTCGAGTATCTGGTAGTCAGGCATATTGCAAACATGGCAAACAAACTAGAAGAAAAGCATTACTGTGGTCTAGAATGTACTCTCTTCACTCAACAAAATAGAAAGTATTTGCTGACTATATCTCTACACTGGCTCTATTCAAAATTGTCACCCATAAATTACTTCAGAGTATACCACAGTATAAAATTACCAAACCAAGAAAAGAAGACCTTAGTGACTGAACTTTCATGACTCTTCAAATATAATCACTTAGGTACAATGACATTTAGAAAAAGTCACTGGCCTTTTGGTGAAAACCAATTCATTCTCTTTCCTAGCTTCTTTCTTGTTTCTGAGACTGAATGCAAATGTCACATTGCTTCATTCTACATATGGATATTAAATTTCTAAAACTTTAAAAAGTTTGTGATGTAATACAATATAGCCAGTGATGGTAAATATTAAACCCAACATTCTGGGCTTTATCTTTCAATCTAGACCTAAGGGAGGATAGCAAAGTAGTCCATAATTCCTGCCTTTGGTTGAAATGAATCTATTACAACAAAGATGGCCTCACAGGCCTGCAGTGATTCTCATAGCCAACCCAAGAAAAGAAAATCCTCATAAAATTCATTTCTCCAAGTAGCCTGTTAAAAAACATGCCAAATATACTGGTGTGGATGGTTGTGATCAATGAAATCAAAGCATTTTCACATAGTCTTTCACAGCACTGTTTCCACAAAACTAACAAAAATTTTAAGAAGAAAATTCCATTAGGATCTTACCACACACAAACAGAGAGAGGCCTAACTCATTTTCTGTGGAATGGTTCCAGTGGTTGGATTTCATGTAGAAAATCTGGGAAGAACTGGACTTCTTGGACACAAAGCAAAATGAGGCAAGATGTTACCTCATTTTGTGAGCATGAAACCTAATGGTAATGGCAAGGCCAGCCAACCTATCATTTCATCAGACAGTGATGGTTTTCAAGCACTTATTCTGGTACTGAGAAAGACCAAAGGAGTAGAATGATTCTTCTTTGAGGACTGCTAATGTAGTTGGATTGAGGACACAAATATTTATTTATAGCTGAACAGATCAAAATATAAATTGCCAACAAATCCTAGTTGTCACTCTCATTTCAAAATCATTCACCTTAATTTTAGAAGTTATTTTTCCTCCAAGAATGGAAGAAGGGAGGAATTTGAAAATAATCTCATTCTACCTAAATTGCAACTCCTGTAAACTCAGGAAAAACATTCCTGTTATTCTCAATTTTAGGAAAATTTTCATTCTTTCTAAAAACAAAATTTGCTTTTTCTATTGGCAAAAATATTTGGGGCTAATTACATCAACTAGGAAATGTAGCCTAATATAAACTGTGAGTGTAAAATTGTTTTTATTTCCACAGTTCAGAAATGGCCAGATATATACATTCAAAACTGATGTTATATTTTTATATATACATATATAATCAAATATATATGATTATTTATTTGCATTCTATTTTCTCCAACAATACTGTCCATGAGTTCTTTTTTAAAAAGCATTATCACTAAAATTTATTCCTAAAAGTTTTGTTTCTTTTGTCATGAAGGGTCACTGAATGTCTCTTTATAACATGTGTAATGAAGAATTCACCCAGGCATCTAGGTGTTGATTTCTTTCCCAAGTGATAGTGGATGTTATAGGAGAATGGGATTGCATAACTAAATACAGTAAAGAAAGGTGATCTCTAGGACAGTGTTATCCAACAGAACATTCCAGTTCTTTAACTGTGCTGAAGCTGTAGCTTTATATATTTATGCAGCATTTGAAATGTGGCTAACATAACCAAAGGGACTAATTTTTACACTTTATTTAATTTTAATTAATTTCAACTTAAATGGCTATACATTGCTCCTGATACTATATGACACAGGGTAACTCTAGGGCAATTTGAATTCTCAGGTTTAGTAGACATTTCAGAAAGATTTCTGATTAAATTCCTGAAAGAAAAATACATGATTTGATAAGAGTTTAAATAAAGGTCAGAAAAAATTATTTCAGACTCTCAACCTTCAAGAGAGGAAGTATATCAAAATATTACGACTATATTCATTTCTTAATAACACTTAACTCTTTTTTTAAAGAAATAAGAGTATAAATAGATCTGTAAATAAATAATGCTCATTTGAGCCCTGACTCTCAAGAAGTTGAGTATTGTTTTAGACTAAACTGCCAGGGAATTCAATGTCCCCATTAGAACCCCTTTCCTTTGGAAAAGCAACAGCAGAGAAAGGAAATACATGCCACCTAATTTCTGTGCTTTAGACTGTGGACAAGTTCACAGTGTACACTGGGAGTAGACAACACATAGACATCTCCATTCTTTGGACCAGGTGAATCAAGTGTCATCCAGAGAAGGCACTACTCAAATATGGACACATATGAATGGAGACTAATACCATCAGTCAATGGCATGAAAATGTGCTAGGTCATGATGTGTACTTAGGACGTTTGTTTATATAGAAGATGGTTGGGAAACCCCAAGTTCTCATGCTTTTTCATGGTAATGCTGGAGGACAATCACTAAACCCTGGGTACCAGGAAGAGTACTGAACAGACCACCTTGAAGACTAAGAATGACCTTTGCCTGCATCTGGGTCATCTGGAACTATGATGATTTCCCCCACCTTTTAGATGCCAAGATGTCCTCACAGATTATAACCTCATCAAGCTCAAAGTCTTCTGTGAAGATACTCAGAAATAATAATCAGGAACTATTTATTCCCCAGTACTCTTTGATACTTGCAGTTGAGAAAAACACTTAGTGTTGAATATGCTCTAGTTTGCCTTAGTTCAGGCATTCAGGCCAGTCACCATAGTTTTCCAGTTATTTCCAAAAGTTCAAGAGTCAGTTGTTCTAGACAATGATTGACAGAATGTAGTGTTAGGGATCAAACCTAGCACATGCTAGGCAAAAGTTCTCCCATTTAGCTAGATCTCTAGCCCTACAAGGTTGATTGAGGTATGTGCTTGTCAATGTTACTGCTATATTTCTGTAAAATAGGTGTTTTATTAGGATCTGTTTGTCAGGTTCCCAAAAAATTAAAGATGATTAAAAGGGATCATCTGATGTGAAAAGGCTGAACGTGGTACCTGACACATAGTTTACACTCGATGTTTTAGTTTTTTTTCCTGTTCTCCCAGTAACACCCGCACTGCAGTCTCAATGCTTTCTTTCACTTAACAAGTATTTCATAAGAATTTACTCAAGTGATGGGGACATAGTAGTGAAAAACCAAAACAAAACCATGAAAGCTTCCATGTCTCCTTGGAAGCTTACATTTTAGTGGGAGAAAAATAATAATCAGCACAGATAAGGAATTAAATAACATAATTTCATGCAACATATAAAAATCAAAAGGAAATTTTCTTGAAGGGACATACAGCAAAGCAACTCTTCTCAGCACAGTGAAGTCATGACAGAACAAAAGAGAAACAACAGATAAAGAGGTTTCATTATCACTGACCTTCTTTTTCCTAGCCCCAGGATGGCAAGTATAATTGAGTGGCACCTATACAACTCAGCCAAAGACCAACATTTACAGAGAGAAATTCCTGCCAATGTTACTGGACAGTGCATGCCTGGGAATGATAAGCAACAATAGTAGCAGGGGCTATGGTGGCAGTCCCTCCATTTCTTGATGATACAGCTGAATTTTAGACAAGGGAAGGAAGATACTTATATTTATGAGCTTTATAGTTCTAGATTTTCTTGAAAGGCTATAATTTTGTGGGCTGCTTTAGGAAATGTAGTATTTTTGGTTTTGTCACATGACTGCTGCATAGGTAGAAACATGGCTAAGTCCACGTGATGACTGGGTGGGGTAAAATCAGAGACCTTGATAAACAGGAGATGTGAGACTTTCTTTGGCTCTTTGACTTCTTTTGCCCCAACACTCTCATGGCTTTCTATGGATTCCCTTTCTCTCTGGGTACTTTTGAGCTGCTCTCTTTGAGAGATATTCACAAACTTTGACATAAGCCAAGTCTTGAGGAAAGAAAAGATGGATTTTATGGGAACCCCCTTAATTTTCCACATAAGTTTTCCATGAATATAATAACTGCTCTAAAAAAATAAGGTACTAAAACTTGAGTGAGTTTGTAATGCCTTTCTAGTATTTACCTCCAGCTTTCTCTACTGAAATGTGTATTCCATCAAAGCAGGACCTTGTCTCCTTTGCTCGCTGTTGTGTCCCTGGTTACATAGAATAACACCTGAAAAAGACTTTAGCCCGTATGTAAAAGGCACTCCATAATCACCTGGTTGAGCAAAGGCCAAGAAATCTTAGTTACTTTATTGACTATGTGAATGACAGGCCTTTCTAAGAACATCATTGTGTTTCTAAAGAGACCTGAAGCCTTCAATTCACTGTCCACTATTACCATTCATCCTTGGCCAACCTTGCTGCTGTGGAAAGCCTTTGGTCTCACTAATCATTGGGATATAGAGTCAGAGAACAGGATAAAGAAGGGTTTGGGGAACGCTGGGATTCTGTTGTGTGGTGAACTAATGGCATGAGAAAGTAGAAGAGAAAGGCAACAAGGATGAAAGACAATCCTTACTAGAAATATCCCTTCCACATGCTTGGAGATGGGAGGCTCACTCTTTCAACTCCACTGAGTTAAATCTTTCCTCTGAAGGTTACAGTTCTGTTTTGTTTTTTTACCACCACCAAATGAGAAAAAAATCACCCCACTTAGCCATGCCAAAGCAGTGTCAAAATACACAAATTCGGATATTTTGTGACACTTCTTTTTTGAAAGGTGATCTAAACTATGTTCTCATTTCACAGACTGAGGGCTGGAAGCAGAGAAACTGTTGGATATTTCGCCTTTAAAACCAATACTTGGTTGATAAGATACCACGCAAAACTAATTTAGCAGTGATACTTACTAGATAATTGGAAATTACTAGATGGTTGGAAATTAACTATACAACTTGGAGGGGTCAGGGTTTGGGAGGGGAGAAACCTGGGAGAAAATGAAGGAAGGAGTATACTGTTAAAAAAGAAATGTACTCTTAATACCCACCTTATGCAACTGTAACCTCTCTGTACATCACCTTAACAGTAAAAATAAAATGAGAACAAAAGTAAAATAGAGCTAACATCCTATCTGTGTCATATGAGGAAAGTAAAATACTTTTTAAAGTGAAGCTAGACAATTACCTTACATACATAAATATAATAAAAAAGTATCTTTTGTGTTTAAAATTAAAAAAACGAAAAGACATCTAATAATTTAAGCATTCTTCAAAAGCCAGATACTTGGAATTATTTATAGATCCAGCCTTCACCTTGACACAAATGGGCAAAATATCTAAAACAATAATCATATAACCACCTCAGTCTAGAACTTTCTCAATGACAATTCACCAGCACTGTTTTGTGTTATTTTTGTGTGTGGAATATTTTGGCTAGTATTTTAACCACTCGGAATTCTGTTGTAAGCAAGTAAAGGATCTAATAAGTATTTTGCTTGCACACAAGAATAATCCTACATGTCTGAAATTGAAAATCTTACTTATGATGTCATTTTAACAGTTTTAATGCACAAAGAGAGAAAGAGAGAGAAAGGGGGAGGGAGAGAGGGAGGGAGGGAGAATTAGAGCAATTTAGCTAAATCCAATAGCTACCAAGTTTCAAAACCAGGATTCAAATCTTGGCCTATTTGTTGACATAGTTCATGAAGACTAGAAGGCTGAAGCTCAGTGACCATATGAATTTAAACAGAATTTTGTCACTTTTGTTGAGGTTTCTTGAGGCCAAATTTCAGCCAAAGTTACTTATACTGGGTCCACATTTTAGGAAGAACATAATTATTAGGTGAAAGATACTGAGTTAATTAATAAAATTGATGAAACCACTAAAAATTCTAAAACCTCAAATGGATTAAAGCTGACATATTATTAGTTTCTTATGGCTATTTTCCTTCTTAGTCACTGTTTTATTTCTATGCATTGCATGAAAAATTTGGATCTGGCTTAGAGTTGGATCCAACTGCATCTGAATAGCCTGTTAACCAAATTGTTTGTCTTTAGGCAAATTCTTATCCTTCACAAGTCTCACATTCTTTCAAAGTAATACTTATTTTATAAAGTGGTAAGAAATATGTATGGCAGGGTTCACTTATGGCATTCCCTGGCACTTGACTAGGCCACAGTAATAGGAACAATTCTGTTCCAATGAGATAAGTGTGGAGGTTTCAGTATGTAACATAAGTTCTGCAGCAATTTCTCTCACATAACTTACTGTCCTGAAGTATAACAATGATGCTACTCGTGTGTGTATATGTGTGTGTGTGTGTGTGTGTGTGTGTGTGTGTGTGTGTGTGTGTGTCTGCCTGTCAGTAATGGGGCTTGATTTTAGAGCCTGGGTATTGTTCCTTATCTCTTTTGCTCAAGGCTGGGAAGCCACTGATCCAGACTTTTAGAGGTGAATGAGACTTCTGGGGGACAAGAGGGGTGTAGCTTTGAACTGTGATCCTTAGATCTCAGCACTCTGAGGAGCTAGGATTACAACATGTGAGTCACCTATATTAGGCAATGCTACTCTTTTCCCCTCCCCCCTTCCCCCTCCCCCCCTCCTGGTCCTGGGGCTTGAACTCAGGACCTGGTTGCTGTCCCTGACTTCTTTTGCTCAAGGGTAGTGTGCTACCCCTTTTGAGCCCCAGCTCCACTTCTGATTTTTGAGTGGTTAATTGAGATAAGTCTCACTGGGACTTTTCAGGCGAGGTTGGCTTTGAACTGTGATCCTCAGATCTCAGCCTCCTGAGTAGCTAGGATTATAGGTGTGAGCCACTGGTGCCCAGCTGGCAAATGCATCTCCATAATTTGGTTATCATTTCACCTTCTTTCCCAGCCTTGGACATCAACACCATGCAGCTCTTTGTTTGAGACAGAGCCTAAGCTTCCTTCCTGGAAGAGGTAGAGAAACTAACTCTTCATTTTCATACACGATCTATAAATGGGGAAGTTACAGGCACAGCACACAGACTGTGTTAGGAAGACAGATTTGTCTTCAGGCTGAGAACTGAACCAGCTTGCAAAGCACTGAAGCTATTTACGACTGACATTTAAAGCAGCTACTGTACTAAGAAAGAGGAAAATAATGGAAATAACAACTCTCCGAACTCCACTTGTGCACATTGCTACTGAAGGAATCCCATGATAGTGGTTCCAAAGTTGATCTTTGAAGCAACAGCCAGTGGCATGAGAAAAGCCCACACCTGGCTGCAAAAAGGAGGACCGTTAATTCCTATGACTTGCGCTGCCAGTATGCAGGCCACAGTGGTATATGCTCTCCACTTGTGCCCAGTAGCACTTTGTCTGGTCCACAGCAAAGATGGTGACAGCACTGATCATCTTTAGCCACACTATAGCCTTCAGGCTCATCTGTATTTCTGGTGGTGGTGGGTTTTCTACCTGTAAAGGGCTTAAATTAAGGGGGTGGGCTAGGCAGATTATGTTGTTAGAACAGACAATAAAGAAGAGGAGGGAAAACAGAAGGAAAAGCAAGGCATGTGTAAAAACAACATGCTTGGCTAAAAGCTGTAATCAATTCATTTAAATACTCCCAACCACCCCAGACTCTAGCAACATGGTGGCCTATGGCTTCCAACTCCTCAGAATGATAAGCTGCCGAAGAAAAGGAATTGCAACTTGTCTCAGTAATTGCCATGTGTGGATACATACAGTTATATTAAATGGTTCAGTGAATCCTGACAGTGAAAAAGCACATTTTGTAAATTACATAGAGATTCACAAAATGCCCAAGTCCAAAGGAGGCTGAGACAGATTTGAAAGCCAGCTCTGTTCATTATTCACTAGCTGTGTAGCCTTGAAGAAAGTATGGGCTCTCTGAGCCTCTGACTCCCTATGTACATGAAAAGAATAATATTTGTATAGCTACAGGATTCTCAAATGGGGGAGCCAATGAAAGTCATTCAGTGTCCAGGTAGCCAATGATTTGTTTTGCATACTTTATGCTGTATCTGCTAACCACATCTAAAGATTCAAATCCTAGAGACAAGCAAGTCCAGACACGAAGAGCAGAGGTGGTAGCCATGCTGTATCTGATGGCGAAGTACACTTGACATTTTGCTACTGGTTAAGGTTGAAGAGAATGAACTGGTACTGTTTCTGTGAATGATGACTAGGATTAGGTGTCTTTAAGGACCAAATGTAACAATTTGTGTGAAAACGTTTTGCCAGCTGTGTAAACCATTAAAAAAATTCTAGTTCCCATTGTCTCATTATAAGCAGAGAGTTATCTATCTTTCTATATCCTCTGAGCATGGAGTACATGTGCCTGTGATTGTGTCAGATTTCTTCCCATAAGGCCAACAAATGTTTTGATCCCAGGGTGCTTGTGTCTAATACACAACAAGGGAATTAAGGCAAAGAATAAAGATTTAATTCTGTCTCGGTCTTTCCACGAGGGCCATCCTGTTTTTCTACAGGTTTTAGTTCATGCTGCATTTTTAGGACTTTCCTCCAAGAGAGAAAGGGAGAAGGAAGCTGACAAATATTTACCTTCTCACTTGAAGGAAGGAAGGAAGGAAGGAAGGAAGGTAGGAAGGAAGGAAGGAAGGAAGGAAGGAAGGAAAGGAAACCAAAAAAGTTCTTCATTTGGATTACCCTAATTGAGAACCATAGCAAGGGTCCCCAGAGCTACAGCTTGGGCCAGAGATTCTTCAAGCACCAGCTCATCTGGGCATGCTTGTTACCAACACCATGTGTGTTTTTGGCTCTAAGAATTTATGAATCAGAACTTCTGGAGGAAGGACCTGTGAATAGCAAAGTGGAAGCTCTTCCAAGGAGCAACTCTTCTCTGTGGACTGGGCATGGGAAAGAAGAAGAGAATGCTGGTAACTGTCCTAAGAAGGCTTTGAGTTGGGCTAGGAATGTGACTTAGTGGTAGAGTGCTTGCCTAGCATGCATGAAGCCCTGCATTTGATTCTTCCATGCCACATAAACAGAAAAAAACAGAAGTGGTGCTGTGGTTCAAGTGGTAGAGTGCTAGCCTTGAGCAAAACAAGGTCAGGGACAGTGCCCAGGCCCTGGGTTCAACCCCCAGGGCTGGCAAAAAAAAAAAAAAAAAGACTGAGATACACTTTCAGCAGACAGGGGTCAAGATGACTTTCCCAGCTCCATCCCTCAGGCCCTTTCTCTTGCATGTTAAGTTCCTGGTCAAAGTGAAATCATCAGATGTCATCTGGATGACTCAGAAGTCTGGGTGTCATTGTTGATCCAGTTCTGATCCTGTGGCTTAGACTTTTGTTGACAAGCTATAAACAAACTCCCACATTATATCCGCTTTGCTAACCAGATGATTTCTTGCTTCTCCACCTTTCATGTCTGATAATACAATTATCCATTTCATTCTTGCCAGTGATCCAATGACTTGATAATTATTTCACCCTCTGAATCTCTGAGCCTCCTGTCCAAATCTCTATCACATATGGTTATGTCTTCTGAACTCTACAGTCTAGAACCTTATGCTTATATTAAATATGGGCTTCTGACCTACATTCATCTAATCTATATTTGTAGATAGGACAGTGGATATTTTGTTTGAGAAACTAACAAATGTCCCTGCATCCTAGAATTCCTGCCATCTCTTTCCAACTTACCTTTACATCTTATCAGACCTTGAAGACACTGACCAAGAATCTGAGCAACTAATATATGACATCTCTCTGGCCCCTTTCTCCTGCAACAGACTTCTTTCCATTGTCACCTGGGGAACACAGTCTGTGAGTGTAACTTATCTACAGGGTCCTTCTGTCTTTGCCTAAGTTAATCCCACTGCACACCTTGCTTGCAATTTTTAAGCATCTCAAAATATGTCAAGTGCTGCAAGGGACAAAGAGATAATACGATACCAAGGACCATGAGCAATATTCTCTGCTAAGCTCACAGGCTCTATGTGCCAAAATACACAACTACTAAATAGCATCAAAATACCACAGATAGCCTTTATATAAACAGAAGCTCAAGACAGCTGAGATTAAAAAAAATTCCTCTATCAATGAAGCTTTAGGTGCGAGAACAAAACATAGTACATAACTGGTCCTAAATATCTAGGAATTAATGGATGGGTGAATGACAGATACCACAGCTAATACTTTTGGTGAAATCATTGATGGTTATAAGAATTACAATAGAGCTCAAGAATCCTGAAATAAGAACTTTGTACATATAGAATAATTTATCAGACTTTGATGACATTATGTAACTTCCCTTTATATCACAGGAGCTTTCTTAAAGTACAGAGAGAAACAAAGGTGATGAAAATAATGTTCAATAGGCTCTGACCAGGTTACCTGGATCCTGGATGGTTTTGATGTTTTGAGTCATATTTTTCTTCTGGATGGTGGGGAGGTTACTAAACCTGGCCTCAGATAAAGAATGGTCAGTAGAACCGAGCAACTAATTCTATCCAGAGACACCTTGGGCTTTTTTAGGAAACCATTCCAACATTAAAAATTGTATTCAACTGTCCTGACCTCCATCTCTAAGTACGTAGGGGTTAACAATATATTTCCTTTTCATGTCAAAAGGTTATAATGAAGAGTTAGGGATCTATCCAACAGTGTATTGGGTGTTGTTCTTTTTTTGTACTTATGTAAAATTATGTCTGTACAAATATATTTATGATGTACATTATAAAAGAGTAGATACTACCACTGATGTCACGGATGTGGATAAAAAGTGCTGTATTATCTGCATATGCAAAGCACCTTGGGTAATCACTAGATTAATTTAAAATCCCTGAATCATTTGGCCATAACGATGAGGAAATTTGAGAACTTGCTTTGAGATGTGTGGATATGAGGTTAAGGTTGATGAAAGAATGCAGGAAGGGAGGGGTTGGTGGTTACATTTAAATGATCAAGAAAAATGTCTAAATGTTTTTTTTCATTTTTAAATCTCAACAGACTTGCATCTTAAAAGGTCTAGTTCTTAAAGACCTTGCAAAAGAATGGAGGGTTTAGTCAGAACAATTTGGTTACAGAGGGAAAATTCCTGTAATCAGAATGAACACTAACAATTTTAAGTAAACCAGCAAGAAATATGAAGGGAACTGGGGTTGTTTTGCACCCTGGTGCTGAGTCTAGATGACCTGAATGGGGACAGATCAAGGGACTTGTAGCATTTCATTGTTTTGTTTTCTGTTTTATTAACATAGTGGCTTTACTACCAGTAACATCGGGATTCCTGATGCATGAGGCTTTGCTTTTTTTCTCTTCTCTAAAGGAGTTCCACCCACAGTTCTTCACATCTTTTTTCTTTTGAACCATCAGTTATTTACAATATATACACAGAAAACTTCAATTTAAAATATAAGATTAAAAGAAACAGATTGTTGTTAACATGTTTCATCCTGAAGAGTTCAAGAGAGCCCCTAAAATAGTTAGAAGGAAAATACTTAATTGATTTTGAGTTCTGGTGATTACCAGATGTAAATCTCATGATTTTCACCTATAAAACAATATATTGCTTCAAAGAAACTGTCATTATGTGTCTTAGTGACTGAAAAAGCACCAAATCTAAACACCCACCTATAGATATTTTTAAGTTAGGTGGTAGAGAAGCTAGAATAACCAATGAAGACTCCCCCCCCCCCCCCGCCCCGGCTGTTTCCTTCTCCTCAATACATTTTTGAATTTCAAGTAAACTGCTGCCCTGCAACTGACACAACTTGATTGGCAGAGTCAAAGATGAGGTGACCATTGAGTAAGTACTACAAAATCTATATCATAGTTCCTGATATTTAATGCCAGGGTTTAGTGTTCAATGAGCTATGGTTTGTGAGGCAGAGCACTAACCATGAGCAAAAAAGCTCATGGACAATGCCCAGGCTCTGAATTCAAGCCCTGAAACACACACACACACACACACACACACACACACACACACACACACACACACACAGAGAAAATACAGAATTTGATGCCATATTTATGACAAAGCATATGAATATATACAATCTCTATATATTTACATATTTGTGAACATTTACAGGTATGTGTGTGTGCATGTATGTGTGTACAAAGACATGCACATATATACACATGTGTATGTAAATAGATACATTCATTTCTGTAAGCATCTTAAAAGTCTAAAAGAATGCTCACAAATTTCTATAAATAATGATTACCCTTGGGCAGTTAAATTGGGGTAAGCATAAGGCTGGGAGAAGACCTTAATTCTTTATAAGTACAGTAAGAATTCTTTTGCTTTTCTTTTTGGTCAGGAGTGGGGCTTGAAGTTGGGGTCTGGGCACTGTCCCTGAGCTCCTTTTGCTTAAGACTAGGGCTCCACCACTTTGAGTCACAGCTCCATTTTCAGTTATACATACATACACTAGATAAACTGGAGATAAAAGTCACACAGACTTTCCTGCCTGGCTAGCTTTGAACTGCAATCCTTACATCTCAACCTCCTGAGTAGCTAGGATTACAGGTGTGAGCCACCTGTTCCAGGCACAATAAAAATTCTTAAAAAGATAGAGCAGGTTAATTTCTTCGTTCATAATTTAAAATGTAAGAATTTTAATTGTAGTTAAGAACTGGGCTCAGAGTTCAGGAACTCAGGCTTGTTGTTTGAGATGTCTGGCTTACAAAGTCAAAGTTTCCCCAGTATACATGTACTTGTGAAAACATAGCATATACTGCATAACATCGAATGGAGAAGGAGACTGACACACATCCAACATGTCTGTGGAAGAAACAGATTTGTACAAAAACTAAGTAAAAGAAAGGTGTTTGGAGATAGGCAGATAGCAGATCTGAACTGGAATCTAATATATAACCTTATGGTTATGAACATTTGAGAAACTGAAAATGCTATGGAATTAAGGAACTTGTGTCTATCAGCATTGGGGAATGCCTCAAAATTCCACTTCCACATGGCGGTGACTGCCCAGAATTTCAGTGCTGGACTGTTGGTACCAGCCATGTGTTAGGAATTCCCTTATAGAAACACTCACAGGGATGTGGTTGTATATTAAATGTACCTTAAGGTGAAAGCATGTTGCCTCATTCTAATTTCAAGTGCACAATATCCCAGGCAGGTGGTCAGCACTGTGAATCAAAAGGCAGGGACAGGGAAATATGTAGAAAGTGCCCAGAGAAAATACAGGAACCCAGGAAACCTGAGTGTTATGCACAATTTGCCAAGGGCTGGCTCCAGCAAGCTATAACCAAACATCTTTCCCTTCCTTCTATTTATTGGAACACATTTATTTAGCAACTAACTGTGCAAAGCATTGTGAGAGGATGCTTGCTTTGTCAGAAGAAAACTTGGAGTTTAACAATGATAAGATCACTAAATCATCATTGATGAAATACCTACTGCACATTTTTCCAGTGAGTTTAATTGTGTGTGTGAATGTGTGTGTGTGTGCGCATATACACACACACACACACTTCTGGGTGAAGATCCTTCAGATGTTTATGTTATACACACAAATTATGCACAGTTCAGCCATCCACAACCAATCACTCAAGTAGCTCTTCTTAATTTCCTCCCACAGAACTCATGTTGAAATGTTGAGTGCATCTCACATATACACCTAAATTTAACATCTTTTTTTTTTCAGAATTAACACACTGTCAGTTTATCAAGTATTACTTATGTAAAATGGGAACTTGGAGTAATTTTGTAGTAATTAAGTATATGAGAGTAATTAAGGATTTCTCCGAATCTAATCACCAATCCCTAGTACTCTTTAGGCATTAATAACATCAGGATTGATACTGAAAATTACTCCTGATTATGAGTGCTGATGATAACATCCAAATAGCATAAAGTATACGCACTGGCTCATTTCTTTTGTGAATATGTCACAACTTTCTCAGCAGAGTCTGTAACATGGTTGCTTTATAACCAATTACACATGTCTTCCTGAGATTCCAAGAAATGGTGACCTACTCATCCTGAAGTCGTAAGCAAGGCAATTTCTAGACTTTCCCTTTATTATGACAACCTCACATTTACAATTGTGACTCAATTTCCTGTGGAGGAGTATGTTTATTGTCTTTAAAATGTGCTTTCATAAAAAAAGAGTAATCTTTAAAGATTTAACACTCTAAACCTCCAGCAATGAGATCAGTTGTGGCAATGACCCAAAGAGCTCCTCCTGAAAAGTGCCAACTGGACAATTAAAAGAGTAAACAGCCAACAGAGGAAGACGCTGGATTAACTCATACCTGCCACGGCATTCCCATGTACACACTAGTGTGCTGAGATTTCTATAATTTGAAAGATGGTTTGGTTCTTGATTTGGACAGGCCCTTTACAATGTGTTTTGTTCTTCAAGGCCTGTTGAGAGCTGGAAACCTTTTGCTTCCCCCATGCAGTCAATCTGAACTGGCTTGACAGGCTTACAGCTCCATACTGAGGTAGGAAAATGCTACTATTGTCTGGCCTGCTTCTTCAAGCCCCACAGACAGGACATGCTTTAAATCGGGGAAAAAGACAGCTTAGACACCACAGGGGCTGTAACCAAGTGAGAAGCTCCCCACTTCCCATTGCCGCTGTGTTATATCAAACAGCCTGCGCTAAGGAGGGCGCCTCATGGTGTTTTCCTAATGAAATCTAATAACTGGACCATGGATGATGAAAATCGTTTCACCAGAGGGGTGAAAAAAAAAGAAAAAAAGCAAGAACAAGCAGTGGAAACAAGAGATAAACTTAAGAGAAAGAGAGGGGCATTTCATGCAGTCAGACATCTGTTTCCCAAGAGGCAGTCTAAACCAATCTGTCTGTGAACTTGGTAGTGCCGGTGCCATTTTACAGATTAGAAAAGCATTCCAGAGTTCAGAAGGTCTTCCAACATGCTTCTCAAGTTAGCATTATTAACACATCCTCAGTTTGGTTAAGCATAGGATGCACTAAAATATTTTCCTTCCTTCTTCCCTCTCTTTCCTCCCTCCATCCCTCCCTTCCTTCCTTCTTTCCTTTCTGTCATGGGGCTTGAACTCAGGGCCTGAGATCTTTTGCAAGGCTGACACTCTACCATTTTAGGCCACAGATCTATTTCTTCTATTTCTTCATCTTCTCCTCCTTTTAGTGGTTATTTGGAGATAAGAGTCTCACTGGGACTTAATGCCCAGGCTGGCTTCGAACTGTGATCCTCAGATTTCAGCCTCCTGAGTAGTTAAGATTAGTGGTTTAAAACAGCCATCTTTCTATCTTCCTTTGTACTCCCAAGACAAACTTGGGCTATACTTGCCCACTTTTCACCCTCCTGCCTGAAACCAGGACTCCATGTGTAGAATACCAGTTTTCCTATTGTGTCTAGGAAAACATAACAAAGCAGAAGATGAGAGCGGGCCTGGACGCTGTGGGACTGATCTTCTGTCAAACAGGGTTCCTATTAGACATTTTTGTCATTCAAAGAGAGAGAGAGAGAGAGAGTGTGAGAGAGAGAGAGACCCCAGCACAAGTGTTCCTACTGTAATACAGTAAATAAATTTGGGAAAATCTTGTATTCTTCACAAATGCTTAGTTAAAACAACCACATCATTGGGAAATCAGGATTGAAACAGACTACCCAAAATCTTTGAAACCTTTTACTGCCAGTAACAGAATATTCAAGAAGGATTTGGGGCAGCCAGAACAGCCTCTAAGGTTCTGAATGGTCATTAAACATTTTCAAAACAGTGAATGAGATGGAGGGAAGAATCTTCTACTACCTAAGGGTCATACAGTTCTGGGGGTACATCTCTCCTGAACAGGTACCCCAGGGCTATACCAATTTCTAATTTTATTTCAACAAAGCAGAAAAGGGCTTCTGCCTATATAAAAGCTCAGCTGAAGAGCTTCTCACTCCCCCTTTTTTAATTGTCCCAGCCCTGCTTCCTTAAGAAGGATTGTTTTTGATATCATCTCCTTTGTACTATTTGCGTCTGAGAGAATGAAATCTTCTTAAGGGATTCGTGTGGTTGTTTATACTCCTAACCCCAAGAGTTAAGAGTTTACTGTTTCTCTCTCATTCTAGTCTCTGTAAAATGTCCAATGTGATTTTCCTAAAATACCAGGTTGACCTCATTGTATAGCACTACCTGGAGTGTACTGTGGTCCCAAATCCCTTTCTAAGTTGACCTTGTGGTTCAGTTTCCTCTTTTCCACTTTAGGCCTTAACCTGCACAGTCCAGCAGGACCCATGCTCTCTGTGACTCTCCTCTGAGCAAACAGCACACTGCCATTTGTGTTCTTTCCTCTGCCCTGCCCTTTGTGTCCCATTCACCAGGAATGGTTTTCCCCACTTAGCCTGCCCAATGAACTATTTATCTTCAAAGCTCTTTTCAGGTGTCCTCTCTACACATCTTTCTCTGACATCATTCTCTGAACACATTGGGTGTCATTTATGCCTTCAACTATTGCATGTATCACAGAGCACCAATTATATGGTATTCATATCTGCCTGACACAGAGAGGATAACCAATGAACATTTGTTGAACTAAACTTGGCCTCTCCTGGATGGGCCTAAAAGCAGGCAGGTTGTGAAAACGCCCAAGGCATTTGAACAACCTGTATTGAATAGGGCATTTAGAAAGAAATTATCCACAAGTGCCATAACAAGATGTACAAATATCAACTCTCAGGCAACTAATCCTGGCAAATTTTTAAAGCTTGCCTGGGCATGAGAATTGACAAACAAGAATGAAAAGGAAAAAAATTCCCTCCCAAACCCAAGCTTACATGATTAGAGTGTCCTTGTATTTACATCTAAAATAAAGGACTCAAATGTATGCGGTGTCACGCAAACAGAAAGCCATATGTGCTATCAGTCTTCAACATTAAAAAGAAAGGACACAGGGCTGGGGATATAGCCTAGTGGCAAGAGTGCCTGCCTCGGATACACGAGGCCCTAGGTTCGATTCCCCAGCACCACATATACAGAAAACGGCCAGAAGCGGCGCTGTGGCTCAAGTGGCAGAGTGCTAGCCTTGAGCGGGAAGAAGCCAGGGACAGTGCTCAGGCCCTGAGCCCAAGGCCCAGGACTGGCCAAAAAAAAAAAAAAACTAAAAAAAAAAAAAAAAAAAGAAAGGACACCTCATCTTCCTTACTAATGAAGATAAAATGAATAGATACAGAATCCATAAAAGTGAGGTGAGGAAGCTTAATAAATCAATGTTTCTAATCGTTTGAAATCTGTCTATCTACCTAGATACATATATTTTTTTCAAATCTTGTGTTCTTTACGATGTTTATTTGAAATACCAGGGTCACTGGGAACCCAGGACTAAGAGTACATATATGTATATGCTTGTGAAGATTTACAGCTTTGTATGCACACATACACACACATTAATAAATATATACCCAGAGCATACAATGTCTGATCTCACTATCAGTTAGTGGCATGACTAATAAAACTCAGTGAACTTCATTTCCTCATCATCTATAATACAAAAGCTACTCTGAATTCAAACCTATTATGGCTCCATGTAACAGTATCAACATATAGGCACTTACATTTACTCATGGAAAAAGTATGAATTCCCATTTATTTGGTATGTCTTCAGATGCTGATTTAAGAACGTGGCTTGGAAATGTAGATCTCTTTTGAAAGATGCCCATTACAGTTAGGTACCAGTGGCTCATTGCCTACAATCCTAGCTACTCAGGAGTCTGAGATTTGGAAGATCAAAGTCCAAAGCCAGCACAGGCAGGCAAATTCACAAGAGTCTATTTCCAATGAGCCAGCAAAATGCTAAACTGGAGGCATGGTTCAGGTGGTAGAGGACTAACTATGAGTAAGAAAGTTGAGTTAGAGTATGAGGCTCTGCCTTCAAGCCCCAGTATTAGCACAACAAAAAATGCTACCAAATACTTTGGCAAGGTAGGGATGATTAGACATTTTATACATTTATAGTCTTAGTTCCTATCTCTAAAAATATAATGAACATTTTCACCATGACCTCTACTTACTATAGGAAGAATAAAGGAGTTATGGTGCTGGGCTCAAATGGCTCATGCCAGTAATTGTAGCTACTCAGGAGGCGTAGATCTGAGGATCACAGTTCAAAACCAGCCTGGACAGGAGAGTCTCTGAGACTCTTTATTTCCAATTAACTACCAGGAAACCAGGAGTGGTGCTATGACTCAAAGTGATAGAGTGCCAGCCTTGAGTAAAAGAGCTCAGGGTCAGCACCCAAGCTCTGAGTTTAAGCCTATGACCACCAACAACAAAAAAAGCAGTTATGGTGACAATACTGATTAAAGTAAAAAATATCTTCAAAGTGAACACATGCTCTCTGCAGCCACCCTACAACGTGTCAGAAATACTGATACAGCTTGGGCTTAAAAAGTTGAGTTTTATTAGGGTTGCAACTCATGTGTCTTAAGAGTCAGCAACCTGCTTTCTGTAACCAGAAAGCCCACAGCTTGCTACCCAGCTTCTGGCTAGAGGGGTGCAGGGGGAGTTCATCACTCAGAGGTACAAGTGTCTTCCGTACCATACAAACTCTTGGACTGGGTTGGAAAAGGGTTCCATTGAACTAAAGAGGACATATTTTGTTTGGCTCCCAGCATTCACTATGTACATAGCAGAAATATTTCTTAGCTGGGTGCTGGTGGCTCATACATATAATACAAGCTTTTCAGGAGTTTGAAATCTGAGAATTATGATTCGAAGCCAACCTTGGCAGGAAAGTCTATGAGACTCTAGTCTCCTAGTAACCACCCAAAAACTGGAAGTGGTACTGTGGCTCACACTTGTAGAGCACTAGACTTGAGCAATAGAGCTCAGGGACAATGCTCAGGTCCTGAGTTCAAGTGCCACGATTGACCAAAAAAAAATTTTCTTGTTGAATTATTACATAACTTAAGCCTGAGAGGAAATTTACAGTCAGAAGAAGGTAGAAATTACCACAGGCCTGAAGACTGGTGAATGAGTAAATGTTAAAAAACAGACTGGGTGGCTACTCTGGAGAAATTAAGAAATGGATAAAACTTTGTACCAGAGCCAATGGCCCTGGCTTTTGAATGTTTATCCTCCTTCAGCTGACCTCTGACTTCTCACTGCCTTCTCCTTGCTGCTAGCCCTCTGCTTCGAGGCCCTTATCCAAGTTTAGTGCCACAGTACCACTTGATACTGCTGCCATCTTGGCAAGTTATTCATACTTACACTTTGTGTGAACACCAATTTACATTGGCTCAGGGATACTGTCCAGTAAGTTTAAGTTAAGAACCCATATGGAATCAACCCGGGCATCAGCAAGAGATAGATAGAGGAGCTGTGTTTCAGAAAATGCTGAAACAGACTAATGGATGGTAGTCCTTCTGCTTTTATAGAAGGTCTAACTGCCCTTGGGGTTAAAGGTTTTGATAGTTAGAGTCTATATGATTAGGCATTTCAGCTTCCTACAAAGAAATTCATCAACATACGTGCCTGACTTGGCAAAATGAGCTTAAAAAAAAAGAAAGTAAGCTAGACACTTGTTCACGCATGTTCCATGTTGAATGTAAGATTGATGCATTGTAATTTCTCTTGTTTCTTTATGTCTTTTTCTTCCTCCATGTACCTAATCACAACTATCTGTTTCCTGACTCCTTATAAAGGACTACGTCCAGTCCTCTAAGAGATAGGATGATGGGTCTGAAAATTCTGATCCTAGAATCAATCTTACGTACTAATAGGGAAGATGCATGTTACTCAAAGGTAAGTAATTACAAATAGAGTGAGCAGAAGTTCTGTCTGAGAGGTGAGGTGCAATCAGAGTCCACAGACACAACAGGTATAAGCAGGTGTCGGGCCAGTTAGGGAAGATGTCACTCATATACAGTGTGAAAGACTATGGATTGTGGGAATGAAAGAGGATCTAGGATGGACAGTCAAGCAATGGACACAATGTGTCCTTCATTTTTCTTTTGCCAGGGATTTTGATTGTTCAGGATCAGGATGAAACTGTTGAGGCCTATTCTTAAGGTCTCAGAGTATTGGGTCCATAAATGGAGCATTGCCTTGGGCTCCCCGAGAAATTAATGACCATGTCATCAAGTCATGCTATTTTAGGGACTAAGCCAAGAAAACTATAAGATTTCACTCCTATTAAGTCTGAAGTTTTAGAAAAAAATCCTGAATATTAAAGTCTGATGTATAATAGAACCTTGGAAAACCACAAGTGCTCAGTAGCATCTCCTGATTAAAAAGCAACAGCACACCATCACTTTCTCACACTCCTGCAACTGCCAGTTCCCCACTTACCATGGACGTGGATACCATTTGGTTGAAAAGAAGAGCTTGTCTCTGGCTGATAGGACTTCAGGTGTGCACCCGAGGGCTGCTGGGTATGGGAAGGCTGTGTTCTCTGCAGGGCTGAGGAGGGAGCTGGAACTCTTCGAGGGCTGATGTGGTGAGGTGAGAGAGCAGGAGGGGCAAATCTGCGAAGACAATTATAAAACACAACATGATGACCATAAAGTAGCAGGAGTAAAGATAAACTTTCCATAGCCAATTTTGTGCTGGTATTGGAGCTGGAACTCAGAGCCTGGATGCTATATCTTAGCTTATAGCTTATTCACTCAAGGCTGGTGCTCTACCACTTGAGCCACAGTTCCACTTCCAGCTTTGTGCTGGTTAATTAGAAATGAGAGTCTCATAGACTTTCCTACCCAGGGTGGCTTTGAACTGAAATTCTCAGATCTCAGCCTCATGAGTAGCTAGGATTACAGTTGTGAGCCATTGGCGTCTAGCTCCCAACTCCCCCGCCCCCCTTATTATTTTTCATGTCTGGGGCTTAAACTCTGAGCCTGGGCACTGTACATGAGCTCCTTTTGCTAAAGGCTAGCACTCTACCACTTGGGCCACAGTGCCATTTCCAGGTTTTTTTTCTGTGATTAATTGGAGACAAGAGTCTCAGGGTTGGCTTCAAATGGCGGTCCTCATTTCTCAGCCTCCTGAGTAGCTAGGATTACAGGTGTGAGCCATTGGTGTCCAGCTTCCAAGCCAATTTTAAGGTCCAATTCTGGTGCTACACAAGTGTAAGAAACAGCATTTTGTTTTAAAAGCCTGTAGGATTTCCCTCCATACTTCCAACCATTGAGTTCTTAACTGAGATATTGAGGGAAGAAAAAACACCCACAAAGAAAAACCCCATCACAGTCTGGGCTTGTCAGCCTTCTTAAACTTCATTTCAAAGATTCTGGGTTTGGTGAAATTCAAAATGTATCTGTGTCAGGCCTTCTTTTTATCCTGCTAGTTTTAAATCCATTGGCATGCTAGGGAAATTTAATCCGTATGTTTCTGAATCATTTGCACTTAGCTCATAAACATTGTGTTTTGTGAAACATGTCTGAGGTCCAATAAGTGTTACAACTCTTTATTATGACCCTCTGTAATTATTATTCTCTTTAAACAATACATTTTCTTTTTTTCCAAGAATAAATTAACTTAAACCTCAAAGGTCAAGTGTGGCTTGAAACCTAGAACCCAGGAGGTCTATATGGGTTCTTGTGCTTGGCAAAGGACATTCCTAGGGGAGTAAAATGACGACAGTGTAGACCATCTTCTGTAGTAAGTATGGTTAGCACAAGAGTATTAATTTATATAGGGGGATGTATCGGTATTTAAACAAGGTAAAATCACTCCATGACCTGGGATCACAAATGGAAGACTGTACAATGCTTGTCTAAGTTTAAGGGAAATTGGCTAGATCTGAACGACTGGGTTTAAAATGACAGTTCATCCTTTCTTTTTTTCTTTTGGCAACACTGGAGACTGAACTCAGCACCCTCAAGCTTGCAAGCAAAGATTCTACCATTTGTGTCACCCCTCTAAACCCTTTCTACAGTACCACCCCCCGAGACTCCTTCCCCATCCTAGGGTTTGAATTCAGGGCCTCAGTTGTATCCTTGAGCTTTTTTGCTCAAAGGTGACTCTCTACCACCTGGGCCACAGTTCCACTTCTGGTTTTTCAGTGGCTAATAAGAATCTCACAGATTTTCCTGCCCAGGCTGGTTTCAGACTTTGATCCTTGTATCTCAGCTTCCTGAGTAGCTAGAGTTATAGGCATAAGCCATTAGCTCCTGGCTTAGAGTAGTTATTTCTAAAGTAGGGTCTCCCTTTTATGCCAGGGCTGGTTATAGGCTGTGATCGTTTTCTTTGTAAATTGCTGTGACACTAGGAATGATAAACACGTACCATCAGACCCAGCCATTATGTCACCTCTGTATGTAGCTGGAATAACATTTGTATACCACCAAAAAGCCATTGGTTGAGATGGAGTATCGCAAATTTTTACATCCAGGTTGGCCTAAAACCATAATACCCATATCTTCACCTCTCAGGTAGACACCAAAGCAAAGGTGTTGTTGTGAAAACCATGTTACAACTGGACAATCAATGCTTAGAGAATACAAACATGCTCAGTTCATCAGGGGTTGCCATGAGTATGATGGAGAAAGCAGTCTGTCATTGCAGGGAAATGAAGCATCAGAAAAAGTTGGGGTTAAAAATAAACTAATAATGAATCACTTAATCTCCCCCTGAAAAATAGACTACTAAACTAAAACTTAATGAGCTCTTCTTAACATTGTGTGGAAACACAAGCTTTGTTTTGCACTCTCACATATAGGTCACCATCTGTTTACATCATTTTGTTCACAGGAACAAATAACTCCATTTGGTAGGGGCTTTTGTGTAAGATCATAGATGATTAAAAAGGAAAGATGAACCAGACAAATTTATAAAGTAATTTGAAGTGCCCTGAACAAGAATATCTAATAAGGCACAGCTTCTCCATTTGTGTTGCAGGAGTAAGAAAAGTATGGGACAAAAATGTTCAAGTTCTTTTTCTTCTTTCTTACTTTTTTTTTTTTTTGGCATCTCCCATAGGCCTGATGAGTCTGTAAGAAGAAATCATAAAAGAGAGATCTTGTCTTTTGGCCTCTAAAGCACAAAGGTCAGGGAGGTTATAAATGAAGCAGCTGGATAAGGATGTCAGTTCTCTGATCTCTTTCATTTTCACTCTACATAAGAACAGGAACAAAGTGAGCTGTGCTTAAGCAAATGTGTGTTTGCCTAAGCACATCAGTTGAATCAGAGTTACCCTGTAAAGATGTGTTGAATGACCATGGGAAGAAACAAAGCAGATACATCTTGGCACTCCCCTGAGAACATCTAGTAAAATGCATATACCAAGATTCCTTGTATGGAGGCTATTTTCAGAAGCCATGTGTCCTTCAGGTGTCTCCTAAGTTGCTCTGAGGTTGTATAAGAAGAATGAGAAATCATAGAATAAAAGAGTTTGGGAGAAAGCAACTCTATGCTACCATCCAATCCTTGGGTCACAAGACATAGAAAGAGAATTTGAACTGAAGCCAGCCTTCATCACTATCAAGTAGTTTGTATGGAAGTCTCAATTGTGTTTGGATGTGTGGGAGGGAGCAAAGGAATACGATTTTTTGATTGTCTATTTTCATTTCCTTGTTTCACAATAAAAGATCCCAACATACCTGACACTGATGGCTCCCACCTGTAATCCTAGCTACTCAGGAGGCTGAGATCTGAGGATCATGGTTCGAAGCCAGACTATACAGAAAGGCCCCTGTGAGACTCTTACCTTCAATTAATTACTAGAAAACCTGATGTGGAGCTGTGGCTCAAAATGGCAGAGTGCAAAAGAGCTCAGGGGCAGTGCCCATGCCCTGAGTTCAAGCCCCACAACTGACGAAGGGAAAAACGATTATAATACATTGTGCATGGTTTTCTGGGTTCCTTCTGGTGCCTCTACTACTTTTCTTCTGTTGAGAACTGAAGGAATAGGGAGAAGCATGGACGGGAAGCCAGAAACATTGATAAGTATGTTCTTTGTGTAGTTTGTCTGATGGAGTAGGATGGATCTTATTTCACTATCACCCACCCCTATGGGTCCTATAAGATTGGCTCCCAAACACAGCTGATTAACATGGAATAGAAAAGGTAGAGAAATAGGGAAAAGTGGTAAAGTTTCTCAGAAGTGTAAGATCTTACAGTTTTATAATTTAGAATAACCTAACCACGGGTTAAATGACCATTATTAGCACTAAAAAGGGGAAGACTGAACAAAGTGAAAGGACAGAATTTAGTTGAACTATTTTTGGAATCATTTACAATGTAGAACCAATGTCTGCATGTAAATTCTCTATAGATGAATGATCCTAACACACTTATGTGCTAATTGCAAATCATCTTTCCCTAGTAGATTATACAAGTTTTAAACCCTGGTCTTATTATTTGGCTATCAAATATTATTCAATATAGGAAAACATTCAGTAAAATTTTAAAATGTAGTAGGTACACACCAAGGCATTAGCATTGTTATGGTGTGACCTGGGAGAATATGTCATTATGACTTCCACCTCCTTTACAGGTTATTTTTTGTTAATTTAGATTTTTATTTTGTTAATCAAATAAGTGAGATAATACGGCCTAAGGCAATATATTTCAAAAGATATTATGTCACTTCACATAAAGTATCCTTAAAAATAAATTATTCTTTTTTTTTGTTTTGTTTTTGGTTGGTTGTGGGGCTTGAACTCTGGGCCCCCGGTGCTGTCTCTGAGCTCTTCAGCTCAATGCACTCTGCCACTTGAGCCACAGCACCACTCCAAAAATAAATTATTCTAAGAGACTACATGTACACATGAAGTAGCCTTTGATCTGAAAAGAAACTAGCACAGAAGTTTTAATTTTTACATCTACAGAGGAATGAAACATGATAAGAAGTGATCACTGTTATCAAACAATTGATAGAAATAAGAGAGCCAATCAGAATTCATAACTTAAGAAGTCTAGCACATAAGTGAATTTATAAATAGGACCAATTTTCAACTATGACAGAAACAATCTTGTTATTGCCTAAAGACACTATGTAGTAAAAATTGTTGAAAATGTCTCACAACTTATTATTTTCAATTTAATTTTTAATACATTTGATTTCATGTTAAACAGCCCATGGAAGAGTGCAACAGCAAATTAAAATGAGAGAAGGGAACAGAAGAGGGGTAAAAAAGATGAAATATAATCCCACTGTGAGAGACAAAGGTTGGACAATCATTGACCAAAAAAAAAAAAAACAAAAAAAACAATAGAGAAACCTAAAATAACCCAAGAAACTGAAAAGTCTGAGATCACTTAATGCATAAGCAAATAGCAAGTAAACCGAAAGCTCCTTGTTATTAATGGAGAAGAGTAGATGGAGCTACAAAATCCCATTTTCTGGGAATCTACACGTACTTTCCAACTCTTGTATTTTTTAACACATAGCAAAATGAATATACTCTGAATATTCTGCCAAGAAAAGATTTTTTTTAAAGAAAGGTAAGTTTTCATGCTAAAGCAAAATTTAAAATTTTCAATGCAAGCATAAGTTATAGCTGTTGACAATTTCTGTCCTATGAAATATCTCACTCCTTTATCACCACAGGCCATGGTGAAATCATTGTAATGCATCCTGAGTTTCTGTGTGTGTAAGAGTCAGGAAGAAGACCTTCTGACGTTAGTTTTAGGTCCAGTGGCAGAACTGCAGTGGACATTTTGAGGACTTCATTCTATACAACCTGCTAGTCTCTTCCTGATGAAATAGAAGATTACTATGTCAATTGGCACACAACAGACTGGGATGGTGGTAGTGGTAGAAATCCTTGCTTACCAGAAACAGATCACAAAAAACAAACCAGAGAACTGAGTCAACCATTTCTACTCTCTGTGGGGGAGTTTATGGGATGAGCACTGGTTTGCCAAGAAAAAAATGGGAAAGTGGGGGAGTTTTAAAGGCTTATAAAAGATTCTTTGTAGGGGGATATTTCAAATGTTTCTGCAAACATTTATCTATATACCCCTCAGAACATAGTTGATTATTTGAGAAAATCATTTAGAAACACTCTTTTTCATCTATGCTCTCTTCTTTTCCTGCCCCGTTTTTACTAACATCAAGCTCTCAACTGTGCAATGGTGTGTGCAATAATCAAAATGGTCTCCTTTCCCAGAAATGAAAACTCAGTGCTAGAGTTTTCTGGAACAGGAAGTGATAAGCCAGATGAAAATACTGTTAGGAATGGCATGCAAAAGCAATGTGAATGGCAGGGAAGAGAGGTGGATGGATAGACAGAAAGGCCAGAAGTCAGACCCATGTGGACTAGGATCTTGCTCTATTGCAGTCTATGTGGGTAATCTTGAGTACATCTGTAAATTCGCACAGCTTCAGTTTCAAGTATACAAAAAGTTCTCAATGGAGATTGTAAAGTATTGTAGAATATTGACTTATCTATTCAGGACATATTTATTGAGCACTGGGGAAGTTCATGGCAGTACTGTGAAGCACTAGGGATAGAGCAGCAAAGAACATGGGTCCTTAGATTTTTGGAACTTATTTTAGTGTGAGAAAGCAAGCAACAAACATATTTAAGTAGGCAAGCTACGTATTTGTCTAGAAGGAATGAATGCTGTGGAGAACAGTAAACAATAGAACAATGATCTAAATACAGTGTACATTTAAGGCCCCTCACCCCTCCTTTTTGTCATTTTTGGGGCTGGAACTCAGGGCCTGGGAACTATCCTTGAGGTCTTTTGCTCAAGGCTAGTGCTCTACCGCTTGGAGATACAGCGCCATTACCAGTGTTCTGGTGGTTAATTGGAAATAATAATCTCATGGACCTACCTGCCTGGGCTGGCTTTGAACTGTGATCCTCAGATCTGAGCCTGCTGAGAAGGATTACAGGCATAAACCACTGGCACCCTGATAAGGCCCTTCTGACATTAACATGCATTCCAGTCTTGAATGCTGAACAAAGTTATTTTTTCCCACAACTGTATTAGAATACCTGCCGAGTTCTTAAGATCAAAATGCATCAGTAAATGGGAACTAAGGCTCACAGAAAGTGCCATGCTTACCGTCTGGTTAATATTCCAATTCTAGGATCAGTGCACCTTAGACTTACAAAAGGTCTAATTTCTTGGTATTGGATTTCCCAAGGGAGGGCACTGACTCCGCAAATGAATATAACCATGCAGTGTTCTACTTGGAGGAACACAGCAGCACAATGTTTTACAGAGGAATAAAGAGATTCAGAAAGGTAAAATATTTGTACCAACTGGTAAAGCTATTTGTTCAGTCATCACTTTCAGTAAGGTAAGAAATACTTATCTTGTGGAACAAAAAGCAACGAGAGGGGTGGGGGAAGGGAGTGAAGGAGGAGGAATGGTAGAGGTCTCCTAAGGACACCTGAGCTTTAATCCTTACCATAAGCTGATGGGATGGCATATTACATATATATTATATTACATGTCATATATGACATATTATATATATATATAATTTAATGTCTGGTAATGCCAAAAAAAACCTGACAAATGCTGCCTGTTTACGGCTTCAGTGAACTTCAGGTATATATCCATTGGTCTTCTCTCTGTAAGCCCAAAGTATTTCTTTGTAAGTTCATTTCTTCAAAAAAAAATTTCTCAGAGGTAGTTTTTCAAGTCAAGTCTGTGTCCTAAATACTTATTCCTTTTCTTTATCTGTGTTATATACACTGGTGTTTCAGCCAACAATGTAGAACTGTGTTTTAGCACTGCTCTGGGGGTTACCACTTGGAAAAGAAAGAACTTACGTGTTTACATGATCAATTAGATTAAATGTGGGTGATATGTGTTTTGGATAGTATTTTTCCCCCTACTCTTTCTTCCACTGAGCACATGGACCTCCCAAAGAAAAGAGAATGCACTAGAGCAGCTTGCTTCACTGTATTCATACAAAAAATATTATTGATTTGTTGCCAAGGAGGAAAATAATGGATACAAACTGGTTTACATGGATTTGGGGAGGATTTTTTCTTTAATTCTCTAAGGAATTGTGGGGAATCATCTGTGGGGGCTTTAAAATTCATCTGTGAAAACTAATCAATGAGAAATAGCTTTAGCAGTGGGCCAACTGCAGAGGGGGCGAAAAGAATCCTTTTCAAAACCTAAAAAAAAAGAAAAGCACAGTTTTAAGGATTTTACATCTGATTTAACATCTTAAAAAAAACAATGATAATACCCCACTTTGTGTATAGCTGGACAGCACTCCATTTTAGTAGACTTTAGTGGTCTTTATAACCATTTATGAATCACTTCATGAATTCCTGGCTCACTCATATGGGTGACTATAGTATCTACTTAAGACCTCTCTTCTGCTTCACAAAAGAGACACTTGGACTCAGTTCAATCCAGATTTGTCCCCAAATGAATCACAGCACGTTACTGGGGGAACTGAAAATTGAATTCGGCTTCTGGGACAATCAAGACCAGCTTTCAGTAACGAAGAAACGGCCGTGGGTAATTGCAAAACTGTCCATCTGGACAGGACCAAAGCTGGTGAAGAGCTCTATTCTATGTGTGTCTAAGAACGTGGTCTCTAAACATACAAAGCACCAAATCCTTCCTTTGGAAAGATTTCAGGCCCTTGTCTCCTTATGAGAGGCTGGATGAATACTTACTGCAAATAATATAGCAGGTTGAATAAAACTAAGGTTCAAAATGATCACCTCGCTGGGTGATGGTGGCTCATGCCTATAATCCTACCTACTCAGGAGGCTGAGATATGAAGATCATGGTTCAAGCCAGCCTGGGCAGGAAAGTCCATGAAACTCTTATCTCTAACTAACCACCAGAAAACGGCAAGTAGAGCTGTGGATCAATGTGGTAGAGTGGTAGCCTTGAGTAAAAGAGCTCAGGGACAGTGTCCTTGGCCTGGAGTTCAAGCCCTATAACTGACAAAAAAAAAAAAAAAAAGAAAAAGAAAACAGAAAAAGAAAAAGATCACCTAAGCCACCAGAGAGTATGAGACAATGAGAACTAAAAAGAAGCTATGGCTGAAATGATCACCAAGATAAACACGTGTGTGTGTGTGTGTGTGTGTGTGTGTGTGTGTGTAGGGAGGTGATTTTCCCTGTGTGTGTATGGAGCAGGTAAGTCAAGAAAACAAACTATCAATATCCAAGACAGAGAAGTATATTATTTTCCAAGTAAATGCTAAAATAATGCCCACAGAATTGCTATGGACCCCTGTGGAAATGAAAAGGGAGATAAGGAAAAGATCAAGGGCATGTCAGAGAGACGAATACTTTGGGATCAAGAGCTGAAGTTTTCTGGGGGTATTTTGACTGTAGAATTGGTTATGACTCAGTCACTGGTTTCAGAATCTGATGTGCTGTAGGGGAAAAGAAAAAAAAATGGATTCTGTTGAATTGTCTTTTTCAAAAACCCACAAATCAAAACAAAGTTCATCCACAGTAGTCATAGACATTTGATGTAAGAAAAATAAAATCTGCTATTGAAAAAGAAAGTTTCTGTAATGATATCACCCCCATGGGCTGTGGCAAGCAGGCTAAACAAGGGGATTAACTTAGTCCTGCGGCAAAGGGAAGCGTCTTTCTCTTGTTCAGCATGGTGTCAGATACAATGTTCCATCTGTTTTGCAACAGAACGCGTTATATGAAAGAAAAACATTCACAAGAGAGTGTAATTAGGATGCCACATGAAAATTGAGGGGGACAAAGGTGTTATTCTTGGCCAAACATGGGTATATAAAAAATGGATTGCCCCACACTTATTTCCTGGTTTCAAAATGCAAACATAAGTTTCCTAAAGATACCAGAAGATCTTCAAGAACTAAGTTCAAAAACATTATTCCTGCCAACTGGAGCCAGGTGCTTTTGAGCACCTGGAAAATAAGATTTCAAAAGTCAATATAATCCATGAATTTTAAAAGAATCATTGCTAGTCGGTAATGGTACATGCTGTTTAGATGTGCTTTTTATTACATCTCCATGATGTCAGGTTACTATTGTATATAAAGGAATATTCTGCACATGCTATTGAAGGTTAAGATTCAACATTTGACTACAGAAAGGAAGTAGAGAAAACAGTACACATTTAAAAATCATCATTCAGTAATAAGCAGAGAAAAAGCATGCAAGTAATGCTGATCACCACTCCTGAAAATCCACTGTTGAATACACCAGTAATTGATTGAATTTGGCTTCTAATTTGGTACCCATTTGTGAGCCCAGATAGAGGAGTTCATTGTTAGTTGGTGTGATTGTCTATTTGGGTATTATATTTGTTTCTGTTAGGAGAATGTCTATTCAGGGCATTGCTTCTAATTGCTTTGGGAAAGATGATGAAAAATAAATTTTTGCCCCTTAAATCTGCAGAAATGCAGCCAATGACTTTTTTTGAGGGAAAAAAAGAAGACTTATCTGAAGAACTTTCCTTTTGGTTTCTTCTCATCTTCAGAGTGTCCACTAACGAGATAGCCCTTCAGTTACGAAAGGCAATAGTCTCTTAGCAGCTAAGTTTCAACCATGTTCCTGCTTCACAGGAAAGGGGAAGAGTATGGTGATTTGTAACAACACATTTTTTTACACCATGAAGCAGAAGCTTCAGGTAGCCTGTTCTGTATCAAAGAGAAGGCATTATGTGATGCCAGGACTCAGGTTCTCATGGGTGTTGCAGCTTTAGTCTTGGGAAGTGGAACTTGACAGGACTTGGTGAAGGAGTATCTTGACAAGTCTGAATAACATCATAGTGTATGCACAGTAACCTACTACTGTTTCTTCACACTAATTTGCTCAAGTAGAGGTTGCAAGAGAAGACATTCTATTTTACTCCAACATCCTTCAAACTGTCATGACTCATTTTCCTGACAGAAAATCCAAGAGGATTAAAAAATAAACATGTTGAGTTTAACATGAGGGTGGACTGGTTTGAAATGTGGGGGGGGTGGGGAAAGATGGTTGATTTGGCTTTCAGAAGCCAAGTGATTTGGCCCTTAAAAAATAGTTATCCTTACAGACATCCTAATAGTTGGTTTTTGATATATGTATATAATTAAGCTAAAATGAAGCAACAATGTCTTTCAAAATAAGAAAAAATAGAAAATAATCAGATGTAAAAAACAAAGCACTAGAACCGCAACTCAAGCCATCTGCTTATCGGGGTGCATATGGAAGCTACAGCAATGCTGCTTGCCTTCCCAGGAAGTAACTGGAAGGAGAGCGTGGAGATAGAAAAACAGCAGTCATGTGCCCAGGGTTGACATTTCTAGAAGTTGTAAAGGAACTATAATAGCATTCTTCCCTTCACCCATGCCCATATAATAGCATTCTTCCCTTCACCCATGCCCATTAATTCCATAAAACTGCCTAAATACTCTTAGATGCCTGGAGAGGTGGGGGCTGGGAATACCTCACATGGTTCCTATTCTCAGGAAGCTTCCAACAAGGCAGAATCAAGAGAAATCCATGGGGAAAAAAACCAGTGTGATGTGAGAGCTGATAAACTGAAGAAAAGCAGCAGTTAGCAACAGTGTGAAGCTGGAGAAGGAAAGGTTTATGCAGACTGGTCAGAAAAGCCTGAAAAAGTCAGAAAAGGCAACATATAAGTAGACAAAGGTAATGAAGGTTTAAGTTATGACACCTTCTGGTAAAAGTGCCTTTCAAGGTTGTTTTGTTTTGTTTTTTGGTTGTTGGTGTTGGTCATAGGGCTTGAACTCAGGGCCTGGGTGCTATCCCTGAGATTTTATGCTCAAAGCTAGTGCTCTATACCACTTTGAGCCACAGCTCTAGTTCTAGTTCTCTGGAATTAATTGGAGACTTTCCTGCCCAGGGTGGCTTTGATCCTCAGTCCTCAGATCTCAGTCTCCTGAGTAGTTAAGTGTGAGCCACCAGCCCACAGCTACCTTTCAGGATTTTAAAATGAGCAAAGTGCAAAGCCCTGAAGTAAAATGAGTCACTGTTTTCTAGGAACTATAAGAAGGCAGGTGTAACTGCAGCAGATGAAAAAAAATTAGCCACAGTAGGTGAATTTGGGTGAGGCCATGTCGTAGAGGTGTATGTACAACACAAACCAGGGCCTGGATTATATTCCAGGAATGATTGACAAAGAATGTGAGCAGCAAAGAAATGAAGTGGTTTCTATTTTAAAACACAATTCTTGTATTATAAAGCAAAGGTTCTGGGTGTGATGATGGGGTAGGAGTGGAAGATGGTAGATGGGCAAGATCAGATATGGGGAGATGAGTAAGAAAGCTATTCTATATGAGATGTACTAAGGCAGAGGAATGACACTGAGTAGACTTAAGTATTTTCCACAGACCTACAGACTAATGAAATGTGAATGTTTTGGGGGAGAAGGAGAATCAAAGTTGGAATTTAGGCTCTTTCAGGTTTTTAATGCTAAGCTGAAGACAGCTAGGTAGAGTTCAGATCTTCTTCCATATTCAAGAATCATGCTAGATATTAATATGGTCATGGAAGTTTTTCAGACTACCTGGATGTCTAGAAGCAGCTCACAGGAGATTAAGAAAGCAAGTTTAGCAATGCCTTCTGTCTTATGGTTACTCATTCATTCATTTATTCATTCATACCAAGAAGCCTTTCCTGAAGATGGGGCTGGATGTATCTGTTAGACTTCTAGAGGCGAATCAGGGTGTGTGTTAAAGAAGTTACTAGTAAAGTCACTGTCTTTGTGAGAAGAACTTTATTCCAAAGGCCAATGACCCAATCTCTACTTCCCATGGCAGGATGAATGAAGCATGCTGTGGTTACCTAGCTTTAATATTTAATAAGTTTAAAAATGAGCCAAGACATTCTGGCTTGGAATAATACCTCAAGAAGAACCTGGAACTTTCCCGCATATTTAAGGTAAATAAAGTAGGTAAAGGTCACCAACCTCTGCTACACCAACACCCAAGTCTTGGACCTCTGTTTCAAAAGCTGGGAATTCTTTGCTTCTGCACTCTTCCCAATATTTATATTAGTAAAACAACATTTTAATATATTCAGCAACTCTCAAGAAGGATATAAGAGAGGGGGAGAGAGAAGAAAGAGGAGAGACAGAGACAGAATGCCTGAGTATGAAGAAGAAGGAACAGATTTTAGATCCCATCTCTTTTAATCCCAAAATGTCTGTGGAAGTCACATTGCTATTAAGAAACTAGACCCTTTGCATAAATGGACAATGATGTCTCTCATATAACAGACACAATTGAGGTCAAGCAAGTATTGATACTAATGCTCTAAATTTCCAGATGTCTGTCACTCTGTCTCTAACATGGAAAGACTTTTACAAAAAGTTTGGATACTCAAATATTCTCTAAAACCTTGATAAGCCATGACTATATAAGATCCACAAGCCATGACTATATAAGATCCACGTTCAAAGTTGTAAGGGACAAAACTCTTTTCAAATTATATAATGAAGGAAAGAAACAAAATCCCACATTGCTGTTTCCCTGGCCTAGGAGCTGCAAACGAGAGCCTTTGCTTGACTGAAACATTCCTGGATTGTTTATCATTTTTCTGACAGGAACAGAATGTGTCCAGAACTTATTGTGGCTAGACAACAGGCACATTTGGAATATATGTCACTTTCACCACGGTTCTCTTACTAGCCAAACGTAAACTCCTCTCCTCAAAATAAATCCCAAACTCCTTAATGTGGTCAATGAGAGACCATACTGCTTCTTCCCTCATCTCTTTCAGTTTTTTGTTTTTGCACAGCCGTGTTGCTTACTCTTTTGATGTATATAGACAGTCAGCTTTCAGGAAGACATTTTTTCCTCTATTCCTTCTTACTCAGATTTGGGGTATTCATACTCTTTCTGTATGCTTCTGCAGTTCCCTTGTAGTGCTTTAAATTATCTAGGCCTATTGATTTGAGAGTGGATGCTCTGAGAGGGTGGGGCTCCATTGAATCCTGTTTGCCATTGTGCTCTCAGTGTTCGGTCTACAACCCGTGCCACAAATTCTAGTCAAGTAACAGATTCAATGGACAATGGAACGCCAAAGGCTGGCATCAACTTTGATGGTGCACGTATTCTCGATAATTAAGATGAGAAGAATGATTACATATTGCATATATAAGCTTGTGAAAAAATATCCCTGCTGGCTCAGGAATTCTTTGGGAGAAAGAAAGGAGCAAAGCATAAGGCCTAGGGGTGTGTGTGTGTGTGTGTGTGTGTGTGTGTGTGTGTGTTTTGCCAGCCCTAGGACTTGTAATCTGGGCCTGAGTGCTGTCTCTGAGCTCCTTTTTCTCAAGGCTAGTGCTCTACCACTTGAGCCACAGCTCAACTTTCTGCCTTCTTGGTAAGTCATTGGAAACAATGGTGGTCTTTCTTGCCCAGGGTTGGCTTTGATTTGTGATCTCAGCCTCCTGAATAGCTAGGATAACAGACATGATCCATCAGCATCTGGCTAGCAGGCCTAGTTTTGAGCACTTTATGTTAGATAGGCAAATAAGACAGCTAAGTGACTATCAGGTGGCTAGTATTCAAGACAGCAACAAAGCAGTATAGGGAGCCCAGAAATGAATTCATGGTGGCATAGGACTCCTCGTGTGTGTGTGTGTGTGTGTGTGTGTGTGTGTGTGTGTGTGTGTGTGTGTGAATATATGCATCAAAGCAAGTAGGTATAGCATCAAAGTGTGCAGGTTATGTGGCTGACAGGAAATCTGGCTGCCGGTTTTCTAGGCTTTCTTTTCATTGCTCTTTCTCCCTTGCTAAGCCTTTCTCATGAGACACCTTCCATTGCATAACTTAGAACAAAGCACTCTGGAAATAAGGAAACTTAAAAGACTCCTGCTCTTCAAAAGTAAAGAACTGAGTCAGGAAGCTAACATCCAGTACTTAGTAAATCCATAAAACTCATTCAAGAACCCAAGGACTCAACAAAGGGAATTGCTATCAGCTGTGAAAGGCTGGGAAGTCTTCTTGGTTTGAGAACTAAATTGAGCACCAAAGGGCTGAGTGCATTTGGTTATGGCTAGGGAAAAAAGGAAGGCTTCAAATATAGAGATTAAAACCTCAGTTAAAGAGCACAAAAAAGCAAACTAACTCGGAAGTTATAAGTACTGTGTCAGAAGAGCTTTATAGGATTGCAAAGCCATTAATCAAAAATAGATGATACTTGATTGAACCTTGACTCTTAGCATCTAGGAAGAGAGCACTATGTTTCCAATTATTAGAAAGTAGCACCTGTAAGTTAGCCTTAATTAGAAAGACCACACATGCTTAACACAGAGTCTAGAATGTCAGCAACTCCCTGACATTATACAGTGTAAGTGACAGAATAGTAAGGCCTTCAAATTCATGGTTCAAGAAAATGGAATTCTTACTATGTTTTCCATAACAATTATTCCTTATACTTTTTGCTATTGAATCCTATACTGGATTGTAAATGGAAAAGACATCAACTACATCCCTTCTTTCTTTCCACATCTTCTGTGGCTCAGAAGTGGGACTTCTAGGGAAGAACTTATAAGTTCCTCCACAATCCCTCGTGAGCTGTGTTGCCTGCATTTTAGAGAATACACTATTTGTGGCATTCAGGAGAAAGTATGGCAGCTGATATTCTCTTATATAAGATGAT
The DNA here is from genome assembly GCF_023159225.1 of Perognathus longimembris pacificus. Classification (NCBI taxonomy): domain Eukaryota; kingdom Metazoa; phylum Chordata; class Mammalia; order Rodentia; family Heteromyidae; genus Perognathus; species Perognathus longimembris. The sequence continues at coordinate 101,316,745 of NC_063161.1, forward strand.
TGAAACAAACTCAGCCGACTTTTTAGTGGGACTGCAAAGATTCTTAATTTCAAAAAAAGACTCCACCGATACTTTTGTTTTCCCAAAACAAATGTTAATTTCAAATTAACATTTCCAAAGACACCAAGTTCCACTCATAAACTTAACTACTGACTGGTTTGACATGACATGAGTAAAACACCACTTCCTTCACTCAGTTAAAATCAATATGAGTTGATGTGGCATGATCATGCTGAAGTCACTAAATTCGTGTGCTATTCAGATAATATTTCAAAATAAAAGTGGACCTGATCAAATTGAGAGAACTTGCATTTTAATTTTTTAAACATGTTATGACAGTCAAGGTCAAAGAACCTAGTGCCACAGGGTAGGTGTTGGTGGATCTTTCTTGACTTCTAACGGTGACTCAGCCCATTTTATTAACAAGCTAAAGCTAAGTAAATGATGAATCAATGCCCTCAAGGCAGGCAAAGATGCCAGTCTCACTTTTAAAAAACAATAATAAAAATCATAGAGGATGATAAACCTATTTCCATGAAGAAAACTGCTGGAGTTTTTACTGGGGGATTTCCCAGGCAAACAGAGGGAAAGATATATAAACCCAAAGTTGGAAGGCAAGCACATATCCCCTGTATGTTTTCATCCTGTCACTAATGCAAACACCGTGAATAGAGCAGGGCTGTTTTGTGTCACTCTCCTCTCCAACCCTGATCAGAAAAGATAACCTACCATGCTCACACTTGCCCAGTCCAGCTGTGTTTTCACGGCATTAGGGCATACTTCCTGTGGGAAGTACACACCAGTGATGCATGATGTAAAAATCCAAAAGTACAAGTGTCCACTTCATCCTACCCACACCTACAGGAAGTGCTGTCACCTCCACTGCATTCACGATTATTGATACTACCAGGTAACAACATCCTCAACTTCAGACACCAAATCCCTCAGCAGTGCCTAAGACAGTGGCCTGCCTTTTATGTAAGTATCCACATATGAGTCGGCTTCATGCTGTGTAATATGCTAGAAGCATTACACCTGCTGTGATTCGTTTACTCCTAATTCCCCATAAGGTACAAGCTAAGTTTTGAAAAATGCTGATGAATACCAAAGCACCTGTGTGGAATTCCTGCCCAAAAAATGTTTGTAATGGATTTTTTTTTGGAGAAAACAGTCAGGAAACTCCAAACCATCAAATACTGTGCAAAATAAATGTCTGAAGTTGTTCAAAAAGTTAACAATTTGCTAGACAATAATAGCAGCAATGATGAAGATGATGATAAAAAGCTGAAGAACTTCATTAGCTTCAGGAGACTAAAATACATTGTATGATCCTTATTAGAGTCATAAATCATAAAAAGGAAAGAATACAAAACATTTCACCTATAAAAGACATTATTTATGGATGGGAAATTTGAATATTGATCAACTTTTTAAGATAATAGTGCCATAGCAATCAATGTGAAATATCCAGAGTGTGATTCTTACACTGAACCTATATAGAGAATATAGCCTTCTAGAATCTCTACGAAAGTAATGAGGGGTAAAGGTCAATGATAAATTCAACTGTTTTTCAAATGATTTTGAAATAACAAGCACACAATACATCATCTCCTATGCTACAAAGAAAAAGAGATGAGGGGAGAGAGAGAGAGAAGAGCAAAATATTAACCATTCAACCTATTGCAATATACATACATATATGTATATATATACATATATATCATATATATCATATATATGATATATATGTATATATATATATATGAAGAGGAGGGCCCAAAATTCATTTCTGAGTCTCACCCTTAGATACCAAGATGGAAACTTAGGTCATGCTTAGAAATAGAATTTAGTGGTAAGGAGAAGAGGGAGAAGAATTGACAGGAGGAACTTGAGTTTTAGGTTATTATTAAAGATTCATGCAGGTATGTCTATATATGTGCTCATATATATGTATATATATATATATAAGCAATTTTTCCCTCAAAATAGAGTTCCTGAACAAATTCTCCCCATTGTTTTGCCTTACTATATGTTATGTTGCTCACAATGACTTTTGCAACAACTTCACCCTTTTTTTTTCCCGTATCTTACTCCAACTACCCTAACCAGCTTGTCCCTTGAATCTCTACAGTGTCAATGTAATTGCACCAAATTGAGGAAATTTTCCTTAACATAAAGTATGTGATTCCAGCTGGATGCTGATGGCTCACACCTATAATTCTAGCTACTGAGGAGGCTGAGATGTAAGGATTGCACTTCAAAGCCAATCCAGGAAGGAAAGTCCATAAGACTCTTATCTCCAATTAAGCACCCAAAAAAGCCACAAGTGGAGCTGTGGCTCAAGTGGTAGAGTACTTGTCTCAAGTGGTAGAGCCCTAGCCTTAAGCACAAAAGTTCAGGGACAGTGCCCAGGCCCTGAGTTCAAGCCTAGGACCTGTACACACACACACAGAGAGAGAGAGAGAGAGAGAGAGAGAGAGAGAGAGAGAGAGAGAGAGAGAGAGAGAGAGAGAGAGAGAGAGAGAAAGTAATTCTACAGGAGCCAAACCACTCCTTTGTTATCTTATTAGCAGTATGTACCCTGGATGCCACCGTCCTGAGTGACTGAGGCTCCTCTATTTAATCTGTGTCCTTTCATCTCTCCCTCCTATTTGCCTTTGACTTTCCTACTGTCTGGGATGCCCTTTCTGATTTACCCTTCTGGAGAAGCCTGAATCTTCCCTCAATGACTCCCCTACTCACTAAGTAGATTCCTGTTTTTGTTTGTGGCCCATGTAAGTATACATGATGTTGGGCAGAAGTACAAGAAGGGCCCCCCAGGAACTCTGGAATTAGTGGAAAACTCAGAAGTAAAAATATTATTATAAAGATATAATTGTTTAAAAATATCCCCCTAGGTTTGGTTCCGAGCCTACTGGCAGATAATACAATCCTGGTCCCTTCTCGTGTCTCTCTTTCCTGCCTATCTTCCATGATATAAATAGGCTTTCTTTGCCATACTCTTCCTCTATAACATCATGTACTACTTACTATAAGCCCACAGCAACAGGGCCCAGTGACCATGAACTAAAAACTTTGAAACCATGAGTCGAAGAAAACATTATTTCCCCTCTTAGACTGACCATCTCAGGTATTTCATCACAGTAGCTGGAAACTGCCTGACACAAGTTCACCCTACTTTGAGACTCAGGTACCATCTGCTTCCCTTTGGAAAGCAGCTCAACTTGTATACTTATCACTTAAAAATTAAGTCCTGGAAACAAACTGGGCAAAAAGTGAGAGAGACAAAAATATTTAGATGCACTTTTCCAGGACCTGACACCTTCAGTTCGCTTCTGCCAATACCATTTCATTTGTTTTGGTGTGTGTGTGTGTGTGTGTGTGTGTTTATGTATGTACATATATATATGTACATATATATATATAAAACAGATAATGAGAGAGTTGTTCCACATGCTTTGTGTATGTTACTTTTAAAATGTCACCTCTGGGTACCTCAACCCACCAACAGATTATTAATAAAATTCAGCAACTGTCAGAGCTCTTCTCCATGGAGGGAGGTTTGGCGACAACACCTATTACGAGAAAGAGACAGATGGCCTTACCTCTCCGCGCCCGAGTCCACAGCTGTGAGTGGAGGTAACTGGGAAGAGGAGGGGTTGTGAGGGCTCCCCTGTACATTATGTCCCGGAGAAGGGTGACTGACAGGATGTGGGGGTGGCACGGCCCCAGCAGCTGTTCCACTTCGGCTTGAATGATTGCTGGAGAAAATGGGAGCTGAAATCAAGGGAGAAGAAAAATGAGACTTGCGCCCCAAAGGAAGCTTACATTTTTAAATACCCAAATGCTGACAGCCAGCATATTTCAAAGCTTTCTTTTTTATCTTGGGGTGGATTTCAGGGAAAAGTGCTCCCCTCTTTTGTTTCAGTGTATACTGGGCTCCTCCTGGGTCCTGGGTCTGGGCTACCATCTCAGGAGTTTTCACACTCAGCTCACACCAGGATGCCATTCACAAATCTTGTCTTCTAAGTGCTGATGTGCCCTGCCTGTCCCAATATGCTATGATTAGTCAGACTTGTGCTGTTTGCATGTATACAGAGGTGTAGTGTTTGCACTTATTGGACATGGAGGACTAGAATCAGGTGAGAGAATACTCAGTCAGCTGACAAGGAAGAGCATAGAAGGGATCTTCTATTTCTTCTGACTGAGGCAGCGAGACCCTGGGGTTGAGGTCTGGGCTATGTACTACCATATCAATGTCATGAGACACAGCTGCCTCAAGCCTCGCTCCTGCTAGGACAAGACCCCATACCCTTTCCACGAAGAGTCTAACTGACCCAAGCATTTTCCTAACAGTACAATGGATAGACTTGTTCATTAAAAAGAAATCCTCACCTAAGACCACTAAGTAAGAACAGGGGAGCCTCACACGGGGCCTCACATTCTGCCCCCACCATTGCCTATTACGACACAGATGGGGAGGTAGAGCCCTGATCAGGGCAGCCTTGCCTTTGAGAAATGAATGTAACCTCACACATGTACAGGCGCCCATTTCAATCAGCTAATTGGTATGATGTCTCAGAAGAACCTGGGGCTTGTCACTTTCCGAGTTTCTGAGAGAGGGCTTCAGGCTCTGGGACCCACTCAGCAGACATCTCATTAGGCTGCAATCACACCACATTACGTGGACACTTCAACTTCCTTCACTGAGAAAAAGCCTGCTCAGCTCCATAGCCATCTCTGTTCTTTCTCAACTTACTCTATTCACATCAAAGAAGAAATGGAATAATTATTTAAATAAACGAAATTGGATTTGGGATTAAGAAAGAGGAGTCATGTCATCAAAAAGAGTTGAGGGTTTAAAAGTTCAGAGAGCGATATTTTTAGACTAGTACCACCTTTCTACAATCTCTCTGGGAGAGAATTAAGACCCCAAGTCACCCAGCCCCTAAATACTTGATCCAATGGAACAGAAGTTCAAGTACTGAAAGGAACATTTTAAGAGGCAGAATTACCATCTTCCCGCTCAAATAGCTACTGACAGGGGTGTGATCTGACTTGAAAGGTTTATTTCTGGTAAATCAGCATTGTTTCAGGTTATCTCCTGTCCTCAGATCCTCCATAGCCTTCCATGTCCTAAAGTGACAGTGAGGTAAATAAGTGCTTATCTGCTTGAAAAGGTAATATGAACCTTCTGTGTGTGCACGGTCCATAATAGTTGTGCTTTTGCAAAACTTACTGGAGTCACCTTATCAATCACAACCCTCATTTATGCTCTACTAGAGCTCAGGAAACCACAATTCTGCTTGTATTCCAAATAATAATTTTACTCAGGGGAGAAAGCTGCTTGGATTGACGGTGGCAATAGTTTCAATATTGGTGTTTGTCAGCATGGAGCTTGGTGTTTTTTAAATACCATTCCAAAAACTAATGGAATAATAAGAGGTCACAGAGACACTGTGAAAACATAGCTTTTGTTGGCTTTCGTGTAGAAATACTGTTCCCTTATTTATTTTGTTGGAGTTGCTGAACGCACCCATCACTTATGCTCCCTTGGAGGTGGCTTTGTATGTTTGTGCTTGTGTTTCTCACAAGGGAAGCATTGCCCTTGCTATTTACTACCCATTGGGCAACAAGGAAATTTGGTGTACACATTCTATGCTCTCCACTCTTGCATTTAAGAGTGGGGCACACCTGCATCAGAAAGAGGAAGTCAACTAGCTGGCCCTGCCAGTTTCTCAGTCCTGGGGCCACGTGTGGCTAAGATGGCACCTGACGCTGAACCCAGAGGTGGTTCTGTGGGTTGTGATGAAAAATCTGGCCGCCTCTAGGATTGGTCCCCGGCTCTTCCACCCTTACTGACAGTTCTTGCCTCCCCTTACAGTCCCTATATAGGTGCACATACACCCACCTCCCCTTCCTGCCGATCTTTGACCTAATTGGCTCCTGTGCCTCATAAATTACTCATGCTCCCCTCAATAAATGAGATCTTGTGCTGACTTGTCTCCCAGATGCGTCTGATTGTCCTCCAGTGAGGGAGGGCTGGGTGCAGGCGGTCTGTCGACCCTTTCCTTTCTTGGCTCATCAGGTCGGGGCGTGCCTTCCCTGTCTCTCCTGCAGGTCAGGGGAGCAGGGGGGGGAAGGGGGGGCTAAAAACCCCGATAATGACGCCCAACGTGGGGCAACGAGGAAGACGTTCACCAAAGTGAAACTATCAACGGGCCAAGCCAAGCGAGTTCCGAGGTAACGGTATCCCTGAAAAGATGGGGCAATCTCACACTAAGCATGATGAACCAGCTCTTAAAGCACTGAGATTCATGTTCAAAAGCTGAGGTTTAGAGATCTCTGACCCCCCAAGCCAAAAGGGTCTGGGAAACCCTGTGAAGCCATAGACCCTTTTGAGCCTTGGCCTAAGCTCCTAGATTCCACGCCAAGCGCCCCTGTCCCGGCTGCACCTTGGTTGATGGCCGCCAAAAAAGGCAACCAGGAAAATATTAGATTTTACTCAAGTTAGGTGTTAGGTTAAGCTTCTACACATGGCGGACAGGCAAGATGGAGAGTGGCCTCCGATAATTACCCAAGGGCCATTGATTGCCTAAAGCTGTTTTGGAATTTAGTGGGACGCCAGCTTGCAAAAGCCAGTGTACTTAAAAACAGCAACCAGGAAAATATTAGATTTTGCTCAAGTCAGGTGTTAGGTTAAGCTTCTCTAACCAGTCTATGCAGAATGTTGCAGGCAGCCCAACAGGAGGTGTGACATTCTATTGGAGCCACTGGGAGACACTGCTGCCTGCTGCCACCAGGGCCCCTGCTCTTCCCATTGGGGTTAAGATGGAGGACCGCCGGACAGTCATCTGGAAGGCAATCTCAACTCGATTCCTTGGCTGCCGTGGTCCTCCAGAATCACCAGGGCCTGGACCTGTTTACCGCCAGAGAAGGGGGACTCTGCCTGTTTTTACAAGAGGAATGCTGCTTTTATGCTAACTGCTCTGGAATTGTTCATGATAAAGTAAAGAGGCTACAAGAGGATCTTGAGCGGTGCCGAAAAGAACTGAACTCTGGACTGGGATAAAGGGGGGGCTCCCTTACCTTCTCCCCCTTGTGGGCCTCTTGGTTATTTACATTTGGCCCTCATGTGGTTAATAGGCTTCTTCAATTTCTTAAGGAATGAGCCACAGCTGTTAAGTTAATGGTGGTCTGACAACAATATGCTGCCTTACAAGATGCTGATTGGGAACCCTATGAGGTTGGCCATGGCCCCTACCAGGATGTACAGGCGTGAGGCTAAAATAACAGGGCTTCCTCTTCAGTGTCAATCTCTCCCCCCGAATTTCCCCTGAGAAGAACTGCAGCCAGAGCCGGTAAGAGGGGGTGCAGGTCTGACCAATCTAAGACAGGGCCTTCAGCTTAGCTCTGAAGAAGTTCCCGATGACGGGGAAGGCAGACAAGGCGACCCACCCAACCTAAGACAGGTGGGTTCGCTTTTAAAACAAAAAGGGGGAGATGTGGGACACACCTGGATCAGAAAGAGGCAGTCAACTAGCTGGCCCCGCCAGTTTCTCAGTCCTGGGGCCACGTGTGGCTAAGATGGCACCTGATGCTGAACCCAGAGGCGGGTTCTGTGGGCTGTGATGAAAAATCTGGCCGCCTCTAGGATTGGTCCCCGGCTCTTCCGCCCTTACGGACAGCTCATGCCTCCCCTTACAGTCCTTAGATAGGTGCACGTACACCCCTCCCCTTCCTGCCAATCTTTGATCTGATTGGCTCCTGTGCCTTATAAGTTACACGTGCTCCCCTCAATAAACGAGATCTTGTGCTGACTTGTCTCCCAGATGCGTCTGATTGTCCTCTGGTGAGGGAGGGCCGGGTGCAGGCGGTCTGTCGACCCTTTCCTTTCTTGGCTCATCTGGTCGGGGCGTGCCTTCCCCATCTCTCCCACAGGTCAGGGGAGCACGGGGGGGGAGGGGGCTAAAAACCTCGACCTAAGAGAAAGTAGGGAGCTTCCCAGAGATCAAGAGTGGCTAATTTAATGGCAGCTGGCATTACTTACAAAGAAATTATCTGGAAGGTTTGGTGTTTTCTGTCACTGAGAGTTATGGCTGAGCCAACTTACTGTGCAGGACCAGCCTTTCATTGTTTACACATTTACCTTGTGTCTATCCATACATACATCCATTATCCAACCATTACTTTTCTTCATTCAGTAAGTACTTTATATCAGCCCCTTATACCATCTGTAGGTCCTTGTCCTTGAAGAGGTTGCATCACAGTAGAGGACAAAAATCTGTATACCTCAGTGATGGGCAAAGATCTATACATATGAATTCTACCAACTACCAAGATTTACTAGTGTGGAATACTGAATGGTGTTTAAAGCACTTTAATACAACCCCATAATATGCTATAACTAAATTCCAAACAAACCAGACATTTGAGACCATACCTCAAGTGTTTTATGACAATTTATACTACTTTATTTTTGCCCATACAGTCCTCTTATCTTGTTATATTTATTTTAATATGTTCCCTCTTGTGCCCTTCTCATTACTTTTGTATTTATTTATTTGTTTGTTTATTAATTTTGGTCATGGGGATTGAACTTGGGGCCTGAGTGCTATCTCTGAGCTCTTTTGCTCAAGTCTAGGGCTTTACTGCTTTAAGCTACAGTGCCACTTCTGGTTTTCTGGTGGTTAACTGGAAATAAGTCTTAGGGACTTTCTTGCCCTGCCTTGCTTTGATCCCTGATCCACAGCTCTCAGCCTCCTGAGAAGCTAGGTTTACAGATGTGAGCCACCCATGCTCAGATCTTTTCCTTTTTGTTTTTCTTCTTCACTGTCTCCCCTGATGCTGGAGATTGACCCCAGGACCTTAAGCATATTGAGCAATCACTCCCTAAGGAGTTACATCCTGAACCTTTTCTCATTCTTCTCTTAGATGGCAATTTTCCACCAGTACTTATGGGGTATTACTATATACAGACACTGAGCTAAGACCTAGGATGGACTAGGGAACAGCCATCCCCAGAGCCTTTTCTGTCTAACAGAATCAGTTCAGATTTGCTTGTTGAGTGAACAAAGACAAATACAATTCAAATACCAATGGAATCCATCTTGGGACTAAGTGAGTAGAATTGGGACAGAAACAAATGTTTACCCACCAACTCCTACTCCCCCATTGGTTATGGGATGCCCCAGGGAAAGGTTAATTTAGACTTCCAAGACGGCCCAGTCCCAGAATGTATAAATGTTCCCACAGAGGCCCAACCCCAGGACATCAGAAGACACAGTCCCAGAATGTATAAATGTTCCCACAGAGGCCCAACTCCAGGACATCAGAAGACATCAGAAAACCTTAGGAGAGAAAGACAGAGATGCTTGGTGAGTTGAGAGGAAGACATGCCAAGCCATGCCTGATACAACTGGCAGCTGCGTTGCAATGGCCACGTGATGTAAGTGGAGGAATGTGTAGGAGGTAGGACATACAAATCATCTGATACATATTTTCCTACTATGTTTATGGTCAAAGTCATGTCCACAGCCCTTCCCTCTACTACCACCACAGCAGATTAATGACACCTAAATTAGGTACTGGTCCTCTGGTAGGTACTCTATGATAATTTAAAAAAACCAAAACACAGAGTGCTTCAGGGTTCAATTTAAAGACTGCATTTGGAATGTATACTGAGTAATTTTATAAGCAAACTGTAAGAAATCACCTCTGGTAAACAAAGAGAATGCATGTGACTTGCCTCTGTTTTATAATAAACGAAATGGGAAGTATAAGAATGTCTTACTGGCAAGACTGAAAACTCTCATGTATCTAGCACAATGTTGAAACAGAGCACTTTGCAGAAGGAGTCCACAGTATGATTGCTGGCTGTGGATGTCATCAGTGAGGCCTAGAAATGTGGGAAAGGCAAGAAGAGACCAAAGCATGGCTTTTTGATACTCACTGAATGTCTGTCACACACATGCTTTGAATAAAATGAGCAATTTTTTGAAATCAGTCAGTTCTGGTTTCAGGAGGATTTCACTGCTCTCTATCAAAAACTCCTATTTCTCAAAAATTGGCACAGGCAACACCTTCCTATTCCACACTGTGACTTTTAGTAACATCTGACCTGATCACGTCATAAACCCAGAATGCACTCTTAATTACTGCAGTCCAAGTATTATTTCCCTCATTAGACACAACATTCCAGCACCTACTCAGTACCAGGAAGGGGCTAATAATCTCCTTTCCTTGCTTTAAGCTTGAAAAATCTGCTAAGTTTTTCATAGCCCTGCCTGTTACAACACATTCTTAGTGACAAATGTTTGGGTTTTGTCAAGTGATTTTTTTAACCTCAGGAAAAAAAAAAAACCCTCTAGGTTAGAGGGAAACTGTAAGGTCATTTCGCAAAAGGAACATTTTCCTTCCCTACTCAAAATGATTTTTTTTCCAACTCAACCAATGGTGTATGCCACGTGGCCTATCGATCAAAGCGAAAAGGAAGAGAACAGGTTCCCTCCAGAATACAGGGCAATATTAACCAAACTGTAGTGATCAAATCAACCAGTATACATGGGGTGCCCCTGGGGGCAGCCTTCATTGTCGTGTCACCTCTTGGGTCAGGGCTGCATTCCAAGCTGTATGACAGCTTTTAAGTGATCTTCCAGACGTGGTTTAATGACTGGCAGCTGGAACAACTGATTAGACATGGCTGAGGAACATAGTGGAAATCCTTATTGCTTTTGTGATTAAGAAATGGTGGGCTCCCTAAGGAAATAAAAGCCTGGTCTTACAATGAATACATGAACTGTGTTTGTAGTAGAGGACCAGCAACTTGTCTCCATGATGCTTCGAACTCCTTTTCTTTGGAGACTGGCTTCATGCAACAGCCCCACACCCTGCCTGTGTTAGAGGCAAGCGAGGAAATTTGTGAGCTTTTTAACATTTACAAGGCATATCTATGTGGATCTCAAATACAATCTCATAGGCTATCAGGATCAGGGCATTCTAAGGCTGGCATCTTTAACTGAGTTAATTCAGGGTAATAGGCATCTCTCTCTTGCTTCTCCACCCTCCCCCCCGTGTCCAAATAAAAACCATTAATCTTTATTTCTAACCAATGTGGACAGAGCACCCATTGGGGATATTTTAGGTGTACTATTGCCATGAGAATGGAGGAAGGTAAGAAGTAGCATTCCCAAATAAAAACGTGGGGCCAACTCCACAGCTAGAGAAAGTTACCATAAGCATAGCTTGGTGACTGTTTTCATCACTTCAGAGGGTAGGGGGTGAAGACTTCATTATTATTATGAGGTATATTAAAACAACCAAAATGTTTTTCATTCACAACTGGGTAGGCAGCTAGACCATTGCTTCTTACACGCTAATCATCTGATAAATGAAAGGAATCATCTGAGTAAGGTACATATACTGATTCAGTAGGTCTTGGGGCAGAGAATGTAGAGCTATCTGAACTTGTATTCAACTCTACTTCAGTAGACTGCTTGCGATGTACCAGGCACTTCAAAAATATTTCTCTAGTTTACTGCAGAGTTACTTGAGGCCTACTCTGGTTCATAGGGTAGGTCCAATAGTAGGTAAATAATGAAGCTAGAAATCAAATCAGGAAGCCATTGTTCAGATGGCATATTAAATCACCTCCCTAAGGTGGCTCTCAAATGCAATGTTGGATTCAAAATAAGGCACAGGAAGGTGGGTAATGTGTCAGAACTCCTGAGTATTCCATCTGTAAAGGCTGCGCAGAGGTAAGAAGCCATGGGCAGCTTTACCTCTGCCAGTGAGAACACCAAAAGTACATCCCAATATCTGTTTCTTCCTCCCATTGGAAAAGCACTTAAGCACTGATAAGAGAAATGCTCCAGCTGTGAAATTTAATTCAGGTAAGAAATTAACTGAATTATTCAGTTTGGAAAACAAACAGCTGGTAGGAAGTGTGCTGTTTCCCAAATAAAGATTTCAGATGCTTGTCAGAATATATTGATCTAGCGATAGGAAAAGAAGAAAGACATGGAGGGGTTATTCGTGAGAAATCAGCTATCTGTACTCTTTATCATAGCAAAGCATGACAGCCTGGATCCAAAGGTTTCCTCCTGTCAATAATGCACCAAGAGGACATTTACTGAGCAGATCTGAAGTCAATGAGCTGTTTTTGGTTCTGCATTTGAGGTTACTTATGGCTGCTGAAAAGCAAATCACTCTTATTCATGGGCTGTGAACTCCTTTAGAATGGAGTACCAGAGTAATTGTGAGATCCTGAACAATGACATTATTCACTCAGGGTCCAGTACTTGGGAAGAAGTCCAGACTGACTATCCATCCATCTTTCAGGGAGGATTTCCAGGGTCAAGGCACAGAGGGGTAAGCTAATCAATGAAACCAAGGTAAACTGGCTTTCACAGGGACATTAATAAAAATTAGAGGACTCATGCAAATAATGAACTCAATCTTGTCTCTCTTTCTCGCTAGAGGAGAAACTGGGATCTGGTGAGTTCAAGAAACAGTTGAAATATGATGGAAATTTTGGCTCTTTTGTGCTTATCAGATTGGGCAACGGGGGGGGGAAGGGAGGGAAGGAGGGAGGAAAGGGAATGAGAGAGAGAGAGAGAGAGGGAGAGAGAGAGAGTTAGAATCAAGGGCACACAGTGTCAATCCTGGATTTGCAGCTTAGCCTCAGTAATCACTAGCAAGATGTTCTGAGCAAGCCATCTACCCCCATAAACCTCTTCATCTTCAATAGGAGTTATGTATTATTCTAACACAGAACTCTAAGGAGAATGATATAATGTATAAAAACAACTTAAGGTGGCATATAAACTAAGTCCTCATAAACCATTGTTGCTATTATTCAGATATTTAAATGATATTTACAAAAGTATAAACCTCCAAGAAAGCACAGCCTCATATCTAAATGAAAAGTAGAAAATTCATCCAAAGTGGTCTAGAGACATTTTAAAATGCAGAAGTTTATGTATCATATTCAATTAGCTTTTTTATTGTTCAATTTTTTTCATAGACATAGCTTTAAAGTGTTTGGGGGCCTAACAAAGAATACTCATAGGGTTAAATTGTACTTTATTTTGAAGGAGTAAGACACATCTTTGAAATACAACCCATAATGTGTTTCAGTTTAAAAGATAACAAGGCTTTTTCATGCATGACTGCACTTCGTTAAGGAGTGAAAACGGGCTGTTAGGGCTGTTACTAAAGTGTCAACACAATTGTCCTCCCGGAAACTTAGTTTATTGTAAGTATTTTTTAAATTTTCAGCACTTCTTTTTGTTTGTTCTTCCTGAAGCATATAAAGATCCAACCATGGTTAATTTTTAAAAATCAAAGATTTCCTTTCAGGCTTTCTGACTTACCAGTACTGGGGGTGACCAAAGTTTTTTGGTCCCAAATAGTGAAGATTTCTTCTGTTGTTTTTTTGCATTTCACCTATGAGCAATTCCTCACTCTCCCCCCATCCCCCGTGTGTGTGTGTGTGTGTGTGTGTGTGTGTGTGTGTGTGTGCGCGTGCGCGTGCACGCGCAAGCACGGGTGCCAGCACTGAGTTTTAAACTCTTAGCTTCTCACTCATGGTTGGCGCTCCTACCACTTGAGCCACAGCCCCACTTTCTGCTATTTTGGTGGTTTGCTGCCTCGGAAGTAGCTAAGATTACAAATGGGAGTCTTCAGCACCCAGCTTACCCAGCAACAATTTCATTGCACTGTTGTTCAATGGGAAATGCTCTCTTGACAAGAGTTCTCAAACCAAAAAGAGTTTTTTGTTTTTTTTTGCCAGTCCTGGGCCTTGGACTCAGGGCCTGAGCACTGTCCCTGGCTTCTTCCCGCTCAAGGCTAGCACTTTGCCACTTGAGCCACAGCGCCACTTCTGGCCGTTTTCTGTATATGTGGTGCTGGGGAATCGAACCTAGGGCCTCGTGTATCCGAGGCAGGCACTCTTGCCACTAGGCTATATCCCCAGCCCTCAAACCAAAAAGAGTTTTCTAGCAAGAAAAATGCTCCATCAGGGTTACTGTGAAAAAACGGCTGGGTTTTTGACACTGAAGTTAACTGAAACATGGGAAAGACATCTCCGCTAATCCTTGTCCTGTTCTGGATGAGAAGAGTGAGTTTTCTCTTCCCTTCCTTCCCTAATGCCTGGGCATTCCCCCCTTCACCTGCTTCTCCATCAGGAATGAAAGGCATCATTTCACATTCCACCTGTATTAGGAAAAAGCAGCTTCTTATGAGTTTGTACATTCATCCCTCTAATCTTTCCCCTTCTCCTGGCAGCGTGAATAATTTTAACATTGCCAATCACTACAAATCTATTCTCTATGCCTGTCCTTTTTTTTTTGGCTTCCCACTTTACAGTGTGGGGAATCATTACCCAGCAGCCCTGATAAGAAGATAATGAAACAATCCCCTCTCAAGCGGATCAGGTGGCTGTCAGACTAAAATGACACCACTGGTACACGCTTGACATGCTGCCCTAAGCTAATTGATGGCAGACAATGCAACTGTCTCCCAAGTACTAAGACAAAGAAAACACATTTGAGTCACTTGATGGGAGAGCTACCTGGCAACGAATAAACAAATGTGTTAGGGAGATGTTGTAATAAGGTAAGCCAAGGCACAACTCTGCAGAACGTACCTATTAATGTTAAGCTGAAGAGTGCTGCTGTTCACTGGGGAACAGAAATAAATAAGATAAAAATGAGAATTTATTGATGATTGGACAGTTACATGAATATTCTAAGTTTGCTTACAAATAGATATTCCCCCATGAGCTCCAAACTTCTATGTAGGCTGCCCAATTACATTTCCACACCGTACTGCTGGATTTATAGCCAAAAAAGAAGTTATTAGTGTTTGGAAAAAGATGCATGCTTACATGCCTTTCTGGAATGCACTGTGATCCAACCAGGAGACAGTGGCTGATCTCATCCATGTAAATGCCAAAGGTTGATATCAAACATTTGGAAATAGCAGGTGTAATTAGCTTCATGCTCAGGAAAGATCTTGTTCCATCTGTATTTCAGCACAAAGACATTTTGTAACATGCAGAATGGAGTTACTCTCTGAGCTTCTCTCCAACCAACAGTTCATACAGCATGCTTGGAGTTTTTAGAAAACATGCAAGATATTTAACCTTGAGCCTTGTACCTTATATTTTTTATTACCACCTTTCATTCCTCCTTCCTGCTTGTTATACAGAGAGTCAGTAAAAGAAGATGAACAAGAGTATGAACCACACCGACTTTTCCTGTAAGAACTCTTTAGGTTCCTCCTTGTTCCCAAACTCTTCATTATTCTTTCCTTAGTTATCTATCTCCTACCTGTGCCATGTTGGCCACACAAAATATGTTCTTTCCTCTCAGAGCTGTTGAGTGAGTAACACACTCATTTTTCCCAGGACTTCTGAAGGCACTCCACAGCCAAGGCTCCTTGAAACAGATTTAGAGCACAATCAGATAATCCTTCCCCCCACCCCAATCCAATTTGTGTGTGAGCATGTCTGTGTGTGTGTGTGTGTGCGCGCACACACATGTGTAATGGAGCTTGAACTTAGGGAATAGGTATTATCTCTTAGTTGTTGTTGTTGTTTTGCCCAAGGTGGTTCTCTGGCCCAACAAAACACAGTTCCACTTCTAGCTTTTATTTTTTTGGTAGATAAGTGGAGAGAAGAGTTTCATGGACATTCATAGTCTGTCTGGCTTTGCACCATGATCCTCAGGCCTTAGCCTCCTGAGTTACCAGGATTATAGGCATAAGCCACCAGCACCTAGCTCCAAATCCAATTAATTAATTAATTAATTTTGTATTGTCCAATGTAATTTCACAAAGGGGTTTCAATTCAATGTGTCAGTGTGAACACAATGCATCTTGATCCATGTCACAAACCCTTTCATCATTTTCCCTCATCTCTCCCAACTCCACCTGTCCACTCAATTTATCTAGTTTCATTTTTACATATGTGTATTGAATATTATGACAGCATTCACTCCCTCCTCCTCTCTCCGTTCTCTGCCCCTCTTTCCTTTACCTCACTTCTCTCTCCCCAACAACACATTTTCCAGTTTCCTGGTATCCATTTTGCTAAACTGTAAGTTAGTTTTTCATAGAGGTTAAACCATTGGATTCCAATCCTGAATATACCATACTTTAGTTACTATGTTTGCATATAACATTGCTCTATTTGTTTACATATGTATTTATAATTCAGATCTAACTTCTTCATATGCCCTTTGTCTCTCTGTGCCATGCCTGACTGACTTTAGTTACCATGTCCCCCCTCCCCTGCCCCAGGTCTCTCCATTTCCCTGCTAATAGCATAATGGCATAATACAGTGAGCAAATTCAGCAGGAAACTCCAGCCTGCGGCAGAGAACCACTTCAATTTTTAGTCAAATCAAAGATTTAAATCATTAAACTTAAACTCTCCTAGGAAATCTCTCCTCCCTACCTATGTAAAATGGAGCAACAACATCCCCTCTTGGGGACCATACTCAGCGAGCAACCAGAGTCTGCAGTTACCACTAGCCTTGGGCAACACAGCAGGGATGGTGAAGTTGGTTGTGACTGTAGATTCTGTCCTTTCTGCCCTTTTCACAAAACTTTATCCACCCCCTTTCCTTTTTCCTTCAGGTGCTTAGTGTTATTTCCTAATTTACTTTGCTCTCAAGACAAAGATAAGAAATGTATACATATTATCATGAATGTATACCCTTATACATTTCCAAGGAATTTGTTGTTGTTTTGTCAGTCATAGGCTTAGACTCAAGGCCTGGGTGCTGTCCCTGAGCTCTTTCGCTCAAGGCTAGCTCTTGACCACTTTGAGCCACAGTGGCATTTCTAGGTTTTTGGTGGTTAATTGGAGATAAGAGTTTCATGGACCTTCCTGCCTGAGCTGGATTAAAACCACAATCCTCACATCTCAGCCTCCCAAGTAGCTAGGATTATAGGTGTGAGCCACAGGTGCCTGGCTAGGAATTTTGATGTACAATTTACTTCTAGCTGTAGAGGATTCAATCTTTTAATTATAACTATTTCAAACATCCTTATTGTGGGAGGCATATTTTGTATTTTAGGGAAGCAAGTGTCTTCTCTGTATGTCTGCAAGAGGTTTAGATTTTAGAATGCATAATCCTTAGCTTGGCACATTTCCCTTCTTAGGAAAAATAGATGAGTAGAGTAAAACCAAGCCTATTCCTCAACCTTCTGCCAACCTTTGGCTCAGCATCACTAGAATGAAGCTCTCTGTCCTCTGGCAACTTTTCCCTTGTTGGGAACTGTTTCAGAAAAGGCTTCCTTTTCAACATGGCCCTTGGAGTGCATTTTCCGATAAATGACAGAGCTCAGAGGAGGCTATTTACAAAACAACAAATGACATCAAAAGGGACCAAGGCTATACCTCAATAAGGCCAAAAC
Source organism: Perognathus longimembris pacificus (assembly GCF_023159225.1). NCBI lineage: Eukaryota > Metazoa > Chordata > Mammalia > Rodentia > Heteromyidae > Perognathus > Perognathus longimembris. The sequence continues at coordinate 101,334,169 of NC_063161.1, forward strand.
AATGCTTGTAAAAATGTCCTGGTAGGAGTCATCAATTCGATTTCTTCTTTCTTCTGCCAGCCTCATACTCACAAATTCACTGTTCATGAAGTTCAATTTTCAAGCAGACATGACGGTGCCCTGTGTAGCCAGTGTCAGTCTACTTCTGCTCTTCATAGCAACAGAAAAACAAGTCCAATTTACAGATCCAAATAGAGGTCTTAGAATGTAGAATGACCAAGGTGTCATCTTGACTACATCTTGGTAGGAATTCTTTCTATCAAAACGTCTGTTTCTGAACAGTAGCAGCACATCATATAAAAGGAATGGGAAGAAGGGGTTTGAAAATGTCCCTGCCACAAATGTCATTCCTGGCTATTCTATGAGCTTTTAAGCAAAGAGGAAGGGAAAAAATAAAATGAGCATCCACTTCTTATTTGCCAGTTGGCAGGGAGTATACTGAGCTACCTTATTTATGCTATCTTATTTAATTCTCACAACAGCCTATTGCATCCTTACCACTACTTTATAGAGGAAGAAATAACTTTCGCCCCCATATTCTATTATCATAGCAAAAACAAATGTGAAAAATAAAAAGAAACACTGTTTTAGAACACTCAAACACTAGTAACGATCAAAACCCAATTTTGACATATTGAGTGTGGGGGCATTGCCACTCAAGTAACAAGTTTTGGATTCTAATCTGTCTATCTTAGGAGACCTACAGTAGACTTCTTTAATTACAAAATGCAATGTGAATTAGTGGACAAAGTATTAGAATACAAAATGCACAAAAGCATGTTTCAGTTTTCTTCTATTCTACTATACAATGCGGATTAAATTCTCAAATTCTTTAGCTTTGCAATCTTTTCTCATTTCTTAAAAACAAATAAAGAATAAGGATGGTGAGTGATTGTGATACATGTTTCCTCGACAGAGTGTGCATTTTCCTAGTATTTTGATAAGAATTCAGTAACAGATGCTGAGCACTTCCTGGTCCTGAGAACTCTTAAGAGGAAGTGTGGCATTTCCTCTCAATAAGAAGAAACTTTGGGTTAAAGGAAGAGGAAGTATTTCGACATATAAGTATCCTATTTGAGTAAAAACTAGTTGTACACATGATCACAAGGACAGTATAAAACTGTACACAGCCAGTGATAAGGTATTACTTAAAAAAACAGACTCCAAAGATAGAACCTCAGGATGCCTGGTACTCCAACAAAACCCTGGCTCCTAAACATTCCCTTCATGCTAAAAAATCTGGGCAGGTGATGCATTGCATTTTTCTCAAAGTGCATCTTTTCTTCAGAAATGCTTATGCACATCCTCTTAAACCAGCCTGAGGAGCAAGTTCCTCTGCAGAGCCATGAGAGTTTAGCCCTTTCCCCTTCAACTAGTGACTATCTCATGTTCTACAGCAGCTTACTCCTAGAAGGTAGACAAAGAACTTTTTTTCATATCCCCACTGTATCAGATTCAATGAAGCCTAATAAACCTATGTCTGCATAAAACGTGGTTAGACATCAATAGAACTTCTAGGATGAGATTCAACTCTCAACATCAAAGCTCATGGGTAGTTGGAGTAGTGAGAGCAGGAGCTAGACATAAACAACTAAGCTAATTGAGAGAGAATATATCTGGAACCTAAGGAACAAGCCCAGGTCAGAGCTAGAAATATAAAGGCAAGAGCTAACTCATCACTCAGGTGGAGAAACCAAGACTTCAAGGAGGCTGTCCTAACTTTCAGTAATCTGAGGTGGGCTGTTAGGGCAGCATTTATGGTTTGACTCAAGGCCAGGGTACCTGAACAGGGATGGTAAGTTTCTGACAATAGTTAGAAAGAATGTATGTGAACAGCTTCACTGTGGGACAGTGCTGTTGGTTATAGAGGGATAAGTAATTTTCACAATACTGAATTCATTTCCTACAATCCACTCCTTTATAACTATAATGTGTGGCAAGTTAGATCAAAGTTAATTCAGTCAGTTTAGAGTTCAATTTATTCCTCATGTTTCTTTTTAGTGCCCATACAACTATACAAAAGGAATTTTCACTGACCATAAACACTCTGAAAATGCCCACTTACTTTTTTTTCCTCTGTTACTCAGAAGAAAGAGATGTAACAACCTATTATTTCTTTCCTCTGATGCTAAATTCACTTGAAGCAGAAAGTTAGGAGTCTGGGGCCAGATGATTGGTCCTTACTTCCTAACCACAGAAAGGTAGTAACTTCTCATTTTAGAAAACCTACCCTAAATTCTGTCTTGCCATTCATATCTTCTTTAAGACCTCCTGGGGAATACAACAAGGGTAGATCCAGCCTTCCCTTTTAATACCCTACTTGGATGCTGGCAAAATAGTATTAGATAAGGAAAAATAAAAGAAATAATAATGTACAAACAATCAAGACTTTACCATATGGGAATAAAGGTTACCTTTGCCCCACCTTACTATACTTTTCTCTCTTCAGGGAGGTATGAAATTGTTTTGGCCCATCCATACAGATATTGTTACAGAAAAAAAACGTGCATATTGTACAACTGAGTAATTCAGCTTAATCTTGCAGGAAAAACTCAAAGTAATGCAAAGGAAGGAGTTGATGTGGCAAACTGAAGCACCATCTGAAGCAGCGTGCAAAGACATAAAGATATTAAGAGTAGCTTCATATGTGCAAATGTGGCTTGGCCTGGCTGGGAATGGACGTGTTATCTTTGGTGTTTTAGTTGTGTAATTGTGAAGATCTTATTGTTAATCAGCATGTGAGCAACACCAATACAACCCTTGTGTGGGACAGCAAATTGAATATCCATGCTTAGGTTTTCTGAAGTGAACAACAGAAATGTATTCCCTGGAGAAATCCTCACTCTAACACCTTCCCCTTCTCCCAGTCAGAATTGAGATTATGATTCACTGTAAGTCAGAGTCACATATTTTATGGGCCCAGATGGATGATTTTCACAGCATGGTCCCTAACCTCATGGCAGCCAATGTCATCTGGAGAGATGACAGAATCATCTGGAAGAAATTCAGATTTTGGGACCCATTCAGACCTACTGAGTCAGAAACAAAGCACCAAGCAGGGAGAATGAGAAAGGGGTAACTGCATTTTTTTCACAAGATTTTGGGGTTACTTAGAGTACACTAAAGGATCAGATAGAGAGTAGGAAGGAATTTATCTATAGGTTAAGGCTAGCAGGAACCACAGAGACAAGTAAAAGAGAGACTTGCTCCTATCCTCATTGATTCTCCAATCCAAATCAGCAGATAATCAATGCAAGAGATGCCACAAAAACAACACATGCTTTTCACAGCAGCTTAAGAAACCATTAAAAGAAATACTTTAAAAGGGGGTCCTTTAAATCTCTTTTGTACCCAGTCTACAAGTCCTTCTGTCCATGGCCATCCCAATGTTTTTGCTTGCTGTTTCATACATGTGAACTTTGAAGCAAATCAATGATTTCTAAAGATAATGCAAGAAATAACTATGTATTTTTATAATGCTGTCTATTTTTTAATATAGACCTTCATGTAGATCATGTTTTATCTTCACAATCCTCCTGCAAAGTTTAACCTACTGGAAATCTGTGCATCAATTTAGTACCCTCTAATAAAGTCCCAAAATTAACAACCATTTTCTGAGAACAGACTATAGGAAGCACTTTTATAGAAAATTATTTCTAACACTTACAACGTTGCAAGCTGTCCAAAGACAGCAAATACATCCAATTTGAGAATGTGGAAAATATATTAAAACATATACCATAATGTCCCATTAAAATGAAATACTATTTTACAAAGTATGATAGTATAATATTAGGCTTTCTATAGATTTAGTATAGTGCTATTTATCACATAAACTAATGATATTGTAAGAGAAAAACCCCCATCTTTCAGTAATGAGAGTTGAGAGAAGGAAATGGTCATATGTGGCTTCAAAAATCCCTGCTCTCAAAAGAAATCTGTATATTCCTTCTATATTTCTATATGACATCTGAATTAAAATTTGTACCTTACTTGAAAAACCTAGTGTCCCATTCAAAATTCGAATGATTTAACAGGACTTATAAACACTGAACAAAAGAATAATTTTATAGCCCAAAGAAGTGGTACCAATGTAATCCCCCATCCTTGTAGATTTCTCTTGGTTTGTCCAGTTGCATTAGTTCTTAATTCAATTAAAGTGGATTCCATGGAACTCAAACATCTCAGCCACACTGGCCTTATGATGCCTTCATAACTTGTTTCACTGGCTAAGGTCATGACTTTCTTATTAAATCCAGAGCCCAGCTTCGGGATGGAAGAAGCCATTGCTTTGTGGTCACCCAGCCACCAGATCATCTTCCACAGAGCATTCTGTTAGGGAGTAGACTCCCTGCCAAGAACAGGCAGATGTTCAAGCTGCCTATGATGTTGGACACTCACTAAACTTTAGGATTATCTGCTTCATTAGCTTATCACAGGAGCTCAATAGAAGATCGGTACTGGTATTAAAGCCTTAAAAGTGGCATTCACATCTCAATCTACTGATAAGTCTCTCAGTTTTATCAAATAAATTAATGAATTTCCAGGCTGGCCTGGGGGCACAGAATCTTTGAACAAAAGGGCAGAAAATAAAAAGTGAGCCATCCTTGAGGCTTGTTCATCACTGGCCAGCCTTCTTCCGTTAGATCACAACATTGCTCTCAGGTCGGGGCAGAAGCCAGGTTGGGGAGCCCTGGGATTTTCAGAATAGTGGAAAAGTAAACACTTCAATTTAAAATCATCCTCAACATGGCCTCAAGTTTATTTGGTTGCTTTAACCTGGGACACCTATTTTCTTCTACAGAAATGAAAGTCTTTTCAGGCAATCTATTTCACTTAGGCTCTGTCTTATCAACCTGAAAGGTTTGCTTCAATAAGGAAAGACATTTTAGGAGGCATATGAATTTCATGTGCTCAGAGCTGGGGAATCTAGTGGCATCTAGATTAGGCCTCTGCATTAGGCCTTGGGTGTGAGCCCCAGCCCTGGGGGAAAAGAAGACACACAGGAGGCAAAGGAAAAGAAGTCTGTGTATCAGAACTGCGACCGTTCCTGCTTATTGTGATGTTCTGGAAACCATCTCTTTGGTGAAAACCTTGTAAATCATGATTCACCAGCCACTGAAAATATCCACTTCAAAAACAAGACATCTGGAGATTCTGAGTCCTGAATTACTGTGGCTGTTCTAAGACTGGTGTTCAAAGCCACATTTTACTGTTTCCTGCCCTCCACAAATATGTCCCAATAGATAATACACAAATATTTTTGGAACAAATCATTTTGTCAGCATTCAAAGGCACAAGTATCTGACCATCATGAAATAGATAAGATACCTTCCTCGTTTTGAATAACAGAAAGTGAAGGGAATAACTTTGAGTATTTTTGCCATTTAGACAAGCCTTATTTTTCATTAAAATGCCTTAACACTTCAGATTTTACATTCAGCTAATTGATGAACAGTTTCCAGTGGCACCTTTGGCATTTTTTCACAGTTTGACTTTTTTTTCCATAGAGCTTAGCACATGCTTGCAGCTGATGTACAAATACAAGTATGTTTCTAGCACTTTTACAGGAAAGCTACAAGTTTTGTCCTGTAGCTTTTCTTCCTGTTTGGTTCTGCCTCTTCTGAGTTCGTTGCCTACTTTGCAAAATAAAGGTATAATCATACATATATGTGTGATATTATATAGTACATATAATAATTAATATGCACACCTAGATGTATATGCCAATAAAGTAAAATAGGGCCTGAAGGAAGCAGGAATCAGAAGTAGGGAGATAGAGTCTCATGGGTATAAGCTACCTTTGTTCCAGGAACAAAGTTGACTAAGATGGTCACCTGTCTGCATTAAATATTCTTAGCATCCCAGAAAATGTATGTCTATCTGAAGCTGTTAGGTCAATGGCTATGGCAACTTAACTTCCTTGTGCTTGTTGGCAGCACAATTGCCACAGCTGGAGGCTCAAGATCTCTGTGAGATCACGACACAGAATGTAAAAATCTATTTGGAATCACAAAGCCATTTTAAACTAAACTTTACAATCTTTAAAATTCCAAAAATCTACAGACACTAGCAGACATCCACAAACATACACCAAAAACACATGAGGGTTCTGAACATGAACCACATGCTGTGTGTGAGTGTAACAAAGCTATCAACATTTCTCATGGTTGTAGATAGCATGGCTCTCTCCAGGCCATTTCAAAGAGGGCTGAATAAAACATGCCTGGCCTATCATTGGAAATGATTGATATTTAATATCGATCTATTCCTCAGTCACTTGTAAATAGCTCTTGGGTTATAGATATATATTATGGACTGAAGAAGTAGGAGAGTGTTGTATGGATTGTTTAACCCGATTGCTAATTTAATGTGCTAGAATAAATGTTCAAATAACAATTTAGCAAATTATGAATCTGTGTATATGAATGAATATGTAATCAAAATATAATCATTCTTCAGGTACATATCTAATATAAATATTTATGTATGTGTCATACTGTGCTATGGCATATTTTGTATGTGAGTGTGTGTGTGTGTGTGTGTTTGTGTAAGCACCTTATTTGAAACTTCTAACATTGAATATCATTTCTATGGGTCCCAAAAGAAGTTTTAACCAAAGGAAAAGCTAAAGGTCCACTAAAACTGAACCATGGATGTTGATGTCTGGTAGTATTGAAATCAGCAGTTAATATCCATTTTTTCCTGCATTTAGACCATCTGAGAACTATTAAATCAAAAAGCTATACATTGGGTGCTAGTAATTCATACCTGTAATCATAGCTACTTAGGAGGTTGAGATCTGAGAATTATGGTTCAAAACCTAGACTGGTCAGTAAGGTCCACAAATAATGGCATCTCTAATGAGCCATCAAAAAAAAACCAGAAGAGGAGCTGTGGCTCAAATTAGAGATTTGAGTGAAAAAATTAAGGGATAGCACTTAGGCCCTGACCTCTAGCCCCAGGACACAATAAAAGCTATACAAAAGGGAACAAGAGAAGGTATTGATTGTGTGTGTTTGTGTGTGTGTGTGTGTGTGTGTGTGAGAGAGAGAGAGAGAGAGAATATAAGCAAAGTATATTATATACATGTTTGAATAAATACAATATAATACTCTACAAGGATGCCTTCAGTAAATTCTTCATTCTGTTTTCTTAATTCTTTGTTCTTTATGGATTAATTAGTACTTTTCAAAAGAAAAATAAAAGACCAGCTTGCTAGCCCTGGGTATGGCATCGGGTGGAGGTGAGAGTGGGTGGGAAGTTTAATTCAGAGCAAATAGAAAGTACTCAGGGGCTGCAGTGGGGTGCAGCTGAGACTTTGGTTTCCATACAGCCTACAATAAGAGCTTTCTGTATGCAATGACAGTAATTATGTTTGTGCGTGTACATCACCACTGTCGCACAAAAATGCAGGCCAAGAAAGTAAGCAAAAAAAAAATTCCTTGTAGTACTTTCTGTACTTTTCACCACATACATGCAATTTTCTAAATCTAAAGTCATTTACTATTCAATCCCAGGCAGCAGGAAGGTGCTTTGGGCTGCCTTCCCCCTTCCTCTTCTTTCAAGAGTTGCAAGACTACTAATGAATATTCTTACAAGTCAATCTTGGGGCATTTGGAGCTTCATTTTCAAATAAAACCACAACAATGACTTTTCCACTAAGAAATTTACTTTCAGCCTGTTACCTGTTTAAAGGTGTGTGGAGGGGGCAGTTATTTCCTCTGAATCTAAATCAAGCCAGTAAATTTAAGATACCTGGGAGGGCTGGGTGCACTGAACTTTTGCAGAAGTCCAAAATTAAAAGAGCTAATGCACTATTTTACTGTGTTTCTGGACAAGGGAAAACAAACATAAACACAAAACAGTTTGCTACCAAATGTAGCTCAGGAATCACAGAGAGGGGAGCAATGTGTAGCTCATTGACAAAGCCAAATACAGATGGTTTTAGGCATAATTTGTTCATGTGACATTCCCTTTCACCAGAGTAAAAGGCCTAAAGAAGGATGGTTGTAGTTGGCTCTGCTTTTGCTTTCTTACCTGGGTAGAGGTCAGGACCGGACCTGGGGGAGCAGCCCAAGGGGCCTTCTGCAGCAGTATCTCTTGGGGAAGTGGCTGGCTGCAGGGGCTGCACAGTGAGGCAATCTGTGAGAAGGTCTGGATGAAGCTCTGCGCTGGACCGCAGCTAAGAGAAGGAGAAAACAGACAAGAGATGGAGAAGGGAAACTGGTCCTTGGAACACATGCTCAGAAAGACCTCATACCCTATGGTTCAATGCAATTCAACCCACAAATATTTATTAAGAGGCCCATATGAGGAAAGTATCTGCTTCATTCACTGTCAAAATTTTTGAAAAGCCAAACTTCACTCCTGGTAACACTTGCCAGGTACTTTAGACTAAAAGTAAACTTGGACTTTCCATGTCAGGGAACCCAACTTCCTATTATGCTTCCAGATATTTGCTCTGTATCTAATGGGAAATTGTAACAATAATAAAAAATGAACAAATTTCATCCATATTGGAAAGTACTTTTAAAATATAGAGCTACTGGAATAGAAATACCACTCAGACAATGGAGAACCATTCACTGAGAACTGACTCCTACAAATTCTACAAGAGAGGCAAATATTCACATTAAATTTTAAAACATTATTAGCTATGATTAAAAGTAGAGCTTAACAAATGTACAACAAAAACCCAACAAGTTACGTGGGGTAAAAAAAGCAATTTAGATCTTGACTTTATCATACACAACAAAATTCTTTATAGATTGAAGAAGTCACATAAAAAACAAAACAATAAAAAAAATCTTAGAATAAGAGTAGGTGAAAATTTACCTGTTCTATTAAAAATAAGCAAGTCTGATTTTTTAATAGAAATTTAAATGGAAGGTTTAGTGACATAAAATTATCAACTCGATTGTTCAGAGACATACTCACAAACATTCTGGAAATATGTAATTTTTACAAAACAACTATATTGCAAATAGTTATCTTTGCCATTTAAAGAGCTACAAGCTAGAACTGAAAAATGAGACTGAATGAAATTAAAAGGTTTCTTCTGCACTATAAAGGAAACATTACCACAGTGAAGGGACAGCCCATCGACTGGGAGCAAAATTTTTGCCAGCTATTCATCTGACAAGGGATTAATAGCTAAAATATATAAAGAACTAAAAAAAATAAACAGCAAAAGAATAATCCAATCAATAAGTGGGCAAGTGAATAGATCTCAAAGAATAAATACAAATGGCCAATAAGTACATCAAAAAAGTTCAACATCCTTAGTCACAAAGAAAAATGCAATCAAAACAATATAGAGATTCTAGTCAAAACCCAGTCAGGTTGCTATCATCAAGAAAATGAGACAGTAACAAGTGCTGATGATGGGACAAATGTGGGTGGGACTATCAATTGGCCCAGGCAATATGGGAAACAATAGGGAGGCTCTTCAAACAATACAAAATGATCCTGCTGTCTAACTCCTAGGTATACATGCAAAGGGCTGAGAGACAGCATAGGATAGCCTCTCATCGGGTTGACTGCAGCACTTTTCAATAGACCAATAGATGAATGGAAAACGGAAATGTGGTAAGTATACACAATAGCACATTTTACAGCCAGAGAGGAAAAAAGGAGATTATGTTGTTTCCAGGAAAATGGATTGAACTAGAGATCATTGTGTTAAAAAAATAATCCAAGCTCTGAAAGACAAATATTAAATATTTTCTCTCATTTGGAAAATCTAGGTCTATAAATAAACAACAAACAAAATATGTGAAGGTAAAAGGTGGACTCTTGGGGAAGAAGGACCAGCAGAGAGAAAACAGAAAGGTAGATGAATGAATAAGATGAAAATACATTGTACACAAGAATAAAAGTTATAATGAACCCATGTTCATATAATAAAAAATAAAGACAGCATTTAAATTTATTTTATGGAAATAGCATTTATAAATGTTTAAATATAGGGCCAGAGTACACTTAATCCTTTAACAACTATTCACTGAGTGTCCCATGCTTCTTTTGCCCTCAAGAGCATTGCCCATCTTTATCAAGTTTCCGCTTTGAGGATGAGGGTGAAGGACAAACAGGAGACATGTCACATCGGACAGTGTTGAGCTCTGTGAGAAAGGGAATGCTGAGAAGTGAGATATTGTTTGGGAGGAGGGTGGTGAGTTTCGATGGGGGATAGGAAATGTGATTGCAATAATAAAAGTCTTTGACAGGAGTGAGAGGATGAGGCCCACAGAGCCATGGGAGAGAACTTGCAGGCCAGGCCCTTTGTGTACCTGCAATGACTTGCCAAGCAGTAATAGGGACACAGATCAGGCCTAGGCCCTATGACACACAGGATGCATGGGATACAGGGAAGAGCTGTACAAAGTCTTCACATGGAGACAAAATGTTTAAAAGGAAAACTAGAAATGGTAAAAGGGAAAATAGCAGACTTACAGAGAAGTATAATGTTAAAACTTACTGATCAACAGGGCTGAGAATATGCACTAGTGGTAAAGTGCTTGCCTCGTATACCTGAAGCCCTGGGTTCGATTCCTTAGCACCACATATATAGAAAAAAAGCCGGAAGTGGCGCTGTGGCTCAAGAGGTAGAGTGCTAGCCTTGAGCAAAAAGAAGCCAGGGACAGTAACTCAGGCCCTGAGTCCATGCCCTAGGACTGGCAGCAAAAACAAAACAAATAAACAACAACAACAAAAAACTTACTGATCAAATGATCAGAAACTATAACTTGATATAAAAAGGAAGTGGTAGTGAAAGCCGGATGCGGATGGTTGATGCCCATAATCCAAGATACTCAAACTGATATCTACAGATCACTGTTCAAAGCAAGTCCAGGCAGTTAAATTTCCCAGATCTGGACTCCTATCAACTATCAAAAGCTGGAATTGTAGATATGGATGGCTCAAGTAGCTGAGTGCCAGCCATGAAAAATACAAAAGCTGAATGAGAACTTGAGACTGTGAGGCTTAAAGTTCAAGTCCCAATAAACACACACACACACACATACACACCACAGGAAGAGAAAGAGAGAGAGCGAGAGAGAGGTGGTTAGTTACAGAAAAAGGATTCATCTTTTTTTCTTTCTTTTAGGTACTAGGGTTTATTAGGCAAGCTATCTACCACTTGAGCCATTTCTCTGGTTTGGGGTTGTTTTTTGTTGTGGGTTTTTTTTTTTTTGCAGATGGAGTCCTATTTTGCAGATAAGAGTCTCCTGGGCAGATGTTAATCAGCAATCCTTGTACACATGCCTTCCAAGAAGGCAGCTTGGATTACAGACATGTTGCCACTACATCTAGTATGTTTGTTGAGGTAGGATTTTATGATATTTTAAACTAATGTCCTCCTGATCTCTGCCTCCTAAATATTTGGAATTTACAGACAGGAACCATTGTTAAATACCATGAGGAGGAAAATACTGCTACAAACTTTCTAGATGGTTTCAGGAAATATTTTTCAGAAGACCTTAAGTAAAATAATTTTATTTTAGAATCTGTTTTAAGGAAACGGTTAGAAATAGAAGGAAAGATCAATAAACATACACATGTACACACACACACATATCCAATGATATTAGAGCATTACTTATAGCAGTATTAAAGATTAGTTAAGTTTCATAGATGCCTACAATTAGGGCTAATAGCTAATCTTACATCAGTTTGATGGAACATTATGCAACAGTTAACATGATATTCTTGAGGGTGTTAATCAAGAAGCAAAACACAAAATTCTCTATACAAAATGTTAGCAGTTACATAAAGAACACATAGACAAAATGCCAGAGAAAAAGGAAACTCCCATATGAGAACCTAATGTTTGTTCTCTGCTAGAATGTTATGAATTTGTTTCCTCTACTTTTTAAAATCCTTTCCTCTATATTCTAATGATGTGCTGAAGCTGGCATGCACAAGTTTTAAGACTTCTCACTCTGCACATCTTTCCAGATTTTTCCCCCTTTAATGATATCAAGATCAACAGCTTGAAGCTGGTCATAGTGATAAGATTTTGACACCAAAGAAGCTAGCAGCTTCTACCAACTGAGAGTTTTGCATCTGAAGAACTGGCTGATGAAGATGGATCCAATGATGACTGTGAACTACACTCTGGTGAGAAAGAAGCACTGACAGGCTGAGAACATGGCCTAGTGGCAAGAGCGCTTGCCTCCTACATATGAAGCCCTCGGTTCGATTCCCCAGCACCACATATATGGAAAAAGGCCAGGAGGGGCGCTGTGGCTCAGGTGGCAGAGTACTAGCCTTGAGCGGGAAGAAGCCAGGGACAGTGCTCAGGCCCTGAGTCCAAGGCCCAGTACTGGCCAAAAAGAAAAAAAGAAAAAGAAAGAAGCACTGACATATGGACAGACAGACAGACAGACACAGACACACACACACACACACACACACACACACACACACAAAAACACTTTGCTATGATTTGGGTGTGCTTGTGTCCCACATGTCTGTGTGTGTTAGAAGTTTGATCCCCAAAGCGAGGAGCTCACTGTTCTCCTACTCTAGGGTTTTATAGTTATCATTCCAATAATTTTTCACAGTCATGGCTAATCCTGGCATCAAAGACAGGCAGTACTTTTCTTAGCTCCAATGCCCCTGCTTTCCATGTGGACAGCTCAAGGGACCTGTAAGAGGTAGGACCCAGTGGGACTGGTTAGGTCACCCAGGTGCTGCCTTGGGAAGAGGATAGGTTGTTCACATTCTCAAGAGATGAAGTAGTTACAAGAAGGCAAAGCCTAACTCCTGAATCACTTTCTGGCTTTTCTGTCTCATCATGTGACAAGCTACCCCTGTGACATCAGTTTCCATGCAACATCCATGGAGTCTCTTCCCAGCCTCATTCCATGTGGTTTAGATTTTAGCCCACAAAACAAGGAAAAGAAACCTCTTTTCTTGTAATACTTGTTTCAGGTATTTTGTGATAGCAATAAAAAAAGTGGATTAATACAGATGATAGACATCTACTTACAGATATTTAGAAAGTTGTATTTCTTGGATCGTAAAAGCTCCTAAAAAGACATACAATCTCAGATGAAGAATTAAAAAAAGAAAAAAATTGGAGGCATCACACAAGTGGTAGAGTACCTGTCTTGAGCAAGAAAGCCCGGTGAGTTCAGATCAGATGAGTTCAAACCCTGGTACCAGGACAAATAAATAAAATATTCTTTTAAAATAATTTAAAGAATAGCACAATGCCCTCTTTTCCCTGGGCTCTCTTGAGGCCTCTGGAAGACATGTTTGTTATTTTGGTACTAACATAACACATGCTGCTTAAGAAAATCTAGGGGGAAAAATCAAGGCTTAGAATGAGTTCTGGTGATCACTTTTAATTTATCTTCCATCACTGAAATGTGATCTGGGGGCCACATGTTCTACTAAGGGCCGACATGAATGTTTCTCTGCTTTCTATTACCAGATGCTCTGGGGTTTTACACTTATCAGTACCAATGAGAGCTTTCCAAGGAATTTCATGGTTGTGGCTAATCCTGGCGTCAAAAGCAAGCAAATCTTCCTTAGCTTCAGCAAGTATTCATGTTTTCCAAGAGTGTGATTCTATACGACTTTGTGGCGAGAGTTAATTTGGTTTGCTCTGGGATTAGGCATGGTTCTAGAAAGTGCTTCTTAAATTGAACAAGCCTTGAGAACCTCATGCAATGTTTCCAAAGGAGGGCCATTTTGTCTAGCTATGAAGTCATGACATGAAAGTTCCCAACTGCTCCCAAGTTACTGGATCAAGATAGGCCCTTCCAGATTATTAAGGGTCTTAAGTATTCTCCAGTCCGGGAATTACCAAGTGAGTTATGCAAGAAGCAGAAGAGTGTCTTTTCAATATCACACAGTTTTATATTAGGAAAAAGAATCTAAACTAGTTGCATAATCCAAGTATATAATGCATATCTCAACATTTTCTTAGCTTCTGGGGATATATGAAAGTCTAGTTTAATATCAGCTCTTAAGAGACAGCAAGGAACTTAACTCTTTTTAGACCTTTTTCTATATGAAAGGGCTGATATGTTGTATCAATAATTTGATTAACTCAGCTGCCCTAGTCACACTCATAAATTCTAGACACATACCCCCCTTGTGCCACTCTTTAGCTTGCCCCCTCCCTCCTCCTTCTCCTCCTTCTCCTCCTCCTCCTCCTCCTCTTCTTCCTTCTTCTTCCTCTTCCTCTTCTCCTTATCCTTCCTCTTCCTCCTCCTCTCTCTTCTTCTTCTTGGTTGTGGGGCTTGGGCCTGAGTGCTGTCCCTGAGCTTTTGCCTGGGTGCTGTCCCTGGGCTTTTTCCCTCGAGGCTAGGACCCTTCCACTTTAAGCCACAGCACCACTTCCAGCTTTCTGGTGGTTAATTGGAGATAAGAGATTCATAGACTTTCCTTTCTAGGGCTGGCTTTGAACTGGAATTTTCAGATCTCATCATCCTGAGTAGGTAAAATTGCAGGCCTGACCCACCAGTGCCTGGCCTTCTTTAGCTTTCTACTCAATAACTACAAAAATATTTCTTAGAGTCTCAGTCTTTCATGCTTGGACTGGCTTTGAGTCACTGTCCTCAAATCTCAGCCTCTTGAGTAGCTAGGACTACAGGCAAGATCCTTTTTTAAGCTCTTGAGATACAAGCATAATGAGAACAAAGATTCCCTCTGAGACATACACATTCTAGACATGAGAGATAATAGATACCTAAATAAGTAAATTTTAAAGAGGGAGATAAGTGTCCTGGAAGAAAGAAAAAGAGAGAAGATGGGATTGAAAAAACCTGTTGCCTCATTGAAAAGAGATGTGTGAAGCCAAGTACTAATGGCTTTCAGAAGTCTGAGATGGGACAAACATGGTCCAGAGTCAACCCTGGTAGAAAAGACCGTGAGACTCCCTCTCCAATTAACCAGCAAAATGCCAGAATGGAGGCATAGCTCAAGCGGTAGAACATCAGCTGTGAATAGAAAAAGCCAAGAGAGAAAGAATAGAGCACAAGCCCCTTCTATAACTGGAAAATAAAATAAAACCCAATCTATTTCAATGCCAACCATCTAGGCTCATCCTCTATTTTTATTTCCAGTGTCGTAGGCATCTTTCTTCCCTGCTTTAGAGTCCATATGAACCTTGAGGTAGGAATACTGTCACATTTAATTTTTCTTGAGAGGCTCTAGGTACCTAGGAATTTCACCACACAAAGTCTAGGTGTTGTGAAGGGATTGTATAGGTGGGGGTCAATATCTTTAAAAGATTATGTTCTACCATCTCAGTGGCCCTCATCCAATCAGTGAAAGTGCAAAAAACAAAAGCCAAATCTTTGACTGCAAAAGGAGAAATGTTCTATGAACTAAAAAAGAGGCAAGTCTGTCATTGGACTAAAAACAAGCAAATCTATTGCTGGACTGTAGCATCAGCTTCTGCCTGGGAGTTTCCATCCTGCCAGCAAAATTCGGACTTGCCAGGTCCCACAAAGCATCTAAGGCAATGTCTCTCTCCTTCTTGCTCTCCCCTCCCCCACACTATACATTTCTGGTTCTTTAGGAAGCTCTGGTAAAATCTCTCCCATATGGAAAGTTATTTCAGGTCAAAGAAAAAAAAAATCCTACTGAAAAGGGGTGAATGGGTACACATAATACCCTGTCAAAGATGGCATCAGAACTCAATCAAGACATACTGAATTCCTGTCATGTGCTCCATACTCTACCCTGGATTCCCTCAACTCTGAGTTTTATGTAAGAGATGAGACCATTAGAAAAACACAGCCAGTAAGTGCCAAGGTTGGACTCAATGTAGTAGAACCTAGTCAGGCTCTTAGTTTCCATTACAATGGCTTAAGAAATAAATCCCTCCTAACTTTCTCCTGTGACCTCACCATACTACAGAGGCTCACATACTTTCCCTCCCTCTTATGACTCTCCTCAAATTTTATTTATCACCATTCAGCTCTTGGTGTAGGAAGGGAAGAAACAAAGATTTTCTAGCAAAGTCCTAAGCATATCTTGTCATCACTTTGTATATTCTGAGACCGTTTCATTATTTAGGGATCTTTCTTTGACAAATAAGAGGCAGTAAGACAAAATGGAGCATTAGTGCTCTGTTTTCCTGTCCTCTGCCATTCAGATTCATCATCGGGTTTGAGCCTGGTTCAGTGCTATGGTTTCTACAGTTGACAAAAGTAAAGACTGGCATTCAACCTGCCTTATAATCTGCACCTTAAACACATACATAGTGGTTCTAGTTCCCTTGTTGAGCAACCTTGGTTCTAAGAATGGTGAAACTCATTTTTACATTTTGTCATTACTCCTGGGGGTCATATTCAAAGCCATACCTTACCCATTTTGGGGCAAGGGGGCTTACATTTTTTCACAGGGCTGGCCTTAAACTGTGATCCTTCTACCTCTGCCTCCCATGCAGCTGAGATTATAGGCAATGAATTACTACAACTAGTCCATGTTGACTTTTTGATCCTGAAATAAGAAATTCTTGGTGGCACTTAGAGTGTGAACTCAGGCCTATGAGCTGCTAGGCAAGTGCTCAATTATGCAAGCCACTTCCTAGATTGAAAAAGAGACTCATGACTTGTTCACGACTGCAGAACTTCCCTATTCAGGACACCTGCCTGTTCTCTTTCTCTGGAGTTGGACCCCATAATTCTCCATGGCTTTTCTTCCTCTTCGTCTTCCTTCCCTGACATGTATTTTAGTCTTCACTGTACCACTTCAGAGCCAGCCTGACTCTTATGAGGACAACACACTGGTATTACATGCCTCATGGTCCATTTCCAAGGTAGAGTCAGAGAAGGTCCCTTTCGGGAGTGGACGTAATAAAGCAGAGACCTAAATAAAGCGAGTAAGTCAGACAGGCAGCCCAGAGCATTCACATGGAGGGGAGAAGTTGACAGGTTCTGACAACAGCTACTGGAGAACAGCAAGCAAGTTAGCAAGGAGTTAGGGGAAACGGCCAGAGGTCCATTGGCAAGGACTTCAAACACATGAAGACTTACTGTGTAATTTTGTTGTAGTTGTAAGGGAATGGGAATATGTGATCAGGAAAGCAAGTAGCCAGTCTTGTGTTCTGAAAAGATCATTTTAAATACTAAGGGCAAACAATCTAGAGTGTGCAGGAAGGGGCAGTTCCCACATTGCTCCAACAAGAGTGATGCCCATCACTTGATATCAGAGAGGGCAAGAATTGATTGTCATCTATTTTGAAGGTGGAGTTGAATTCAGTATGGAATATGAGACAAAGAGGGAAATCAAGCAAAGGGCCCCAAGCTCTGGCCTAAGGAACAGCAGAGAATAGAAAAGGAGCAGGCTGAAGGTCATTCAGCAAAAAATCTGAGATAACAGAGTGAAGAGACTCTTCATGGGGGCCCTGGCATGTGAAGTTCAAATGCAAGTTCAGAAAAAATCTCTTTGGGACCATTAGTGAAGGTGGAACAACATAAATAGAGTGTGTGGCAGAACAAACAACTTACCTCATGAAGGAGAAAAGATGCCAGGAATATAGTCCTCTGGGGAGCACACCCCCAGTATGCTAAGAGACCTCTTATCAGGCTTTAACTCCTATAGGTTTAGCCACATCTCAATAGTACCACCCTAGGGACCACACTTTAGAAAATGGCTCTTTGAAAGCGACTCATCCAAACCCTAGCAAAAATGGATGTTCAGTGAAAGCAGCATTGTCTGAGCATCATGAATAACAGGGCAAAAATAAATAAATTGTAGAAACTAAATTAAAAGTAAGACCTGATTTACAGGAACAACTGGGAGCATTCAAGGGGTTTCAGATTGTCACTGTGTCCCAACTTAATATGACTTCCCACAGCAACCCCAATACATGGTGAACCTAATACATTATTGTCAGGGACAACTTTATCTTGGCAGTTTGTTTCCATTTCAGTTCTAACTTTCACAAAGGTTTCTTGTAGAATGAGTCCCTGATTGAGTCTTGGTAAGTCTTAAGTTTGCCTGTATCTTGCTACTAATAAACCTGCAGTTAAGGTTCATGGATATCCTAGCAAGACATCAGATAACTCTGGGTCTTAAAAACCAATTCCCCAGTCTTTGAGTTTTAATGACTTTAAAATAAATGAACTACATTAATGCGTCATTTCTTGGACTGTCCAGGTACAAGTAAACAAATTGGCTCTTCAGCTTCTGTACAATTTTTCATTATGAAGTATTTGTTCCAAATGATAGTTTTTCAACCTTAATAATGAAATCACCCATCATGGTTTGACAAGGTTCCTGCATGTAGAAATTCGATCCACTTCTCTTAACAATGCAGGGATTTTTTTTTTCTAATCTATAAAAACAGGGCACCGTCAATTATGATTTGTGTTTTTTGTTGTTGTTGTTCACGACTATTTGGTTAATGTTTACAGGCTCTCAAAACAAGAGACTGAAATTCTACTCCCATCATTTTCTCATTTCAAATATGATTAAATAATCATCCAAGATTAAGTGAGTCAAGTGGAAATAATTAGGAAAGGGAAAAAAGCCCAGATTTCTTCGATTTTCAGTTTCACTACATCTTATTCCAGGAGAAAAGGCATTTTGTGACAAGCTTCCAAAGAAAACCAGGCACAATCAAAAGCCTTTTGTTTTCTTTGTCCAATGAGCATAGCCCATCTGAGCCATGAATGTTTATGTATCACTTCATACGCCTTGGCTTCCTTTGTTCTCCAGGAATCACTCGCCACCAAACACGCTTTTGAAGGGACTCAGATAGAAGGAAAGTCAAGTATGAGTCCCTCCCCCCAGAGGGTTAACATTTATTACCAGAACATTCTTATCAAGTGTTCTCTATGACACGTTGGAGCAATGTGGATCTCGGGGAATTAACTCATTGCCAAAAGGCTTAAAAATAATTACAATGAATTAACCTATTATATTAATTACAATTAATTTCAGTCAGATCTAAAAATTCCATCTCTAGGGGATTCCTTAGCAATGACATTTATGAAGTGGCTCTGGCATATCATAGGTAATTAATCTCCAACAATCTGCTATCAAATTTGTTTCCTTTGGGAATGACTGATTTGCAACAAGGAAAAGAAATGAGTGTAAGGACTTAGAAAAATGGCACTGGAACAAATCTCTTTGGAGCCACAAATATTCATTTGGCTGCTTTTAATCAGAGGTTACCTATTTGGTTAGCAGTGACTCTGAAAGCTAAAAATCGTATCCTTGCTAAGTGATGGGCCTACCACAATATCTGACTGGAAACACATGCCAGGTTATTATCTCCATGAGATACAGAAAAATTTTGTGCCAGTACAGGCACAGACAGAAAAATGGATTATTTAGCCAAAAATAATGGTTCACAGAAACAGAATTTTAGAGCCAAGAGGAACTGAGGTCCAATAATCTTATCTTCAGCTCTATAGCTGTGCCATCCAACTAAGATCTCTCAATATAGAAATATTGCCCTGCACAAATTGCAAGCCATCAGCCACGTGGGATTAAGGAGCATTTGAAATGTGGCTAGGGCCACTAAGAAGTTAAAAGTTAACTGAACTTTTAATTTTATTGAATCTTCATTAAAATGAATTTCAGTTTTTAGTATTAAACCACATAGTTCCTGTTTCTCTATCCTTTTGATATCATCCTTTTGATTACCACTCAGCACCTTCTATTGCTAGCTAAACCGACATTCTGGAAAGTTTTGCCTCCAGTTGAACTAGAGTCTTCCTGATTTTCACCTACTGGGGTTTCTTCTTCCCCTTGCCCTCAAACCACACAGAGTAACTTTGGCTCACTGCCTACTTTTTTTTTTTTTTTTTGGCCAGTCCTGGGGCTTGGACTCTGGGCCTGAGCACTGTCCCTGGCTTCTTTTTGCTCAAGGCCAGCACTCTGCCACTTGAGCCACAGTGCCACTTCTGGCCATTTTCTGTATATGTGGTTCTGGGGAATCGAACCCAGGGCCTCATGTATATGAGGCAGGCACTCTTGCCACTAGGCCATATCCCCAGCCCTCACTGCCTACTTTTATAGCACTTTTAATAGTTGAGCTTTCAGAATGCTGTGAGATCACAGAGTACTTTCTTCAAAGAGGTTATGGTTTGTGGTCAGCACTCCTTTAGCAAGTTCTCCCCAGGATAAACTTTAAATTTAATATACATAAATAAAACTTAAGCAGGAGAAATAGGACAAACCATAATTTATCTACTGAGAGACTCTGAGCAGGTACATTCATTTCCTGAATGCAGGTGACTTTCACAAAGATAATAACAAAGCTTCTTGGGTCACTTTGAGAACTAAATGAGGTTAAGAAACAGAAAACACCTATCACTAAGCCAGCACATAAAAGTCACAGAGTGAAACATTAGACCTTGCTTATTAGTTCATACTTCTCCATGGTATTTATTCCATTCCCCACCTCAATTTATTATTTATTTATTTGAGGTGGCCTGGTCCTAGGCATTGTCCCTGAGCTTTTGTGCTCGAAACTAGTGCTCTACTACTTAAAAGCCAGCTCTACTTCTGGCCTTTTGGTGGTTAACCGGAGATAAGATTCTCATGGACTTCCCTGCCCAGGCTGGCTTCATGACTCTCAACATCTCAGCCTCCTGAGTACCTAGGGTAACAGGCATGATACTGCTGGTGCATAGCCACTTGAGTTACTCTTCACACTAAACTTTTATGTGCAAACATTATTCAAGTACTAGCTTCTGAATAGTCTCTGTTTACTCTATGAATAAAGCCTAAAATAGTACCTTGTGTTGACATCATATTTGTGTTTGAACATAGGGCCATGTACATGACCTGCGTCAGCTACACTTCAAACCCAGTCTTTTGATTTTGAAAATCCATCCAATATCTCTCTTTATTCAGCATATATTCATCAAGTCTTTATCTTTTGCCTAAAACCCTGTAAGTCTAAAGGAATCAAGTGATATAAAAGACAATAGAGCTCCTTGGCCTTATAGAGATTATAGTCTGATATAAATAAAATATGATCAAATAAACTCCTTAAACTTTTAAAATATGTGATGTTCTTTATTTTTTAATGCTCTTTGTATTGGAAAGATAACTTTCTAAACCTCCAGAGCTATTTCTTAACATACAGCCTTTTACATTTCATTCAACTCAACTGACAACCACATGAGCCCCTCTGGTGCTATTTCCAAACTTGATGAATATATTTTCTGGCACTAATATGATTTTTATGTCTCTGTCCAAGGGAGTTAGGTGCCTATAAAAATAGCCTGTGCTCAATGAACAATACAATACTACTGATAACGACTTCATAATAGCTTATCTATTTTATAGAAGAGCGTAGGCTCTGAATGCAGACTTGACCAAGATTTGAGCCTTCATATCCTTACTCATGAAATATTACACAATCATGAAAGGTTGCTTAATATCTCCTCAGCTTTTTTGTATGTTGTAATAGCACCTCATTCATAAGGCTGTGGTTTGGGATACCATGAGATAATAATGATATTTCATGAACTCATGGTATATAATCAGTGACAAACACATGTTAACTCATATTTATATAGTTTATTCTATTTTCATTAATGTTTACTGTGGACATACTATAGTATTCCATAATAGTAATTCTGCTGTTCTCCTTTATTTGGGACTTGGACATTTTCTTTCTTTGTATCAGCTGTTCCTTTTATATGCCATACGATAACAATAAAACAAAGAAAAAGAATGGAGATTCTAGTTGAACTTATCCGAATTTTAGAATGTCAGCTTTGCCACCTTTGGCAAGACAACTTTCAAAGCCTTGGAACTACCCTCTAAGTGGAGTGAGATTTTAAACTAACTTGGTGATAGTATTACAGGACAATGTGCAGTTACCTGAGAACACTGATACTGTTGTATATAATTATTATTATTTTTTACTTAAGAAGCAGCCATTAGGATCACTGAGAGTGATACCCATGCTCACAACACATTAGAATCTTGCTTAGCCTCAAAACAAGAATTTGAGGTAAATTCTTGATTGAGACAATGTTTGCCTTAATTAAGACCTGAGCACAGTTTTCAAAAATATCATACTAGAATTATCTCAGGATATAGCCAGGGGCAAAGTGCAGTGATTCATACCTGTAATCTCAGCTCTGTAGTAAAGAGAAATAGTAGTATCATGATTCAAGACAGGCCCTAGCAAAAGCATGAGACCCTATCTGTAAAATAAGACAAAAAGGTCTGGGGATACTGGTGTATGGCTCAAGCAGTACAGAGCTTGCATAACAAAGTACAAAACCCTGAATTCAACCTTCAGCATTAAAGTGGAAGGGAGGAAAAAAAAGAAACAAAAACAGAATATAGTTCTGGAGTTTATTAAAACTAAAATATGTTAGAAACCCAATGCAACAACAAAGACATTCAGAACACACTCTAGATGTCAATACTTATCCTAAATGTCTTATTTACAAAAATCAGTAACTACCATCTATCTTAGATAGAGTTGGGGCTCAATTGAAATCAGAAGGGCATACAGCTTGTAGATTTTTTTATATTCTATTGATACATGTGTAAAAATACTATTTTAATCCTAGGTATTTTTCTAAAATTGGCATAGTCTACTATTCCCATGGAATAGTAGAGAGAGGAATATCATGGGAAAACAATAGACAAGTGGGCACAAAGATGTGCATCACAAAGCCAAATTACACCAGGATGTCAAAAGGTAGATCTCAAAATCAGAACACTAAACTGGAGGATGGAATACATGCACATGTACACTACACACACACACACACACACACACACACACACACACACGCACACACACACTGAAGTATTAGAATAGACTCTGCCTTTGCTATGCTTTTCTTCCTCCTTTTGGGCCTGGTCATGATATGTAAAGGCTCAAAGCAAGATTCAGTGTTTGTCTGTCATAGCTTCAAAATTTTCTCTAACACTAGCCGGCTTTACCAATGCATCCATATACCTCCCATCTCATCCATTCAAGTGTAACATTTTTCTTTCTATTCAAATATTCTCAAGGTTTAATTAAAGCAACCAGCTATCTAGTAATTACTTCCCCCAGTCCATCTCACCAGCTCTGCATTGTCTTCTCTTGAATTGATTTCTGACTAGAGCCCCTGCCTGTGTTACCATGTAGGAAGTATGGGGAGGCACCAGCTACAGAAATCAGAGGATCTCATTTCCCTTCCATCCCCCCACCTGCTTCCTTTTATGTAATTAAAATGGAATCACTGAAAAGTATTTAAGGTTGATTTTAATGTGTCCTGAGAGTTTTCACAATTTTTAAAAATGCCTACTTCTAAATGTTGAATGCTGTCATTGCAATAGGGGCAAAACTTAGTTTTGGCTCTCCCATCCACCCTACACTCAGTTTACTTTTCCTCAAGAACATTACTGACAATACCAAAACCCCAAGCAAAGTCTCCCAGAGACTCCCATCAAAAATCATACCTACAACCCAAACTCATGAGCTTTAACAAGCTACCTCTCCCACAATTATGTAGCTCTGCATCCCTTCACCTGCATCAGTCAGAGGCAATATGGTTTCCCCTATAATCATGTGCATTCTCAGATATGCCTCATGCTGCACTTGTAAGCACAAACCTCCTTCATCTGGAATCCCCCTTTCCTCCATACTCTACATGTCTACAGTGAACTCTGCCTACTTTCCACAGTCCAGTTAATATCACCTCTCCCTTGAACTTGTTTCCCACATCTTTCCATTCTAAAATCACATATTGGTTTTGTTTATATCCTAATACTATTTCCCCTTTATCTTGGTGATGACACTTTTGGTTTTCTATACTTGTAACAGTACCTTCTAAGACAGATTGTGTGTTCTCACAGATGCAATAATACTTTTCACATTTCTATGTTGCCTCTTAGAATGTGAAAATAAGCAATTCTTCCAATAGAAAATACACTTTCGTTGCATTTTATACATGCCCTTCATAGCTCTCATTCATTTGGCAAGGCTGGGAACAAATCCAATTTTTTACCTTGCCTTTAAAGATTTACTGTCTAGGCTATATTGAATAAGTAAGGTGAACACATGAATTTCCAGATAAACGTGCCCAAAGTAAATCTAGCCACTCTCACCCCCTCACACATGTGCTTTGGCAACCTACACAACCAAGATGGCAGCTTCCATTTTCTGACTCCTGCTTAATTAAGTGACCAGCCCATAACCTTTATCACCTTGGCCATTGTTCACATGCAGCCTTTAACATTATCCCAGAGATATTCCCCCCTCTCCTTGCCAGAGGTAATCATGCCAAGATAAGAACTTGCCCATGATGTTATTTTTGTGAAGGGACAGAAGCACTGCATGGACGATCGTTTCTCCCTTTTGCCTAAGGACACTTTATCTTACTTACAGCCATTCATGAACCCTACAAGCTTTTGATGGACTAGTAAGAGGAAGCAACTCTCCTTGATCATCAAAAGGGAGGAATGACTCTGAGTGTCTTCGGGCAAAGCCTAAGCCAGGAATTGAACTTTTCTAGAGCCTGCCTGAAGTCTGCCCAAGAGATCTTCATGTTGAGAATCCATATTGCCTTTTTGGGGGATAGTCATATAATTTTCTCTCTCTTCTTCGTATCTATCCCCCTACAATTAGCTCAATGCCTTTCCCCCAAATTACACAAATTACTGCACCTCAGAAATCTTGAGCAGAAAGCCAAAACACTCTCAAGGGAAGTATGGGAAAGATAACAAAGTTGCATGTAAGTAGCCATTCCTAGTTGTAAGGATGACATCTCAGAAGCATTGTCTACCTCTACTTCAGCCTTGCTGCATCAAAAGAATGGGAAGAAATATACTACAGGAAGGTAAGCACAAACAAACAGGTGTTAGCAATCATCCTTGATGCTGGAGATCAAGATACTAGTTTTCTTCCCCAGATATTCATTCTGCCACGTTCAGATTTCAACAATATGAACTTCTGTTCTCGGGGTCTATGCAAAACTCCAAACTCAGCATTTTGCTGTGTCTAACTCCAGTCTCCAATGCTCCATGCTTCTTGTTGCTTGTCTGTCATAATTATCAACATCCCCTTGGGAAGATACTATTATTGGAAGTTGTTTCACATTCTGGCACCACAGGAAGCCAGTACAAGCTGAAGCTACTTCAGATCTCTGCAAAGAGCCCTTTGTGGTAGAAATTTTCAGTCCACTGGAAGGAAATGTAACTGAGAAGTACTCTTACACAAAATATGTGGAGTAAAGCAAAAGTACCATAAAAGGCATTCCTCTGTCTTCCCCAACCATCCCCAAAGTAAAACTAGCAAGGTTGAGGTGTTATAGAATACAACCATTAACAACTTCAAGTCAGTATAGGGAATGTAGATGTTTAAATTCAATTTCAAAGAAAGGAAACTGAAGGTTAAAAAAAAATCAGTGCAGTCAAGAATTCAATCTATAACCTATGAAGGTTTTTAAAAAGTGAGGAAAAGGGTAGGTTGGGAAGGGTGGGTGAGCATGTTGAAAGGGATGACATTGATGAAGATGCATTGTATGCATTCATGTATGCTTTATAAAATGGCAGCCCCTTTGTACTACTACTTAAACGTAATAATTTTTTTAATTCAGAAATTAAGAAGTACGACATATTTTCTAATCTAGATTCTACATGGCAGACGATGATCTTTTTTTAAAAAAAGCACAATGTAGAGACAACTAGGAAATAATCAGCAAACTTTCTGAGAATCTTGTCTCATTGTCCATGTAAATGAAAACTTCTGCTTTTCTGTAGAAATGCAAGTGTTTTGGAGGATGGGATGCCCATACCCTTTGAAGCGTTTCCATTGTAATCAAATATCAAGAAGTAACATGTGAAATACAGGCCACTTTAATTTTTTTCCCTTAGTACCATGAAGATCAAAAGAATATCTCTATTCTACCAAGACACCCCTCCCCCAAGTCGCCTACCCCCCACACTGAGACAACCAAACAAATTCCTTGGTCTCTCATGTCATTACCACGGCTGAAATGATGTAACAATGCCAGCATACAGGGGTGCCCCCCTGTGCCAACTCTCTAATCAGTTTCAAAGTATGTTTTGTTGGTTCTCATTGACGCCCACTCAAAGGAACTGGTCACTCGTGGTCTCAGAAGTTTTACAACAAATTGTGTGATTAAATTCCTTAAACACATCTGTCCGTTACTAATCCTCTTTTGCCAACATCCCTTTCAGAGAAAAATTGCAACACTGCATGGCGCCTGATTTATATTTCATTTTGAGTAAAGGAAGTAAAGGGATTAAAGTTAAGGATTAAAACACTTACTCTTTCCTGCATTTTTTCCCCTTGTCCCAATGGCTTCTTGGTTGCCATGACTACTGTTCACTGGTCTGCAGCCCTGAATGCACATCTCTTTGCATTAATAAAACATTGCACTTCTCAAAAATATTTTTATTATCTTTAATTAGTTGTACAAAGGAGTTGCCATTCAACAAGGCAGTTTATGAATACAGTGTATCTTGGTCAATGTCACCCCTTTCAACACTGTAATAAAATATTTTAAATGAGAGTTTATGCAAAATATGGAGAGTAGCTTTAAATTCAACTGTGCTTTAAAAAAAAGCAGCTAGAGTTTTCTAAAAAATCTGATTTTTTTCTTTGTCCATTTATTAGTATCTTCAGCAGGGAAACTTGAATTAAAAGACAGTATGGAAAGCAGTATGCCAGTGATTCACACCTATGTCTAATCCTAACTAATCAGAAGGCTGTGACCTGAGGATCACAGTTTGAAGCCAGCCCAGGCAGGGCAGTTTCTTAGACTCTTATCTCCAAATAACACCCCCCCCCCAAAAAATAAAATGGTAGAGGAGAGATGATGGGTCAAGTGGTAGAGCATTATCCCGTAAGCACAAAAGCTCAGGGATAACACTCAAGTCCTGAGTTCAAGCCCCAGGATACGCACGCGCGCACACATAACACAGTACAGGGACAATCTAAAATGAAAAAATATAGTATCAGAATTACTCAGTTGGGGCACCAAGAAAAATAACTGAGATACTAAGATGACCCTTAGCTTATAAAACTAGTGTTTGTGGGCTGGGGATATAGCCTAGTGGCAAGAGTGCCTGCCTCGAATACACGAGGCCCTAGGTTCGATTCCCCAGCACCACATATACACAAAACGGCCAGAAGCGCGCTGTGGCTCAAGTGGCAGAGTGCTAGCCTTGAGCGGGAAGAAGCCAGGGACAGTGCTCAGGCCCTGAGTCCAAGGCTCAGGACTGGCCAAAAAAAAAAACAACAACAACTAGTGTTTGTGAGATGATTAAGACTCCCTGGGAATTTCTTAAATGCTGAAACATCACAGAACATTTAAAAGGCAAAAAAACAAAAGCGCATAGATGAAGTGTTACAATTCCAAATTGGAAATACCAGGCCGGAAATGAGACTTGAGGTTTTCATTACCACAAACCTAACAGCCCTATAAATGTAAATATCATCTCTCTGTTTCAGTATTGATGTTGTTCCTGGTGGCCTAGTCCTGTTTCATAGGCATGTGACCAAGAGGCCACACCCATGATCAGCAAACAGGGCACATACATGGCTGATGCCATTGGGTGACATTGACACGTGAGCAAACACACTACCTTGCATTGTTTTGAAAACACTCTGATAATATTATATCCATTTCAGAATGCTGTGCCTACATTCCTTTTAAAAAAAAAAAAAGCCAAAGGAAAGTGATGAATGGAACATGGTTCCGCTCCATTTTTATTTCTAGCCTTGAAAAATCCAGTAGAAGGACAAGCTCCAGTATGAGTTGTCCATTGACTTCTAAAATATTTCATCTCCCCGCTTTCTTTGTCTCAATGCTTCTTACTGCTGGTACTTTTCTCTTCCTTCACATCTAATGGTTTCAAGATATCTTTTCTTCCATAGGGACTCACTGAAATAGCCTCATCAAAGTCCAAGTACATTCATCTTTTCTCAGTTTTCCAATCCCTACATACTCTCATTAAAAATCCTCGATCCTTCTTCACAGAGGATGGATAGAGATGCTCCTTGAAAACAAGTAACTAATGTAATATTGATATACAAATGAGAGGGAAGGAACCATTGCATTGCCTTTGTCATTTAATGAAGCAAAGTTATGCAGGGATCATCTAGGGATAAATCCATGAGACTGAGACTGATGGTAATGGTGGCTATTCTACTCATTGGTGACTATTCTACTGTAGTTGATTGGATAATTTTAAGTGTGTGCAAGTGAAGCACTCTTCAATTGAAGCACAAGGTAACTGTTGCTACCCAGAGATGAAAATGGGCAAAAGAGCAACTGACAAGATAAAAAATATGTCTTTTCAAATATCTACATTGTTTTTCCCTAGCTTCAGTCATTGTTTTCAGGAAATCTTTTTTTTTTTTTTTTTTGCCAGTCCTGGGGCTTGGAATCAGGGCCTGAGGACTGTCCCTGGATTCTTTTTTGCTCAAGGCTAGCACTCTGCCACTTGAGAGCCACAATGCCACTTCTGGTCTTTTCTTTAAATGTGGTGCTTGAGGAACCGAATCTAGGGCTTCATGTATAGGAGGCAAGCACTCTTGCCACTAGGCCATATTCCCAGCCCTCAGTAAATCATTTTGAAAAAGATAAAAAGTGTTCTAAGGCAGAGTGGGTTAGTATAGGGTGGTTTGCAATCAAAGAGAAAACAACAAGAACCTACTGTTAAGGTGGCAACTTTCTATGATTCTATTAAGTTTGCATGTGTTTTGTGAGCAGAGGTCACAAAACATAACTTTCTGGACAATCTATTCAGAGACATTTATATGCCAGACAGCTTTAGACAGCCAAATCTCTATCCCTTCTGACTTGAAGGTAGGCATGCCTGTGTTCATTGTAACAGATATCTTGTTCCCAAAGCTCAGAGTTCCTTCCTATAGCACAATCCACTGAGTGTATCTGGTTTTCTTCAGGTTACACCTTGTAGAAATTGGGACCTCAGAAACTCGATCAAGACTAGAGGTGTGGCTCAAGAGGTGGAATACCTGCTTAGCAGGACAAGCTCTGAATTCAAACCCCAATTTGAATGGCAAAAGAAAGAAGGAAGAGAGGGACGCAAGTGAAAGGGAGGAAGGAGAGGACAAAAAGAAAGGAAAGAAGTAAAGGAGTGAGGAAGGAAGAAGAGAAAAGAAAAGAAGGAAGGGGGAAAGGAGGGAGGAAAGATGAACAAAGAAAGGCAAAAAAAAAATGATGACACTCTGGCTACTACTGTTACTGTGAATAACAAAGCCTTTTGTCTCCAACCTTCTGGTATTATGTTTTCTACTAACAGTAGGCCACCTTGCTAGCTTGTACAAAGAGCAGCATCTCATACCCTCTGTACTTCTCTGCCCCTACAAGGTCATCGCTAGGATGTGGATGACACTGGAAATTGTTTTAATTTCAGGTTCTGGTATATAGAATTAATTTGAGGCATCCCAAATCAGAATGTCAGCATTACTCTGGAGGTCTGATTTGGAGTGAGTCTGCTAAAGATTCTGCTGAAGCCACAATGGCAGCAGGAGTGATTTGTTTATCATACAACCCCAATGGAATTAGAATCCAATTATAGGGCCATTAGGACATCCCTTGGAGGAGTTCTACAGCATTTTGGAGTACTAGTTGTTTCCACTATACATATACATATACATGTACACATATATATATACATATACATATACATATACATAAATATGCCTATATATGAGTGAGCTTATAGGAGAGTAGATAAGGAGATAATATGAGGACTATCACCCATGTGAATTCCAGTCCAGGATCAAGGAGACTCACTTGGTTTGGAATTGTTAGTTTAGCTACCAAGAGGGGGCTTGGGAAATGATACCAAACATGAGGACTCTTTGACCATCTCTATTTGAAGGCCATGACAAAATGTCTGAGAGCAGCCATCATGCCAAGAACTTGTTGACAAGTTACAAAGTTGCCATAGCAAAAATGTGCAAACCAAAGTAACATTGAATGCACAGTCAAAAAGAAAAAAAGAAAAAGGAAAGCAAAAGCAAAACTCAGTTTAAGGCCAATTCTACTGCTCACTGAGTGGCTTTGTAAAGTCATGCAGCTTCTTGGAATCGTAGGTTGTTTGCTTCCAGAGTAAGATGAAATGGCTTCAGGATGTCTCTGTTGGATGCTCCATCTGCTCATGCCACCAAGAGAGGGGGCTTAGAGAAATCTGAGGAAGGAATTTCCTAAGTATGAGGCCCATAACAGAAGGCCACAATAATTACTAATATATTAACACTGTAGAATTTCTGTGAAGGTTAAAGGGTTAAATACAAATAAAAATGCTGAGTTAAATTGTGCTACAAAAGTATTGATTATTACACATTTCCTTTCACTTATTATTTCAAAAGGGGAGAAAAAATGGGTAATTGCACTCATATTATTATTGGTCTTTCAAATACCAATTCACCTTTCCTTACTTTCACTGACAATACTGAACTTACATATCCTATATTGTGGTCTCAATACTCTAGGTAGAGATGTGAAGTGGGAAAAAATTGTGAAATACTCTTTGTGAACTAAAAAGTGTGGTATTTGATTTTGACAACTTTTATTGTAACTTTATTAGGCTAGGACTAATGTTTTTATTAGCAAACTTTAATTGTGTGAACAACTGTTCATACAACTTGAAACTTTTTTTAGTAAAACAAAATTTTAAAAATGGGAGAAAAGAATGGATCACCTTTGACTGCTATTTTGCGTACACGGAAATGAAATTAGATTTCTGTTTTTGTTTATGTACACAGGAGGAAAATGTCAAGGATGTCCTTTGCATGATCATCTCAGAATACAATTTGTATCCAAAGTCCACATTGTTCAAATTCCTATGTCCAGGACCTGTGTACTGGGTTAGCCCAAACCAGTATTGCAAAATAGCTTGTCCCTTTCAGCTCTCTGCTTGTCTTCTGTGTTGAGATTCTCTATCAGAGTCCAGTACTGTCCTTGGAAATACAAAATGAGGTAAAGTAGTGATGAAAGTGATTTGTACTTTTAATCATCACAAGTTAGTAGTGACAGGCAGTAACTCTGTGGGACACTGGTATATGACTGCCACTGAATGTAAAAACAAATCACAGCCAATGTACTGTGTGTAGGGGTGTTGTACATTCTTCCCAAGCTAAGGTATAGAGAGTTAACATTTCATTCTGATCACTCAAAATAATAATTTCCTTCTCATTTAACAAAATGGTGCCAAGAGGGACTGGGAATATGGCCTAGTGGCAAGAGTGCTTGTGAAGCCCTCGGTTCGATTCCCCAGCACCACATATATGGAAAACAGCCAGAAGGGGCGCTGTGGCTCGGGTGGCAGAGTGCTAGCCTTGAGCGGGAAGAAGCCAGGGATGGTGCTCAGGCCCTGAGTCCAGGGCCCAGGACTGGCAAAAAAAAAAAAAAAGTGGTGCCAAGAAAAAAAGACTTCACCATTTGCTGAAACCTTTTTTTTTTTTTTTGCCAGTCCTGGGGCTTGAATTCAGGGACTGAGCACTGTTCCTTGCTTCTTTTTGCTCAAGGCTAGCACTCTACAACTTGAGCCACAGTGCCATTTCTGGCTTATTTCTGTATATGTAGTGCTGGGGAGTCAAACCCAGGGCTTCATGTATGCGAGGTGAGCACTCTACTACCAAGCTATATTCCTAGCCCCTTGCTGAAACCTTTCTATATTCTACAGTCTTGAGTATTTTTTCTGGGTCATTCCTAGACAAGGTTTCACTTAAACTTGCGGTTCAAAAGCCCTGTGGAGATAGAGTGAGTGTGTGTGTGTGTGTGTGTGTGTGTGTGTGTGTGTGTGTACCAGTCCTAAGGGTTGAACTCAGGGCCTAGAAGCTATCCCTGAGCTTTTTTTTGCTCAAGGAAGGTGCTCTACCACTTAAGCCAAAATTCCACTTACAGCTTTTTGGTGGCTAATTGGAAATGAGAATCTCAAAAGACTTTCCTGTCCAAGCTGGCTTTGAACCCTGATACTCTGATCTCAGCCCCCTGAGTAGCTAGGATTACAGGCATGAGCCACTACCACCATTCCCATCTCAAAATTAGGTTATTTTAATGTGAAGCTGAACCTTAAAGAAGAGAAATCATTTCCCCTAAAATCACAGATAAGATTCATATCTGAGACAGATACAGGTCCAAAGGCTTCCTCATTCTAAGGTACAACTTAATCAAAATGGTCGAACAACAGGTTGGCCTTTGTAATAGAGACCTCAGAACAGAAACCTTTGGACATCACAACAGTTTGCAACAATTACTGAAATTGCTGTTAGGACACTAGTTGTTTTTTTTTTTACACCTTTTCAACACAAGGTAAATGCCGGTGTGTGTGTGTGTGTGTGTGTGTGTGTGTGTGTGTGTGTGTGTGTGTGTGTGTGTGTGTGTGTGTATGACAGAGAGATAGAGGAAATGAAAAGGAAAAACTATTGGTGGAAGAAGCTTTGATTACACTGTTGGTGAATTTACGTTTTTTTTTTATTTTATCAAAGTATGCTTAGAAAAAGTACAGATACACATTTTAACATGGAAATAGATAAGTAATAAAGCTGAAAAATCTAACTGATGACCAGAAAGTTTCTACTTGAAAAGATTTTGGCTATCACCTATTTGTGAGCAGTGCAGAAATAAGTACTCAAGAGGAGCTAGGATGGAGATACTGAAAATAACCAGAGAATAATTTCCTGTTTTAACACCATTAGAAGAGGACCACAGTTAACAAGAAACTAGGATTCCACAAGATTTTTAGCCATCTCTTAACAGCATTTTTGCAAGACTGAGAAACCCAAAATTAATGATAGCACGGTGGGGTGCAGTCCTAGTTGAATGAGCTACTGTATCTAAAGAATGTTGATTAATGGAAATATGCCAACCTAACTAATTGCCTTGTCTCCTTTCACCTCAAATCCCTAATTCATTCCCCACATTACCATCATAATTATCTTCCTAAATCATAGATCCAACCACAGACTTGGTTTTAACATCTTAGCAGGACATAGAAGGGCCATTAGCAACAGTTCCATTGCCAACCCTTTCAACCTCGATGTTGGCTTCAAAAGCCAGTAAATGGCACTGGAGCTCTCTCAGGACCCTTGCTGAAACTGTTTTACAGCAAAATGATCTTCAGTGTGGTAAAAAGTCCAGAATAAAAAAAAAAGGAGTATTATTACTATATTAAAAAGAAGCAGGACCACTAACACAGAACTTTTATATTCAGCCCTATGGAAAAGAAGGGGTACAATTAGAAGGCAAAACTAGAGCTATGTAGCTAGTCTTTCAGAAACGCAGGCTTTCAACTCCACACTATAAAGAATGTTTGTATATATTAGACTTGCTAAATAACAACATTAAAACACACTATAAACAAAGATTTTTCTTAAAAGCCAGCAAGTTTCACATTAGACAGAGAAGCAGAAGCTTTATGGGTATTTTTTGGAACTTTCTAAATGTGACCTATGCTACCCTGCACGGTAGATGAGGTGACATTTAAGGAACTCTTAGCATTGAAGATATGCTACTTCAAATTACCACTGTGTTTACAGCTTGTCTCATGTGGAACAGTGCAGGTAAGCACCCTAGAATCCCCTTAGGAAAAATCTACTGGAGGTAAAAGAATAAAAAGCTAACTGAGTGACAATGTTTCATGCTTATGATCCTAGCTACTCATGAGGCTGAGATCTGAGGATCATGGTTTGGAGCAAGTCTGTGAGATTCATACCTTCAATTAACTACCAAAAAAGCCCCCAAACCAGAGCTGTGGCTCACATGGTAGAGCATTAACTAGTCTTGAGTGGGAAAATTTTAACCAGAATGAGAGGCCCCAAGTTCAAACTACAATATCAGCAAAACAAGGAGGAAGGAAGGGAGGGAGGGAGAGAGGGAGACAGGGAGGGAGGGAGGGAGGGAGGGAGAGAGGGAGGGAGGAATTAGGGGGGAGGGAGGGAAGTAGGGAGGGAGGGAGGGAAGGAGGGAGGGAAGTAAGAATAAACAGCATTCTTGAGGCAATCATTATTTCTAGTCTTTCAACAGTTAAGTTACTTTCTTCTCAACAAACAGAAGACACAGTGAGCATTTCAGACATCACACTGTACTTTGCTAGAGTTTTGTAAAGACGGCTTTGAATTGTCGAGTGGGAAAAGAATCTTTTGCCAAAATATTTTGTGGAATGCCAAGATTGCAAACAGTGTGTCAAGACTTAATGGATGTCTCTGCATTAGGCAGTATTAACTAAGTCTGGCACATATTATGTAGGCCTCTTGGCTTACAGGAAGGCCGCATACCACCTTTTGCCATCGTACTTGGCTCCCTTCCCACTTCTAAATGTTCTCATTCCTATGAACAAACTCAAGTGAGTAGAAAGAGTAATAAAAATTCATCCAGAGTCTAAAGGCCAAAAGAATAAAATAAAGTCACATATACACAGTGGTGCTGAAATAGTAAAGTGTTAAATGAAGGCAAACGAAGCCCTTTATTATCCCTACTACTATTTCTTTATTATCTCTATGAATATTATAGCATCTGAATTACAAAGATCAGGTTGTGCTTGATAAGCAATTCAGATGGCATCTGCAAAGGCCCAAGTAGCTGTCAGTCAAGTTCCAGAACTTCTCAAGCAAGAATACAACAAAGCCAGCTGGGGTAAAACAAAAAAACCTTTTCTTCCCCTTGGGAAGTGCTCCTGTTGCCTGACTTTTACTTCTTATTCTACTAATTAAAGCCAGTTTCAGCAGAAATTGAGGGTGAAAGCAATTTGCCTATGCATTGTAATACCTTCCAGTAGTCATCAGCATCATCATCATAACCATCATAACCATCATCATCATCATTATCATCATCACCATCATCCAAGGCCACTGTGTGCTCCTCCAATGGCTGAGCTCATCTCTGTGCAGAACTGCAGGAAGCACTGTGCATACATTTTGCTATCCAGCACTCCCAACAATCCTAGAAGATAGCTGTTACTATTCTGATTTGACAAAGGAGGGTCTTCCTGAAGTTCAACCAAGTTGATATTTTATTCAAACTGGTCAAGTAGAGATTGGATTCTGGGTCCATGACTGCAAAGTATATTTCATGTATTAAAAAAGAGAGAGAGAGAGAAAGGGAGAAGGAGGAAGGACAAGGAGAGAGGGGGAATGGAGAGGAGAGGGACAGAGAGAGCAAAGAAGAGAGAAACATGGAGAGAGAAAGAGAAAGACAGAAGAGGAAGGAAGGGAGAAGAAGGTTAAGAAGAGAGAGAGGGTAAGAGGAAGGGAGGAAGAGAAAGGGAGGGAGGGAGGGAGAGAGGGAAAGGGAGGAGAGAATTAATGAGAGACAAAGAGAAAAAGACAGAAAAGGAATAGAAAGGGAGGGAGGAGAATAGGGAGGGAAAAGGAAACAAGAGATGGAGAGAAAAGGACAGGGAAAGGAGAGAGGGAGGAAAGAAGGAAGGAAGGAAGGGAGGAAGGGAGGGAGGGAGGGAGGGAGGGAGGGAGGGAGGGAGGGAGGGAGGGAGGGAGGGAGGGAGGGAAGGGATGGGATAGGAAGGGAAGGAAGGACAGACTCACTTAAAATAAAGGTCTGGAGGCATTGCTCAAATGACAGAGCACCTGTCTAGCAAATGAGATGTTCTGAATCCAAACTCTAGTACTATCAATTTTTTGAAAAAGTTATATTTCCTTTGAAATCCCAATAACTAAATACAGTAAGCTGCTGTAACTTAAGAAATTTAGACAAGGCAAATTCAGAAAACAATCAAGATCTAAACCATCCATGGTGATAAAGCTTTTTAGTATGACTCTAGCTAGATGTACTCATGCAACATCTTCCATTCGTGTAATGAGAGATATGGAAGCAGAGATTTTTAAACTTTGGAGGTAGATTTCTGTAGGAAAATGCCATTAGTATACTCAGATTGTCTGGTTCAGATTTTAAAATACACAAATTAAAAAAAAGACTAATCTGTTCTTTTTGTGTAAGAAGAAAATTAACGATATATCATCAATTTATAACCCGTTTCCACTAATCATTTTTAAAAAACTAAATTCTTTGAGGGGGAAAATAATTATTGGATGAGTCTGGAGTAGATTCAGCTTACTAAAATTTCAACAACCATTTGTCTTCTCTCCTCAAAATCTTTATTTGACAACACACCATTCTACTAATAATAGCTAGCCTTTATTGGGCATATATAACACATCAGGTGCCATGCTAAGGGTTTTTCTGTTATTTTCTTATTTAATGATGAGGCTATATCAACAAACATTATATAACTTTATATAGGTTTACAACAAACAAATCACATAATGTCTGTTACAATAAAATGACTGATTTACAAGTCATTATCATGATAAAATTTATCTTAATTATGTTACTATAATTCAAGGTATACATTTTAAAGTATCCAGTTAATTGTTTAAAGTGTAATGCTCATTCACTCCCAGCATGGTGTTTAAATTAATTATCTTGAACATGTTTACTCTGAACAATCAATGTCATGATGAAAGAGGAGATGAGATATATCCAATAATTAATTTCCTTCCCCTTTCCTAATGAAAAATCAATTTTCACTGATGTGAAGGGTACTTGGAGGGTCACTGGATTCTATTTTCATGTGGCTAGACTTCCCTTAAAATTAAAACAAAGAACCTCAGTAATAATTTAACATAATGAATTTTAATGATGATCAGTTTTGTTTGCCTTGCCTAAAGTCCCTCATCCAATAAAACATTTACAAATCTAGGTATTGCTTAGGCAGGTATTTTTTTAATGCATGAGGAATATGTTCAATCAATATCTTCCATTTACTTGACTTTCAAGTAAATGAAATTATCTGTGGTAATCTCTTGGTAGGCCTGATGCAAACAGTTCAAGAATCATTAGCACAGAACTGAGAATTCCCTAAAGAAGAAGAAATTCTACCTGTGGAAAATGGTTTTAGCATATGGACACCCATCTGATGCCATATGTATTCTTAGCTTCTTCTTTCTACTGTGTGCAATTTACTACCATTTTCTTTTCACCCCAATGGCCACTCCCTTTGTCCATGCCACTATTTTAGCCTGTAAAAGTATGCAGGATCTTAACTGGTGCAATTGTGTCTAGTATATTTTCATTCTCCACTTTAATAACCATCTATGCAACCAAGCCCGCACCCTGTGAAACTCCAGTGTTAACATCACTGATTGCCTCAAGGGAAAGGTGCATATTTTACCATTTTTGTATACCTAAGCATTTAGGGAAATACCAGAAACATGGTAAATTTTGAACAAGTTACTTGCTGGATAATTTGAATATTTTGAAATTCTGTACCAGTAGGAATCAACCCCCTAGGGCATAAGAGGTATAGAATCATCTTACTTTTGCACAATCTTTAGGGATATTATATCTGAAGGCAAATGACATAGTCACTAGGATTTCTGCCATTTAAAAAAAAATCTTGCATTTTCTGCATTGAGTAGCTCAAAAGGTCTTAATTTCAAAGCATTGGTAAAAATCTATGGGAACTCTCTGAGGAAAGAATACATTCTGCATATCATTTCTGGGAGTTGTTGAGCTTCCTAAAACCCACCAGTTGAGTGACGACTCCTATGTATTCTATGGACTCTCTGATTAAGCCTTGGAGTGAATCAAATATCCCAGGCTCAAAGTTGACTTTAATTCCCTCTAGTTTGTGTTTCTTTTCTTTTGAACCTTATTTTCAGCATCCATAAGACCCAGAAAAATAGATTACAGTAATCCCTTGAGGATGAGGCTACCTGCAAGAATACTGTTCTTTCAGGGTGCTGGTGGCTCATGTCTATAATCCTAGGAACTTAGGAGGCTGAAATCTGAGAATCTTAGTTCAAAGCAAGCCCAGGCAGGAAATTTCATGAGACTATTACCTCCAACTATCAAAAAGCCAGAAATAGAACTATGGCTCAAGAGGTAGAGTTCTAGAATTGAGCAAAAAGGCTCAGGGATTGTGCCTGGGCCCTGAGTTCAAGCCCCAGGCACAGCATCAACAAAAGTGGAGGGGGGCGAGGGGGGCGGGGAACAAACCAAATAAACCTCAGTTCTCAAAGCTAAAGTATTTCCAAGGACACTCTGTTGGTCTGTTGTCAGTCATACTGGGCTGCTGTGGACTGTAGGTATGTGATGTAACAATGTTTTCTAAGGAAATAGCTCTTTTCTCACCTCTGAAGCCCTGTGTTTGCCTTTCAAGCTAGCTGCAAACAGGGGAAATGGAAAAATCAAGGGAATGTAACTTAAGCTTAGTCACGATGCAATTCATGGCACTGCTTAAAAGCAGCCATACCTCCTGATGTCCAATCCAAACAGTACTCTGAGACACAGACACCTGCCCAGTATCTACCCTGAAAAGTTTTTTACATTAGGCTTACCCAAGCCCTTGTGTGAAGTCACCCTGAAAATAAATCTTCACAGCTCTGAGAGCCAAGATACAAACAAATGGGAAAATATTGCCCAGGGATATCAAAGACAAAGCTCAAAAGAAACTGAAAAAGGAAGAAAAGAAAACTAGCTGTAATTGCCTGAGGGACCAGGGATATGAATTCTTTGCAAGTGGAGACAAAAAGTGGATACTGAGAAGGACAATGGCGAACTTGAGGTCCTAATGTCTTTAGGACACAGCATTTTAGGCAGCAGAATCTGAGCCAAATGATTTTATTCCAGCTTCATTTTCCTCAGTAAGAGAAAATGAATCAGAAACTCCAAAGGCTTCGGTCAGTCAATCCATATGTAAAACAAGTATCTAGGGAACTATTTCCATAAGAGGACTGTGTTAGGTACTACCCAGTCCAAACTGCTAATTCAAGCATCTGTTAGTGGTGCACATTCTTAACCTGGTTGACCGGGACTGCTCCAAACACTCACTATTTCCTACTCCTCCTCCCTCTCTCATTCTCTCTCTTTTCTCTCCCTCCCCCCTCCTTCCCTCCCTCCCTTCCTTCACTTTCCTTTCTCCTCTCCTTCCTTCCTTTTCTTCCTTTTTTGCCCAATTAAGTATCATCAGGAAGAATACAAATAAAACTACCTTGTAATATATCACACATCATTGTAATATATTCAAGAACATATTCAAGCCAAACAAAAAATATTAGTAATAGGAATGATTTAATTTT
Organism: Perognathus longimembris pacificus; assembly: GCF_023159225.1. Taxonomy (NCBI): domain Eukaryota; kingdom Metazoa; phylum Chordata; class Mammalia; order Rodentia; family Heteromyidae; genus Perognathus; species Perognathus longimembris. Next base: position 101,373,212 of record NC_063161.1, read on the forward strand.
TTTCTTGAAGAGAGAAAGTAATCAGATAAGACAAAAAGGTATTTCAAGTTCTAGGAAGGTACCTGATTGCATATCTTACCCACCCTGTACCATTAGACTTTGACAGAAAACAACTGATAAAAAACGTGAACTTCATGAATCATTTTGATACATGCTTCTTCAATTTAGGGGAAAACATTTATTTTCATATAGTTTCTCAAGGCAGGTTAGCCTGTATGGTACTTAATATGTTATTTATAGCTTTCAGTGTCTATGTAAGGAGAGGTAGTGACTTTAAACAACTTCCAAAGAATTGCCAGTTCTTTATGAAGAAAATGACATTGAACAAACTAAGCTGATCTAATTTAGCCAGAAAGCTCTGAGTAGAAAACATGAAGACATACATTATATTCAATCATCTTTCAAATACTAGGCTAGGTTTGTAAACAGCTTATGTGGAGGTTACCGAAGCCAAAGTCATCAAGTACAGAGATTCAAAGGTCAAATTCAGCATCTTTGTGGAAGAATGAAATGGGTGAAAAGTCACGTCACCTCTAACTTGGGTCCAGGTATTGCTGGCATTCACATTTTTAAAAGTCCATTTTGATAACAGGTGAAAGTTGAAGGAAACTCCCTCACCTACAGTAGTTCCAAGGTGAAAATGAAAAGTTCTGATAAGGCTCACAGCCTTGAGGAAAATTTCAAGTGGCTATTGCCTTGGGCTTTTCTCATTTCACTGGTTTGTTATCAGGCAGAATTGAAGGACAGAGTTTTGCCTCTTGCTCTATGGGCTAAATTCTGTTTTCAGTAGAGACCATTGCTGGTGAGTTGACTCTTTGGCTACTCATTTAGTTTGTGTAGCCCTCTTTTAATGGACTCAGGAACTGTAGAATGTCATCAATGGAAGGAATCTGTGCATTGGCTGATGGAATGTATGGGTGTACTGGATTTATGCAAAGAGAAAAGTTAGTCACTGCAGGCAATGAGCCATCTTCTTTCTTGGTATCACTTGAATAATGTTTAGCTCAGATTTCAGGATGGACTTGGTCTTCAAGTGAGATCCAGTAGATGTGGTAAAGACCCACGTACTCATGGCCTATGGCCTCACTTAGGGGATCTCTCCCTCTTCTGACATACATTAACCTTATGCCTCTGAGAGCTTTGTCACTGGCACTGAGTTGAGAATGAGTACTTATAAAGCCAGCAATGCTATGACCAAAATAATGTCATTTGGTGTCTTGGGGGAGGTCAAAAACAAAAAAGGATTAAAGGCAGGCAGGCAGGCAGGGTACATTAAGTGAGTCCATGACTAACAGGGTGTGACAGAAAAGAGTTTTATTCTTTTCAACTAAACAATTCCCTAGGGCTGGGACCATTACTCCTCAGTGCCTTTATCACCTTGGAATTTTTATGGTTTTTTTTTTTTTTGATGAACTCACATTTTTGTAAAGGCTTTTTTTGAAATGGTGCCAGTTTTCAATTTTTAATTAAAGTCGTAAATAATCTTAATTCTGCTTTAAAAGGTTTATTGTTTCTTTCTTTTTAAAAAAATCATTGCTGCCAGGAAATATTTCAAATACCAAATCCTGATGTGAGTGAGCAATTAGAACCTCTCCAAGGTCTAATAACAACACTGTACCATGTAAATAAAACACACTGGTATAAAAGCACAAGATTTAGAGCTGTAGATTGGCTGGGTTTAGGTTTATTAGCAAGTACTTCTCCTGGGAGTGACATTTCTTCTTTTGTTGGAATGAAGTAACTTTCATCATTTTAATTTCCACAAATTAATCTGTCACAGATTGATAAAAATACTTTTTTAGAAAAATAAAAACTCAGGTTACATTTTGGGAAATACAAATTGTCACTTAGTGCTAGATGATGAAATTTAACCACATCCAGTCCAACTGCATGCAGGACACAGAGTGGATCTCAAAAGCAAAATTACCTAAGAGAGAACAAGATCTCATTTTGTATAAGGCAAAATTAAGAAAGAACTACAATATTTGGCACAAGATTATGGTATTACTCGAAAGTGAACCTTTGTTATCTAGATTACCTATTTAAAGGTGCCAGGACACTTCAGCAATAAAATTATGTTTCCTAATCTCCAGGTCTGTTTTTCTTTTCTTTGTTTTTGTCCACTTGAAGTTTCACAAAATAGAATGTTTCACAAAATAGAATCTATTCTTTCTTTATACAGAGGCTAAAAGATAGCCATAGGTGAATAATAAAAGCTATGAAAATATCATGAAAGTATCCTATTATATTTCCATACCTGTCCACAGGTTACTTTCTTAAATGAAACATCATATTGTTGCCAATTTCTCCAGACAGGGGAATAATACCTCTTCATGTCATGCTCTTCAATCCTACTGATAAACCTGATATTACAAGCAAAGCCTCACACATTTTAGACAACTTGAAGGTGTAAAATAGCAGGTTTAGAATAAGAAGCTTCTTATCTAGGCTTTGTCTTAAACAGACATGAAGTATTACTTTGAATTTATCATATATACATAGATAATGAAAAACACAGCACATTAGACAGTGATCCCGCTAAAACACTTTACAGTATACACCAATGGGGTGCCATCTTAAGGTATATATTCTTCATCCAGTTTTAACATATACTATTAATTTATTTAGTTTCTTTGCTTTTCTATTTTTTTTTTTTTTTTTTTTGGCCAGTCCTGGGCTTGGACTCTGGGCCTGAGCACTGTCCCTGGCTTCTTTTTGCTCAAGGCCAGCACTCTGCCACTTGAGCCACAGCGCCACTTCTGGCCATTTTCTGTATATGTGGTGCTGGGGAATCGAACCCAGGGCCTCATATATATGAGGCAGGCACTCTTGCCACTAGGCCATATCCCCAGCCTGTCTTTGCTTTTCTAAAATTCAAGAATATACCAACACATGTTACATAATCATACATATCAATTTACTGAGGTTTAAAGAGATTTAAATATATTTCCAGAGGGGAGAAAAATGATTTTAACAGTTGGTTTACAAGATTGGGTTTGTACACAATTATGCATGTCTGTCAAATCTTCATAGCTGAGTATTTTTTATAGCTCATGGGGAAAAGGTCAAGTTCTTTCCACATATGAGACCTCAGCTTGCATGCTGCTAACACCTTCCAAGGCAGAAAAAAATAACAACCAAGTAATAAAAAGACGACAGAACATTTCCCAGCATTAAGTGTTAAATCCCTATAAATCATGAAATAATTCAAGTTCTCTAACTAGAGGCCATGGTGACTTGAAAACACTTGCCATGGGGTTCACTCATTTGAGATAGTCTTAAACTGGTCTCATTTTTTAATAAAGGGCCCTTGAATGAATCAAGTATCAATCTCAACGCAAATGGAACACTCAAAATAAAAAATATGTCCACATATTTTCTGCCATGGACAGAAGACACATTTTTCTTCTTAAAAAAAAAAAAGTAACATCTTAAGTTTTCTTAGGCAATGCCTCGAAGAGAAGTAAGCAATGTCTCTAGAAGTGCAAGAGCCCAGTACTATCAACTACCTTTCTGCATTGTGTGCTATTAGTAGAACAAGTAAATGGTTGATCTTTAACATTTATTCCAGGGAAAGATGACAATTCTTACAAACGTTGAGAAATACATCAATCCCTCCTTGATGTGAAAGGAATTCATTTCAGTTCCTTTTCAAATTTTTATACAAGGTACCTATCATGAAACCTGCTATTCTCTAACAGTAAAATGAGAAAAACTCTGTAGGTATCCTAGAGATTCCCCCACCTGCTTCCTCACTGCTGAAGTCATCCTAGCCAACTGATATATTGGTGGAGGGAAAACACTGCTCTCCAGGAAATGTTTCACTTGTTTCTTCTTCCCAATGCAATTTTGTTTAGCTCATTGGGTTTAATTTCTATAACTGCCTTTCGTTACTTCCTGGTGTAGGTTACTTTCATTCATTTTTCTTTGATTCATATTATATAATCTTCCTTCCCCCAGAAATTCTTATCTGGTTGTATCAGCTTAGTGAGTCATAACCTTATTACTTTCATCCTTGTGAGAGATTTCTCTTCTCACAACAGTCAGAAGCAGTTTACAATTTAAGAAGTGGAGGGATTTCCAGTGCCTTGCAGAAATCCTGAGTCTTTCAAGAGTCACTTATATATGCTGTTTCTGGCTGGAAAATTTATTCTTTTAAAATTACCTTTTTCCTCGCTTGTTGATCCTTGGAAGAATGTGCCTTCACATGTTTTCTTAGGGAACTTGGGTCTGTGTAGCGTTTGGTACATCCTGGAATTTGACAAGCATAAGGTTTCTAAATAAGAAAGAAAGAAAGAAAATGAGTTGTGGTTAAAACATAAAGGACTAAGAATATGAACTGTCACCAACTGATGGATGTGAAATGTTGAGTAATACTCATTTTAATGAGAAAAATCCAGGAACTTTGCATCATGGTAAAGAGAAAAGTAAACTTTGGAGAAAGAAAAAGACATCCTATCCTTGATGGTTACTAAGTCATTCTTTTAGGTTGCACTCTAACCACAAAACCTCTTGTGGCACTTTTTTAATGTGGAAATTATTAGTAAGCATCTCCAGTCATACTTACAGTTATGTTTCCCTGAGAACAATCTTTGGTACTGTCAAAAACTAGTAAACACATATTCTTTAAGGATTCAGGTAAAGAAGCTGTAGAAAAGTCCAGAAAAGACTGGGTATATTTCAGAAGAAACCTGATTCAGAAAGAGAGAGGGAGAGAATTAAGAAGGAGAAAATTAGCATAAAGTGAGCAAAGGACAATAGGTTTCAAACAACTGACACATGAAAAATCAGCCAGAGGACCATTAATATTATTAGAAATCCTGGTGCTGAGTCTGAATGAACATACAAGCTCTGGGTTTAGTGTAAAGAGAACATATATTTGGCCATTCTAAGCCCCTGTACTCTGGAGGGAGGTGAAACTGCTGTCTAAGGTTCAGTCTCAGTTTAGGATCAAACATATTTATCACAGTTGCTTGATACATAACAGTTAGAAATGGATGGAAGAATGGACAGATAGATGAATGGATGGATGGGTAGGTGAATGAATAAATAGATGAACCCCTCCTATCAATCCTATCAATTCAAACTTCAGCATCATCACCTATCACTACCACAATGACAAAATTCTTAGCAAGGTTTTAAACACTATGACTTACATTGCAAAATAAATCAAAACCTTCTATTTATTCTGAGAACTAGAAAACAAATCCCAGGAGTAACTGTGTTTATAAGATGTATTAACTGTCACTGATCTACTTAGTATCACATTGAGTGAGATATGAGATCTGTGCCTACATGATATAAAATAAGTTTTTCCAACAGAAACCTTATCTTTTTTTGTTTTTGGCCAGTCCTGGGCTTTGGACTCAGGGCCTGAGAACCATCCCTGGCTTCTTCCTGCTCAAGGCTAGCACTTTGCCACCTAAGCCACAGCGCCCCTTCTGGCCGTTTTCCATATATGTGGTGCTGGGGAATCGAACCGAGAGCTTCATGTGTAGGAGGCAAGCACTCTTGCCACTAAGCCATATTCCCAGCCCAACCTTATCTTAATAGAATTATTTGCTCTAGGAACTTGCTATAACAGTTGCCAAGAGCAGGCCATGGCTGAACTGTTTATGGCAAGCTCCAGTTTTCATGTATATGCTGGTTTTTTTGTGTTCCACTTTTGCCTTGATGGAAGCAATATTTATGATTCATTATACTTTTGGGGCATTATTGAGCCCAGCAATAAACAAAACTCATAACTATATCATTTAATTTGACTTCCTCAATTTAAATTCTAAGTTTGCTATCCAATGTTCATTGATTGATCAACTGATTACTCAATCAACTAATTGAGTGATTGAATCACCAACATGTCTTATGCTTGCAATATGTGCTGCGCACCATGTTACATTGTAGAATCTTTCAATGAACAATGGATGTATGTATCAAGCTCTTAACTCAAACTTTTACAAAGCAGTGAGACAATTATTGGCTAGTCACTTGCCCATGAGTTTCCAATGGGTAAATAAAGATGTTTTTTTTGACCTGAGAATCTTTTCTAAGTTTACATGACTTTATTGCCCTACCTTTCCCTATGTGACCTTGACATTAGAGGAGCAACTGGCCAATGTCTTTACTAAAGCCACAATAAGACCTTGTAAGCTCATGTTTTGGAGCATGACAGGGTACAGATCATAGTGCAAGATTTCATGAGTATTATCATGTTATTGAAATTTATGTCATTCTGGTTTGGGATGATTATTTTGTACTTAATTTTGAGACAGTCTTGGAGAAATCTTGATTAGCTGGCCTTGACTCTCTCTCTCTATCTCTCTCTTTGCTATTAAACACCAGAGATTTCCAGGTACTGGTGGCTAGCCCCTGTAACCCTAGCTACTCAGGAGTCTAAAATCTGAGGATGAGGTTCAAAGCCAAGCAGGGCAGAAAAGTCCATGAGAGTCTTATCTCCAATTAAACATACACACACATACACACACACACACACACACACACACACACACAGAAGTGGAACTATGGTTCAAATGGTAGAGTGCTCACCTTGAGCAAAAATACTCAGAACCTAGGCCCTGAGTTCAAGCTCTAGGACTGACAGGAGTGCACAAACACACACTCACCCCTTCCCCCCCAATATGTATGTGTGTGTTAAATATTTAGTATAATATTTTAGTATTAGTATTTGTTATAGTATTTTTAGTATTTAGTACAGTATTCCATGAGTACCAAACTATTAATGGAGAAATGAAATGACTGAATATTTCAGGCTTAAAATTGTAGAGTTAGTAAACTTTATGGAGAAACATTTTCCTAATGAGTCAAAAAATCTACTTGGTTGAAGAAAGATCCTTTATCCAAAATTCTGACAGAACTTGCAGGAGAATGATTAACGAAAGGGAACAGAGACCTAAATTTAAATAACAAATTCTTTAAGCAAAGCAATTACAGCTTATTTTTTGAAGAGTTTTAATTTCCATATGATTTTTTAAAAGAGCTACCAATTTGTTTAACATATTTAAACAGGAGCTAGTTTGTATCTTAAAGGAAAGTGAAAAGTTGTTTTAAAAGATTTAATACAAATATATTTTCCAAAAAATGGCTGAGTTTTAAGAGCTATTACATGGAACAAAAATCATAAAAGATTATCTTGGGTGGCTCTGCTCGAAGTTTTAAAATGGGATATGACGGCTTTTTAATTCAGAAATGATTTTGAAAATGTTCTTTGTTTGATTAGCTAAAATTAGTACCAAGCAAAGAAGGGTATTATGGAACTATAACACTTACCCTCACAATAGTTCTTTCAAACTACAGATAGCTAGCTAGAGTGGAAGCAATTTCTCAAGACAATCCTGTCTCATGAATGTTCATTCTTCCATGATACCACTTAATGACAAATGGGAAAACTTATTGGATTTTACCAAGACCATTTTAGACACAACAAAATGGAGCATTTTAACATAATTCATTCATTTTTTCCTTTATCTTCACAAAAATTTCACTGTTTGCCACATTTATTCATTTAATATTCTATCCTGTTTGTCCTAATTTAAAAAATACTGAATTCAATTCAGCTAGAGCAGAAGGAATTCATCCTATGAGACAAGCCATCCCATTTATGTATACTATGATATAACTGTTTAGAAAGGTTATATGACATATAGCTAACTGATTTCTATCAATATGTCTAATGGAGACTAATGAAAAATTTAATAAGTATCTTAACCATAGTATCAGATGTATCTTAAGTACATTTGAGACGGTGTGTAGAAATAACAGCATCTTTTCAGAATTTGAACTGTGGTATAATTTAAGAATAGACATCAAAATCTTTAACACCAAGAAAGTACTGTCATGAATACATTATTTGCAAGCATGTGCATAAGAGATCTGTGTGATACATTTATCCGGATGGCTTTGTTAAGTAAAGTGAAATTTTATAGTTGGTACCTGGTTTCCTGTTAGGAAACCTGAGAAGTGAAAAGTAGGCCTATCAACATAGCCAGAAAAATAAAAGGCAATAGTTACATAGCAAAGGTATTTGTGAATGAGAAAATTGTAGCAGCATTATGAGAGTTAAGGGTATGATAATAAAGATCAATTGTTCTCCTAGGGTTGTGTCAAAGGACATAAGACTATTAACACAGAGGAAGCATGGTGAATTGAACCCCTGAGAAAGAGTTGCTGTTTCTTTTTAGATAGCTTAAAGTTAAAAATAGCAGGTGCTTTCTCAAACAAAAGGAAAGTTGACTCTCAAAAGCTGGGCTAGCTGCTAAATTCAGCTATCAAGATTGCATACAGTCTCACACCTGTAATCTACCTACCCAGGATACTGAAATCGGAGGATCGTGGTTCGAAGCTAGCCCAGGCAGGAAAGTTCTGTGAGACTATGATCTTCAATTAGCCACCAAAAATCTAGAAACAGAAGTATGGCTCAAGTGGTAAAGTATCGTCCTTGAGGGAAAAGTTAATGGAGAGTGCTCAGGCCCTGAGTTCAAGTCTCAGTACTGGCATGAATGTACATGTGTGCACACACAGACACACACACACACACACACACATACAAACACACAAAGAGAAGAAAGAGGAGGAGGAAGAGAAGGGAGAGGGAGAGGAGGAAGGAGAAGGAGGAAGAGGAGGAGGAGGAGGAAAAAGAAGGAAAGGAAGAGGAAGGAGGTGAGAGGAGCAGAGGGGAAGGGAAAGGAGAGGAGAAGGGGAGATGCAAAGGGAGGAGGAGGGGGTGAAGAGAATCAGAGACAATGAAAAACTAATATACTACATAATTCAAGCAATAGCATTCTTTATTGACAATGTTGAATGCCTATTTTAATGCCCTCCCTCTAGTAGCCATTCTCTGTAGTATCATCTACCACAGAGCCACAGAACTGCTTCTGCTTTGTATGTAGAAATAGCCATGTAACTCCTGAGTCCCAAGGAAGTTACAAGAGTGTTGTAATGTTTAGTACATTTAAAAAAGAAATAAAAGCCACACAGCACTCTTTTGGGTTCTGTACCAGATTCTCCCGCTGCCCTTGGCATTGCTCCTGTAACCTGCAGACCCACAAAGCAAACACTAGCACCGCCTCATTATCACAGAGTCACACCAGGTTGCAGCTGGAAGATGGAAAACTCCCTTCATTCTTACAGTGTCCAGATGTGTCCTCTGGTGCTTGGCACGGTCACTGGAGTTACTGAAGGCCTTCTGACAGCCCGGATGCTGGCACAGATAGGGCTTCTCTCCTGTGTGGCTCCGCAAGTGTATCTTGAGATTCTCAAGCCTTGAAAAGGCCTTCTTGCAACCTTCAAACTGCAGAAAGAAAACATTTTTTTAGTTCTTGAAAAGGAATTTGAATGCTTAAGCCTGGAGGAGACAAAGGGGAAAAAAGTCCTTGTACTTGGCCTAGAACAATGAAAGAAAAGGCAATGCAAATGGTAACAAAGGTTCCTTCTAAAAATAGCCATATGTTTACACAAATTACATTTTTCCGCTGAATAAACATGCCACTTTCCATACCAGATTTGGGTCCCAAACTGATTCCTGTGGTTACTTATGTCAGAGAAAATTCACTGTGAGCCATCTGGCTCCGTTAATAAAAATATAGTAATGTGTGTCTTAAAGATGTATTAAAAAATTAACACACTTTTCCATTTCCAAATTGGTCAAAAGTGAATAAACCAGGAAAAAAAGAAAAACCTTTGACAACTAATAAACTAAGAAGAAAAATCAGATAGATGTAAGAGACACCCCTCTCCCCCAATAAAAGACTAGAATATCCTAAGAGTCCAGGATGAAAGAAGCATCCATGTGATATGACCAGACAAATCTTTACATCTATATACTTCTAAAGGATTTTCCTTCCTTTCTTTCTCTTTTCTTCCTTCCTTCCTTTTCCCTCCCTCCCTGACTCCCTCCCTCCCTCCCTTCCTCTTCTTTCTTTCTTTCTTGCTTGCTTGCTTTTACTAATATTATCTATGGCTTGCACTCGGGTCTTGCACTCTAGCTTTTTCACTCAAGGCTGGTACTCTTCTACTTGAGTGACACTTCCAATCCCATCCTAGGGCTTCTCTTGACTCCCTAAGAAGAAACCCTATTAACATCCAATGTGGTACAAAATTTAATGAGATAGGTTTTTTCATTTTGTTTTGTTTTTTGCCAGTCCTGGGGGCTTGAATTCAGGGCCTGAGCACTGTCCCTGGCTTCTTTTTGCTCAAGGCTAGCACTCTGCCACTTGAGCTACAGTGCCACTTCTGGCTTTTTTCTATATATGTGGTGCTGAGGAATCGAACCCAGGGCTTCATATATATGAGGCGAGCACTTTACCACTAGGCCATATTCCCAGCCTGATCTGTGATATTGAACTTCTAATGTCAGTGCAAATATAGGGCTCAGGGTTTGTTTTTATCTTAAAATTGTATTCTGTGGTGGAACTGGATCTACTTTTGTATCCAAAAAGGAGAAAAAATAGAGAGAAAATACATACCTGTGATTGTGTACCTCTAAAAAGACAGTGCAACTACAGGGCTCTAGGGTTGTTCTTGTCTTATAATTGTGTTCTTTTTGTGGTACTGAATTTGCCTTCATTTCCAAAGGGGCAGAACAAGCCATAGTAACACACAAAATATTCAAGTCAAAGAACCTCAATTCCCACTCAAAATAAACAGGCAACAGAGCAGTAAATAGAAACCTAAAGAATAGTTCTCAAAATCCTCTATAAACCCTACTGGTAACCATGCTGAATGAAAGATTGAAAGCCTATACAAAGTTATGTATGAGTGTGATGAGGATAACCAAAGATTAATAGAGGATTTCATGGAATCCAATGAATTCCAACAGAAATGAAAATATAGCCACTCAGCTAAAGTGAGAGAAAACACTCAAAATCATATCAAGGAAGTAAGAAGTCCCTACAAGATCTAAAACAAATCTTGGACAAAGAAATTGAAACCATCAAAACTGACCAATTAGAAGGCAAAGAAATAAAATGTAGAAAGTCTTGACAGCAGATTAGATGGTACTGAAGATAGAATCTCTGGAATTGAAGACAGTCTAAACTTAATTGAGAAAGAACAACCATTTTTCAAAACAAATCCAAGAAACAAGAGTCCCTACAAGAGCCGCGAAACACAATCAAGAAGGTCTAATTTAAGGCCAATAGGTATTGAGGTGGGGCTAGAGAAAGAAGCTACATTAATAGGAAATATACTTAACAGATATATACTTAATATATGGAAATAGACTTAATATATTCAACACCCAAAAGGACAGGCTCATTCAGAAACAAGAAGCCTTTAAAACCCCAATCAGATCACATCAGAAGAGAACACCTCACAGCCACCCTGTAATTTTCACAGGATCAATAGAGAACAAGGAAAGGATCTTTCTAAGGAGATAGTTTTTAATACACTTTTAAAATGAAACTGGAAGATGGGAACTCATTTATTGCTATATTGTTTTCCAAATACAGTGCAAAATTAATTTTATCTTATTTTTTTAACTGTGGTACCTAATTCCTGTTGGGTGTTATTTAAAATAAAAAGCTGAAGATTTCAACAGATGTGTCTTCTATGGGCAAAATATTAGCTATGATTATAGGGTTAAAATGATTCTAATCCTTACTGTGACAATCTAATGGAGAAAATACGTCAAAGAAAGCAATGAAGATGAGATGGGTTTCTCTTTTAAGAACACTGGTTCCTCTGATACTTTTTAGAGTTCCCAAGAAAAGGAAAAGTTAGAAATATGGAGAAAACCTACCAGAACAAAGCAGACATGTTTAAAACAACCCAAAATACCTTCATTCTCTGGGAAGGTAAGTAGCTCAATGGTAGCCCTTTTGCCTAGCCTATCTATAAGAAGGCCCTGGGTTAGCTCCACAACACAACAACAACAAACAAGAAATACCTACCACTCCCAGAAAGAGGGAGTGGGGTAGCAATAAATGTAAGGCAAAGGGACAAGGTTTGGATGATTTTCATGTAAAACTAGCTGAAATTACTTATGTTATGACTTCCTACAACAGATAGGATAGGCTATTGTTCATGGCAGAATGTTCCAGAGATGGAGAGCTTTCAGTGACTGGAAGGATCATTTTCAAGTAAAAGCTGAACTAAGCAGAGAGAATAATCAAACATGTCACAACTCCCATCTATTTAAGTTGTTCAGATTTTGCATGCGGGGGTTATTTTAAGAAATTTATGAAAGTTGCACTTATTTTTGATTGAGAGTTAGTTATACATGCTTCACCGACATATGCTGGTTTATTTCAATTTTGATATTTTGCTTAAAATAATTTTGGTGTTTTCCTGATTTCTATTTCACATAAAAATAAATTTAGCCTGAACGGAAGATGAATGCTGACGAAGCGAACTACTTTTTCAGTAGTAGAGGGTGGATAATGGCATGTAACTAAAGAGATAAAGAAGTCTGAGTTTGTTTCCCTGGGTCAAATAGGCCTCAGGCTTAAGGATAAAGGGGTGCTCCAAATGAACTCTGAATTCACAGCTAAGAGGTCTCTGCCCACAAACTCTGTTCTTAAGGGAAGACTTAGAGTCCAATCTTGGAGCTCAGTTTATTTTACTTGGAATCACCTGGTGGCCTACATTTAGGTTTAAAATGAGCCTGTGGTTTGGGACAAGCCAAGCATGAAGCCCAGTTCCTAGTAAGGCTCTCTCTCTCTCTCTCTCTCTTGTTTTTGTGTAGGGTAGATTCCATTCTGGGGCCAACTCCACAGTGCTTACCCAGACCTAGGAAGGCTCTGTATGTCCCTTCTTCCACAGCTGTCTCAAATCCTGCTCAGAGAGAAAGCTACATTGTTTGCACATAAGTGATTAGATGAAACTAGTGCTCCTCCAGAAGATAGTGGGATCCCAGCTACACTCTGGACTCATTCAGACTGCTCATATGATCACTCATAAAATTGTATGCATGTTACCAGTTTGAAGCGTCTCTCATTAAATATCCACTTTAGTGTCTAGTTAGATCCAAATTAATTGCTATCACCCATTCAGAAAAAAGTGAGAGTAGGGGTGGCTTGCTAGATTTCAAGAAAGTCAATGTAAAACGAATGATACCTTAGAATATCCTGACCACCTCTACATAGCAAGGTTGGAGGAAAAATGAGCAGCAAGACTGAAAATGACATCCAAAAGTGATCTACAAAAGTAAAACTCTGCTGATATCAAATGTTTCTTCTGATAGGGAAGGTGAAGGCTAGGGTATAATTCAGTCTTAGAGTTCTTGGCTTATATATGCAAAGACCTGGGTTTGATTACCTAGACTAGGAAACAAAGCAACAGAAGAAACCAACAAAACAACAAGAAGAAAGGCCAGAAGCTGCAGAATGGGAAAAGATTATGGCTGGTGGGTTTTACTTCACTGAGCTGTATGAGTAAAGTCAAGAGAAAAGCCATTTCAAATACATACACACACACACACACACACACACACACACACACACTTTCAACTCACTCTCTGAAAAAATTCACTTGAAGAAACCATGGACCCAAAATCAGTAAAATTGGTCACAAAATGATTGATAAATGTCTTGGAGTGGGGAGAGGGAGCTACCAACCAACATGTGTCACAAACATCTGAATGAACCCTTCACACTAATGAAAGTTTGCAAAAGGAAGAAGGTGCTGCTGTTTGCTTCTCTAATGTTGTCCATCCATATGAAACTTGAAAGCAAACCATTTTATAATGAATCATTATCATTCATTATGGGAATAACCCTGCAATTCAGCATAAAGATTTCCTCTCCTTGAGGCAGTTTTACCCCCACACTCTTGTAAGTTCAGTCAAATAAAAATGCTTTAAATATAAAATAACACAAAAGATTACTACAAAATGGATGTTTTGGGTGTTTGGGCAAATAGTTGACATTTATCCTTCTTTTTAAGATTATTTTCCAGCTCTTTAATGAGTGTGTCTTATCTTGTAAATGAACATCTAAGATCAAGTAAGTGAAAACTACTAGGAGTGTCTCCCTGGTTTTGATCACATGCTTTCTCCGTGGGGTTCCTCAGCTTTATGAATGGTTGTAGGACAATTACCCCATCAGTGGGTCATGGGACATAAGTTGTCTAAGCTTCAAATATAGACACAAAACAGACATTCACAGACCCCACATAGACAAATCAGACCCTAAGCCATACTCTAAGAGTCTGAAGGGAATCTGAAAAATAAAAACAAGTGAGGGAAGGGGCAGAGGTCTGGTGTTCCTGAAGTGTGCATTTTTTCATGCTAAGTTTCTTGCTACATATTTCCCCCACATTATTATTTTTTGTCTAAATAGCATACTTTCCCTCTCTGCTGGAATAGTGAACAAGTCCTGTGAGCATGACAAACTTTTAGATGCTGAGAGGCACAAAAGGAGCACCAAGTTTACTCATGTAAGAATGGAAGACAAGGTCAGTGAGCATGGCTGGCATGATACATACCAATGGATCCTGAGCATTTGGTGCTTCAGGCAAAATGTGATACAAAATCAGAACCTTCCAATGGCATCCAGCCACCTCAATGCAAAAGGAGCCATCTAAGGAGATTCTGATATTTATGGCAAGCCAGTAAGTTAGGAAATGACACATTCACACTATGACCACTGTCCAGTTTCTTATACTAACTCTGGTGACAGAAGGAAAACGTTTGTACAGAACTCCTCTATTTCTAGTTCAAACAAGAGTCATAAGGACTAGCACAGCAGCAGTTACTCTTAGACTGAAAAGAAACACCTCCATTGCAGGCTAGGGACAGGGTTATCTGCATTCACACAGCAAACAGCATGCACATCCCAGAAGGCCAATGTCCAACTAGAGACTCTTTAAGCTCTTAACTTCCAAATCTGCTACCAGGCAGATGTCTGGTTCTAAAAAAAGGTATGTCCACTAGTACTCAAAGTGGCCTTCTGACCAATAAAAACATCCCACATAGCTACTGCCTGTTACAGTCTCCTGTTGAGAAAAATGATTGACAGGGGGCCTAGTCTTCCATTTGCACATGTCCATGGAGCTACAAACACATATGAGAGTAGTGCATGAAACGAGAAGTGACAGAACTTTTCATCTTGTGGGTTGTGAAAATGCTGCCTTGCATGAAGCCTCACTCTGAAGGGAAAAATAATCTCTTTAACTCTGAAGCTGTTTTTTAGTAACAAACTTTAATTAGAAATTTCAAGTCCGCTCAAACCTGAAGAACCTCAGCTCGCGACAGTTGGCTAATTTAGAAAATTATTTCATATTTAAAGAATCACACTGGACTGTAATCACTGTCTTTATATACTGGCTTGATTACGGATTATTGACATTCAGTAACGTTAAGATGACCTTTGAAATGTTACTTTTCCTTTCTATTAGAGGTTTTTGTGTAAGGTTCTAAAAAAATGAAAGGCTCATTAGGCATCATTAAAACTGGATTTATTCCACATGTGTAACCAATAATCAAGTAGACCATTAGCCACTCCCCTAATCAGCTACTTCAAGGGCTGAGAAGCATAAGTTTGTATTCAAAGTAGTAATAACAGCAAACCTTCATGATCAAGTTTCTATACCATTGCTGATGTCAACAAAACCCCAAACAGAAAAGAGTTTATGATGCTGGATTTGCTTTTTTTAAAAAAAATGTAGATATACATATGATTTCAATTAAGGCTATGTTTCTGATCTTGGAGATACACACTGTCATAATTCCATCCACTAAAAACCAATTAATCCCATTAGGGATGGCTGACACCATGATATGCAGCAAGAATTGATGAATGATATGCTAGTTTGCATCTCTGTGTAGAGCCCAAAGACAACAGAGATGAAAGGCTTTCATGGTAAGGGTCAGCAAACATTTCTAAGGCCCCAAATATATACATAACAAGTCCAAGAGTGCAAAATACGCTTGTATCAAAGATATGCCTTCAATGGTGTACATGAAAGATTATTTCTGTGACTCAGAAAGAGATGGCCAAAGAAACACCTGACAAGTGAGAATTCTAACACACATACTTAGCTATCCTGTCTTCTGGAAGTCTTATTTTTTTCCCCCCTCGTAGCAGTGCTTTTCAGCTTTATATGCGCACAGGAATCACCTGGTCCTCTTATTGAAATTCACACTCCGAATAAGCATGTAAAATTCACATGCTGATTCTGGTGGCTCACATTCTTAATCCTAGCTACTCAGGAGGCTGACATGTGAGTATCAAAGTTCAAAGCCAGTCTAGAAAAGGAGAGAAATATACATGAAACTCTTACCTCCAACTAACCAGCAAAAAGCCAGAAGTGGAGCTGTGACACAAGTGATAGCATACCAGCTTTCAACAAAGAAGGCTAAGGGACAGCACCCAGGCTCTGAGTTCAAACTCCAGTATAATACAAAAAAAAAAGCAGTTTGGTCAAGTATTGACGACTCATGATTATAAATCCTAGCTAATCAGGAGGTTGAGATCTAGAGGATTGGTTTAGAGGACAGCTAGGTAGAAAAGACTTCAATAGTTTCATAAAATAACAAAAGTGCTGGGCTAGACGTGTAACAGAGGACCACCTACGAGAAATAATCTTGGGAAAGAATGTAGGATCCTGAATTCAAGTCTCAAGTACCAGCACCAAAACACAGCAACAACAAAAAATACAGTTTCATGGCACTTAGAAATTAAGGAAAAACAAACAAACAAATGAATTAGACAAAATAAAAGAATAAATTAGCAAAAGTGACAGCTTCCTCTGTAGAATATAGAACAGTAACAGAACAATCTAATTTCAAAAAATCTGCCTGGGCCAGATACCAACTAGTTGCTCATATCCTATCTACTCAGGTGGCTAAGATCTGAGAATCATGGTTCAAATGCAGTTCAAACAAGAAAACCCAGAAGACTCTTATTTCCAATTACCCACCAAAAAGCTAGAAGTGGAGGTGTGGTTCAAAAGTAAAGTGTCAGAGCACTACCCTTGAGCAAACAAACTCAGGGATAAATGCCCAGGTCCTAAGTTAAAACCACAGTACTCGCATACACACACACACAACAACAACAACAATCAGTTTGGGAAAAGAACAAGAGAAAAGTAAAGAAGTAAATCAAGTTTCCAAATATATATAAATGTTTTTTTTTAAGGATGAAGAATGAAAACAGAAAGGATGCAGGAGGACAAGAGGGCCCTGTGATTTTAAATCTCCTTCTGATGATGGGAGTGTCTGGACTTCCAACCACCCATCATGCCATTCTGTTTCTGTTTCCAGTGCAGTCTACTCAGTCTTAGATACTGCAGCAAGCCTTAATATTTATCACATCCGTTTACAGAAAGTGTTACATAAACGGAGAATGTAAAAATAATTTCAAAGCATTTGAGGCATACCCAGTTCATGAATCCAGGGCAGTAATATTGCATTCCTCTGTTCCTTGTTCCATTCAGACTAATAATAATAACTTCACAAAGATGAAGAACATGTCCCTGCATGTTCTCACTTGGTGATTTTATGCATGTTCACAGTGGAATCACTCTCTTTCTGTAACAGAACACTATACCCAGGGACCTGTGTGTTTCCTTTCGGTGGCTAAAGGGTAACATCTGATTTTTATAGCATTTCAAAGGTCCTACACAGCATAAGAGTAGCCTCACTGGAAAATTACCTAAAGTCGTGGTTAGAATTATCCTTGGTTAATTTGAGTTCTTTAACTTTGGGGAAATCAATGCAAACTCAGCCTGAGTTTACACATGTCCCAGAAATATAAACAGATTTGTACTTGCATTTACCATCCCACCCTTTAAAGTTGACTGGTTTGGCGGTAGATGGAAGAGGTTCTGACACTTTGTTTTTAGTGAGTAGTGGCCTAACTGCTCTCATTTATCCAGATGTTTTTACAGTTATCAAAAATTCTGAAGAATTAATATAGAACCCTTTCAAGAATGTGTTCCTGAACCGTAATAAAGAAATTCCAGTTACTGTTCTTTTCCTTGTGATTCTGATGTGTATAAAATGAACAAACAAGCTGATAAATACAAGTCCTGGGCTTGCTGGGCTTCTTGTTTTTGATGAATAAAACAAAGGTCACCTAAATGGGCAATATGCATATGATTCTTATAGGTCTAAGAGAATTTACAGCTTTTAACATTTGGTTCCTGGGTAACTGATGAGTGTTAAAAGGGTATTGTAAGTTAGGTGGCAAAAATAAAGGAAGCCTCTGCTTAAAAATGAAAATGGAAAAACTGATTTTGAGAAGCCACATGACAATATGGAAAGAAATATGTTACTTCTTGCTAACAATTGAACCATATTAAATTTTTATGGAAGTTATGAAGTGTCTAGTTTATAGCAATTGAAATGAGCAAGGGACAAATGGAACCTTATCATGGGCATTATATTCAAGATTGGAAAAAGAATATTCAACAGTGTAGCTCTGATATGTACGATTTATCATGTGGCCCTATAGCTGTTCATCAAATACAAATAGGAGGCATCAAATATTATTCTTGTTTGTTATACCAATATAATGCCAGAAAAGCACAACTTCAAGGAGATTATGTCTATGTCAAGGTAAATAATAAAAAATTGGTTGTCTGGGGTTTGTGCAAACACAACTCTAAGTTTTTATTGTTGTCTGTGTTATATGTATATACACGTGTGTGCGAGTGTGTGTGTATATTAGAGAATGTACCTCTTTAGAAACTGAAAAACTGCAACAAATGAGCTTTGATTACATGCCAGTAGAGCAAATGTATTTTATGATTATATAATTCTTGTGCATAAGCATACCTAAAAGCGATTAATTTTCTACATACTTATATTGAGCATCAAAAGACAAGAGAAAGGTACAGTTTGATGGCATTTACAAGTGAAGGAGACAGGTACCACACTAACTCTGGAGACTGCATGCTCTAGTACATACATATTTACAGATGATGAGTAATCAATGCTAATACATAACATCAACAAAACTAACAACACAACAACCAGCTCTTCATTGTTTATACTCACTGACATTATGTGCTTGGAAATATAGTCTCCTGGAGTTATGTGCAATCATGAGTAATATGGACGTATGCTTTTGCATTTTTTATACTCATTTTACCTATTGCCTGTGCATGTCATACTATATAAAGGAAAATCAATCTTCAAAATTTTTGCTACTCTATGCTAAAGAACAGAATATTTTCCAACTTTAGTGCATAAGTATGCAGAGTAACCAACTCTCTGTACAAAGATGACCCTGTCCCTCTAGGTTTCATCCACATTTCACACTTTATTAGGTTCAGTAGATGACCCAACAGAAACACTGGCTTACTTCTATTTGTTTTCCATAGGTCCCTAAAACATCCTAGTAGATTGACATATGGTCAGGCTGGCCCAGTGTCCTATATGATTTCCTACATACTAAAGGTGAGGGGAGGCAACAAGTAGCTGGCGAAATTTTCCTTTTAAATTTTTAGTATTTTTTATAATCTTTAAAAAAAAATGGCAGAAACACCTAGGCATTCGTGGATCATGCCTGTAATCCCGGCTATTCAAAAGACTCAGAGTACTGCAGTTCAAAGCCAACCAGGCAGTAAAGTCTGTGAGACTCTTATCTCCAATAAACTACTCAGTTAAAGCTGGAAGTGGCATTGGATTGTGGCTCCAGTGGTAGAGCACTAGCCTTGAGCAAAAGAAACACAGACTCAGTGCCCAGGCCCAGAGTTCAAGCCCCAGGACCAGCAAGGAAAAAAATGTCAAGAAACATTCTCTAGATCTAGTTTCTCTGAAAGATCTGGCTCAGAAATGCATTTCCACTGTCACAAGATAGGAATGGATGAGAGGAGAGAGAACTAAGTAATAAAAGGAAAAAAAAAGGAAGGGGTGGGAGGACCCCAGAGTGAGTTAGAGTGAATACAGTTCAAAGAAGGGATAAGGATGCAGGAGACAGACCTGGGTTTTGCATGCTGTGTTCAGGCCTTTCCCCTCTTCCTGTCCCCTCCTCTCACCTGGCTCTGGTCCACTGCAGCTGCTTGTTCTAATTAGACAGCATGCTCCCATTGCCTTTCCAGTGTCACTCCCTCTGCAGGTGACAAGCCTACCAACCCCTTCTTTCCAGGCCACCTCCTCTGGGAAGCCTTCCTTCAGGGGTTCACCAGGGCACAAAAGATCAGTCCCCACACATGCTAACCACACTCTGCCTTATTCTTCGTCAACCCAAGGAGGTAGTCTAATTGGACCGTGCATTTTCCTTGCTGGGCTGTGAACTTTCTGAGGACAAGGAACTGACTCTTATTAATCTTTTTATTGCCAGTACTAGGTACAGTGCTTGGCACACACACAAATATTCGTACATTATTTGCTAAATAAATGTGAAATGAAATGGAGAGAATGAACTCTTTGTATGAAAGCATATTGATTTCCTAAACTTCCTTGTGTAGCTAGCTCATTAAGCCCTTCTAATTAGGTAGGACTGGTTACACCTCATAGGGACATCAAATCATCAGCATTGCAAGAGCTATAAAATGCATTTACCGAGTGTAGATACTAGAGTTTCATGTCCTGCAGAGGTGCCGCAAATGTACATTTAATTATTTTAATATCAAACCACGTAGGGGAACATTCTAATCACTACCTATGGTTGTATTTGTGGGGGGGGGGGGTGTGCTGAATTTTTCTTTACTGACGTTCTGAATGCTTTTGTGTCAATATTGGTAAAAGTGGATGAGTCACTTTCCTGCCACACCTTTTTTGCAAATTTGAGCTACATAAACACTGATCCACTGGGAATATATTACCTGCAATAATCCAAGGCCTATAAATATGTGCCTTCTTCACACTTAAAGGAAAAGAAACTGCTTAAAATTGCCCTGTAATAGCTGAGCTAATACATTCTCTAATGTGCCAGGAAACAGGCTCTCATTGGAGTTTGTCATAAGAAGAAGAAAGAACCTTTGGATCTTGCCCTGAACTGCCCTGAGTCCAGCATCTCCAAAGAACAGATCAAGCGATTTTTCATTATACCTGTTAAGCATCCTATAGTCAGTCTCTGAATAGAAGTAGAGGTTCCAATCCCAGGTGCAGGTCATCACTACACTTAGCTATTGAGTTTGTATCCAGATTATAGGAGCTATAGCAACATTGTGATCCCAACTTTAACATTGGCTATGAATTTGGCTGCCCAATAATTCATTATCTTTGACTCAAAGATGAGACATGTCACTGCTCGCCTTCAGTTTCATTAAGAATTGGCATGCTTAGTTTAACAGAGCTAAGCAATATATTTATTTACTCTGGTGTTTCCCAAAATGATTGCTGAATTCTGTCAACTCTTGACTGAGAAACTGTTTGCTGGTTGAAGCAGAATGTATGGTAACATACATTCAGCAACACAAACCTCCAAGATGAACTGTTTAAGTCAATTTGCTTATCCTATAGGCATATAGGTGCAAATATGTGCATATGCACACTTGGGGGTGCAGCTGTGGGCACACACATTAGCATTTGCACACATACTCCACACAGATTCTGTAATAGATATGTGTGTCTAAAATCTGTGTGCAGGGCTGCAGAAGCAAGCAGGAATTTGCCAAGAGAGAAAAGGAAATTCACACATGAAGAGAATAATTTACCATAAATTGGCCCACACTGAGTGTATTCCAAAATATGGAGTGCAAGATGCCAAATTTTTAATGGCTCTTGCTATTCCAGATCTGGCCCTGACAAGCTCTGGAAGAGATGTAAGTGGGCAGGAAAGATGGGATTGAAAAAGCCATATCTTAAGTCTTTTCACTCTCAAGTGTAAAATTTCTACCACTGTGATGGGAGAAAGAGTGGCAAGGATTTCTTCCTGACCCTGTGACTACAGAAAGCCATTGATCTCCCCTATGCCTTGCTTCAATATAAATTCTGTACCTCCTGCTGAGTCATCTGTAATCAGTTGCTTACTAAAGAAGCAACTGTGAAAATAGAGGAACTCATACCTTGTTTTAGCCTTGATGCATTAAAAAGGGAGGGTCTCAGGCTGATATCTGGCTAAAACGAATGGCCTGGGATTTAACATATTGGCCACTGTGCTGACTTTTTGTTACTTTAATTTCTCATTCTCCAAAAAAAGTTTTAAAATGTATGCTTTAAAGTAAATTGTTTCCAATATATTATTTTCCTCTTTATTTTATCTCTTTGCCAACCGTTCTGAAGAGAAAATATTTAAGATGTAGTAAATTCTTAACAAATATCAGCTATCACACTCTATCACCTTCTCCAATTATCTACTATTTGTTATTCCCTTTACAAAAAATGGAAGGAAGTGAGGCCTAGAGATGTGAAGGAACCTGCTAAAACCATACAGCTAGTCAGTAGCCGATCCCTAACCTGACTCATGGCCTTTGGTTCAAGTATTTCCTCCATCCAACTCCCAGAAAAGCCAACTTCTCAAGGAGTCAAGGCCACAGGGAATAAGGAAGCAAACAAAAAAAATATTTCAAAAGAAATTCAACTGCATTTCCTCTTTGGCTTTTCCTCTCCAAAGTCAAAAGTATTAGTAATTTAAAATTCACAAAGACCAACTCTTCTGAATTATACTAACCATACTCAACAAAGTCTGAACACGGAGTTAAGCCATCCGCTATGACTAGAAAGTACTGAGAGCCGTATGTTCTTGGCATAATCTTCTTTCTAACTAACTATAGTTCTCAAGAAAAAAAAAAAAGTGTGGTATGCATCTGTGAGCTACTCAAAAACATAGGCTGCTAGGAAACAAGTGTAAAAGGAGACCTGGCACAAAAGATCAGCAAGACTAGATGGGCCTCAAGGTTGTACATTCAGCCAAACAATGAAATAGCTTAAAGCACAAACTTTTAACAAATATAGGAGATCTTGGAAATTGCTACCAATTTCCCAACAGTGACAAAACTTGGCTCTTTTATAGCATATGCTAAGCCTAGCCTCTCTTCAAAGTAACTGTATTACTGGAGAAAAGAAAGATTCTGTTTCTGTAGTCTAACAGGTGTGATACCTAGCAGGTACTCAAAAATTATTTTAATTGAATAAACATTTGTTGAAAACTAGTGTTGTGCCTCATGTCTATAATCCCAGCTACTCAGGAGGTAGAGATGTGAAGAATCATGGCTAGGGTCAGTCCAGGCAAAAAGCTTATGAGACCTCACCAACCCCATCTCAAACAATAACTAGATGGGGTGGTACATGACCATCATTCCATCTATGGTAGCAAGCCTAAATAGGAGGATCACAGTCCAGGATAGTCTGGAGGGAAAAAAAAATCCCAAGATTCTATCCTTAAAATATACAAAATGTAAAAGAAAAACTAACGTTGAAGGCCAGTGTCAGGTGGTAAAGTACATGCAGAGCAATTGCAAAGCCCACTAATCTCCCTACCCCTAAAACTGCTGTAGCACTTCTGATTGTGTGTGAGGCATAGGTTCTTGACACAGAGAAAACCCTGTTTTTTTTTAAATTACTTCCTACTTTTAATATACGTATCCAACTTGTATCACAACTGACAATTCTTGGATATCCACTGTGAAACATGGCCTATGTCTTTCCTTCTTCTGAGTCCCAGGCCCTTCTGTTTATGCAACCACTCCCCACTGAGGTCTTCTAGACTCTTTAAAGGACACAGTTCAAAACTTAGCTTCCTTTTCCACTCACATGCAGAAAGGAACCCCCCTAGAGCATCACCATCATCCTAACCTCCTCTCCCTCTCTCACAAACACACCTTCCTTTTCACCTTAGGTCCTCAAGAATCTCTCAAACATAAATGCTGTGCCCCCCCCCCCCTCCTCCACGGGACCATCCCTAGACTAGGCCACCTTCATGTCCACCTGATCTGCTTAGCGGTCCTCTATTGGGTATCCTCAGTCTATTCTCTTTCCCATCCACAGTCTGACAACCTCACAGCGCCAAAGTATTCTTTGTAAAACTACAAATGGAATTAAGTTATTCCTCTGTGTCAAATTCTTTTGGGGTTTCTGGGTGGTTTTCAGCTACAGCTCAAAGCCTGACCAGGTTTCCCATGGCTTACAGGTCTTGATATGGCCTGGTTATTCTTCCACTTCATCCTTACCTCCATCTCCTCCTTCACACTCTTCAGCTTGAACTCCTTAAAGGTACCACACCCTTTCCCTCCTCAAGGTGTTTGAACCTGTTTTGTTTGTTGTAGTTGTTTTTAAATCTGGAAATGTTTTTCTGTTCCTATTTGCTTGTTTAAAATCCTTTGAACTGTTTAGAGGGGGTTGGAATGTGTCTTTTTCAAGCAGTATTCTGTGTTCCCAAAGTTAGGATTATGATCTTTCAGTCTGTCCTTCTTTCTCTCTGTTTGTGGAGGTGTGTCTGTCTTCTAAGACTGATTGTAGGGATTAAAATCCACACTGAAGAACAGTGATCCTTCATCAGGGCTTCTTCTAATGAACAATATGGAATAATAAAGGATGAGTACAACTTTAAGAACAGATCCTCAAGTCTAGAGACAAAAGAAAAATGTTTGTGAAGTTGTCTATAATTTCTAAGTGCTACATGAAATACATATTTTTTTCTAGATTCCAACCGCATATACAGAAATATCTCAACTCCTTTTGACAAACTTATCCACCAGGGAGATGAATAAATAGCTTCACTAAATACATATGGTGCAATTACATCCAGTAATAAGTGACAATAGGTCTTGCTTTATAGTAATCTACAAACTCAAAGCCTAATTATTTCACTGCTCAATAATACAGCAAGGACATAGAAGTAGGGAAATTTAGAAATACACTGTCTTAGCAAATGCTAAGGATCCTCAGAGCCACTTGTGTTTCTTCTGAAGGCATGAGAGCTTTTTGCAAATTAAGAAAAATACAATAAAGAAAGCCATCCATGTGCTACAGCCAAGAATAAAATGAAAGCAAGGAACACTCCTTTTGATCATTCAAGAGCAGTATTTAGTTAAAGAATGTACACTGGACTACAGAAAAACATAAGCAGAAGATGAGCATTTAAAGCTCAAAATATGGTCACTGGCAGTTGGCCTTAAAAAATACATTTGCAGGAAGGGAGTGAATGAGGAGGGGAGAGAAAGAAGAGGGGGAGTGAGGGGGAGGGAGAGAGAGAGAGAGAGGAGAGGAGAGGAGAGGAGAGGAGAGGAGAGGAGAGGAGAGGAGAGGAGAGGAGAGGAGAGGAGAGGAGAGGAGAGGAGAGGAGAGGAGAGGAGAGGAGAGGAGAGGAGAGGAGAGGAGAGGAGAGGAGGGAGAGAGAACTGTCTCCATAGCTCTAAATTAAATTTCTGTATAAATTGACACTGTCTCTAATGAAAGGGGTCAGTTTCAAACTTTTTCTTTTAGAATGCAGAAACACCGCAAGTAATTAGTATAATTAGCAGCTTAGATATGCAAATTAAATTCAAACTTGAAATGACTGAGATGGAAAAGCAATCTCAACAAGAAAAAGAGATGGAAAGAGAGGAGAAGAAGAGGAAAAGCATGAGTTAAAAAACTAAAATCTAGCTGGCTGCCACTGGCTTACGTCTATAATGTTAGCTATTCAGGAGGCTGAGATTTGAGGATCCCAGTTCAAAGACAGCTCACAGACCGGGTAGTAAAGTTCATGAGACTCATTTCTAACTACCAAATGGGAGAGAATGGAGCTGTGCCTCAAGTGCTAGAGCTAGAGTCTTCAGCACAAAAGTTTAGGGACAGCACCCAGGCCCTGAGTTCAAGCCCTGGGAATGGCACAGGTGCAATCACATGCGCGCACGCGCGCACGCACACACACACTCCCAAACACCTATTGGAATTGTTGTTTAAGAGGTTTCAGGCATGAAGAATCCCCATTCTTTGGTTTTCTGTAGTACCTGAGGTAGTTTCTGGTGAATTTCACCTCTCAGTAAAAGGTTTAACCAAAACCAAAGAAAGAGTCAAGGTGCTTTTCTATATGACATCCTTTTCATGATAAAAATCTCTTAAGAACGTATATTTCTTTGGGAAAATTAGTGCCTCTGAAGCACTTAGGAATTTATAATAGACAAAGAGTGCTTCTTCAATCTGTGAAGATTTCTTCCCATTTATGTGGTCAATATTTTACAGATCTTTCTTTCCAGCAGCTTCCAAACCACTGTGGATAGCCTGAAATGGACTGATGGATATTGATATTTTGATCTTTGCATTGATTTCCCTGCCTCTTAATATTTAATGATTTCTTTGGAAAGTGGCAGTTTGAGTTAGTTGCTACTTAAGACAAGGACACAGTAAAATAGATGTTTTCTGCAGGCAATATCTGAGTATCTCTTTATACAAATGGTCTCACCCCATACAATAATGTAAAGAGCTGTTCCACACTTTATGAATTTTCTATAGACTAAAAATAAATAGTTAAAAATATATTTTGATAATAATTCTTTGGCTTGGATTTGCCATTGGCATTCCTAGAGGAATACAGATTTTTTTTCATCATATATCCCTCCCCTCTCTTTCTCTCTTTCCCCCCATATACACACACATACACACACAGATACATACACACAGAGAGATGCACACACAGAGACACATATTTGTAGAAAATGTCATCAAGTTGCTTTATATCTATAGTACTCCAATCAACATATCAAAATCCAAATTTAGAATCGTAATTCACAATGCCACTTTCCCCCCGTTTTCTCCCCCTCACTTGGAGTAAATTATATTCAGCCTTTGTTGGAAGGAAATGAAAAAATGTGTTTCACACATACATTCAACACTAATCTGTTCTCCCTACCTTAATTATGCTTTGAATTTCTGTGGATCTTATATTCCAGGGGCTCAATTTACTTTTTATAAATATTCATTGATTTCTTTCTCCCACAATCATCTCTGTGAATGCTGCTGAACACCAACCTCCATTTTGCAACTGGAGAAACTGAGGCATAGGGTAGGAATTTTGTGATTGTCACTTAATTCCCCAATAGAATCTGGAAGGTGACGTGCAAATGCTTCTGATAAACAAGCAACCTATTCAGAAATAATAATATGATTCAAACAGTTGATAAAGTTTGCTCATATTCTAGGCACGGCTACATTCCCCTTACTTGATCTTTCCCTGACTACAAGATTCAGACATAGAATAGCTGCCCTATGGTCAAAGAGAAATGATTACAGAAAAGAACAGTTGGAGAAACAAGGCAAAAGTACTTGGATTTTAGTCAGTGGGAGTTCATCACAGTAACTAATGGGCTGAGAATGCTTCTATTTTTTTTTCACCAAGTAATCCATATGCAAATTTCCTGCAGCATTCAATATGCACTTCCAAGCTCAGTAAATGTTTTCTATTCTTTTCTGCTTAGCTCTCTCAGCTTTTTCCAATTAGGCCTGTTTATTTAGAAAAAAAGAAAAGAAAAGAAAAATGTCTTAAGTGAGGATTAAGCTCTGTATCTTATGGAGAAAGGACAAATATTAGAATTTCTTTCAGGATCTCGAGGATGCATTCTTTACGCACCCTCCCCACTGAGATGAGTAATGAAAATAAAATAAAAAAGGAGGGGGGAGGCTAAAGCTTTTTAGTTCGTTAGTTCGTTTGGTTTGCCCCGTTGAAAACATGCCTTTGACGATCAGGAATTAAGCTCAAAATTCATGACAACTCAGACAATAGTATACATGGAATAAACCTGTTTAAAAAAAAATAAAATAAAAGTTGGACATGAAGGCTCAAAGGGACCCACCTGGTGAGCACAAGTTCTGCAAAAGCAAGAGAATTCAGTTCCTGGAAGGGACAGGGACAGGCTGGAGGCACTGGGGAGAGAGCAAGCCCACAGAACTAGGTTAGGTGAGAAGCAATATCTCTTGGGGGTGACAGCTCATCAAGATGAGGGCAGAGAGAGAGGGAGCTTGGGGTCTACTACCATTAGTCGTTAGTCTTAGTCGTTAGTCAGTACACCCTTGCAAACACATTGCTTCTGCCAATCTCTTTATGGGGGGGGGGAGAGAGAGAGAGAGAACTGGTTGATGCTGAATTTGAACTCAGGGCACCATATATATAAGATTTATTAAATAAAGTAGGCAGCTGATAAAGGAGAATGCCACCCGATATTCAGGCAGGAGAAAAAAGTGTATCCCCAAACTGCTGGCATGTGGCAGCAGATGATGCAAGGCGGGATAAGGGGGTGACCCCCACCAGGCCCTGCCTTATCTATAGCAAGGGTGGGGAGGTGTGGCCAGATGAGGGGAGGTGGCTGCCTCTAGGTGTGCCAGTAACCTAGGTAACACATGTATTGGGTGAAGACTTTAGACAGGCAAGGGCAGCATGGAGCCCTCCCAGGTTGGACCTTACATAATCTAGCATTTTGCTAGTTTAACTGAAGAGGGAATTTCTTGAACTTTTTTGCCCATGCTAGTTTTGAACCTTGATACTCCATATCTTACTCATCCTCCTGAGTAGCTAGGATTATAAGTGTGTACCACTCACACCCAGCTTTTCAAGGTTTTAAGTTGGACGTTGAAGGTCAGTATGTGTTTAAAAGTAAAAGGAAGGCAGTTCAACTGAGGGTTTTCAAATTTACTACTTCCAAGTTCCCTCTCTTTACTGAGAAAAACAACAAAAACCCACTGAACTTGAATTCATGGAAGACTAGTTGGAAAAGGAATTTCTGGTACTCAGAATGGCTGAAAGGGTTTGGGGATCATGAACAGTAAAGGTTGGCACCTGATTAAAGTATAGGAAATAGCCAACGTATTCTCTGGGATTGGAGAACAAATTCTTACCTAAACAGAGTTGTGAAGAGTTAAAAATATTAAAAAGGACCAAAACGTCAGAACATTTATCTTCCAGTCTTTAAGGATTCAAAAGCCACAGGGGGAAATAATGGGCAAATTACAGTTAAGGAGAGACCATTTTCTTGGTGACTGAATAATATACTGAGCTTCAGAAATCTTTGCATTGCACTTGGTGAGGCAAGAGTTAGAGCACAAAGAGGTACAAATCTAGTGCAGAAAGATGCCATCAGCAGCAGAGAGAATTTTCTCTTTAAGGGAACTCTGGGAAATACAGAGAATACACAAGCATAGTAGCCCTAAATAATAGCCCCTCATTCCTAAATATTTCCTACTGCAAATAACAATCTATGGGTTTGGGTTGAGGGGGAAAAGGAGAAAAAGAAAGGAGAGGAGAGGGGGGAAAAAAGGAAAGAAAAGAAGAAAATATTTCAACTCTGCTGAAACTACCTGCTTAGATTGTTTAAAGAAGAAAAAAAGAATTTTCTGTGGTTGCATTGCCCAATGGTCATTTAAAAAAGTTAAATTCCATTCTTCAATGTGCTCACTATTTGAAAGAAAAAAAAAGATCTCCTCCAATAGCATTTTCAAATTCTAAGTTCCAAACACAGCAATGCTCTCAAATTTCAATTCCTTAAGTCTCAAGCTTAGAGAAAAATAAACGAAACAAAAGCCTGCCAAAAATCTAGGCTGGCTATTAAAACATTACAAGTAAGTGCCATGGGGCTGAAACTATATAGATGGAATCCAAAGCAACAAGAAATATCTTGGATGGACGCCTTTTACATCACCATGGAACAGACTCGCCTGCCCTTTGTCTAATTCTGTAGAGACCCACAGCTCAAGCAAATACCTCTGGCCTGTCAAGTAAAGGTTTTTCCCAGAAAGCCTCCTGGCTTGGACACACCATTCAAATCTCAGCCCATTCTTAAGTAACATAACACACTGGGTCTAACTCCTTCCTTTAGGGTGAACCGAAAGACATTATATAAAAGGTCTTCTTCATTAAAAAAAATCTTCATGTAGTCTTATAGATGGGATTCAATTCCATCTGTCAGTATAGAGCACAATGCAACTTGATCAATATCACTCCTTTCATCATTCTCCCCCATCTCTCCAACGCCAACCAACCCTTCAATGTTCTATTTTCACATAGATACCTTCTATTACTTCATTCCCCCCACCTCTCTTCATCCATCTACTTGTTTCCCTTTGACCCCCTCTCCTCACCCTCACTCTAACACAAGTTCCAGATTCCTGGGTATATAGTTTGTTTTTTTAATTGAAAGATAGTTAAAGGAAATTATACCATTGGAATCTTCCCTGGCACGCATTTGTTAACATGTTTATGTTATAAACATAAGCATATGACCCTGTATGTGTTTCCATATGTAATTTAGATCTAACATCCACATATGAGAGAAGACACACATTCACACTTTCTTTCCCCCATCTCCCTTTTTGATCCTCTGGATCATTGTAATTTTCTTTTTCTCTTTTCATTACCCAAGTATAGCTTCTTCCTTAACCACCTTTGAAAATTTCCCCAACAATAGTTCTACTACAGAAACAGCCTTGGTCCATCAGAGAGAGAGCTGGGCTTTAATAATTTGGGTGATTCACTCTTTATCTGGCTTTCTCTTCTGCAGCTTTATTAAGGTGATTTGATTCCTTAGGAAAAGCAGGTTTGTACCTTGCCACTCTCACACATCAGTAAGAACAATCTGCTCTTGCTGCCTCAAGCTGATTAAGACCCACCCCTTCCCTGACAAATCTCTAAGAACTCTGTCCTCAACAACTTGCCTGGATCTCACAGCATGGCCTAGCAGTTGGAGCTAAAATCTGTAACTTTTTTTCCCCACTAGGCCTTAAGCCCCCTGCTTCCCACAGAGTGCAGGATAGGAAGAAGAGTCTCAAATCACTCTATCTCTCTCTATTTATCTGTTCCTTCTTTGAAGGTGTGGCCTAGGGGTCTCAAGTGGAAAAAAAAAAAAAAAACAGGAATAAAATCATCAAGCAGCAGGTTTGGAGCCCTTTCTCGAAGTGATTTACACTGCCTACACATTAAACCTGTTCTTGTTTATGCATTAATCAATGTATTTGGATTGAATAACACTTCCCTGGTTTGGCTGCCTAGCCAATTAATGTCTTTTGCTTTCACCTTTATAATTAGCATGTTTAAAGGAAGATTTTTTTTTTTTTTTTTTACAAGTTGCTATTGAGGTATTGAAGAGAAAGCATGGAGCAGAGCAGTAAGTATAGGAGAACAAAGCCTCAAACTACAGGGAGATGCACCAGGAACCACGAGGTGGGATTTGCATATTCCAAGACCTGTCAACCCCAGGACTTATCAAGCCACCAGGTGGGGGAGGGGGGAGTACTGACAGAAAATTAGATCCTCCCTATGGAGGCAGCACTAGAGAACAGGATTTTTAAATAGAAGCCATATTTAAAAACATAAGCTGTTCGGCACATACTTATAGCACCAATCTGGAAAACAAAGAAATCTCAGCACTAAAAGACGTCTTGGTGAGGGTTCCTTTCATTCTCCCTGCCAGTCCAGTTCAGATGCACAAAGAAAGGGGAACGGTTTATTCTTTTTTTTTCCCCCTTCTGTCTTAAAAGTTAAGCATTTAGATATCAGCAGCATACAGTCACACAGACTTACAACATAGAGACTGTAAGACTGTGCAAAATGTTCGGCCTAAAGTGCTCCTATTATAGATCTTGCAAATGGGAAATAAAGTCCCAAACAAAGGGATCATCACAGTTAATGAGTCAGACCTTTAAATGCTGGAATTGTGCACTAGCAAATGTCACACTCTCAAACCTCTTTATACAGACTTGGCTGAAGACTCCTTACAACCATCAAACTCCTGGTTTTTTTTGTTTTTTTTTTTTTTTCACCTCAATGCTGCAATATTGCCTTCCATTCCCTCAGCTCCCTGGAACCATTTTTGGGAGGCAAATGCCGGCCCTATACAACTACCAATCATTACGGGAACAAGTGCTCAATTCAGTTTGGAAGAATCTTTGTGTGCCCCTCTCCCCTCTCTTCGACCCCACCCATGCTTAATAACAGTGAGGCTTTCTGGAGATGAAAGGAAAAAAAAGAAAAAGGTTATTTCATTGAGCGTCTAGTAGGTGCCAGGCTTCAGTGTTTTCAGTCAGGTGCATTCAAAAAAGTTTCCTAATTTTTTTTGTAAATCATGAATCATCAGGCTCATCTTCCCAGAGGGGAGTAGACATTTTGTAAAAGTTGAGCCATAACATACAAGCAACACTAGCTGGAATTGGAGTGAGACTGATGCACCTCAGAAAACCTCATTCCTTCTACTCTCCACTTCTACCCTAAGAGTGTGGTTTGTGTTGTTCCTTTTGTTTGTTTTTAATTTTGAGGCAATATGGAGGTTTGGATCTGGGGAGACTTCCACTTGCTAGACAAGTGTTCTACCCTTTGATGTTCTACGTTTATTGTTACTATTATTTTATTGTTTGTACTGGTGTTATTGTCTGTAAGGTTTTAGGGAGTTTGTTATTTATTTTTAAAATTGCTTTTGATTATTCAGTTTATGTTTCAGACAATTCATTGCCCATATTTTCCCCTAGGGCTAGCCTTGGATAATGATCCTCTTACCTCCCCTACCAACCTACCTGAGGTTTCAGGTTCATACCGCCATGCCAGACCCTCCAGGTGTTCTTAATAGCCTTCTCAAATAGATGATCATATCATATACTTCATTTAATTATTCTTTTGTTCAAATTTTGTGTTGGGCTGCTGAGGGCTGGATTTCAGCCAAAAGATGAATAGGATGAATAGGTAAGGAAGCTGGCCCTACATCTGGAGAAGTGGCATGTACACAAAATGAATATGATATGACATAATAAAGGACACATGACAAAGATAAGATGTATAAATCTGGGATGATATCCATAGAATTTTGAGAGGGTTTCAAATTATGAGGAGTTCAACATATATAGTAGGTGCTTAGGAAAAAGTAGGCAGAAAAAATAAAGGCCAAGGGCTTGAGGTACAAAGACAGGTGACATGTTATATAGAGTAAGCTGCAGAAGAACTGCCAGAAGTCCTGGGTGGATAATGCAGGGTAAGAGGTCTGGGGTGGGTGAAGCAGACTATGGGAAAGCCCTCAGCCCCACTAGTTACTGGAGACTTTTGTTTTGGTAGACACTCTATCATGGTGGGCCTTGCTATGAGATGAATATTTGTGACCCTCCCAAAGTCAGAGCTGCACTCTTAGCACCCAAAGTGATACTACTAAGAAGTAGGGCCTTCAAGACCTTCATAAGTCATGAAAGTGGAATGCCAGAGTGGAATTATTAGCCTTATCAAAGAAAGAGGTCTGAGAGAGCCAACTAGCCCTACCTTCACCTATTACTCCATGAGAAGGCAGGTTCTCAGCATACATGGAATCCCTGATGCCTTGTGATCTTAAGTCTTCCCAGTGAGAAATGAATTATTATTTGTATATCAGGAGAAGGAGCACAATGAAAATTAGAATCTGTAAGTCTCTGTTTAAAATTCTCCACAGGCTTCCCAATTCCTACACTGAAGGAGTTCCCCCCTTCATCTGGTGTTCCACTTTACATGTGTGCAGGAATCATACTCTGAAAAATGTTCAACGGAAGATTCCAAGAATAAATCAGACATTTTCTCTTTCATATCACATTGTGAGGTACATGGTGAAATTTCCTGTAGTCCATCTTTGACCTCCTGGGAGAGTCTTTGCCCAGCACACCAAGTGCTATGTCCTTTAGTCACTCAACAGCATTCAGTTATCAAATTGACTGTCCTGATACTGGAATGCTGTGTTCAAGTAATACTTCTTTCTTCAAAATGGCTCCAAGATTCAAGAGTACTCATGGTAGATATGTGAAAGAGAAGCTATCTGTAAGTGAACATGTGAAAGTTCTGGTTTTAGGTGTTACCTACAGCTTCAGATACCCATTGTGGTTCTTGGACCAGTCTGGTAGAAGTAAAGGAGGACTAGTGGTATTGAAATAAAATTCAACTTCCTTTCAGAGCTGGCCCCAAAGACTCACATCATCTTACTTTGACACCTCTCCCATACTTCCTCTCTGGCTTGCACCTGAATGCCTGTCTCACCTCAGGGTTTCTCATATACCTGTCTTATCCCCAGATATCCTATCCTGTCTTTGCTTCTCCTCCTTTCTCCTCAGAGCTCAACTCCATCCTACCAAGATTTCTTTGGCCATCTTCCCTTAGATAGTTTAAGAGAAGTTATGAGTTGAATGGATGGTACCACCCTCAAATGCATAGATTGAAATCTTTCCAGTATCTCATATGATGACTTTTTTCAAGATAAGAGTCTTTACAGAGGATATGAAGTTAAAATAATGTCATTAGGATGGGCCATCATCCAATATGTTCAGTGTCCCTATTTTGGGTACCTGAGACACAGAGAGAAAATAATGTTAGAGAGGGAACACTGTGTATATGAAAATGTAAGTCAAAGAGAAAAGCCTACAACAATCCTTCCCTCACAGTCCTCCAAATGAACTAATCCCACCAATGGCAACCCCTTGATTTCGAACTTCCAGCCTCCAGAACTGTAAGACATGAAATTTCTCTCACTTAAACTCTCCTTTCATGGTACTTTGCCACGGCAACCCTAGAAAACTAACTTATCTGGCTCATGCCCTAGTCATTTCTTCTCAAGCCCTGGCCAGTACCTGAGATCATCTGCTTTAGGACTTTTCTATTAACTCTACCTATCTAATAGATACAGAATGTTCAGGTAGGCTGGGTCTTCTCTCCTTTTGCTTATCCACACTATGCTAATGAAAACATTGTGTTCTAGTAGACTGATAATTGGCAATCATTTATTTACCATGCATTTTCATGAGCCAATGCTTGGTCACAGGGCCTGCCACTCTGGGTGGATGAAGAAATCCAGTCTGCGGTATACCACTGGAATTTGCCTATAGCAAGGTCCTCACTGTCCAGTAGTGCCTTTCAAAAGTTCTCAGTTCGCTCTTTGTCCAAGTTTTTGTAGGAACATAGCTTGAAAGATCCAGTTGTTTCTTTCCATATCCTGATGTCCCGCCAAACCAAATTCAATTGATTGAAATGTAGCCTGCTGATGCTTTTGTAAGGCTGACGAAGTGGATGGGAACCTTCTACCCCTTTGCTGAATGGTGTAATTGGGCTGCCATAGAGAATTGGGGGATTTTTTTTAACACATTCCCCCATTTGGCTGAGCCTACCAATTATTCCCCAGTTGCTATCAGAGCCACAGACTTTTCTTCTTTGGGGTCATTAAGCTTGTCAAAACTAATTTGTCACCACAACTGCTGACCCTCATTGCTCTGACAGCAGCACAGGGATCACTCTAAATAGGCTCTTGCATTACAAGAAAGTAAATGGCTCATCAGAGCTCACTGTCTTCTTGCTGTATGGTTTATAATGGCTTTCTTGCCCCAGAAGATGTGGAAACAGTATCCTCTCAGTGACACAGGTCACAACACTCAATGTACTCATCACTCTGGTGTTACACAAAGTAATAAATAAACATGTAAAACGGAATAACTGCTTGGAATACAGACTCGACTCTGATAGGCGAAGAAAATATGCTACTTTTCCAGCAATGACAAAATCTGAATACATTACAGGGTCTCTTCACGCAAGCACCGCGTGGAAGTCAAGTGGAATTAAATGTGCCATAAATCATGAGTCCTTAATAAGCCAGTCAGAATATCATTCTTTGAAAGTGTCTTGATTGTACATGCAAAAATATTCCAAAAATGAAGGTTGCCAACATTCAAAAGGAAGAAGGAAAGTTGTTGTGAGGAAACAGCGTCCTGGTCTGAAACAGTACTTTGTGGCTCTCCCATATTGAGAATAGTTAGGAACCATTTGCTAGAGTTGGCAGATGTAGTCAGTCTGCACACAGAGTCTCTATACAGCAAAGGTGGGAACAAGTCCCTTGCTTTCCAAAGAATGAGAGGCTCTTTGGCAACTGTCAATCAGACTGCATAAGGATTATTACATTTAACTCCTTCTAGCTCAAGGGTATCATCTGAAAAGAGACACCAATGAAACTTGCTTATATGAAAAAATATCGACCATGTTACAGTATCCTGATCTGTCAACACAGTAGAAAAATAGTACGTTCAAAAAAAGATCCATTCTTTTCTTCCTGAAAGGGATTAAGAACTTAGTTTAACAGTACAAGAAATGTACCCAAGGCCTAACATATACTGTAACCTCTCTGTACATCAGTTTGACAATAAAAAAAAACACAACAGAACTTAGTTTAGGATCAACTGGCTGTAGCTAAGTTTTCTTGGTGACACTACAGATTTAGACATAATGATCATTTTCATAAGTAATAAAGGGAAACTAGAAATGCACATACTCCTGTCTGACTCATTTCTTCCCTAGCAATATTAATTTTCTCCTGTTAAAGGGGGCACCCATTCCCTAATGAAAATTAACACTGTAAGTGTAATACTGGCAGAAGGATTCAATTGCTTGAAAAAAGGCCAAGTCTTTGGTTGTTTACTCATATTTATTCAAACAAATCTGTAGGCTCATAGTTGGTCACTGATGTCATGCCATTGAGCAGTTATTTTTTTTTGTTTGTTGTTGTTTGAAAGGAGATTACAGGATGGGTTGAAGAATAATAAGGAGGGGTGACTCAAAAAGCAGGGAGAATGGGAAAGCCAGAATTTCATGGGACTCATTAGATTCAGCTGAATTCTAATGATGTCACTCAGTTTTCACACTGGCAACAGGGATCCCCCACCCCCCAATCCCTGTACTTTCAGTGAGGAGTAAGCTAAAATCTTGGCAACTCTCACAGTTACAAAGTCTCGAATTGGCAGCCAAGATCTGGATGTGAATTTTAAGTTGTTTTCTCCCCAAAATGTCCAACAGGATCTGCTATGATTGAAGAAGTGAGGGGTGGGGAGTGGAGAGAAGAGATTTATTGATATCAAAAAAGCCACATTTTGGAGTTGCTAGTGCTAATCAATAGCTGGAATTTGACAAAAGACCATGTGAGACTCCATAATGAAAAGGACATCCATATAAAGGCAAGTATAATTACATGGCATAAATAAGAGAAAAGCTGCCAGAAACTGTGTCTTGCCAAGTGCCTCAAATATTCATGTTCTCTGAAAGACTTATTTTTGCATCTACAGAGGATGAATAAACCACAGTAAAGAAAAAAAAATAAGGCTCTTCCCAAACCTTTGCTCATTTCTGGAGTTGAACCCTTTTGCAGGTTCTGAAATGTCTAACTTTGTTTTTCATTAGTTTGTCATGTACACACATGCCTTGCACGTCTGGAACTTTGAAATCAACTAGCTTTGAAAGTGTGCTGGGATACCAGGTGAGGGCAGAGCAGCCCCCCCACCCCCCCCCCCGCCAAGATGGCTGGACCTGCTAGAGATGAGCATTTATTCTATGTCAGTCAGGTCAAGTTTTTTTTTTGGGGGGGGGGAGGGGGGGGCCCAGTCCTGAGGCTTGGACTCTGGGCCTGAGCACTGTCCCTGGCTTCTTTTTGCGCAAGGCGAGCACTCTGCCACCTGAGCCACAGCGCCACTTCTGGCCATTTTCTGTATATGTGGTGCTGGGGAATCGAACCCAGGGCCTCATGTATATGAGGCAGGCACTCTTGCTACTAGGCCATATCTCCAGCCCCCAGGTCAAGTTTTACACCCTGAAGAAGTCTTGATAGTTGTCATAAGAAAATTAAAGACCTTTTAGTGACTAACCTAGTTCCCATCCTTCCAATTCCTTGGTGACTGAGACAGAGTTGAAATTTAACTCTGTGTTCATGGAGACTGTCATTTACAAGAAGTATGAATTGCCAAACAATGAAGTATCACCCCCAATTAGGCAAGGGAGCATACTCCAAAGTAGAGGCTATGTTGTTCAGCTCTTAGAAAACAATGTTAGTTGTCCTGATCAATCTAGATTTATTCTCTTATTGTGAGGTTGGAGTAGGATTGGATACTCAAGGAGGCAACTAAGAATGATAGTTTCTAGTAGGGAAAAGTATAAAAAGCAAAAGTCTTTGAAGACAACGCACCAAGGGCCTGCCACATCCTTTAAGTCAGTTTCATTCCTGAACGAAATTGCCACTAAAGTACATTGAACTGAGCACTACATCCCATTGGTAAATTGGATGCTTTCTTCCATCTGTGAAGGTGCATGAACTGCTTCTAGCTGCCGAGCACATTTTAAGTAAACAATTACATGAGCATGCTAACTGGTAGAAGTTCCTGGCAGCTGTGGGTTGTTTTCCATGCAGACACGCGAGAATGCTGGGTAACAAAGTACCACTGCTGTCCCTGCCATTAGCTCCAAGGAGTGGATGTATTATGTTTATCACACATTGATGGGACTAATTTAGAGAATCATCACTAAATGCTATGTAGCTCTTCAGCCTCTCAGCCTTTTGTAGGCAGAAAGATAAATCTGAAGCTCACAGCAAACTCATTTAATTTTCTCCTGACAGCCAATAATAATGAAAGCATCTTATAAAGGTTGTGATTTGTTGAAAAAAATCTATTACTGGGTGTATAAAACACACTTGCATTTATCACATTTTCTTTACCCTGCATTTGATGAATGGTCAAGAAATAACCCCCATGCACCAAAAAAGAAATATACATATATACAAAGAGAATTTTACTTACTATTAAAATTTTTCTTTTTCTCATTGCCCTGAATTCAATTACACACTTCTGTACTTTGATTACTGTGTGTAATTAAATCTGATGTTTGGAAGATGACTACCCCAAAAAAATATCAGACATGTAACAAGGATCAACTATTCTTCATCAGATGATGTTTTTATACTTGTAAAACTGTTGGTGTCTAGAACACATCATGCTTTTTTATATGCTGGAATATTTGAAAAGAACAAGAGACAGGAATAGAATCTTTGAATATTTTGTCTTCACAAAAGCTATGAAGTGAAATGATTTTCACAGACAATGTCAAGCCTGTTCGATTTTCAGAGTTTTTGGATAACAGGATGATTTGAGGATAAAATGATGCTTAATAAGGAAACTGTGGTGTTTCGACTTTGAA
The DNA here is from genome assembly GCF_023159225.1 of Perognathus longimembris pacificus. Taxonomy (NCBI): domain Eukaryota; kingdom Metazoa; phylum Chordata; class Mammalia; order Rodentia; family Heteromyidae; genus Perognathus; species Perognathus longimembris. The sequence goes on from NC_063161.1 coordinate 101,411,959, forward strand.
AACTGTAAATAATGAAGCATGTATGAAAGAGAAAAATATTTCTGGAGTAAGAAATCTATGTCTTATAAGGGTCTTGTTGCCTCTTGGAGTGAAGTGAAATACTATTGTTATTGAGAGGGTCACACTATGTAGTGCATGCTGACCCTGAAGTTATGAGCCTTGACTCCAGTGAGAACATGCTTCTTTTATGGCTATGTACTATTACCCAGCCTGAAATCAGATACAGATGATTTCATGCTAATAATCTTAGAACTGTTAACTAACAATTGTTGGATATTGGACATTTTTTTAAAGTCACAAAACAAAATACTTGGAAAATTATAGTTTTACAATCTTCATGCTTGAAAATGAAAATAATAAATCTCTTCTGTAGTTTCTATAGTACACCCAGTTAGCATGGGAAGAAAAAACAACAACCACCAAAAAACTCACACATATTGAACATCCTTTCACCCGAGTTCTGTATGATTCTACTCCTATAATCTACTCGTTTGTAATTCTGAGTCAAATCTTATGTGTTAATCAAGATTCTCTAGGAAGCAGGTATTTGAAAAGGGTGGGGTGGGGTTAAGGGGACAAAGGTGGACAAATGAAGGGAAGAGGGGGAGAATGCTGTCAAGAATCTAGTGTATATCCAGCAAAATTTAAAATTAAGAGAATAAGGAAAAAAGTGTGTAGGAGAGGAGTAGGTGAGAATGTTGAAAGGGATGACATGGATCAAGATACGTTGTATTAGGCTGGGAATGTGGCTTAGTGGTAGAGTGCTTGCCTAGCATTCATGAAGTTCTGGGTTCAATTCATCAGTACCACATAAAGAACAAAAGCTGGTAGTGGCACTGTGGCTCAAGTGGTAGAGTGCTAGCCTTGAGCAAAAGAAGCTAGGAACAGTGCCCAGGCCCTGAGTTCAAGTTCCGGGACTGACAAACAAACAATAAATAAATATTGTATTCATAAACTCCTTAGTTAAATGGTAACTCCTTTGTACAACTACATAATGATAATTTTAAAAATGAGAGGAGGGAGAAGCCTGGTGCTGGTGGCTCATACCTGTAATCTAGTTACTCAGGAGGCTGAGATCTATGGATTGCCATTCAAAGCCAAACCCAGGCAGGAAAATCCAGAAGACTCTTATCTCCAACTAATCACAGAAAAAGCTGGAAATGGTTCTGGCTCAAGTAGTAGAGTGCTAGCCTTGAGCAAAAGGATCCCAGGGATGGGACTCAGTCCCAATGTTCAAGCTCCAGGACCAGCAAAACTCTTCAATACGAAATGTAGAAAATGTTAAGCTCACGAAGCTCTCACCAACATGGCATAAGGAAGGATGGTGGTCCGTGAAAAAGGTGACTACTGATTCCAAAAGCTGACCTGTTCCTAGTCTCTGCAATGGGTAACACATGTCTTCCATCCAGTAAAAACAGATTGTAGATGGACCACAGAGATTGATCAGGAGGCATGAGCCACTAACTCCTCTTCACGTTGGTGAAGATCATCTGGATCCCAGGAAATCAGAAAGTACAAGGGATATGAAATACACCACAAGTTCCTTTTCCATTGCTATCATCCATTGGCTTAAACCTGAAATAAATCCCTCAACTGGAAAGAGGATTGATTTTTTTTTTTTTTTTTTGCCAGTCCTGGGGCTTCAACTCAGGGCCTAAGCACTGTCCCAAGCTTCTTTTTGCTCAAGGCTAGCACTCTACCACTTGAGCCACAGCACCACTTCCAGCTTTTTCTGTTTGTGTGGTGCTGAGGAATCAAACCCCTGGGCTTCATGAATGCTAGGCAAGCACTCTACCACTAAGCCCCAGACAATGGGATTTGGCTACACAAATCCAAGTGTGATCTTCAGACCAGCAGCTGGTACTTGACAGAAATCCAGAAAACCCAGATCTTATCTCTATTTGACAAAATTTGGATTTAAAAAGAAAAACCAGGCTTAAAAAGAAGAAACAATAGTCTCATCTTCCTTAGACTTTTATATACAACATGAGCTATAAAGGGGCAACCATCTCTACTTTCCTTGGATCCTGACATATCCTCAATGATAGAACAAAGCCTGGCACATATTGAGTATTAAGTGAATTAATTAATTAATGAAGAAATGGGATCTGTAAAATTCATCATTATGACTATCAGTTGTAGCTTCTTGGGATAGCAGTCTGGGAAATGATCGTTGAAATTGGCAGAAGCCAAAAAAGTTTATACAACTAAAGGTAGATAACATTTTATTAAATTCCAAGAACTCTAAGACTATAATAAATCAAACAGGTGTTGGTGGGCTGAAACTGACTATTGAAGCAAAGCTATTTCCTCAAATGATGCTAATTGATGATATAAAAAATGTCACTTGAAGTGCTTTAAAATTTTACAACTTTAGACAATTTTAGTAAGGTGTGATTCACATACCATAAAATTTACCCAGTTTAAAAGTGAAATTCTAGCTGGGCACTAGTGGCTCATGCCTTTAATTCTAGCTACTCAGGAGTCTGAGAGCTGAAGGTCTTGGTTCAAAGCCAGTCAGAAGAAGACAAATCTGAGAGATTCTTATGCCAGTTAACCACTAAAAAGCTGGAAGGGGAGCTATGGCTCAAGTGGTAAAGCATCAGCCTTAAACAAACAAACAAACAAAAAAACAAAAAAAACACTAAGGGACAACATCCAGGTTCTGAGTTCAACCCCCAGTACAGCAGAAAAAAAATTTTAGCAAACATACTCAAGCTTGCAACTTTTACTCTAATTCAATTTTAAAACAATTCTCATCATCCTAATGAGAATCCTCATACTCAGAGTTAATCCTTGTTTCCTTCTCCAACTGCAAGCCATGTCTACACTATTTACAGTAAAACAATACTGATACTTGGAGGACCCTCAGTCTGGCACACAATTGGTTCTTTAGTAAAGAAAAACTAAAGGATCTGTGCCAATGCTTAGCGAACTCATTGTCCATTTTACTAGTGTATTTGAGAATAGGCTTATAAGTCTATTTCCCTCTAACAATTCTCTCTCCTACTGAAACATCAATATTCATATGGAAGAATGACTATGTTAGTATATTCATTGCTTCATTTGTTATGGGGCACAAGGGAACACAGGACATATGCCTGAAACCTCAGTTTACATCAGTTCTACAGCATCTGCAAGAAGAACATGGTAAAGGCAAGTGAATTGATCTGAGAAATAGCCACATCACAGTGCAAATGGAGAGGAGCAATGTGATGAGAAATGTGGATAGCATGATCCCAATTTTTTAAGGACCAAGAAATCTCATATAGGGCTGGGGCATATATGGCCTAGTGGCAAGAGTGCTTGCCTCGTATACATGAGGCCCTGGGTTCAATTCCCCAGCACCACATATACAGAAAACGGCCAGAAGTGGCGCTGTGGCTCAAGTGGCAGAGTGCTTGCACAAAGAAGCACAAAGAAGCCAGGGACAGTGCTCAGACCCTGAGTCCAAGCCCCCAGGACTGGCCAAAAAAAAAGAAATCTCACATGGCTGGGAATATGGCCTAGTGGCAAGACAGCTTACCTCGTATACACGAGGCCCTGGGTTTGATTCCCCAGCACCACATATATAGAAAATGGCCAGAAGTGGCGCTGTGGCTCAAGTGGCAGAGTGCTAACCTTGAGCAAAAAGAAGCCAGGGACAGTGCTGAGTCCAAGTCCAGGACTGGAAAAAAAAAAAAAAAAAAAGAAATCTCATGTGTGTATCTGCTTATTCGTTTCTACAACCATAAAGAATGTGCAGAATGGCATGCACCAACTATTCATACTTAACTATTTTAAGAGGTAGCTGGAAGGGGGCAGGAGGTAAGGAAAAAACTGTGTATACTGTGGTGAGCAAATATTCCTTTGCTGTTTGGAAAAAAACATAAATTACATCTTAAAAATTGTAATTACATTTTCCATTAACTCAGATTAACTTCTTTATCCTTGTCTTCTCATTATGAATCTAAATTTATGTTGTTGTTTTTTCCTGAATGTGGGGGCTAAAATATGGTGTGGATTCTTGAGATCTCGGGGTTATAACTGAAGAGGTTTAGAAATTGGATTTCAAATTCACTGCCGCTAGCATAAGGGGATGAAGATCTTGGCAGTGTGATTTTGTCATGTAGCTCAAGTAGTGTGAGACTCAGGGTGAACCCATACTTTTATTGGTGGCAAACTTAGCCTCCCTGAATGGGGAAGTGAAATATAGCATAGTTCAGACTCCAGGCTATCTAAAGACCCACTGTGGTTTAATTAACTAAGACAAAATTTATCAGTGAAGCAGTAAAAGATTTTTTAAAGAAGATAGCATTTTCAACATCACAAAATGAAAAGGTGTTACTATGCACTAATGAACTATAGATGTTATAGACCTCCTATAAAATCATTCATAAAGGTATATTTACAAAGATGTTGATTTACACTATACACCTGTCATCTGTAAGTATCTTAAGGTTCTATAGTTCAGTTCTTTTTTGTTCTATGAGTATGGTTTGTGTCTTCCCAACCAATTTTGGCTATTTTGATGATTTCATTATTTTTAAAATCGAATTTTTATTATCTTTAAGTAGTTGGACAAAGTGGTTACTATTCAACATATCAGTTTGTGAATACAATGTATCTTGACAGTCTCATCCCTCTCATCCCCACCAATCTCATTATTATTCTTTTTAGAAAAACTGTCTTTAGCTAAGTATTATATCTAGAAAACCATATAAGTGATAGTATCCTACTTGATTACTGCAAATTAGGAAACCTGATGTAATAAATAAATAAAGTAATATAAATAAAGTAATATAAATATCCCATCCTTATTTAAATATTTAATTCCTGGTGAGAGAAAAAAAGGTCTGAACTAACAATTACATTTGGTGTTTTTAGGCAGTTATTCCATCCATGGGGGTTTCGACTGGGCTGTCAGGACAAAATTTAAATTATGAGGAGTGAGCAAATTTGAATATGACTCCACAGAGTGGAGAGACAAAAATTCTTTGAAAAATATGTTATAAAACATCACCAGCATGGCTTGCTGATAGCCATTGTTATAGGAGCTACTATCAAGACAAATGACATGTCCTTGGCTGAGTCACAGCAGTAAAGCCAAACCCTTGACTCATCCTTAGGTTCACTTTTATCTGGAAGTTTCTTTTCTCACCAAGGTGTAGGGTAATGAAATGTGTGTGACCTGGCAAATGGAACAATGAGCATCACTGTTCAAAGGAGGCAAAACAGACAATTAATTTGTCAGCACAAAGTGAAGACTAAGAAGGTTGAAATATCAATCTCTTTCTTCCTCTAATTATTCTTTCTCTGACTAAAAGGTTGCTTAGAATTCACATTCAGGTTCGAAATGAACAAGTTGAAAAGCCAAGAGAACTTGTGTTGTATGTCTTATACCTGGCATGAAAGAGTCTGGGAAAAAGATTTATAAAGGAGCCAGTGTTGCTATCTATGAAAGATCTTTTTTTTTTCCATTTTATATATGTCAAAGACTCATAAGCTGCTTTGTTGACTCAGTAAGAATCGATACAATGTAATCAGGCAAATTCCCCAAAAGCAGAGACCTCAGGATCCATGCTAGGATTGTCAATTAGAGCAAATGACAGCTTTAACTGTGTTCCTGAAGCCTTCACAATCCTGGAACAACTCTTCCTTTCTTCTAGAGATGATTTCTTCTCAACTAGACAGAATGAGTAAAGGACTCAGTTTGCTGAGTATGAATTAACCAAAGCAATCTGGGTTCCTTCGTTTTGAGTTCCAGACCTGCTTTTTTATACTTCCCCCTCCCCCATCAAAGGTAGCTTTCGGATTGACTCATGACTGCAGAGCTAGACAATTTGACACTATGTGCCAGAAATCAAGTACAATTCAAAAAGAACATTTTAAGAGTACATTTTCACAGAATGAAGACAGGTAAGGGGCTTTAAACTGATTTCTTGATTCTCATTTCAGGACAAACCCACATACCTTAGTGGGTTAATGCTACCTAGAATAAAACAATTAATTTAGAATAATTTGTACCACAAATGAGTATCCCATACGTACAACATTCACACCTGAACCAGGAAGTCAGTAATTTAGATTTAGCTTCTGTCTATGACTCAATGCAAAAAGCTAGTACATGAGGTATTGGAAAACAGGGATTAAGGCTGGTACTCAGAGGTGGTAGATCTGGCCCAGATCCTTCCACTGAAATGCAGGAATTTCTTGTAGAGTGGAGTAAACAGGAGCCTCACTGTTCTATTGAGTACCACTGAAGACTTCAGATTAAAGCTGTCATGAACTAGATTTTTTTCTTTATTGTCAACATGTGATACAGAGGGGTTACAGATTCATATGAAAGGCAGTGAGTGCATTTCTTATTCTACTTGTTAACTCCTCCCTCATTCCCACCCCTTCCCCCCTCCTCTCTCTCCTCAAGCGTTGTGCAGTTGGTTTACACCAAATGGTTTCGTAAGTATTTATTGCTTTTTGAATGGTTTGTCTTGTTGTTCTTTGTCTCTCAATTTTGGTATTCCTTTTCCCAGTTCTTTTTTTTTTTTTTTTTGGCCAGTCCTGGGCCTTGGACTCAGGGCCTGAGCACCACCCCTGGCTTCTTCCCGCTCAAGGCTAGCACTCTGCCACCTGAGCCACAGCGCCCCTTCTGGCCGTTTTCCATATATGTGGTGCTGGGGAATCGAACCGAGAGCTTCATGTGTTGGAGGGAAAGCACTCTTGCCACTAGGCCATTTTCCCAGCCCACCTTCCCCAGTTCTAATACTCATATAAACAGTATCCAGGGTGCTCAGATGTGATACATTGGTAGCCAGGGTACAGGAAGGGAGTAAAAGAGAAACAAAACTAAACAAATGAATCAGTCAAACAAACAGACAAGGAAAAAGAGAAAAAAATAGTTCACATGGCATGTTGAAAATAATTACAACAGTGGTATACCTCTTGTTTCCGCAATGTGGAGTTCATTTCACTTGGCATCTTCTTATGTGATCATATGGGTGGAGCTATTGGGGTATTTTGATTGTCTACTATGACTAGCCTATTCATGTCCCTATGAGGGACAATAAGCAAGATTTTTTAATGGTAAAAAAAAAATTCTCCAAGGTAATGTAATCTTAAGAGTCTTTATATCCTGAGCAGATAAATAATCGGATTCTTTTTGTGATAGAAAATCCATATAGTGATGAAACACAGTTCAAAATATAGTTTTTTGTTCCATTCAAATTAAGCAAACAAATGCCTTATATGGAGAAGAAAACAGGACTTAATCCATTTTATACTTTGCCACAGCCATTCTCTTTAAAAAAAAAAAATAACACAGCTAGGGTGTCTGGAGGCTCATGCCTGTAAATCCCAGCTACTGAGATCTGAAGATGGTGGTTTTAAGCTAGTCCTGGCAGAAATGTCCCTGAGACTTTTCTCCCCAATTAACCAACAAAAAGCTGGAAATGTAGCTGGAGCTCAAACAGGAGAATGCTAGCTTAGAGAAAAAAGTTTGACAGTGCACAGGCTCTGAGGTTGATCGAAAAGACTGGCATATATATTCCCAGGACCAAAAAAAAAAAAAATGGAATAAGGGACCATCAGTAGGTATTATGTCCTTGAGTGGTGATTAATCGATGAACATGAATCCATTCCCAGAGACTTGTCTGGTTGTGGTAAGGACAGTTTGCACTGGAGATAGGATAAGGGTAGGGACTATGAGAGTGTCATGAATGTTGGCCTGAGATACAGTCAGCATTCTGCCAGCAAATGGCAGGCCCTGTCTCATAGGACTGATTGTGCTGAGGTTAAGAAAGTATTTCTTACAACACAGTCCTGTGGGGAATATTTTTAGAAGTAGAAACTGTGACCACTTCGATTATACACTCAATTCCCTCACACCAGCCAACGCACTTCAGTTTCTTCCAAACTTTTGTTGGCCGAGTAAACACAAGTGAGAAGTGAGCAGCCAAAGAAGGATGAGAGGATGTGATTCCACAAGTCAAACAGGGAGTTCCAAATAGGTCCAGACATAGAAAATTGCCTCGAGTTTTGCCTGCTACATGACCTTGAGCTTCTGGTAAGAGTAATTAAAGGGATGTTAGGAAGAAAGTGAGAGAAGTTGGGAAGGAGGAATTTTAGGTTTTCTATAACCATCAAGGACTAAAGTCATGACAAGACAGTCTTGCTACTCCTCTCAAAGTGAAGAGAACTGGATGCTGAATTCAAGCCCTTCCTGTCCAGTGGAAAATACTAGCTACATCCTGTCTGGTGACCCACATCTGGAGGCTCAGCTCAAACTCTATTTTATGTTTTAATGGCACCACAAACACAAACAACTTAGACTAGGTCAAGGCAAAACTGACACAGTCTAGGACAAGTCCATTATTCAACTTCCATCCAGTCATCACTTAACACTAAAAATGACATTCTCTATAAATGAAAAAATTCCAGAGAAGCCATCAGGAGAAATGACTAATAGGTTTGCAACTGAAAGAAAGGGAACTGGGCATTGATGGCTCATATCAGTAGTCCTTCTTTCATAAAAGGCTAAGATCTGAAAATGGTGGTTGAAATGCAACCTAGGTAGCGAAGTCTAGGAGACCCTTATCTACAAATAACCAGCAATAACCCAGAGGTAAAGCTATGGCTGAAGTGGGAGAATGCCTGCCTTGAGCAAAAGCACCAAACCAGTGAAAAAGGAATAATGAGTGCATCATGGAGACACAGGTAGGCCAGGAGGCTGCAGGAACCATGGCTGCTAAGATGTAAAGCTGGTCCAAAGAAATGTGTGGCCCACAGGGTAGCTTGAGCAGTGTGAGGTTACCTGATTGGCATGCAACACCTCCTCTACATGGTGTGCTAACATTTAAGCCTGTAATAACAGTTCTTTGAAAAGGACTGTCTTGTATTTAACTGATGAATGACTGCAGCAATTAACAGCTCCTACACTTCAGAACTTAGAACTCTTCTGCTGCCGTTCCAGAGTTACAAAGTAAGGTACTGGCCCCTACCTCATCCTTCTTTTTCCGGCCATCAGTGGCCATTGCAGGTAACATAGAGGAAGCTGAGAAGGCTGCTGTTTTGAGCACAACTCTTGGTGAACAAGAAAACACAGAGAAGCTGGGTACCAGGTGGCTCACACCTGTAATCTTAGCTACTCAGGAGGCTGAGACCTGAAGATAGTGGTTCGAAGCTAGCCTGGGCAGGAAAGTCCTCAAAGTGGTAGAGGGTTAGTCTTGAGCACAAAAGCTAAGGGCTAGCACCCAGTACCCAAATTTGAGGCCTACTATTGGAATGCGTGTGCGTGCGTGCGCACACACACACACATAAAACCCCTCAAAACCAAAACAACACACACACAACCACAGAGAAACAGGCACATTCCTACCATCCTGAGATATAGGGAGGCTTCCACACAAAAGGATGTGTTCATTGTTTACTTTCTACACCAGTGTCTGAGCATCACACATCTCTATTAGAACTGCCATACAGAGAAATAAGCACAATGAACTTCTACTCTTTCTATCTGAGAAAGCAAACATCTGCTTTGAGGAGGAATGTCTGATTTGGGAAAGATGAAAGTGGATAGGGCTTCCTCTACTCCTCAAGTTAAGCCTTCACTTGTTCATCTCTGTCTCTGGGTAAAATCTGGGCCTATACCTCTATTCTTTATTCTACTATCAACAACTGAGCCTCTCTTACTCTATATTATGGTTTTAATTACTTTGGGATTCTTTGTGTGAGTGTGTGTGTGAGTATGTGTGTGTATGCCAACTTGGTTTGATTTTGGGGGGCATATGAGCTGTTTCAAAAACAAAGGTCCTGAGGAAAAATTCATGATGTTCTAGAAAGAGAGAGAGCTCAGAAAGGGAGAATCAACCTCACACTTAGTATCTGATGCCAGCTAACCTCCATCCCATTTCTGTTTTTTTTTGGTTGACATTTAAGAAGGGCTTTCTTTCTGTCTAATATCTGATAATCATGGTGCCACTTCACAGATGAGTTCTCTTTGGGTTCTCTTCACTTACCAAATAATATGGATGTGGGGAAGAAGTATTATGACTCAAAGTTATAGTATTATTAGAAAATTCTCAAAAAACTATTTCTTATACTTTAATACTAGGAGTAAGGGTATATATGTTTGTTTGTTTCTCATTCATTTAAGAAAGATTTGAGTATGAATGCTGCTGGCTTATGCTTAATTCTTAGATACTCAGGAAGCTGAGATCCGAGGGACATAGTTTAAAGCCAGCCAGGGAAGAAAAGTCTATGAGACTTTTATCTCCAATAATTCTCAAAAAGAAAAACTACAAGTGAAGCTATGGCTCAAGTGGTAGAGCACCAGCTTTGAATAAAAAAGCTAAGTGACAGCACTTATGTCCTAATTTCAAACCCCAGTGCTGGCCCCAAATCAAATAACATAAATGGTTGAGGAAGTTTGCCTTACAGAGACATAGCTTCTGATCTCTATATTGTAATAATTCTTCCAAGACCACAGGTTTCAGTTAGCCTGTGCTAGTCAATCTAAAGGCTCTGACATCAACTCTCAGAGTTAATTAACCAGTTAAAGCACAAAGATACATCTCACTCCTAGTAACACCTGCAAGTTGTAGTGGTGGCAATGATAAAAACAACAACAACAACAACAAACATCCCTAGGTACAGTAATTTGCAGAACCTACTGAAGTTACTCAGCCAGTATATGGGGGCAGTGTCTGTTAGGGTTCCAAATGCAAATGTTTCCATAGCTTTTAGAGCCTACAGGAAATATTCATGGAATGTTAACAACCAGGAAAGGTCATCTGAGCTTAGACAACTCAATCTCTTTACTGGGTTCCATTATATAAGCAGCATCGATTGCTCATGTGTTGATCTGAACCTCCAAGTTAATTGTGATCATGTGACCTACAACCTCCTACCTTAACACTGTTTTGCGAGTCACTGGCTCAACAACAGATCTGGTATAGACTTGTTTGCATTAAACAAAGAGGCTACTATCAGATATAAATTGCCTCCCAGAAGCTAAAGGCAAAATTGAACCCCATCTTTAGACAAGGCCATGTTAGTCATTAAACAAGTAAATTTCCTGTTTGGTTTTGGATGAGCCTGCTAATTCTAGCTTATTCTTTACCTTAATAATTACTAGGGAAATCATTTTTACCTAAAAGTATGAAAGTTTTAAAATTAGTAGCAAATTAAATGAAAGTAAATATTTCTAGTAACATAAAATTAAAATGGTCAAAGCCAGAAGGTAGTACTAAACAAAAGCTGAAACTGAGACATAAAGAAAAAGACTTGAAAAATACACACTATTTCAAACCACATAATTAAGAAGAGAGAGGATGGAGGTATAGCTCACATGGTAGAACACTTGCCTAGCCCCGAGTTCAATTCTCAGTTATCCCCCTACCCCACTGTGAATATAAAGGATTGGGATATAACTCAAGTAGGAAAGTACTACTATGCCTTGAATTTAATTCCCAGTGTGGCAATAAGCACAAATAAAAGAAGAAGAAAATATTAAGTTTTAATATTTTAATTTTTGTAAACATTTACATATTGACTTAACTTTGCTGCTGGAAATCTAATCATATTGTTGATTGTAACCTATCTCAAGTCTTTTAGACCTGTCAGATTTCTGAATAAAGAAATTTTTAAGTCACTTATGAGTTCTTTAAGTGTGAAGAATAAGTGGACATATGGTACAAGTTCTCACTCATTTCAACTGCATTTTGCAAGTGAGATGTGTAAAGCACTTTACAACCTTCTGTACCATACATGAAAACAGAGTTGTGGATTTACACTTTTTTTGGTTTCATACCCCAATATGAAATTTTATGAATTATATACTGACAGGTCTAAAACTGGGTTTCCATAAATCAGAGAATGGTTTCTACAACAATTAACAAAGTCAATGAATACAAAGGGGCTATGGTTTAATTGCACCCTTTTTCTTTCTAAATAGCTAAATTTTAGATTCAAACCTATACACACAGACACTTGCAGATTCTGCTACTTTCTCCTCAGAAAAAAATCAATTGTTCACAAATGCATAAGACAGAGCTACTTGGGGAATTCACAGCGAAACTATTACCAGTTTAAAAGAACAGCACTCATATATTTTTTCCCACCTAGGAAGTGTTAAAGACTATGGATTGCGGCTGAAGGAGAATTAAGGTCTCTATTTACACATTTTTTTAGGCCTGTGAAACTAAAAAAGAAATGAACTTAGTTGCAAAAGCATGTATTAGCTCATACAATTTCACTGCCTTAGTGAAGGGAGAAAAGGTCTTTTGATGCCATCAGCTGAAGGAATTAACCAGATGGGGCTGGGAATATGGCCTAGTGGTAAGAGTACTTGCCTTGCGTACATGAAGCTCTGGGTTTGATTCCTCGGCACCACATTTAAAGAAAAAGCCAGAAGTGGTGCTGTGGCTCAAGTGGTAGAGTGCTAGCCTTGATCAAAAAGAAGACAGGGATAGCACTCAGGCCCTGGGTCCAAGCCCCTGGACTGGCAAAAAAAAAAAAAAAAAAAAAAAAAGCTGAGCCCTGAGGATCATAATTCAAAGCTAGCCCAGGTAGAAAGGTCATGAGACTCTTATTTCCAATTAACTACCAAAAAGCTAGAAGTGGTAGTCTCATGTGGCAGTCTTTGCCTTGAGCAAAACAAAACAAAACAACTCCTCTTTGGGAAACAGTGCCCAAGTCCTGAGTATTTTGAATAAGGATATTAAATAGTCTTTTATTTTGCAGATGGAAAAAGAATTTTCATTTCTGTGGCATAAATGTTGGGGAGTCTAGCTCTACAAAAGCCTTTTGGTTGATGAAGATCAGTCCATTCTAAATCAGTAGCCAAGCAGATTCTCAACAGGAGAGGAGGGGGCAGATGGATGGAATGTACAAAGCAAATCCACCCCTAGAGGACACAGGAATGGGAGAAGGCCTGAGAATATGTGCTGCTTCTCCAAAGAAGAGATTAGGGTTGAAAAGATCGAAAATTATTGTATTAAATCATAGGACATGCCTATGTGCATCTGATCATACGAAATAATAGTTATTGAAATGAACTCCAGGAAATCAAAACAAGATTTATTGTTCCTTTGTTGCTGTTTTTCTTTTCTTTTTTTTTCTTGTTTCTTCATTTACATGTCTCTGGGAGTGTAAGGGATGGCAACGAAATGGAGGGACAGAAACTAAACAAATGCAGAAGTGGAATTCATTAAAAATGAACTATACAACTTGTGGATGGGGACAGGAAGGAAAAACTGGGAGAGAGCAAGGCAATGGATGACACTGTCCAAAAAGAAATGTATTTTTTACCAGATTGATGTAACTGTAACCCCTTTGTACATCACCTTTATAATAATATAAACTTAAAAGCAAAATAAATCATAGGAAAATAGTGCTAACACCATGAGAATTGTATTCTGGAAAGGTAATTTGGGACTCTTGATTTTTATGGAATATAATTTATGATAGCTTCTGGAACCTCCTTGACCTCTGGATAGGGCACTTTATTTATTATTTATCTATTTAGATGTATTTTGCATTTTCTTTTTGTGAGAAGCTCAGAGCATTTTATAGGTGTTGATCCATAAACTCTCAAGAGACCTAAAATAGACTAGAAATGAATCATGTTTCAGGTGTCACCTGACCTCAGCCAGATCAACATATTTAACTCTATTTTTTTAGTATGACTGGTTGCTTTAAAAGTCCTATGAATTCACCAGAAAAAAATCAACATATAAAGGCCTCATAAAAAATCAAAACATTGCAAACACGTCTTTGCTTCCAAAGCCCTCATTAAAATATTGCACCTGTCAATAACATACAGCTATATTAGGTAACTGTAAATGAAAACTGCTAAGGTACATCAGTAATTCTTTATTTTAAAGAAAACTACACTCCATGTAGGTGAAACACCATAATTCTGTTGCTGTCTCATCATATCAGGAGCCAATCAGGTCCTGGCAGGCCATATGTGTATTTATAAATCTATCTGCTAATGTAAAGGTCCTGCTGCTCATTGCTCAGGGAAATCAAGCACACTTGGAACCATCCCTAGAAGATTTGGGTTTCTTAAAAAAAATATTTTGACAATTTGTGACAAATGCAATCCTGCCCCCATATGTTTTGTACTATTTAAAGGGAAATGACACACCCAAGCTGCTTTCACAGCAACACGTGAATTTCTTTTAATAATGAAGTTTGGAGATGAGAAGGGAGGGAAGGTTACCAGCTAACTATGTTTGAAAGATGTAAATATCTTTTTAAACTTTGCATAAGTCAAGCTAGAATTTCCAAAATCTGTGTTACTCCTGATGACACAGGAAATCTCAGAAACTTTTCTCCAAATTGGAGAGAAAATGGAAAACTAGCTGGGATGACAGAAAAGTGATAGCAGGTTTTTTTTGTTTTTGTTTTTTTTAGGCAGTCTTTTGCTCCCTGGCTTATTTTTTATTTTTCAGTGCTAATTCCTCCTCATTTTCCTAAGCATGGGAGTAAAAGGTCTACTTAAATGTCTCCTTTACCTTTGCAGAAATTGCACATGGAGTGATTAATTTAGAACACCTCCATCAGGAATGAGTAGTGCAGGTGACAGTAGCCAGAGGTCCAGAATCACTCCAAACACTATTCACTCACTGAACTGTATCTCACTTTATAATTTAGTGGTTTTTTTTTTAAAAAAAGGAAACAAAAAGAAGTCAGAACAAACTTTCTCTATAGCTTGCAGAGAAAAACTACCTCCCTCAAAAATCAAAATCCCACAAACAAAACACAAAACCATCATTGAAAAGTAAAAATAATAAAAATAAAAACAAGCCTCTGACAAGATGGAAAGGTATGAAAATATTTTGAGAGAAGTTCTTTAATTGCCCGGCAATGCCTTCCATCCAATTTAGCCCTCGAATCAGAATAACCATGACAGATGGCTCCTGTTAGCTAGAGGGGGAGAAAAAAATTAGCTAAATTTTCAGATAACGCAGCCTTCTGTCATGTTCTCCTTCTTGAGGTTTGTGTGGTTTGTTTAGCAGGCCCTGAACTGTGGGCTGCTAGTTGGTGACCAGCTTTCACTCAGTCTCCGCAGAGTTCAAGCTACTTGATACAGTAGCTCAGAACTCCAAAGGGGGGGGGGGGGATTGTCAGCTTTGATGACAAAAGAACTGGATGCTGGATGCCTCCCCACCCTTCAGCCACATCAAAACTGAGAGTAGAGTCCTGGTCTTTATCAGACTTGCTATCTCTTTGTTGCAGCATAAACTCCTATCTGATGCAATAATTACAACCCTAATGGACACACTTAATTTATTTTGGAGAACTGAAGTTGATATCCACTAGTGCTATTATTAAAAAAACGACTAATGAGAGCTGCTCTGGAAGAAAAGAAAAGATTTATTGAACTTCTTTTGGCACCCGGCACAGCTTAGTAATTTCCAGAGCCCATCAAAACAGCAGATATATACCCTGCTCAGATGTGCTGTACAGGGATGTGAGCTGGGTTTCAGATTTTTCAATAACAAATCTGTCACTCCGATTTTAATTAGACGGCTTAAAGTAGCTACATCAATAATGGCAGAATGACGGCTTAGTTCAAAGATCATAGAGATGTTACTCTACTTTAATAGTTCTTTTATACAAGTACATATTTCAGAAGTTTGTGAGGCATTCATCCTGACTACCCCTTTCACCAAAGACAAGGAAGAAAAAAAATGTTCCTAATTGAAATGAACCATGAACACTAGCAGTCATCGCTGTTTCTACACCAGGCTGTTGCATCCAGCTGGTTAGAAGGTCTTACTTCACACCATACAGCAAGGAAATGCTGCTAACTTTTATTTGTAAGTGTAAAACACTAATAGCTCATGACAGCAAAAGGCCAGTTGAACACCACTGCGGACACCACCATGGCTGGAACTTGAGGGACAAATGGGGGTTGCAGTGGAATACTGACAAACAGGACTTTCTCAGGAATGGCTCCCAGATTGGGACTCTAGCCAGGAGGAAGTGGAAGCCCTCTGAATCAGTTTACATGCAACTGTAGATACCCCTCAGCCCTGTATAGTACCAAAAAGTAACCTCAAGGGAAGAACTGGGGCCTATGTCCTCACCCACTTTGAACAGGGTGGGTGTGTAGACAGACTTCACAGATATGACTTCATTTTACATGACTTAAAATCTTACTGGTTGCATAAATTAAGAGTTATTACATAAGCACCCAGCAGATGTACAGATTTATACACATGCATATATATTCTGTACTTTGATGGACATATGTATATACAGTGACATTATGACCTTCAATCAATGATGAGCTGTGTCTATGGCTCTATAAGATGATCATAGAGCTAAGCAAATCCTATCATAGACCTTGGAAAGTTGTGTCCCAAGGTAGAGTTCACATGCTTTCAGAGCTAGTGATGTAAACAATGCTGTCATATTGCCAGTTACAGAAAAGTACAGCAATTTTGTATCATGCCTAATACTTGATAATGATCACAAAAGAACATAAAAATGAGGACTGGAGATGTAGCTCAATGGTAAGAGCACTGGAATGCCCAAAGCCTTAGATTCAATTCCTTGTACCATATATACTTTTAGTGTTACTTCAGTGGTAGCTTCATGTATTGGGGGTTACTGAATCTCTTTTTTATACTGAGCATCTGTGTCAAGTGATTCACGTGTACAATCTAGATTTGTGGAAGCACAAAAACCTAGATGTTCACTAATGATGTTCACACAATGACAAAACTGACTGAAGACACTTCCTCAGAACTTATCCCTATTGTTAAGCAGTGGGTAACAGTATTTTCTATACAAATAAAATCATACTTTATATAAAGATGGCTCTGTTTAATTACCTCTGGTTATTATCATTCTATATCATTACACATACCTCCTTATAACAATAATATATATGCATATGTATTTCACTGTATAGAGAATCTATAAACTATTTCATCAATCTCCATTGTTGAATAAAGCAATGATATATTTGCAATGATATATTCATGTGTATACATAGTAATGTATGAACACATACTATATGCATACATATGTACATTTTATTATTTTAGAATAAATCACCTGGAAAAACTCTCAGAGATGGAACTTCTACATTAAAGCATCTGATTTTTAAAATAGACTTTGTATATATGAAATAATTGTTACAATGTCTGGGTATAGAATGTGTTTTGTAGAGGAATCGTCTCCTGCATCTGATCTTTACAAAAACAGCTCAAATCTGCTACTAGTACCTTCACAGCATCATGTAAATCTACAATTTCATCTGTACTCCTTCTGCAGTGCTTTTTTGACATTCTTCCAGAATAATTCAAACATTCCCCAGGTCTAGTCCCTGCAAGTCACCCTGTGGTAGTAGCCATTACTTAAGGATATGGCCAGGGTTGAGTGGACACTCTCTAGATATGACTGAAACCCTTTCTGGTAAGTACTTCATAGAGACTTCTTCAGTAGCACTTTCTGATTATCATATGATTAGGATGTGATAAGCATAATATCCAAATGCTAGTTCCACATCAGCAATTCTGCTTCAGGCTATGTGACTTTGGGGGCAGTGAGCATCCTCCACATGTATCCTAAGTTCTCTGAGGATCTCCTAGGGACTTTACTGGTGTTCCCACAACACTCAATTTTTTAAAAATTGTGATTTTTACCATCAGTTTGTTCTCTCTCTCTGTTTCTGTCTGTCTGTCTGTCTCTCTCGCTCTCTCAATTTCTGGTGCTTAATTGGATATAGGAATGCCATGGACTTTCTTGCCCAGGCTTGCTTAGAACTTTGATCCTCAGATCCCAGAAACTTGAGTAGGTAGGATTTCAAAAGTGAGCCAACAAAAAAAATGATAATTTGTGTGTGCATGTGGTTACTGGGGGCTGGTGGTCTACCACTTGAGTCACAGTTCTACTTCCCTCACAACACTCTTTACTTCATCTAGCACCACACTTATCACAGTATGATGGATGCATGGCTACCTATTTTCTAACACTCGACTATCAGACTATATGGATATATATCCATATGGACATATGGATATATATGTATGTACAATCTTGGTCATTATTTGAAATTCTTCGAAAAAGATCATTACTGAGTATCTGTTTTTAATTACCATATGCTAATCACAAAAAGAAATTTCATTTGGCTATTTCCCTACATGCATGTCAAGTACTATTATCCTTTGTTGATATTTACTTCCTCTCTTATCCTTTCTAGTTCCTTCATTCTTCCCTTCCCCTTTAGCCTATAACATTTCTAATAGTTCCCCTTTTAAAAACTTTCAGGAAGGGCTGGGAATATGGCCTTAGAGGCAAGAGTGCTTGCCTTGTATATGTGAAGCCCTGGGTTCGATTCCTCAGCACCACATATATAGAAAATGGCCAGAGGTGGCACTATGGCTAAAGTGGCAGAGTGCTAGCCTTGAGCAAAAAGGAACCAGGGACAGTGCTCAGGCCCTGAGTCGGAGGCCCAGACTGGCAAAAACAAAACAAAACAAAAAAAATTCAGAATCTCTCCTCTACCCCCAGGTTCTACCTTTGAGAGAAAACATACAATATTTGACATGATGGACATACTTTGATCCATTTTCTTGTAAATGCTGTAATCTCAGTCTTCTTTTTGTTGAGTGTCTACTTCATAAAGATAAACATGGAGGTTCCAGGCAATTGCTTTAGAAGACTGAGGAATATGGCAGAAAACAATAAAGATATAGTCTCCCTTCTCACTTGACACTGGAGTGGGGGATGCTGAGCTGATGCTACATAGTTGATTATACTGTATAGCAGATGATAGCAGTGACTAAGGAGGCAGACTCAGGAGAAGTCTGGGGAGGGCTCAAAGCTGAGGCTTGAGAGGTCAGAGGAGGAGGTCTACTTGTAAAAGGTGATATGTGGGAAAAAAATAAAGGCTTGCTGGTATTGATAGTTAGGAAATGCATCTTACCTCTCTACACTGCTGGTTCCTCCTCCTACTGGCTCCATAAACAAGTTTCTTATGTAACATGCTGTTTCATAAAAGGGGGTCTACGCTTAGAGAAAACGTGTAAGTTTCACTGCCATGTGGCTTTGTTGTGTACCTAGACACCTTACCCTGCTCACATTGAATGTAATCTCCTGTGATTTTCACGATCAAAGTTCACTGAGAGGCCTCTGACTGTTCAAAGGGATGCATGTTCAAAACTCAAAAGGCATTTATTTATTATTATTTTTGTTTTTTCTACTCAACAAGTGTGTAGGTAGCTCTAATAGTAAACAGAAGATACATCTTAAAAAAAAATTACCTAGGAAATGTTGTTCCTGTCTTGCCTGTTCAAGTTTTACCTTCTGCAAGTCACTGGATTTTCTTCTTCCTCTTTTCTCTTTTCTGCTTGCTTCCCTGCTTCCAGCTGCCAGCAAGCCAGATAATTAAATGCCATAGTAGTGGCACTTGGCATTTCAATGAGGCCTCTGCATTTACTCCAGGCCTCTCTCCACAGACTTCCTGCTCAGCATGTGAGCAGGCTCTATGCTGCTCTGCTGAACTGAAGTGCTCCTTTGTCACCAAGCCGGATGACCCAAAGAAAGATGAACTCAGGCAACAGCCCAGGGCTGAGAGGCAGGAGTCAGGACATTCCCCAAGCTCTCTCCTTGCCACCTCTAAAGAGTTTATGTCCTCACTTCAATTAAACGAGCATTTGTGAAGACCTTAGTCTCCATGCTCAGACCTCTGCTGGGATACTTTTTTAATGGATTTTATATTAAAGAGAACTAAACTTCAAGTCTTTTCATTCCAACCAGGTAGGCCTATAAGAATATTGTACTCTACATAATTAGAAAGTAATTTCACCCTTACAGCTCATCTAGTTAGATGAGAGCAAAGAGAAGCGAAGGAGACATGGTTTATGAGTCTGATTATCTTCCAGAGCTGTGGTTCAGGCATGGGAAAAAAATGTCATGTGTTCAGGCTTAGTCATCACCTACACTTAAAAGCCCTCCCTGGCACCTTGAGTCAAGATTAATTCTCTTCATAGGTACTATGAAGCAGTTGGTACTTCACACAATACTAAACCATAAATTAGAATAGGAACCCCTGGTGTTATGCAGTGCCATTGTTCCATTGCCAAATATAGTGTCCAGTGCATGCATGGCAGGAGCTCCAGCTAAACCCTTCTGAAAATGAAACCATAAAGTACTTTCAAATCCCTTCACATCATCTTGCAGTTCTACATTCCTAAAGCTGTCAGTAAGATGAATCATTCATTTAAACAATATTATTTATCAAGCACCTACTATTTTCTACATGTTGTTCACAGGTCTTGCAACTCAGATGTCAAAAGTTGTGACATTTGTAATCAAATTCAATTATGACTGCTTCCTCTATGAGTTTTATTTTTCTCCAGCCAAGAGGACAATTCATGGACTACTTGAAGAAGTAATTGGCTTTTTTTTTTAAAGTGCTTTGGGTGATTCTTTCTTTTTATATTTACTCTTGTGGTACAAGCAATTTTTTAGTTGCCCCTGTTGCTGTTTTTGTTTTCTTTTTCTTTTGTCTTGCTTATTAGCTTGTTTGTATTTGAGAGGGCAAGGTACGGAACATAAAAGATAGAACAAGGTTGAACAAGTACAACAGTGATACTCACTAGACACTATGTGAGAAACGAACTTGATATCTTATGGGGTGGATTGGGAGGGAGATAATAGGAGAGAGCAATGGAAGTGGAGACATGGTTTAAAAAGAATTGTACTGCTTGTACCTGATTCATGTAACTGTAACCCCTCTATATATCAACTATACAAATAAAAAAATTTTTAAAACCATTTAAAAAGATGTCCTTCAATGAGTTAGTGAATATATTGTAGCACACCTAGACAACAGGGTATTATTCAATATTAAAATGAAATAAGCTGTTATAGCAAAGTCACTGAAAGCTGTTGAATAACATTAGATAACACTACATATAAGTGATAGGGAAAACGAGAGAAAGCAACTGGGTCGATTTGATCATAGTATATGCATGTACAGCATATACATTAAAAGACCATGGTGAACTTCATTGAGGAATTAACATACACTTAAGAAAAGGAATGACAGGAATGTATAACAGATCCTATATGGGATGGAAGCTGGGAGGATGAACACAGAGGTGAAGGAGGGTAAATATGATTGAAATGTTTTATGTACACATGTGAAAGAATGGAACAAAGAAGTTTGCTGAGATAGGTTAGGTAAGTAGGGAGGAGGGAGGAACAGGGAGGAGAGAGAAGGGAGGGTGATAGAAAAAGTGAGCCTGATCAAGGAGCATTGCATATGGAGACATGCCAAAATTAAACTCCCTTGTGTAACTAATTGATACTAATAAAAATATGGGGGAAAGTACCACTGTAGTGAGGTATATTAATATCAAAGGAGTCTGGGCCTACAGGGGACAAAAAGTAAATGGGAAATCTCTCTACTTTTCTATAATTTTGTCTTTGAACTTAAGACTCCTCCAAATAGAGTCTTCAAAAAAAACCCTACCAGGCATGCAAAGAAGCAGGAAAATATGAAGCAGTATGACAAATAATAACCCAAACTTGCTGCATGAGGCTCACTGCAAGTTATTATAATTAGCTCACCAAGTCCTTAAAGCCGCAGTTAGAAGTATAGTCCCTATATTCAAAAGAAGACATGAAAGATATATTACATTCATAAACTATTTTGTTAAATGGCAACTCATTTGTACAACCACTTAAAAAATAAAAAATGAAATAATAAAAAGATAAAACTTCAGAGGATAAGAATAGCAATCTCAGGCTGAGAATATTGCCTAGCAGTAGAGTGCTTGCCTCACATATATGAAAACCTGGGTTCGATTACTCAGCACCACATATATAGAAAAAGCCAGAAGTGATCTGTGGCTCAAGTGCTAGCCTTGAGCAAAAAGAAGCCAGGGACAGTGCTCAGACCCTGAGCCCATGCCCCAGGACTGGCAAAAAGAAAATAGCAATGTCTAGCAGAAATTTTTGTAGAAAGGGTTGATAGCAGAGCTGACACAGAAGAAGACAAGATTAGTGAGAGGGAAGATATGGCAATATAAAGTAAGACAAACAGACAAAAACAGAAAGAAGAACATTATAAAATAAAGTGAGTCCAAGTGAGCCAACCGTCACCTATGGCTCCAGGGTTGTTTTTTCTACTTTGTTATGGTGCGTCAGGTGAAGAGGACTGGTAATTCTAACTGCCAGTATCTGACTCCCCACTGGGGCGGAGGGGTGGGGAGGTACAGGAATGGATGTGTATGAGTGTGTTGGAGGTAAGGGGCTATATTCATGACCTTCCCTGAACAATGATCAGGTCTACCCTGAAACTCATGAAAACTGAGTATCATCAGTAGAAAGCACTGTCCCATGCTTGGTGCTGTGGTGAATAGACTAGAAAGGAGGAAGAACTACTGTGAGAAGAGAACTGCTTTTGCACAATAAACCCCTGTAAAACCCCAACAAGTTCCGAATTTACTCTTCATATATTAGTGTGGCCTGAGGCATCCGAGAAACTAGCATTTAATTAAAGATAAAATAAAATTTTTTACTGTAGCCCACTATCCCACACATAAAATTCTTTTCCCATGAAAATAGCTTACACTAATATGTCAATTAACTCAATTACTTTTTTTAAAAAAAGGAAAACAGACCTTGCTTCCTGACTCTTTTCCAAGAGCATGTGGCAGGGTCCTGGGTCCCATGGTGTGGACACAGAAACAGCTCTAGTTGCCAGCACCAGACATTTGGCATAGATTCCATAACCATTAATTTGCTCAACTGTTGAACCACGGAATGATACTGTATTACCAAGTCACAAAACCCTATGGCTGGAAGGGAAAACAACAGATTATCTGTCCATTTATTATTTTTGGCTGTACCACATTCATTTCCCCTTCCTAATTCACCCCAGCTTCTTTTGGAAGAATTAACTCTTGTCTCATTACGAGCCCATGGGTAAACCCAGGAGCCAGCCATCTCTGGAAACCAAAGGAACCAGGTCAGCCAGAGCATGGATATGTTATCGATTAAAAGTTGGATCAAGTATTGGACAGTCTTCCCTGGGTGTTGCATTTGAAGATGTAGTTCTGTTGTGAAAGAATTAGTTTAAAATGAAGGAGGAGGTAAAAAGTTTGATAAGAAATGTATTCATTGCCTTACATATGTAATGGTAACCCCTCTGTACATTACTTTGTATTTTTTTTTTTTTTTTGGCCAGTCCTGGGCCTTGGACTCAGGGCCTGAGCACTGTCCCTGGCTTCTTCCCGCTCAAGGCTAGCACTCTGCCACTTGAGCCACAGCGCCGCTTCTGGCCGTTTTCTGCATATGTGGTGCTGGGGAATCGAACCTAGGGCCTCGTGTATCCGAGGCAGGCACTCTTGCCACTAGGCTATATCCCCAGCCCCATGTACATTACTTTGACAAAAAGAAAAAAGAAATAAAAAGGGTTAGCCATGTTTCATTGTAGAGAAAGTGTGCTGACCAGTTATTGGATTCATTCATGAACTATCAAGATGTCTTGGGATCCACACAGGGACCACAAGACCTGATAATACTGTGAGCCCCTAAACTTCTGAACTAGGGTTAGTAAATAGTTCCTAAAACTCAGAAGGACATTATAAAGGGGAGTTAATAAATGTTAATTGCTGAGACTGATGCTTAAAACACAGCAAATGGTAAATACTATGTAATGTGAATAATATTATTATAGGCCTCATTATTTTGTATTATTTTATATCTACTGTTTTCCATGAAATGAGAGAATATGCCTATAATACACAATTTATTCAGGATCAAATTCTATTCTTTATATTAGAGATAATTGTTCACCTACACCAGGCTAAATAAATTTAGGGGATGCTCATCATAATTCTGAAGTATTTAACGTAAGGAGACCTATGTCACACTACATTAATGGCATCCAGAGAATGTGCTGTCTCCCCTTAAGCTGTATGGGTGTCTGTATATATTTATTTCTTTATTAGAGATGGACAGAAAAGTTGTCCACAGCCTTCACCCAACTCTAAAGTCACCTATTTCTCTAAAAGGATGGTTATTACATTCATTTTTATTCTATATTGATATTTATATTCTTTTATAACTTCAGAAGAAAGATGGAAAAAATTTAACCTTACCTAGTACTCTTCTGGAATTGTGAGACAGAATCTACTATAGCATCTGTCCCAGGACAGATGATATACAGAACAAATTCCTTGACCTTGGTCACAATTCCAATTTTGGAATCCATCTAGAAGGCATCAGCTCACCTAAGAGCTTGCTGGTGAAAGTAGCAAGCCAATTCTGGTTCTAAGCTACTAACCAGTTATAAAGGAGAGGAGTCATGAAGGTTTCTCCTCCCTTTCCATTCTGCCCAAAATGATCACTTTAAAGAAAGAAATAAACAATGTGACAGGTTGTAGTTCTAGCATGGCAGAAGTTCCAGACTCTTTCTCGATTGATGAAGGCTCTACCAGAAGTAAGGATAATTTGACACTTTGAAATAATGGAAGTTGGAGTGGGGTGGGGGAACAATGAACTAAAGTAGAACTTACATGAGTACTGGAGGACTATTAAGGAATTAATAGGCATTTCCGTTTTACACAGCATCCTGGCACCTAAGCATATTGTACCAGGGCTTTGTTACTTTCAAGCATACTGTATCCATCCTCTACACCGCAGTGTCCTCATCTGCCAAATAAGGTGTTTGAAAAGAACATTTACAGTTCCTTCAGCTCTACCCTCCTGAAAATTAATGGGGAAAAACTGACAATTTTATACATCAAAGGCCAAACATTTTAGTCAATGTTTGTCATACTTGCCAGACTTAAATTTTGACAAGTCTAAAGCACTAGACTCCAAAGTAATGATTTTTTTACAGCATGAAAAGTCCTTACTAGAGAGCCGTACTCTGCTCACACTTCTAACAGCTGAACAGAACATTAGGTCTCACCAAAAGTTACTCAAGTGAAAACATCAAAAATGATAGGGACTAGCAGATCTGGGGCTAATGCCTGTGATTCTAATTCCCTGGGAGACTGAAATTGGGAGGATCAAAGTTAGAAGTCATCCTAGATATATACACAATATGCCTTCCCAACTAATAGCTAGGTGAAGGGTACCTAACTGTCATCTCAGCTACCTGGGAGGTTGAGACTGAGAGGATCATGGTTCAAGGCTAGCATGGGCAGAGTGTTTGGAAAACTCCATCTCAATGGCAGAAGCTGGGGCAGGGGAGCATGCATTTGTCATCCTAACTACAGCAAGGAGCCTAAAATAGGCAAATTGTGGTCCTCTAAGTGAATACCTAAGCAGGAAGTAAAATCGCATTTCAATAATAACAAGTAAAAAAGAAGCTCTCAGTGAGTGCAAGGTCTTATGTTCAAATCCCATGACCTTCCTCCCCACAAACACTAATATGACAATGAAGATGAAAATAGAGATAATATGATAGATTTTAAAGGTTGGTCAAATACAGGAGAGAAAAATCCTAGAAGATTAATATTTCATTGCAAATGAAACTGAGCTGTTTCACTATGAAAATAATGCCCATAAAATTTAAAATAATGTAACAAGAAACTCATTTTCCTTCTTAATTAAAAATCCAGACAATGTACCATATAATTCTAAAGTGCTAAGTAGACAGAAAACATGAGAGGTTCAGAAACGAAAGGTTTTCTTGCCTTCCTTCCTTGCTTCCTTCTTCCCCCTCCTCCTCCCTCTCCTCCTCCCTCTCCTCCTCCCTCTCCTCCTCCCCCTCCCCCTGCCCCTCCCTCTCCCACTCCTTCTCTTTTAGGAATATCTGGTCATCTAAGTACTTCTCCTGAAGTTGGGATGTGTTCTTGGCACATTTGTCTATAGAGATGATTACCTTAATGTGATTAATGCGAGGTTTTCACTATTTCACACCCCAGATTGCCCTTTGGAATAACCTGCAATAACCTGGACTATATAGAGAGCCCATCCCTCCCACCCCGCACAATGTTCCTTTGAGAAAATTCCAGAAGGCAGTCTTTGAACAGTCAATTCACTTCCTATCTTCTCAGAACTCACAGAAACTTTTGCTGCTCTTACATATAGCAGTTGGTTAACTTAAAATATAAATAAATAGCAAAGTACCAAACAAGTTTCCTAAGGAATGGTGTTTTTTTTTGGTTTTTTTTTTTTTTTTTTTGCTAAATCACTCAGAAAAGAATTTTAAGCTTCTATTGTTGCTAAGACACAGTGAACATTACAGGCCTAACGGCATACAAAAGGCCTTATTGTATAGTCACTGCTTTTAAGAAGGCCACAATGCAAAGGAGGAGGTAAGACAGATGTGCAAAGCACAAGTCAAGAGAGGAGCTCAGGAGAGGTTGGCTTATAGTGAAGTAACACTTCAACAGTGGCAATTAAAGGCAAATATACTGGTTCCAGATAAATACTGACCAAAGGAAGTCTTAAGGAAGGCTTATTCCTCTGAGCAGACCTCAGGGAGCTTAAAGCACAGCTGCATAAACAGAATTCCCTCCTTGCATAGAACAAACTGGGATCAGGAGTTATTTTCCTAAGAGTATCCTGTGGCTTGACTATGTACAACTGTGAACAAAATCAAATTGCCTTGATTGCTAACAGGAACTAATCAACTTCATTGGAGCCTTGTTTGACTGAACCTCCAAAAGCCCAGTTAGCTGAATGACTGAGGCTGGCTTTTCATTGGCTTTTTTTTCCTTCACAGTCTTCATTTAATATTATGTTTTAGGCTTCATTTGTGAATAATGTCATTTTTTTCAGCATAATAATGTCTCACTCCCCGTTTTCAAGCTCATATTTCTGTAACACAGAATACCCCAATAACCTAAGTATTTCCATACTTTTAAGAAATTAGACTCAAAACACTATGTGGCAATAACATTTTAACAGTCCACACTTGGAGGTGTATGAACAGGTCTAAAAACTTCATGTCATCATCACCATTCCAAATACACAAATGGGACTACAGACTTAAGATGCCTGATCAGTTACCAGCATCCAGTTTCAAGGTCTAGAGGTTTACATATGACATTGGTTGGCCAGAGTAGTACCTATGGACTCCAGGGAATCGGAATTGCTTTGTCTGTTGTGCTCACTCAAGATTCTTATGCTCTCAGGGTGCCAGAGGCAGATTAACTCCTAGAATCCTTTGTGAGGCTGACCACGGAATGTCTGGCGTCAGTGTTGCCACAGCCTGCAACAAGCGTGAGATGGTTCTAGGGAAGCAGGCTGTGTAAAGACGCTGCTTGACAAGTTGACGTAAAAGAGGCTATAAATACTCCATTGGTTCCCTATGTTAGAAAATTCTTCCTGACATGAGAATGGTGTTACTCAATGATGCTGAGAAAACGCATTTCAGATTCATTTCAGGCCAGATGAATCTTGAAGGATCTCTCAGTGAAACTCTTTGATAGATCGCCTCCATCCCTTTAAAATGCCTTCAAAGCACCCTGGTATTCTTTTGTGGCTCTTAACCCTTTTGAAGGAAATGATTCTGCACCAACAGTCTGGAGCATGGAGTAGCAAGCGACATGAGGGCAGAGATCTTGTCTATGGGGCTTGTAGTTGTAGTCTCAGAATACCAGCCAAGTTCCCAACATTTAGTAACCATTCAGTAATTATCCACGGAATGAAAAATTCTGGAAAAAAAGACCATGACATTCCTCTCCCCAAACTCCTTCCACAACCTCTATCCTGACTCATGGACAGAATACAACTAGATCCAAGCACATATTGTTCTTCCCAACACTGAAAAATACAATTATTTTATCCAAGCTTGCTGGCATTCTGGAATGCAAAATCAGCTGAGTTAGTGATACCCAGATACCAGACCCAAAACAGTTTTGCTTTCACAGGA
Organism: Perognathus longimembris pacificus; assembly: GCF_023159225.1. NCBI lineage: Eukaryota > Metazoa > Chordata > Mammalia > Rodentia > Heteromyidae > Perognathus > Perognathus longimembris. The sequence goes on from NC_063161.1 coordinate 101,439,800, forward strand.
AGAGTAATGAGAGTGTGAAAAGCACACTCATTGCTTTTATGGCATTTATCATTCAATGGCAAAAATAAATCTGAAAAATCAATAGATGTGGCCACACATAAAAATGTATTTAACTGATAGGGAAAGACTGATCTTAAGGAAATAGAAATATAAAAGATATGAAAATTATCAATCCAGATTTATGTTATTAAAAGCTATTTGGCTTAAAGCTATTTTGCATGACTTTATATTTTCATGCCATAAGGGAATCAAAATTGATTGTGATGACTAGATGAGTAAGGTACAATTCCAATAGCAATCTGAATTTCAAGTGGGAGACAAGAATTTTCTCCTCATTGCTGCCTAAAATGAGCTCTCCTTATTCCTGGTCCAAGACCCTTTCTATGGCTCCAATGATCCTAACCTTCTAAAACTCATATTGAAACTAAGTCCCTAATGTAAGAGTGGTGGGGAAAAGGGCATGGTGGAAAATATTCTGGTCAGCAAGGGCTCCATCCTCACAAATGATGGATGAATAGAGCTTTCCAGAGTGAATTCATTCTTTGTCAGTTTGCTCCCAGGGAAGAAACATCATTCTTCTTCTCTGGAGATCACATTATTCAAAGTGCAATCTTGAATGCAGAGACTAAGGTCTTAATCTGATGCTTAATTAAAGCTTATATTTCCCATCTGCTCGAACTGTGAGAAATTTCTGTTCTTTATAAATTGTCTAGTCTCAGGTATCCTGCTCTGGCCATCAAAAACAGACTGAGAGAGGCTGTAGAGTGAGGAGATAAAATGAATTCATATGTTATTCCCTTTCTTTATTCAAACAGAAGCCCTCTAGAGATTTGAACTGGGTTTCCTCATAGCCATGGGGTTAGCACTATAAATCAATTTGTAGCCACTTAGTGACTGCAACTGGGCACAGCTGTGATACTACTATGAGGCATCATAAAGAATACTAACTTCATGTTAATTAGCTTGATATGACCATTCCACAATATTTATATTCCTTAAACTATCACATTACTTGTAATGTGTTATTTATTTCTTTATACAGCTGTCCATCAGAATCAGTGGGGCTTCATTTCAAAACTGGATTCAGACAGCAAAATCCATATATGCTCAAACATCTTTCATATACTGGTATAATAGTTGCATATTTTTGTGCTGGTCCTGGGCTAGAACTAAGGGTCTGAGTGCTATACCTGAGCTTCTTTGCTCAAGGCGAGCATTTTATCACTTGAGCCATAACTCCATTTCTGGAGTTTAATTGGTGTTTAATTGGAGATAAAGAGTCTCACAGACATTCCTGCCCAGGCTGATTTTGAACCACAATCCTGAGATCTCAGCTTCCTGAGTAGCTAAGATTATAGGCATGAGCCAACAGCACCTAGCTCAGATGTGCAATTTCCTCGTTATTTTCCATCTAAGATTTACCAAATCTGCAGCATAGAATACTGAAGGCCAACTGAATACAACTTTCATTTGTCATTTAAAAATAATTACATTTTATAAAAAGAAGCTCATTTGCATCTGCAAATAACTTTATGTATTGTTAGGAGACAACATGAGAACATATAACACGTAAAAAGAATGATCACATGCTGAGTTTGGGTAATGACTAATGTCAAGTCATTGGAAACTGAAAGGAGATACCAGATTCAAACCATGACAAGATGGAGGAGGCCAGCAGCCACTTCTCAAGACATGGAATAGAAGACCATGTTCAGCTATGTTGGGAGGGAAGCCCTGGAGAAGGTGGGCATCAACAGTCTAGTGGGGTGTGGTTGAATTATTTATGGAAGGATATCCCCTCCCAATGTCCCCTCAACCTCAACTTTCATCCACACTTGAAAGAAAAAAAAATTTAAAGGAGGCATGTGAACCTACGCTTACTATGTGCATTTATCAGTCAAGAAGCACCTTCCACTAGGCAACTGGAAAGTAACAAATGAAACAGCAGTGAATTAGCAGAAGAGAACTGAGCAGCAAGCATCCAAGTTCAATTACAGAGGTAAAGCACAATGGATATGGTAGGGAATGGAGGGAAAGGCATCCATAAGTCAAACTAAGAAAGCCTAGATATTTCAACCAGGCTTGCTCCCAAGGATTGTGACAAAACTAAATGCAGATGGGGGGAGAGTTCTCCTATTTAACTAAGGGTATCTCTGCTTCTCAAGCAGTATGAAGTTTATTTATATCTACTTGGAGTGTTTTCTTTCCTGTACATTTGTTTTTATTAATAGTTAAGTTACATACATAATACCGTGGGGGGTGAGGGTGGATTGCAGTTTCTTAGGTCATTGACATAGCATTGCAACAGAGTTTGAATAAAGTGCATGAATACACAAAGTTGTATGAAGTCCCTTGATAACATTGGTGCCTTTTTCCAGAAGTATGAATAATAAAGAATTAATAAATTCTTTAAAAATTAATAAAGAGTTCAAAGCTCATTGGATAGATGTATGGAAGGGTGGATGGATGGAATGGATAGGATGGGTGTGGAAGGGATAGATGGATTAGATGAATGGAAGGCATGCTTGAATGGATGGAAGGAATGAAAGAAATGGGCAGGTTGGGAAGGGATGGGATGGGATGGATGGATGGATGGATGGATGGATGGATGGATGGATGGATGGATGGAAGGAATGGTTAGGAGGGGAGGGGATAGAATGGAATGGATGGAATGAAAGAAATGGACGGGATGGGATGGGTGAATGGGTGGATGCAATGAATGGAAGGGTATGGGATGGATGGAAGGATGGATGGGTAGATGGATGAGAGATGGCATATTTATATTCATCCTTTTCAATGACATATTCATACTTGTCACACATGTTCTAAGGAGACTCCATAAGAAAAGCTAACAATTCATAGCTTACACCAGACCTCAAATCTAACCTAAAAGCCTGACTGGATTGGGGCTGTGATATAACATTCCACTTTCCTGGGGTTGTGGATAGAATCATAGTAAATACTTTTCACAGGACTTCTTTTCATTATATAACCTTATCAAGCAAGTCCAGAAGACTAAAACCTTCCCAGCCAGATGCTCATCCACTTTTTGCCAAATGCCTCATTCAGAGGAACAGTCAGAATCTCAAGATAGGCCAGATGCTAGTGGTTCATGATTGTAGCTATTCAGGAGGCTCAGAGCCAAAGGATTGTAGTTCGCACTCTGCTCAGACAGAAAAGTTAAATAGATCTTATCTTGAAAATAACCAGCAAAAATCATGACTGGAAGTGTTACTCAAGTGGTAGAGTGCAAAGCCTGGCAAATGTATAGTCCTAACTTTAAGCCAAAACATACACCAAAATTTTTCTATAAAGTAGGCTCTGAGCATCCATTATGTGCCATAGGGAAGAATGACATACCTTTAATCTTATTCTACCTATAAAGTAATTTCTAACACTTAAAAATACTGGACTGACCTGTTTGATTTGATTTTGTCTTGTTATAATGGCGTATTTTAATTCCTTTGTTGGTCCACATAGTGCCATTGTATCTACTGACTAATGAAGAGAACAGAAAAGAACATGACATTCCAAAACATACTTTTTCCCATGATTTGCCATTCCTCTTATCAGCATGAAGTACTTTTGCTTCAGTGTTCTTGTTTTTTAAATAATGAGCTGCAAAAATTATTACTATATTGCTTCTTTTGTCTCTTTCTCTACCTCTTTATAGTAAACACAGCTCCTATCTAGGGCATTTTGGCATGCAGATTCCATCTCTTTCTAATGTCTCTCTTTCCCATTAAAATGCTTACTTGTACCAGGTTCTAAAGAGCTTGTTACAGCACTGAACCTTCTGACTTGTAAAAATTAACTATTTTTCCTACATAGAGTATTTATTTAACTGACTATACTTTAACAAGTAGTCCATGATGGAAAACAAAACTGTCTTTTTTTCCTTGTTGGTAATGCTGGAGCCACTTGGGAATGTAGGAAAGTACTCTATGTAAATTTACTATGTAAGTAAATACAAACTACTAAATGTATAAGAGTCTATTGATTACAAGGGAAAAAAATAACAGATATAGTAGATACTCACCAATTTATTTTTAGCCAATTGATAGTTTCAAACTAAATTTCACCAAAATTCTTCTCAGAAACACAAAATCAAGCTCACATCTCACCTTCTCTTATTTAAATTATAGAACAATTTATAGAAAATTAAAAGCAAGTGAATTCCCAGATAACCAGAAGAAAGATAGGAGAATCAAGGCCTAAGTCACCATAGGGCAAATGGCTCTTTAAAAGTAGGCAGGAATCATGCAGAATTCAAACTTCCCAGAATCAGAAGAAACTAGAATCAATATCAAGGTGAAAGGCATTGCTGGATACTCTTTCTCCAACAAAAACATTCTCTTGTGTTTGGTGCAGTCCTCATAATTGGAGCTGAACTCACAAGGAAATCCGTATTCTTCCTCACCATAATAGTGAAAAACACTATAAATTTCCTGACAATGGAAAAATCTCACAATTTTAGAAATTATTCATTGCAAAGCACTGATTCCTGATATGCAAATATTTGGGGCCAGAAAACAAACATATGTTCTTCAGGTGTATGGATGATGCAACAGCTACAGCTAGGTTAACTATTTCCTTAAAAAATTATCAACTAGTCATTAAAAGATATTTTAGGAATAAGAGAAAAATTAAGCAAGGAAACCAGGGTTTGGTTTCATGGGAGAAATTCAACATTACTCTAGGGAAACAAAGACTTATTAACATACCACAATCAACTGAAGCAAGGTCACCTGTATTAGGGCCATTTAGTACAAATCCTGGCTCATGATGTTGCAGTGCAATTCTGTAAAAATTACTTCTTCGTGTTTCCTTCTAGCTTCTGCTATTCTCAGCTTAAATTAAAAACTTTACAACATTGCTAAACTATAAACTACGTAGTTTGTTCTACCCACATCAATTATAAATTCATTTGTGGGGAAAAAGAAGAGAATCAAATCAGTCACGGAAATTTTAAAAATTAAGTGAAGAACTGTCAAGAATGACTTCTCTGAAGGAATAGGATGTCTTCCTAAGTTAAATTATAGAATAATTTATAGAAAATTAAAAGTAGCAAATAAATTCTCAACACCTTCAAGACTGGGCCCAGAGAACAGTGATGTTTTGTATTTCTGTATTACAAGCTGCCCTTTTCTCTGATAAAATACCCTTTGTCTTTTCTTAGTACCTTCCATAGACAGAAGAAAGTTACATGTGCTGACTCAGCACTTCAGTAGCCACCATGACAGGGAAACTGAGGCTGTGGCTCTGCTACAGATAACTTTTTCCTGGGGCTTTGATGATTGCTGATGGTTGAAACAAACTTGAAATATGTACTGAAGCTTTCTTATGCCTTAATTCACAGAACTTCACTTCCCATTCACCACCCCCACTCCCATCTGTAAAGTACTGTTATGGAAACTTTGTTCAAATAAGAATACTTTCATATCACTATTAACATTACTACCATCTGTTCCCAATTAACACAACATACTTCAAGCACAGGACTGGTCAATTAAATATTAAGTGTCTTGAGATCAGGCCCAAAGTTCAGTAAAATATGGTAACTGTCCAACAAAGTAACATTACTTCACATAGAACAGAAAAACTCTAAACTGCTAACTTAAATAACCTATCCTAAGAGGCCATCGTAGACACCCAACATAGGAGGCTATCAGAGGAGGCTGTCCAGTGGAAAAGCCATAAACCTCACACCAGCTACACTGTGGCCTGGAAAAGGGGGATAATGCATGAGACAAAAGGTGTAGATGTTAGCAAACAGGACCAGATTTAATAATATAAGATTATAAGAACAAGGGACTGACTTGGCACATAGTTAGCAACTGACCTGGTTGAACACCTGTGGGCCTAATGTCATTTTCCTCAACTCCAAATCCCATAGACTTTACTAGAACTTTTCACTCAGTAAAGAAGGATGGAATGAGGCCCAGAAATGCATACAAAAAATGACAGCAATAATTGTGGTCATAATAAAGGCATACCCAAAAAGAAAAGTCTTTAAGAAAGCAAATATGTACTTTCCGCGAATACATGGGTGGACAAATAGAATTGCAAGAAGGTAGCATATTTATCAGATGACAATCTTGGAATGTTCTTTTGACCCTACAAGCCTGACAGCTTCCCCTGGCAGGGGGCATCATGAGAGGAACCCTACCCCAGCCCTCTTTCCATGGAGAGAAACACAAGGATCAACTCTGCAAGTCCTTTCTGGTCCTGAGCAAGCAGCAATAGGGACCAGAAGGTGCCTGCATGCTAACAGATAGAATGAGGCAACCAAAATAGCCCCACAAAATTGCTGGGTGAGGTGATTCAGGCCTGTGATCCCAGTTACTCTGCAGGCAGAGACAACAGGGTCAAATTCAAGACCAGCCCTGGCAAAATCAGTGAGTCCCTAGCTGGATAGTATAGAAACAAAGAGCCTGGACATTGCTCAAGAAGTATAGCTCTTTCTGGGTTCAATCCACAGTTTTACCTCCTCTAACAATAGGCTCCACAAAAACTCCATGTGTTAAAATGCTGTTGTAATCACAGTCCACTAAGGCAGGTAAAGACTCACTTTCTATGTCTAAACAGGATGAATCACCTACTCAAATGAAAGAAAGAAGGAGGATAGAGAAAATTATAGGATTCAATAAAAGAAAAAAAAAAACACTCATCAGTCAAGAACCACTAAAGTCACACTGGAAATGAAGAGACGATAATTAACAAAGGCCAATATCAAAATGAAATTACATTGAAAGAATCTGGAAAAAATGAATAAACAGTTATCATAAAACTTTCAGCAATTACAATTCCTCCTGAAATAAACAAGAGAAAAACTTAAGAATGAAAGCTCCAGAAATAAATGCTGTTATAGAACTGAACACTAAAAGAAACTTTAAAACTTGCTGAATTGGCAACAGTAGAGTTTGTCCAACTTCAACCAAAGAAAAGAAACTGAAAAAACAAACCAAAAAGAAATCACACACACACACACACACACATACACACACACACACACACACACACACACACACACAGCACTGAGCCTCAGAGACATATGGAATAACCATCAGAGATCTAACATTTGTGTTATTCAAGTTCATGAAAGAAATGAGTATGGAAATGGAAATGAATGACTAGATAAGATATAATGCTCAATACAGTTCCAAATTTGGTGAAAGACACAAAACTACAGATTCAAATAATTTAATGAATCCAAACAAGAATATTAAGAAAATCCCACATTAAAGAACATCATAGATAAATACTTAAAAACCAAAGATAAAAAATATTAAGAGCAACCAAAAGGGGAAAAAACAAACACTACTTATACAAGAACATCGATTTAAGTAATAGCAGATATTTTTCCTAGAATTACTGAAGTATAATTGATAACCCAAAGTTTTATATAGTTAACAAATATGATTTCATGACTTGCTACATGTGTGTACTGTAAAATACTTAGAATGACCAAGCTGACAGTGGATTAAAAACAAACCTGCAACCATTCTTCCAGAATGCAAATGCTAAAATGAAAACTTAGTCAATTGCATATTCTATACCCAGAGAAATTATCCTTCAGGAATAAAGGAAAATACTTTTTAAATCTTAAAAAAAATCCCAAAGAATCAAATGCTAACAGACCTACAATTAAAGATTAATAAAGAAAATATTTAACAGAAAGACAGTGATCAAAGAATCCTGGACCATCAGAAGGGAAATAAAAATACAATAGAAAATGGTTATATGTTGCTACATAGAAGAGATTATAATTTTCTTCATGAGTCTGATAAGCTGCATTTGAAAATCCTTAAACAATCCGATACACAAGACAATGATTAAAAGCAGAAGTTAAAAGGATCTCAATGGAAGTAAGGTTGCCATCATTAAGATTTCTGTGGAAAGGCACATGCTCTAGAATAGTGAATCAACAACAAGGAAGTGGAAAGCATCTTTGTATATATATCACATCATGATTTACTATCTAGTTGTAGTCATCAGGACAGTGTAGTATTGACAAAAACACAGATCAATGGAACAAAATACAGAACCAAGAGTATATGCACACAAATATGCTCCAACTGATAGGTGACAACTTTGTGAATCAATTCAAAGAAGGAAAACATAGCCTTTTCATCAAATGGTACTAAGGCCAAAAAACAACCTTAGGACAGAAAAAAATCTTCGACTCAAAGATTTTTCTACTTTATAGGAAGAAAAATTACCTTAATGGATCATAGACTTAACTATGAAACATAAAACTATAAGATTTTTAGAAAAAGAAAACAGTAATAAATCTTTGTGATCCAAACAGGCAAAAACTTCTTAGACTTGGTATTAAGACATGATTCATAAAAGAAAATATTGATAGGCTAGGAATATGGCCTAGTGGTAGAGTGCTGTCTTGCATACATGAAGCCCTAGGTTCGATTCCTCAGGAACACATTATAAAGAAAAAGCCAGAAGTGGCGCTGTGGCTCAAGTGGCAGAGTGCTAGCCTTGAGCACAAAGAAGTCAAGGACAGTTCTCAGGCCCTGAGTCTAAGCCCCAAGACTGGCAGAAAAAAAAAGAAAATATTGATAAATTTATATTCAATAAAAATAAACATTTTGTTTAACCAAAGTTCATTGGAAAAGACTAAAAAGGCAAGGAGACTAGAAGAAAAATCACATATCCAACTAAGGATGAATATGTAGATTATATTTTTAAGACTCTCAAAACTCAACAGTAGTAAAACAAATCATCCAATAAGAAAATGGGAAAAGAGCTAGGCACTAGTAGCTCATGCCTGTAATACTACTCAGGAGATCTGAGGATTGCAGTTCAAAGCCAGCCCAGGGAGGAAAGTTGCTGAGACTTTTACCTCTAATTAATCACCAGAAAACCAGAAGTGGAGCTGTGGCTCAAAGTGGTAGAGTTCTAGCTTTGAGCAAAATATCTCAGGAACAGCACCCAAGCCCTGAGTTTAAGCCCCACAAACAATTTAAAAAAATGGGAAAAGACATTATTAGATGTTTCACTGAAACAGATATGTGGACAAAAAATGATCATATGAAAAGATGTTCAACATTATTTGCATCGGGAGAATACAAATTGTAACCACAATGAAATATTACTATATACCTATCAGTATGACTAAAAAGTTTTAAAAAAATGATGACAATACGAAACGTGAGCAAGGATGTAAAGAAATTGGGTCCCTCATACATTGGTGATAAAATAATGCAGACATTCTGGAAAATAGTTTTCATATAAAGCTAAACGTGAAATTACCATATGACCCAGAAATGGTACTATTGGGCAATCATCCAGAGAAATGAAAATTTATGTCCACACATAAAAACCTGTACACAAATGTTCAAAGCAGCTTTATTTGTAATCGCTTAAAGTGGAATCATCCCAGATGTCCTTTACCAGGTAGATGGCTAAACAAACTAGAATATTGTGGAATAAATATACCAGGCAATATTACTTAGCAATGGGAAAGAGTAAAATATCGACACACACACAACTTGGATGAATCTCTCGTGAATTACAATGAGTGAAAAAAGCCAATTCAAAGATGCTGCAGACTGTAAGATCCCATTCATGTAACATTTTAAGCATGAAAATATTTTAGTAAGAGAAGACAGATTTCGTGGTGCCAAGGTTAAAGCTGGGGCAGATGGGAAACAAGTGGGTATGGTTGTAACAGAAAATAGAAAGGGTTGTGCTTTTGGAAATAGACAATGTTTTGACTATAGTGGTGAATCAAAAACCAACACATACATGACAACTGTACAGGAATTAACCTGTACACAGACCTACAGAAACACACACACTACAGGTGTCATTGAAGAAATTGGAACATAAGTGATCATTTGAGCCAGGGTCAATATCTAGGTTGGGATACTGTAATACAGTTTTAAAAATTTCTATACTGGGGAGGAGGTGGATAAAGAATACAAGAGCTTCCTGTGTTATCATTTACAAGTGTGCTTGTGTGTGTATCTCAATAAACACGTAAAACTTGACAATTATGATAATGAAAAGATGAATGCCAGAGACATTTCTCTCATGATGTTCATTTACAAACATGGTTCTTGGTAACCACAGCTAGCTCTACTATGGAGAAAGGAGCACAGACAAAATGATTTTGTGTGTAGTCTTTTATCATTCAGTTAAATAGTGACTGCTTTATATGGAAGGGGACAGGAAATGCCATACCAATTCATATCCATTCAATCTGTAAGGAGAAAGACATGCTAGTAATCTTCCTATCAGTCAACTAGCAGGTACTGAGTACAGTAGATTTTAAATTCCATTGGAAAATGGCATCTATTTTACTCACCCAAGTTTGTTATTTATCTGGCAGTTATGGACTCACGAAAGAAATTCAGTTGATTTCATTGGGGATGAAGAATAAATTCACCCACATACATTGATTCCCTGTGAAGTAGTTTACAACATTCTGGTGCTTTATAGCAAGGGGAACTCTGAAGAGTGTTGAATTCCTAATTTCTTAAAGTTTCTCTCTAAAATAGCCCCCTCTTATAACAGCAAAGAGGAGTAAATCAATAGTCAACACCCAGATAACCAAGGATACAATTAAGCTGAAGGTTTTCAATCATTAAATCAAACTTCATTTTCAAATATACAAATGTAACCATCTTTATGCTAGCACTTAAAAATGTGCTAAATTTCATACAAATTCAATGACAGAACTAAGCTTCCTACTCCTTTTCCTAAAATAGGTTCATCCCTGGCAAATTTGGAGACAAATAAATATATCCCTAAATTTGAAAAACAGCCCTAATCAACAAGAACTCTTTAGAGTACATAATGTTAAATGAAACAATTTTGTTTAGCCAGGAACCAATTTGGTGTTTCTGATCCAAAATTTGGAGATATGAAACTTAACAAGACTTTTGAGTATCATTTCCCCAACTTGCTCTCAAACAGAAAAAAGTTCCAGGCTTCTTAGGGAAAAAAATAATAACCCAAGCCTGGCATTCATGGCTCACACTTATAATCCTGGCTACTAGGGAGAGTTGAGAGGATTATACTTCAAGGGATTCTGGGGACAAATGTTCAAGAGACCCTGAATCAGCCAATAATTGTGCTCAGTAGTATGAGGCTATCATTCCGGCTACAGCAGGAAACATAATCAACACAGTGTTACAGGATGGCCTAAGTAAAAAGTGAGCCTCTATCTTAAAAAATAGCCAGAAAAAGAGGGATGGGCACATGGCTCAATCAGTAGAGCACCTGCCTAGAAAGTGCGAAGTCTTGAGTTCAAGTATTAGCACCAACAGGATGAATAATTTAGCTTCTGGCATCAGTTGAATGAAAGTACTAATGGTAAAAATAGGCAGAGTAACATGTCAGATACCTTGACTAAGAAGCTTTAGGAAGGCATTTTATTGTGATACCATGGAGATCCATGGGCAAGTGGTATACAAGTGGACATCAGCACTCCTTCATATTTTCACTTTTTGTATTCCCCCCAAAGTATCTTGAATGAAGATGCAAAAGAGTCACACCAGATGCCAGTGGGCAGAAGTCTGAAGAGTTTTTAAGCGCACAAACAGCAGAAACAAAATGAATCAAGTAACTAAAAAAATCTACAAGAAACAGTTGGAGTTGTGATTTTGTTTGAAATTTTAATATGCTTTGATACTGCAAAGCTATATGTCTTTGCAGTCTACTTGTTGAATCTGCCTTTGCCATATTTCACACAGTAATCGACAGAATTACTGAGGTGTGCCCATGTATGTGTATGCACATACATATGGAAATGTACACATAGATATACATTATACACATGTATGTGTATATGCATACACATATGTATATGTGTGTTTATATATGCATACATGTATTTATGTTAGTTATTGCTTACCTTGGAACTTGCTAATATTTTATACAATTTACCTTAAGTGGGTTAAAATTGTTAAATAAGACTTTATTGCATCTTATGGGCAATTAATTTTAGAGGAACTAAAATCAAGATTTTATAGTATAAAGTCAATGAGAAAGTAGGATGCTCCATTTGAAACTTTGCTTCAGGCCAGCACTGTCTGAATGCTTTTCCAAAGTACATTTGGGCATGTTTTTTGTTTTTGATTTTTATATTTTTTCTATTTCAGCTATTCAAAATGTAGGGGTTCAAAACTAAAGAGAAGAAATTATGAAAATAAGTTGTCTATCTTAATGATGATTGTTTCTTTGGGGAATAAGAGGCAACAAAGAAATCCTTTCACTTCTTAAAGATTTGGCTAAAAAGGAGTTCAAAGTAACCCTCTTTCTTCACTCTCAGCATAGCGACGTCTTCAAGTAAATCCCCACAAAGTAAGAGATTCTCATAAACGGGATAGAGATGGTAAGGTTATTAACCCTGCAGTTCACTGTGAATAACTATGCTTATTTCCATTATTATGCAGTAAACCGTGTTAAAGCTGGCTGATAGGCATATTCATTATAATTATTCTTTCTGATTTTGACAATTTTTATGAATTTCCATAACAAAAGTAAAAAAAATATTAACAGTGTATTCACTCTCTTTGTAATGCTATTTCTGTTCTCTCAATGTTATTACAGTTTTAATTTAGCTGCTGTAAAACAAAAAACCAGACAGCATGACATCCAACAATCTTTACTTTGACCAACTGTGATAAGGTTAAACACTTTCATCCTCGCACAAAACTTTCTTGAGTTTGATGTGTGAGTATTTTCCATTTGGGAATAAAATCTTCAGCAAATCTTGTAGTGGATTTTCCTTGGGTGACACAAAAGTAAGCCAATTGAGGCTCTCAGGAAGGCGGGATGCCAGGGTAAATCTCATCATTTCTTGCTTCATATGTGAGTCAGATGTTGAGGATTTTCTGAACCACAGAATCATGGAGAAGAAGGTTTTTGCATTTCCTGTGTTCTTAACTCCTGCTCTCAAACTCACAAGATTTACAGCCAGTCAACAGTGGCATGAACTAGCCTGGAAATATCCCAAGAAAATGTATCCATTAACTGCAGTGTACCTTTTTCTGCCATGGTCCACAGCTTCATAACATTTGTCAGCCCTAATGGTCATTGTACTACTACTTTCCCTAGCCACTCTGCCATACTGTTAACAGACTCATCTTGAAATCTACAATTCAAGGCAGTTCTACTACCACTTAAAATGTACATTGCTATCTTGTTAATTTTATTTTGTTAAATTTTGATTGGATTGTTGCTGTTGAGAAAGACATAAATACATGAGTATATATATATATATATATATATATATATATTATATGGTTATGTACTTGTAAAAAGCCCACCTCTATGGGAGTATCCCATGATCCATGTAAAACCAACAGCATTTTTTTATATTTCCAAGTAGAAGTAATGAAATCCTGGGATTCTAGTGAATGTTTGTACATGTCACAAGCATGTGTGCTTATGCATACATACAAACATATATTTAAGCACCCATCATAAGGATTGTCATGAATTAAGTATTCTCAAGCATTTTCTGCTGTCCTGATAAATTTGTCTTCTTAGTTTTTCTGCCACTACCTGAGTTTGAAATCAGGTCATCATGTGCTTGCTTACTAATGGCTAGTGCTCTACTACTTGAGACAAACAGGCTATTTGCTGGGTTCAATGGAGATGGAGTCTACCAGATTTGCTTCTAGGGCTGGCTTCAAACCCTGATCCTCTGGATCTAAACCTCTTAAAAGTAACTAAGATTACAGATGCAAGCCACTGGCACCTGGCTTATATTATTTTGATAGCTGTATAATGTCATGAAATGGTTATGCCATGCTAGGGGACATTTAAGCTGCTTCAATTTTTTTTCCTGTTGTAATTTGCTTTGTTACATACTTTACAAGTATTTTGACAATGGAAATTCTGACTTTTCTAAAAATAACTTCCACTGTATAGTTCTCAAACTCAAATATACATTAGAACTATTCAGAGGGTTTGTTCTGGGCACCAATCCCAACAATTCTTTTCAGTGAGAAGGCCCATTGTCAGATCCATAAACTTTCATTTTTCACAAATCTACACAGTGCCTGGAGGACACTGTGAAAGCCATTGGAGAAGCACCTGTGCCCTTATGAAACTAATGCCCAGAGGAGTTTCTTCTCATTTTGGTCTCATTCCCTTTTATTCTCCCATTGAGAAATAAAAGGCTGGTCTAGTGACTATTTGTACAGCATGGTACAGAGCCTGACCTATGCACAGGTGCCCACATTATGCTAAAAAATTGGTATATCACCAATGTGGGCAAGACTATAGTTTTGACAACTACACCTTGATTTGAGATTGTCTCCCTACTCAAGAGCTGGCAACTTTATGTCTTCCTAAAGTTCACGCTGTAAAAATATACTCTAACTCACAAACCTAGTTTAAAACACAAGTCATAAACAACTATTTTGATAGCTAATGATTTTGAAGGTCCTAAGGTAGAAAAGGTGCCTCCAGACATGAAAATCACATACTGGGAAAATGAGATGATGTTTAACTTAAAATTGAGAAGGTTCTTTGACAGATGTTAAAATTAGTAAAAGTTCAAGTCATACATTCTTAAGATAACAGTCATGGGACAATCCCCAGTATAAATGCTAATTCCTTCCCAAATAGTAAGTAAAAGTTATGCAATTACATATCAAATATGACAATTAGTCATATTTCACAAAGTACAATGGCCATTATTGCATGCAGAAAAATTACATTTCTAAGGTTAGATATTTCACATCCAACAAAGGGACAGAGATTAAAAACGTCTGACAGAGCCAAGTCGCAAGCACAGGGACAAAGAGAGTTTCTCATATAAAAACAGGAGTCAAAATGGATACATTCATTGGGAAGAACTTCAAATTTGAGCCTGGGAAACTTGCATTTATGCCTCCAGTCAAATGTTATAGAAATCAATTTTTTTTCAGAGTAAGAAAAGCTTCAAATCCTTCAAAAACCAATCCTCTTCCTGATAAACTCAATAATAATTGCTTGGTATAACTACTCCAGAAATATTATTTAATTGTAAAAATTAATTATCAACTTAAAAGCCATGTTGAACAATTATGGAAAATCTTAGCAAGCATTACAGTAACTAAGATTTTTCTCCCTGTGAAAACACTTCCAAAGCAGATAAAAACAAAACTTTATCTTTGGGAATACACACACATTTGGTAAAAAGTGCAAGGAAAAACTATAACAATGGTTAATTAAGTTGTGACTTCTTGTAAGTGAAGGGATCTGTGAAAGGGGCACAGAAAGATTCTTAGAGACTGAGAATCTTTGGTCTCTCAAGCTGAATGGTAGACTCATTACTGTTTTCTCATTTAACAAGACATATATTCATTCCATGGTAAATAAGATACTTTTTACAATTGCTGTTTAATAAGAAGAAAGAAAAGGTAGTATCTTTAGGCCTTTACTTAAGCGTTCCTAGTGAAATTCCGTTGTCTACAGGATAAAACCCTACTTCCTAGGGAGGCCAGTAAGCTCAGCCCTTAGGCAAATACTTCTGTAACCCCATATCCATTGCAACTCTGTCCCTCACCTGTGCTCTAGTGACCTCCTGAATAATCCTGTCTCCAAGTACATGCCTGCGCTATGTACATATGAATTCCTCTACTTGGTATGTGCTTCTCCCGATTCATCCTGCTATCTATTGTACTTTTTTTTTCTTCTAGTCATTATATCTATTGTACTTTCAAATTTAGCAGATGCTAGATCCTTCCCTGAAAATTCCAATACTCACTCCTTCCTCTGCAGCTTCACAAGTGCACTAAGTGATTTTACGTTTATGTCTTTTTCCCTTGCATCCAAGGGAGCTATGTTTTTCCTTCAATTCAAGCAACAAGTTCTATGTGTTAATATTATGTGGTACACTATGTTAAGTACTAAGTCTCTCAGAGAAAGGGACTTACCTACCTTTCATTCACCCACCAAGATCTTGCAGTCTAATTTCCTCACATCTCTATTTTTTATGCTAATTAGAGTGCCCAGCAAGTTGAAAACTCTCAAATTATGCCTGATAAATCAATTACTTGACAAATTAAAGAAGAAATAGTACTACCATTTTTCCAGTCAAAATAAAAAACAGGGCTGGGAATGTGGCTTAGCAGTAGAGCGCTTGCCTAGCATGCATGAAGCCCTGGATTCGATTCCTCAGCACCCCAAAAGCAGAAAAAGCTGGAAGTGGTAGAGCTCAAGTGGTAGAGTGCTGGCCTTGAGCGAAGAGAAGCCAGGGACAGTGCTCAGGCCCTGAGTTCAAGCCCCAGGACTGGCAAAAAAATTTAAAAAATAGTTTAAGGGAAGGATCCTACTTGTCTTAAGTAATATGCCAAAATTAAAAACAGAACAAAACCTTTGGGTTATGAGTCATGTATTCACTTCCCTTTATCCATGATTTTTGTTTTTTCTTTTCTTTGCCAGTCTTGGGCCTTGGACTCAGGGCCTGAGCACTGTCCCTGGCTTCTTTTTGCTCAAGGCTAACACTCTGCCACTTGAGCCACAGCGCCACCTCTGGCCGTTTTCTATATATGTGGTGCTGGGGAATCGAACCTAGGGCTTCATGCATACAAGGGAAGCACTCTTGCCACTAGGCCATATTCCAGCCCCCATGATTTTTTTTTAAGGTTCAATTATATAGACTACAGTTTTAAAAACAAAAAGACACCACCAAATGTTTGTCTTAATAGTGGCATGATTCAATTTTTCTCATGGAATTTCTGAAAAAGTATAAGGCAACTAACCCAAATTCATCACATTTACTGTAGAGCACAGTAGCAAAGCAATAAGATGATACAAGTTGTGTTTATGGAAACTGTTAATGAAAGGGTTCCCTTTCAGTCTCTCCCACTTGAAACTGTGTTTGTAAATATGTTCATTTGTTGTTCACTTTCTTTAGAAGGAAAAAAATTCCAAGGAAAGATTTCAAATTAAGACTTCTTCAAATTTTTTAGTTTCTAAATAGCTTCAAGTATTCGAGGAAACAGTCATCATATTTGCCATTTATGAATATTGCATGGCTTAGGAAAACTTGAAACAGAGCACTTCTGCAGTTACCAGATTTCAACAAAACCCAACTCCAAAAAGCAACTAGGGATTACCTATATAATGCAGCCATGCCTCCTCAATGTAATTTCATTCTCCTCACGTTAGTCTCTAGTCTTTGGTGGGGAATATGTACTATCAGTCTCTCATAATCCCCTTTAGAGTAGTTCTCATTATTTACAATGAGGTTCATGCATTATTCCCAGAATGGGGGACTATGTTATATTTATTTCACAGCAAGAGATTTGGGCAGGTGTGATTAAGTTACTTATTGTGAGATGTAAATTTTTTCTGAGTAATTTTAAGTGATCAAAACAGAGTCCCAAGTGACCCTATCAGAGCAAGATGACAGGATCAGTTGTTACTAGATGTTGCCAAGGGAAAGCAAGAGGCTGGCATGATATGACTTAGGGGGTCGCAAACCAAGCATGTAGGTAACTTCTGGAAGATGAGAAAGACAGGAAAATGGATTATCCTTCTGAACTCTTGAGAAGGAATCAGCTCTCCAGTGAGCATCATTGCAGTCTTCTTATCACCAGGTATGTAAGAAAAACCTTTGTTATTTGAAGAGACTAAATTTGTGGTCACTTTGTTATAGCAGCAAGAGAAAACTAATGCATCCACCTAATGGAATCCATCCCTGTTTGCATTATCTTGAGCAGCATTGCGCTGGACTCCACATAACACTCAATTCTCCTGACTTTAGGTTTTTTATTATGCTGATCTATATTTTCCTGGTCCTTATTAGCTACTTGTGGACAACACTATTGGTAAGTTAATCTTACCTCAGTGCCAACTTTCCCCCTTTTCAGTCTCATATTACATTGGCTGCAAAAGCAAACACTTTTTCCCCCAGCTGTTACTGCAATTAGGGATGGAAAGTTGACCTTGTTCTAGAAAATAAAGCCTATGTGGAGGTCTGCTGGGTCAGAGAACCTTTGAGGAAAACTTCTGCTTTCTTGATAAAATGGGAAAAAGTGACCAGGACTCTTCCCCCCCTTATAACTGGAGGTGTGAAAGTTGATGCCTCCATAGAAAAACTTCAAGAAAACCATAAAGATATGGATTTGGAAATAGCCAAGTCAGAGACAAAGCCAATACAATGTTTATTAGATCCTTCTGGAAACTTCTGTTTCGTTACAACAATGTTCCTCTTCATTTAAGCCTCTATTCTTCGGTGTTACTCAGCGCTGAAACCTATCTAATTTAATAGATTCTTCTTTCACTAAAAATTCCTATTACACCCCAAGCAACTGGTCGATTGAGGTTCAGGAAAAGATAACAGAATGCATTGGTGAGTACATGCTATATACACTGCCATATATGAAAAAAGAGGAGATAAGTAGGAGAGAGAAAAGCAAGGAAGGAAAGATGAAATTCAAATCTAAACTTGAGTCATTCTCACAGTAACATGTTGTAAAGAAAATGCTGGAGAACATAGTGGCATTTGCCTTAATTGTTTCAATCTTACAGAAATTTTTTCCCCTTTAAGTACACATTGAAGAATTTGCAATAGAATGAAAATCTGGTCAGGAGTTCTGAGCTCTCAATGGTTTATTCTCTCATCTTGCTGAATGTACGATCTCTCAGTCTCTCCATCACCATTCTATAAACATGAATACTAAAGCAACTCAAGAGGACTGTTAAAAGAGATTTCATTTACCAGTTCTAAATAAAAATGCTCCTGCATGCTAGAGAATACATGTGATCGGAAATTCCCAGAACACGAATGTGGATGGTGGGTAAGGTGGCTACAGGAAATCCACATCAACAAAAGAAGAAGCTCATTCTATGGGCAAAGCTATGCTAACAACTTTCTACAACCTATGGTACTTCTACAAAAGATTGCCTTGTAAAATGGGAAGTTTGTTAAATATTTTGTGGTTAGGTCAAAGATTACTATAGGGCCTCAATAAACCAAAAATATTTCATACCTAATAATGAGTGCTAACTCAATGACAGGCATAGTGATCGAGAAACCGTATGTCTTGCCTTTGTGAAGCTCTGATTTTTATTCACCTAATATGCATAGGCAAATAAGTACAATATATACAAGCATGTAAAAGGAGAATTACAAGTCATTTCTAGGGAATGAGGGAAAAGATTAAAAGCACAAGGAAAACAAGTCCTTGCTGTTCACTGATGACCACAGCAAAGATGATACACAAGACCCTGCAGGTCAACCAAGCAGGGCTACTGAAAGTAATGAAAATAAAAGATCAGAGAGCTGTGATAGGTTTGGGGTGGATATCAATACATGAGTTACCCAAATCCTTCTAGATATGTTAAAAAATATCGTAGTGAAAAGGTTGAAGAATTATTGGCTGAAAGGGGAAAGATAAAAGAAGAATACAACCAGATATTACTGTGTAAACACAAGTAGAATGCTAGGGACAAGAGATCTTTAGAAAGTAAAGTTGGTGGGCAAGCATCAGTGGTTCATGCCTGTAATCCAATCTACTCAGGAGGCAGAGATCTGAGGATCTTGGTTTGAAGCTAGCCCTGGCCCAAAAACCTAAGAGACTCTTATTTCCAATTTACCAGCAAAAAGCTAGACTAAAGGTATGGCTCAAGTGATAAAGCACTAGCTATGAGAAGAAAAAGCTGAGTGACAATGCAAGGCCATGAATTCTAGTATCAGAAAAGAAAAGGGAAGGGAGGGGGTGAGGAGGGGGAGTGCTAGCTCAAAGCTAGCACCCTACCACTTGAACCACAGCACCACTTCTGGCTTTTTCTATATATGTAGTACTGAGGAATGGAAGCCAGGGCTTCATGCATGCTAGGCAAGCACAATACCACTAAGCCACATTCCCAGCCCCCTATAGTTTCATAGAACAAAAAACAGATGGAGATTAACATTTACTGACAAGAAGCTATATAATCCTTCGCTATGTCCATCCATTTAATCCTTCCAATGACCCTATGAAGTCCCTATGGCTAATTTTGTTTTACCAAACTTAGAATATAGACTTTCAAATATATTTATGTTGGACTTCTGCCTCTGTCCTGTATTATTTCCATGGTGGCATAAATTTAAAACAAAAAATTTAAAATAAAAAGTAACCATCCCAAAGAAGCACTGGAAAAACAAAGTCCAATTAAAATCTACAGCTGTTCAAGCTACCGGCAGTGGTTCAGCGCCCTGATCAGGCTGCCCCCAGTGGTGAGTTCCCCAGTTCTATTCTGAGCTACCAGCAGAAGCATTCCAATTGCAGCTCGTATCTTCACACATTTTTGTGTCATTTCTGTATTATCTATGGCAGCTAGCACGGAAAAAGTTCTTAATATAGCTCTTCTACAAGTAAACTGGTACATTCTATTTTGGGGAAGGGGTGGCTTAGGCAATTTGACAATGATTTTCAACATTTTTAATTCATATACTCTATACCTAATTACTTTGTTGCTAAGAATTTAACCTTTGGCTATTTGCTCATTCATTCATTCATGCATGTATACATGTATGCATTCACATATATACATACACACACGTACATGCATACATACACATAAATATTCATATATTCAGAAGAGTAAAGGAGACAGAATAGCATAATGGCAAATAACACTGCTCCAGGGCCTAAACTCCATGTATTCAAATCTTCCTTTTGGCCCATTTCTAGTTATGATCTCTGTGCCTCATTTGCTCATTAATAAAGCTAGGCAAAGAAAAAGACCACCTTTATTAAATATATTAATGTAACTGCACAGTTTATACTTGGGCCAGCAAGTACTAAGTACTGGATACATGTTACCTATTGCTAATACTGTTCTTGGAGAGTTATAGCAAAGTATCATATATGTTGATACCGAAAAAAATGCATGTATTAGAATGAATTCATAATGGCCTATCCACATAGAGGAAAACTATATTGCTATTGAATATATTTTAATAGATGTGTATGAGCTGCTAGTCCAGAAGAGAACATGTGTTTATCAGGCAAATAATTCTATCCTGGGGCTCTTCAAGGTTTTGTCTGACCCTTGGTAATGTGCTTGTGATTTGATGAAGTAGTTGAGTACTATTGTGGTCTGCAGGCCTTCAGAATGGCTGAAGTACAGAATAGCATGAAGATTAAAGTTATGGGTAAGCATATGGATATCAACATCTCTCCAAACGTACATGGGCCCTTCCTACCTGCTGCCTCCCTCTTCAATTTGTATCTATTATGCAAAGAGAAAACAGTGAGTGGCCTTCTTTTCATCTGTTCTCAATAGGCTTTACATAAAAACTACTGAAGTAACTTGGGAACATGCACGTTTTCTTGCCTGGACCCATGGCATTAGGACTGTTTTCTGTAAATTCTCTTTCACAATCTTGGTATGACAGGTAAACAGCATGAAAGTTTCTTTTATGGATTATTCTGAGCATTAGTCTTAAACTAAAGTTAGTCATATGTGTCAAAAACAATTGGGAGCATTTCTGAATTGCATTTAGGCATCCACATGGAATTTTTGAAAATAATGTAAAAATGGATAAACCAGTCACTGAGAATGTGATTTAGCAAGAGGCCAAGATTATAAAATGTGGCATTGTTGAATTAAAGTCATGCTTTGTGTCTATTACTAAGATGAGGAATAACTGATGACTTGAGATGGTTTGTAGGTCAGGTGAGAAGTAGGTATGTTTCATGACTATCAAACACCTTTATATGCATTAAATCCTTACCCCCAAATATTAAGGTTTAGAGGTCAGACAAATTTTTCCAGATATGTTACACAGGAAAATGATAAAGTCTAGATTTAATACCTAGGCTCACTGGTTTTGAAACTACCAGGTTCCTTCACCAAAAGACTAACATTTCCAGGTAAGTGTTTATGATATTTCAGTAGTAATAAAATGAAAGATAAGATTGTAGGAACAGATAATCCTATTAAAAACTCCTAATGGTCTTGCTTTGTGCAAAGGAATGCTACAAGGTAGCAAATGTTCACACTTCTCCAGCAAATGTTCCAGGGAAGAGAGAAAGTGACAGTCAAGGCATGATGCTATAGTACTTCTCTGTTGTCAAGCAAAATGAAATGTTCTCTCTGGATAGATCCCTCTCAATTTCTTCCACAGGTGTAAATAAGACTCTCCTAAGATGGCAATTAAAGAAAGAATAAGATGCTAACAGTTCCGAGGACAGTTGAAATTTCAATGAGGATCATCAACTATTTAAGACAAAGCCTAAAGCAAAAAAGCTGGATGCCACCGGCTCACACCTATAATCTTAGCTACTCAGGAGCCCATATCTGAAGATCTATGGTCAAAGCCAGGCCAGACAGAAAGTCCATAGACTACAATTAATCACCAAACAGCCAAAAGTGGAGCTATGGCTTAATTAGTACAGTACCAGAGGGAGGGAGGGAGAGAGGGAAGGAGGGAGGGAGAGAGAAAGGGAGGGAAGGAGGGAGGGAGGGAGGGAGGGAGGGAGGGAGGGAGGGAGGAAGGGAGGGAGGGAAGAAGGGAGGGAGGGAAAGGAAGAAAAGAAGGCAGGCAGGCAAGCAGACAGGCATATACTGATGATAAAATTGCAGATAGTGCAAAAAATGACAAGATAAATCCTTGTCTGCACCTATGAGTGCACATACATATATAAGAAATACATAAAAGAGAATATAAACATATAATTATAAAATAAAGTATTTTTAGAACTACACAAATAAAGATATGGGTATGCATTGTTTTGTGTGGGGGAGGACAGAGAACTTTAGTAGCAGTCACAGACATTTTTAGTTATTGCTTCCCTTCAAATGTTCTTCATGCTAGCATTCTGTGAAACAGTAAAAGCCCTTGAAACCAAAATGCAATTTTCCTATTGGTGTGCGTCTTTCTGGGCACATGTGAGCTTCATATAATGCTCCCTCTGCACCCAAGTCTCATTTATCAAAAGAAAGTCTCTGATTCCACACTTTTGAGGAGGCTGCAACTATAGCATTAGTGGTAAAGAGCTGATCTAACACTTGAAAGGCCCTGGGTTCAGTCATAAGCTTCTTAGATTCCATTTAAACCCTTTCAGACCCTAGATTGTGGACTATCAAAAGCTAGAGAGTGGCTGAGGGACAGGTTGGCCTAGTTTTTACATGGCTCAAAGGGGATGATGTAAGATCCCTGAGGATCATTTCCACAGGCCCAATATAAAGCATGGTGATTGCCTAACAGCAGTCCTCTAATTATATGACTTTACTAGTCCTAAATTGTTTGACTATGACAAGCCCAGAATCTCAGGTACAGTATAGCTAGGGACACAAATGTTTGAAGAAAATTAAGATGAAATAATGTACCAATATCTCCATTTTAGAAATAAGAAGCAATGTAATTATGGTCCTGCACTTCACCCAACAAAAACAGAGATAAAATGTAAGCCCCCTCATTCATAGCCTAGAGCTCTTTTCATTGTAGTATCAAGACTTCTACACTGGCTGGTGTTCAGTTCATGGGTTGGAATTCTGCAATGCCTAAGTTGCATTTCTGTACTGGAGCCTTAAATGCAACTCATCCTCCTGACTTTGACCCTCTGATATTCCTTCTGCTGTCACAAGAAAAGTGATAAAAATAACGAGGAATCTCATCAAATCAAAGTTAAAATGCTCACTCCTCTCTCTCTCTCTCTCTCTCTCTCTCTGTCTCTCTCTCTCCTTCCAGAACACCATGTGTGAGAGAAAACAACAGAATGGAAATTGCTCATACAGAGCATGAGGAGGTTGCCCAACCTCCCTCGCACAGCCCGTGCGCAGAGACGGCTGTGCCTCAGACACAAGGTGGTTCATGCTCATTGTTTATTGTGACAGCTGACAAGCCAGCTGGCATGGATCACTCCTCACTTCCAACATAGATGCCACCAGGACACGTGTGACAGGCACCAGCTGCCACTCAAGAAAGTAGATGGTATCTCTACTGGCCAGCAAGGTGCTGCCTGCGATCAAGTCCCTGAGCCCTCCCCAGAGCCTCTCAGCAGAGCTGATGTGAGACCAGCTCCATGTTGATGTGGATGAGCACAGGTGACAGTTCACGTGTGCTGGCCAGGTTGTCAAGACCACAAGTGGGAGAGAAAGGTTGTTCTAAAGTCCTCAGCAGGTTGATGATATCTTTGGCAGAGGAGTAGCAGCTCCACACAGAACAAGGAGAAGAAACAAGAAGCAATGTGTGTCTGGAAACGATGCCAGGAACCATCAGAGGAGTGGGCTGAACTTTCAGGGATCTGGCAGCCTCATGTTCAAGTTAAAGAGAAGCCTCTCATCCTGCAACCTTTGGCCAAGTCTACCTGGATTCACTGCACATGGAGAGGCAGAACCTTGGAGAGCTAGGAGATGGGGGTGAAGATGGGAACAATCATCTGGCCCAGGTCATAGGATACAAAGGAGACCCTCAAATAGTGGTTGCCAAAGAACCCTAGAAAGCCCTTCAAAACTTCATAATTATTCTTCCATCAGTTTCCTAAGCAGCAGGTAATACATAGGATCTGTACCCTGGGGCTAAAGGCATTTTTGGATTGGGTGATCCTTCATTGCTGGGAGCTGCCTGTGTTGTAGTGGGTTTAGTAGAATCCTGGGACTATCCCCAAACTTGACTAGCAACCCACTCCAAGTTATAGCAACCAACCACATCTGTAGACAGTTTCTGTGGGATGAGAAGTGACAAAGCAGAATAACTCTCAATGGAGAAATACTGGTGTAGTGGTCAACAGTATAGACCTGATCATCAGCCTTCCATGGACCTTCATCCCAATTCTACCTTGTGTTAAATGTAAAACGTAGGCTAAAGTATTCTATGTTCATGCCTCGGTGTCCTTGGATGTAAAATGAAACACATGCCATATGGAGCAGTTCTAAATGTCATTTTCTGTTCTGCATGTAAATCTCTCCTCTAGAGAAAAAGAAGAGCAGGTGCATTCCATTCCAACAGCTCTCCTTTTCAAGGGTCTTCAAGTCAACACATCCATGGAGGAATAAAATGCAGGTAAATCAAGATCACCACTGGGATTCCAGGTTAGCATCCACCACTGAGAGAGGTCCAAGTGCCACTTACAAAGTCAGAGAGAAGACAGAAACCATGACTCCCGTACAGTGATGGCTGGCAGGTAGAATGGAAAAGCAGAGATACCAATTTGTTCCAGCTTCCAGACTTCTTCCTAACTGCCTGCTGTGGAGCCATAAGCAATGAGGTTATATGCAGCTTTGTCCTTTACTTTCTTCAACCTTCTAATCCTTAGAAAGATATAATTTCCCTTACCCTTCTTCCATCAGCTCTTCCATAACTTTATGAAATCCCTCCAACCTAGAGTGGATCCTATTATCCAGACCAAATTCTGACTTATGAACTCAATAATTTGATGTAGAAACTAAAATCTCATCATTAGGAAGATGTTTCTGGAAGTAATAATATTTATTAGTAAGTGTGTGTGTGTGTGTGTGTGTGTGTGTGTGTGTGTGCAGAGGGGGTTTGCATGCATATGGATGTATTTATAGCAAATCTTTCATTTTCAATGAAATACATGGGGAAATATGTGTATAGGAAAAGAGAAGAACCCAGGCTAGCTTACCACCTGCTGACATTTTCCTCCCAACCCTTATAGAACTCTGAAGCTCTGAAAAGTCCTATCTGTAAATCCCTTTAGAAGAGCAAATTCATAAAGTATACACAAATTTTTAGCAAATGAAGTGCTACAGCAGGAATTTGAAGACAATGTCTGCAGAGTCCATAGAGGAAAGCAAACAGCTAACTATACACGCATGGTGCTAGGGAATTTAATTACTGAAAAATGGAAGTAAAGTAGAGACAAGGAGGCAAGAACAAGAGTTTCTGCTTCTAAGGAGTTCACAATTAAATGGCAAATAAAAACATTTTCTTTGCCAAAATCAAAGAAAATGTGGTTTCCGGTCTTGGGGTGAGACACATGACATTCATTGGCACACAGGTGTCATTGTTCACATGATCAAGGCCTATAAGAACATATGGTGTAATGTATGGCAAATGGTAGCCTCAGTAATTGAGATGGATGTACAGGAAGCGCACTCACAAAATACCTGCAGTTTAAAGCTATCCAAGCAGAGAAGAAATCCCAATCTAGTATCTGTCTACTTTGACAAGGGGGCTATCTCTGACCCTGATGACCTCTCCAATGAACAAGAAGTTGTTGCCTTATGATTTCATTCTATAATTGTTTTTGGTAAATGTTTTTCCTCTGGTCAGCTGGGTTAGGGTATACTAAATACTCTGTTCCTTACACTTCATTTTATTCACAATGACTTTTGTGGAACTCTAGATATTCATGGAAAAATAGACATATAAGCTTTAAACTTTTTTTTTGACACACCCGCCTAGAGATTGGACTCTCTTTCCAGCACGGCTTTCAAAAGTCAGATTTTATGGTTGAGAATGCTCATTAAAAATGATTACTTTTGGCAGCAGAAGTCAGAAGGGTGACAGGAGAAAGGGAAGTATTAGAGGCACTGAAATTTTTTCTTCCATTTGTAGAAAGCCTTCTATAAAGCAAACATCATGGGGAGAATTATATATATATATACACACATACATATATGTGTATATATATATGAAAACACCATCTAATCTTTATATGCCTCATTCAAAACAACTTGAAAAATACAGAGGCTAACCCTCTGCCCTATTATCCCTTCATGCCTACTCATTAAGCGGCAAGTACCAAGCATGGATGTCTCTACAGTATTCTCCAAAATACTTGCCACTAGGAACATGGATAGGTGCCTCATAAATGAACAAACCAATAAATTACTAATAGTTGGGAGAAGAATATGAATACAAGTAAAAGGGCATATTTTGGAGACCTAATGTAGGGCATAGAAATCTAGGCAAAATAAATTCTTAATGTTAAATACACCATCTATTCTTTTACTAATTTCAAGGGCACAAAACAAATTGTGCTGCGATGAACATTGTTGTGCCTGGTGGCTTTAGTGTGTTCTTGTTTGCAGCACAATTTGTCATAGCTAGAATATGGAACCAGCCCCTCAGTAGACAAATGGATCAGGAAAATGTGGTACATATACACAATGGAATTTTATGCTTCTATCAGAAAGAATGACAATGCCCCATTCGTAAGGAAATGGAAGGACTTTGGAAAACATTATTCTAAGTGAAATGAGCCAGACCCAAAGAAACAGGGACTCTATGGTCTCCCTCATAGGGAATAATTAGCACAGGTTTAGGCAAGTCACAGCACAGGATCACAAGATCCCAATAGCTATACCCTTATGAACACATAAGATGATGAAATGAACTCCATGTTACGGAAACGATTGTTATATCACTGTTGTAACTACTTTCAACATGCTATGTGTAACCGTAGCTTCTATTATTGATGATCTTCTTGTATCCCCTTCCTGTGGTTGTACCTGCACTATCTCTGTATCTGAGTACATTGGAAACCCTGTATACAGGTATTAGAACTAGGAAACTGAAAGGGAATACCAAAATCGAGAGACACAGGGTAAAAAAGACAAACAACTACAAAAGCAATACTTGCAAAACTGTTTGGTGTAAATGAACTGAACAACTCATGGGGGGGGAAGGGAAAGGGGGAGGTGGGAGGGGGGGAATGAGGGAGGAGGTAACAAAAAGTACAAGAAATGTATCCAATGCCTAACATATGAAACTGTAATCTCTCTGTACATCAGTTTGACAATAAATTTTTTTTAAAGGGCACAAAACACTCAGGTGTGTGTGTGTGTGTGTGTGTGTGTGAAGATGAGTGATACTTCTTAACTCCCATATGATAATTCTCTAAAGGACATTGAGCCTATTAACTTTTCTGGAAGACTTTACTTACACATCAATGCCATTGCCTGAGGACACTTCACACTTTGAAGCAGTGTACACCCTTTCTTATATTCCTTATGAAAATGATTGACTCTACAGGAGAGTTCGGAAAAGATAAAGCCACAGTGGACCACCGGCCACCATTTCTTCTGACATCTGTTTTCCTCCTTTTTTTTTTTCTCATGTTGTTGAATCTTCACATGTCTCCCAATTCTTGTTCTAGGGTATTTTGTTATGTCATCCAAGGGACACCAATACAAAAATAATCTAATCCAGTGTCTTCTAAGTACAGTAACAAGACCTAGAGAAATGAATGTCTGACCCAATGCACAGGGCTGAATCCTGCATTTGTAGGGGCAGTTGAACTACTCACTTACTTGTTTATCTATTACTTCAACAAATGATCACTGCAGTCCTCTGACTCCATGAAGCTCACCACACTAGACCATAGGAATGACTGAAGTACCTCCTGCTTCATGGAACTCCTATTGTAATAGACTTGATAGATAATAAAGCACAACTGATACAATCAATTATTTAGATGCCAGTGAAGTAAAAGCCACAGAGACAAACATAGTGCCTAATTAGTGCACATGATGGGGATTCTGACTTAACCTAGGGATTAGCAAAGTGTCCCCAAGGAAGTAACATTTGAAAGAAAATCTAAAGGATAAATTAGCTGACCAGGGCATGGAAGGCTGCGTGTGCAGATCTGTGATGAAAGGGATTTGGGAGTGGAAAAATAGGGAGAATTAGAGAATATTACATATTCTGACCTTCTCTTCACCATTATGCCTCCCCTGGAAACTCATGCCAAGCAAAGATAATGCCATTGTCCTTTCAAGTTAGGTGGATGAAATGTTAACTATAAAATATTTATAGCCCCAAAAGACAAAAGAGATCTTATTTGTAGCATATTTGCTCAAGTCCATTCTAGAAACATTATGATACGCTATCTGAAATAATTCACCATTTTTGAAGCTGAGAATATCATTTCTTCGTTCCCATAGCCCATATGGTTATGTGTTTCCTGTGGACAAAGACATTCAACAATAATAACAAAAGCTTTTCTCAATCACAATTTGCATAATCAAGCTGGCCCTAATAAGCAGGGACCATGTAAACGCTGTATAATTAATAAATCCTGTCCCAACAACACATGCCTATCAAATTTAAAGGCTGCTTTAAATTTGAAGGAGATGAAATGTAGGAGTTGATTGCAACTTTCATACATGTAGTATTTCTTCTCTAGTTAAGGTACCCAATGCCAATTCAAAGATGGGTTATATTTTCCACTTCAAGTTCATTACATTCAAAGTAAATTGAGTGGAGCAAATGACTGCCTCACCCCAAACACCCTCACTTAAAAAGTCAATGGCTGCATAATAATGTCATCTGATAAAAAGCTTTGCATGTCTGAAACGATTTCATATGGAGTCAACCATGAAGTCAGGAAGAATCTAAAACTACTCAACTTCCTATTGTTTCTGAAAAGCAGCTCCTGGCCAAGCTGGCTCATTTGCTTTCTCTGGTGGAGCTTTAGGTTTTGTATTTTTTTTACTTTCTCATTCTCACATTAAATAAATAAGAATTCGATATTCTGAAATAGAAAAAAAAGGGGGAGACGGGATGAGCTCAGCATAATACATTAGGCCAGAAATGCCAAAGGGAGCATTTTGAAAGATTTCATGTGAAGTGGCAAAGAGGTTCCCAATGCTGGAAAATAATGCAACTCCTCTGTCTGGAGATTTCCAAGGTTTTTGTGTTTGGATTTTTTTCTTTGGTTTTGCAATAATTGCCTTTGCCTACCCATCCCCATCTCATCCAGGGAAGGCTCTGAGGCTTTAGCACGCTTGTTCTGCTCTGAGGCTGACTTGAAAACCTCCTCCACATGGATGCACTCAATCACCCAGCATTAAATGAGACATCTAAGGATCATGCCACTCATCATTTCTGTCAGGTTTTCTCAGCCCTTTGTGGAGAAAGCCACTACAATCCCATTACCAGCTGGCATATTATCAGATGATAACTGAAGTGAATATAAACACTTAAACAACACAGGGAACTGCTGAGGTTTGACTCTTGAGCAACACAGCCCAAGAGATTTTTCTGACACCTGATCTGCAAGCTAAACAATGACATTGTGAAATGCTTTCAATGTCGAGGAACAACCACTCAATTGACCATCATGTGCCTGTCATCTGGTTCTCAGTGCTTCTGAAAGCAGCCATTTGGCCTTTATTCCCCTCTGAAGACACCGCTAAGTGATTCTAAACTTCTTCTTATTGTACTACCATGCAAATATTTGTTACAGTCGAGGGATTCATTTTGTACAGGTTGCTGTATAGTGGGTACATGTTTGCTGAGGAAGACAGAGAGACATGTTGGTTTTGTTCGAAAGAGTAACTAAACCAGTTCAAAGAACTACGTAAGTATTCCTTGACCAAAATCAATCTACAGCAGGAAGTAGCCTGCTGCATGCTCTCAACCATCTGATGGTACACTCTGGGAGTTGAAAGCCACGAAAGATGGAAGATCATCATATTTACTTTCAAGAAATGTAGAGTCCCATTTGTGGGTCTGTGTATACATGTGTATACATGCTTGAATGTGAACACACACAGAGCCACATAGGGCCATATAACTCAAGGCGATCTGTAAAAGTCATGTAAGAGATAGAAACCAGGGGAGGCCACGCTTTTAGAGAAGGGAGAAATCTCTTTGGGCTGATGTGACCTTAGAAGTCTTTTTAGCATAGAGATCATCAGGGTGTTTGTGACAGATGGCTCAGGCAGAGATACACAGATCGGAAGTTTGTGAGATTCTTAGGAAAAGTAGCATAAGCAGAGGTAGAACTCACAAGATGGAGAGTCTCCATCAGAGTGGGACACAGGAGAAATCTGAGATGGTGAATGGGGAGTAACATCACTCCTCAAAATATACTCTTAAAACAGTACTTAAGGATAGGATCTAAGACTGGCAAAAAGAATTCAGTAGAAGCTCTATGTGTGACTGTTAAGGCCAGTCAGTTCCGTATGCAATCAAAGCATCAGCAGAGGAATTTACCATATTGAACAAAAACAACATCTTTCTATGTTGCTGCTCCCCTAGCAACCAATGGGTTCCAATGGGTCAGGTCTTATCCAGCCCTGGTCTAGCCCTATACCTAAGAAACCAGCTTCTAATATGAAAGCAGAGCTACCTCACCATGCTACAGGACTCCCAGTAAATGCAGAGATTCACAGAGGCTTGGAATGACAAAGAAAACGCTTTTCCTACCAAGAATAACTGAAATTCATCCTGGTAGGAAGGCAAGGAAGACAGAGAGGTCTTTGTCACATCTTGGTAACAAGAGAATTAAATATGAAATGGATGATTAGGATGAGGCTTTGGGGAATAACTTCTAGGTTCTGTTTCTTCAACTTCTCTTCTCAGTGACAATAAAGGTGGCTCTAGAAGCCTAAGGGGAATTTAGAAACCTGTCTCAAACAACCCACAGTTGAAAGAGAAGCTGAGGAAGGATGCAATCTGAATCACTTTTCTAGCTAGTGGGTTTCATGACGTAAAGGAAGGCTTAGGATATACTTTCCAAGTTAGAGTTTATCAGCTCTGAAGCAAATGAAACCCGTTAAGCAGTCTAAGCAGACTTCACAGCCTCTTAGCTACAGAGATCTTGACTGGTGTTGGTAGAGTTAGAGAAGAGCATAAGCTAAGGAGAAACTACTCAGAATAGTTTTCAAATCCATAGTATATCACTCCCAAATGGTCTTCTACCAAAATCTGAGATCTGACAGTCCTTTTCTAACACCTATGGCTAGGAGATCTAACCCAAGGGATGCAAGTCATGTGACTACAGGGGAGCTGCCCACTCCCCATTGTGACCCATAACTCTGGAGAGTCAGTGCAACAGAGGTACAGACCACCAGTGGTGACAAGCTAATCAGAACAGTTTTCTCTAATTAGAAAAGAAATCAAAGGAATACGTGTGGGCACAGAGGAAACAGACTATAATCCAAATTCCAGCTTGTTTTTCTACTTCCTGTGTGCACCCACTCCATGTTGGATCCTCTTACAGAATGAGATGGCCATGGCTACTTGACACAGGTGCCGGGAAGAGCCAGGACATGAAGTGAGCAAAACCCCAAGCAAGCAGTTGATAGATGATCATATAACTCATTGGCTGTTAGATGAAAATATGAACGGTCCTGGCTCACTGGAATACTAAAATTCCATTATCAAGTGATGGGAGTTTACATAGGATGATGCTTTTTAATATATTGAATAATATGGTTACATTTGTTTGTTGTTCTTCCCTCCCTTTCTTTGCCCCCTCTGCCCCACCCCCTCGTAAGAGAAAAAAATAAAAGCAACAATAAACACCATCACCACCAGTAATAACAACAAAAACCCACTTCCATTTCCTGGCAGGATAATTTAAAGTTTAAGTGGGCCTTCGATATTTGTGGCCTCTTTAACCTTCACAACTACCCTTTGGGATTATTAAGAGATGCTGAAGAGACAGAACATTCAGTCACTTGCTTGACATCACTCAGTTAACTATGCATACGAAGGAAAGAACTAGTATCTCTGATGAGATCACACAGCCTCATTCCCTGACAATTGTACCACTCCACATATGTATTTTTCCCAGTGCTCATGCCATAAATTTACAAACATTTATGAATATTTATGAAATGCCTCCTATATACTACCTTAGCCCATCAGTAAAAAATATGACCAAGACCTCTACCTGAAGAAGAAATAGTCAATAAGTAGAGCACATAAGACATAAGCAAATTTGACAGCAGGTGGAAAGCCAATCATTGTTGCAAAAAGAAAGAAAGAAATAGAGCAGGGTAAATGGGGGTGGGAGGAGGTTCAGGAAGGTGCAGATCTCGTTTCAATGAGGCAAAGAAGGCAACATCTCAGCAAAGACTTGTAGAAAGTGAGAGTTCAGCAGCACATAACAGAATTCCAGATAAAAGGCATAGGCAGTATGAAGCTATTACATAAGGAATGAGCCAGGTGGCAAGGTACAAGAATAGGAGACTCTGCACAGGGTACAAAGGTAAGTTAACATACTAGGCAATTTGTCTCCCTTCCCTTTAGACTGGCACAGAGTTGATTGGGTGATGGGATCATGTTATAAGTCTTCTTCACAGGAATTTGGGTTGTCAAGGCCCACTCTAAGGAAGCATGCCGTTGCCTGTCTAGAGTTATATCATATTCTAACACCTAGTCAGTGTGAGAAATCTTTTCCCAATCCTCTTGTTTAGTATGAGAGAAACACAATTTGAAAAAATCTTTGGGACTGTACCGTTCACCTTTTAAACCAATTAGGTTGCTTTGCATGTCGTCTTAAGAGTCACAAACAAAACAAAAAAAAACTGTATTTAGTAACATGACTGTGCCATCAGGCTTTTCACCTTGATTTTCTAATCTTGAAAATTAATAACTTTTCCAATGAGCCTGAGCTTCCAGCTAGGAGACACACTGTAGACATCTCCACAGTCATTTACATAGTGCCGGATTATAAATGTCTGATATTACACGAATTAGTGCTGAGCTGCAAGAACAAAGTAAATAATTAGCACCAGCACACATGGTGGATTCTATTTCAAATCTCCTCTTGCTGCCACCCTGATATAAGCAAAAGAGACTGGTCATGTATCTGCTGATCACTGCTGCAGTAACACTCACCACAAATCAATTTCCACCTGTTCGCAGTTCCAAAAATAGCACAGTGCCAAGATTTCTGTGTGCTACAGAATGTGGTGGGTCTGAGGGATTGAATAAAGCACAATTTTGAATGCACGGTTTCTTCAGAGAGGATCCAGAATGAGCATCTGCAATTGCAATTCTTGGATAAGTCCCTGACAAGACTTGGACAGTCTCTGGGATTGTCATCTGAGAATTATACTATATTGCACATAGTATAATCCGTGAGTTGGCGTATGTGTATGCGTTGTGTGTGTGTGTATTTGTGCATCTTTGTTTTTGTTTCTGACTGTGCTCACACAATGCTATACTCACTTAGGAATAGAGATCACGTTTGGAGGACAGTTCAAACCAGAAAATATAGATCATCAAAGACCAAACCTTATATATGAGTCAGATCATCTTTAAATGATTTATAATATTTTAAATGTGGTTTGAGGCAACTGAACAAGAAATTTGTCTGTTGCAAAACATAACTTAGCCAAACTTACCTGATTAATGTTTATTTATATTTATTCATTCATTTTGTTTTCAGTGTAACTTTCATTTTTAAACTTCTATTTTTGGAAAACTGCAAACAAACAGAAAGTCAACAAAATAACATAATGAACTTTGTGTAACTCTATGTTATTGAGTTAATGTCACCACTGGGTAGAAAGAAGTCTGTCTGCTGTACACAGAAAAGCTAAACAGAATAAGACCATTGGTAGCTTTCTATCTATTTGACACATGCTAAGTAAAGTCTTAAGTAATTTTCATGCTTTATTTTGTGCCTTATAAATGCAAGAATCCATTACACCCTAGTCAGATTCCCCAAGTACTATGCTTAGACTGTTATCACTATGGCTACAATTCCCTCCATCTACATATATCAGTTTTCCCTGTTGATGTTTCATAAAAGCACATTTCCAATATGCATTTTGAGAATCTCTGCCACTTTCCTGCAATACCCCACTGAATTCTACCCATTTCTGTAGAAAAAACTAAAACCTTCTAAGATGACAATGTGTGTACATTGTTTAGTGGCTGAATTTATAGCAAGAAATGTCCTGTCCCAATTCCTTACAAAGTTAAAACATCCCACATATCATGTAACCCAGCCATCTCCCTAAATATTTACCCAAAAGAAATGCAAACGTTTTCTCATGCTGAGACTTGTATACAAATGCTATGGTTATTTTATTCACAATAGTTGAAAACTGGAACTAATGTCCCAAGGACATTATTAAAGTACTATACCACAGGATAAAGAATGAACTAATGACATATGCAACATGGAGGGGACTCATGGTGACTAGAGGAGTTAAAGAACCCATGCATACAAAACTGCATACTACATCACACCATCTACCTACAATTCTAGAAAATGACAATTAATTTACAGAGATTAATGTCCAGTTCCATAGTTGCTTGGAACTGGGGCCTGAGAGAAAGATGAGGATGAGGCCAGAGGAAATTTCTGGAGATGATAAATAAGTTTTCTGCTCTAATGTTCTTGACAATGGATTCCAAGGGTATGCACACCTGCAAAACTCATTGAATTCTCTCCTTAAGGGGTGTAATTTATAACACATGGATTATACATCAACAAATTGGAAATTTAATTATATGGCTTTATAAAGAAAACCATTTGAATATGGAACTATAGTTATCAAATCTTTCTTGGAAAAATACACTTAAAATAGTCTTGAAAATGCCATCTATATGTGTTATTTCACACAGTCTGAATGATTCTTGTTATTTATTTTAAATTCCAATCTCCTGGTAGTGAAAAGCAAGTTCTCTCTTAAGTCCTATGTAGTAAACCAAGATACACTTACACAGAGCAACTATACAATTTTCTCCAAGAAAACTCCATTCTGCTAGTTTTTCTTCAATTTTCACAGAAAATCCTAGGAGCAGACCTAGGGTGTACCTACTAGACAGACTATCAGATTCTAAAACATTGTCACCCCAAGAATGTTTGATTTCATTCTTAAACACAGAAAGAGTGCTGCCATTTCAGGCCTCTGTTTAAAGAACCAGTACAGAAAACTCTCAGAACTTTCTTTTTCCATGTCAAGAACATGATAGACATGTGGGCTAAAGCTGCTGTCTCTGAAGGCTAAATGCAATGTTCAGCTTCACCTCTGACAAACTCTATAAGAGAAGGAATCAGAGAAAGGGAGGTGACGATACTGTCCCACTGGAAGTTGGACACTAGAAAGTGGTCTCGGCTTGGGAAGAGACAGAAACATTCCAATTCTGTCTTCGTGGGATGGTTCACAAACTAGTTGTTACCAACCCTCAAAGTGACAGGCCATGCAACTGAGAATAATCAGAAGCCCGTGAAGCATTGTGACATCTCTGTGTGCAGGGGACTTGATTCCAATTGGATGGAGCACAGGCCTCTGTTGTCAATGCAAGTGACATATTAAGTTTTATAGAATAGGATCATGTTTCATTCTCATGGATGAAAAATTAGAAAGAAGCCAGGGCACCAATGGCTAGCTACTCAGGAAGCTGGGATCTGAGGTTCAAAGTTTGAAGCCAAGCCAGACAGGAGAAACCATGAGACTCTCATCTCCAATTAACCAGCAAAAAATCAAAAGAGGAGGTGTGGCGCAAATGGTAGAGGGCTAGTCTTGAGAAAGCAAACTAAGGGACAAGGCCAAGTTCAAACCCCAATACCAGCCCAAACAAAATGTTTTCTAAACAAAAAACATAAATGGTTCAAGAAGCAGAGCTGTAGAATGCTGCTTTCCTCAGTGATGATGATGAGCATCAAAGAGAGGCCATTTCCTAACATCCCACCAAATGCATGCAACAGCCTGTCTGCAGGTGTTCAGAATGAGATTGCATTAAATAAACCATTTCTAGAAGGAAATTTATCAAAAGTGCTATGTTTCCACTCTAATTAGTATCATGGCTGTACAAGCTGCAAATATGGTTGTCATCACATCAAGAAACAAAATAAAGGTCAGGAAAATGACTGTGTGATAGAATTAATTAATTTTCCTTTGCTTTTGTTTTTTTTTTCTCTTCATCTCCTCTCTGTTGGAGCAAACTTATTCCTGGATAAGTCCCGTTCATTTCTGGAGCAACAAAGGTAGACAAAACAGAT
The DNA here is from genome assembly GCF_023159225.1 of Perognathus longimembris pacificus. Classification (NCBI taxonomy): domain Eukaryota; kingdom Metazoa; phylum Chordata; class Mammalia; order Rodentia; family Heteromyidae; genus Perognathus; species Perognathus longimembris. The sequence continues at coordinate 101,476,423 of NC_063161.1, forward strand.
GGGGCTGCTCCATGAGGCCAATGCTTACATCTAATTAGGAAGAGCAAGATGAAGTCCAGGAAAATCTGTGTCTTCATTCTTCTAGTTTTACTCAAAGATGAGCTGATAAGGATTTCAGAGGATATGATGCATACACTACTTGGCACTCAGGGAGGAAAATGGAGGAATCTTGTTCCTCATCATTGTTACTAAAACTCTACCCATGCACATCAGCAAAACAATAGGGACCAAAACTTGAGTTTTCAGGCAAGATTTCCTTAATGTTTGCTCTACCTTTCTAACGCAGCTCAATTGATATAGTCTTTCCCCAATATATGTCCTTAACTAGATTGCTTCTTCCTATTTATCCCAGACATTTATCACTTAGTTCTATGATTTTTGATGGGTATTCATGTCCCTTACTATTCAGTAAACTCCTTTGTGCCTGTTGTGTTGGACACTGGGCCCCTAGCACTTAAGCCAAAGGAGAAATGGGGAAAAGCTTGATACATGTTTATGGAAAGAATAGATGAATAATGATTGGATACAGTGTTTAAATATCTAGGTATCAGGTTGTGCTTATAATATTTTTTCTTATGTCCTAAGTCTCATGTAACTGTTGCAATTTTGATAAAAAGAAGGAACAAAGTGAGCCCATGGAAGTTTTTGTCTTGTTTTATTTGTTTCTTTCATCCCAGAGATTTATAAATACTAGATTTATAAATACTACTCTACCATTTGAGTTACATTACCACCTCATCTTGGAGGCCTCATTAGTGACACCAAAATGAAACAATCCTAAGAAATCAGGAGTGAAAAGAAAACATATTAAGAGTATGTAACTCATGTTTGTTGCGCATAAAAAGTTTTGTACATGGATAGCTCTGTTATGGAAATAATAGACAAAAATATATGGGATACTCTATATCACAATTAATAACAAATGTTTCAAATGGTATTTAAGGAGCCAAAGTCATGGAGACAGTATGGTGGTGCATGGCTATAATCCCAATTCCTCAGGAGGTAAAGGAAGGGGGATCTGGAGTTCAAAGCCAGCCTTGGCAAAGTTAGGGAGATAATATCTCCAAACCCAAATAGAAATATAAGGACTGATAACCAAGTGATTGAGTGCTTGTCTAGCATATGTAAGACCTTGGGTTTAATTGTTAGTACTATACAAGAACAAAAACCAATAAAAAAGAACATGTCTTGTTTCTTTCAACCCAGAGATCTATACATAGTAGATTTATAAATCTACTACTCAACCATTTGAGCTACATTCCCAACCCATCCATTGTTTTTTTTCAAATCATGGTCCCAAGAACATGATTAATTATAGGTTATAAGAACCCGAGAGAATATAGTTAGCCCCTAGCATCAAGATGGTAAACACATAGATCCTTGACCAAGTAAGCACTCAACATCCCAGGAGGGAGGAGGCCCTCAGGTTGATTGGAACAGGTAGGTTTATCCACTTAGCACTTCACTTAGTGAAAAAGTGTCAGTCATTATACATACTACAGACCCCTTTCAATTATCAACCCCAGACTCAAGTCCATTCATTTCTCTATCAAGCATGCAATTATTTTTATCAATGTATATCTGAGCAATAACACTTTTTTAGTTATTACAAAACAACAATGATCAACATGAGTTTTATTGACTCACTTTGAAAGCTCAAAATCATGTACTTTAAATTTCACTATTATCCTGCATTTTCCAAAGGAGCTTGGAAAGGATTCAAAACAGGAGAAAAATATGTATGTATGTGTTTATAGCATCAATAAATAACATATCATATATAACATACATGTATGTTATATTATGTAACATATCATATATGTGTAGATACACATGAGAAATATAAAAACATGTATGTATAATGTAGTTCAGTAAAATGATATACAGAAGTTGTTTCATAATGAAAAATACACTTCCAGTTCTAGAACCCACAACTATTCATACCTATTTTTAAAAAATCACATTTCTTGGCTATTCTAAAAGTATGCATTAAAGCACTTTAACCAGTTTTTGGTGAAAATTACCAGGAAAAAAGATGACACGACTAACATTTATCAGCACTATAACTATTATCTTACTTAATCCTCATAATATTCTCCTTTTTTGTTGGTTGTGGGTCTTGAACTCAGAGCCTTGACACTGTCTCTCTTGCCTCTCTGTGCCCAAAGATGGTGCTCTACCACTTGAGCCACAGAACCACTTCTGATTTTTGAGTGGTTAATTGGAGATAAGAGTCTCTCACAGGGACTCTTCTTCCCTGGGCCAGTTTTGAACCACAATCCACTGGTCTCAGACTCCTGAGTAGCAAGAATTACAGGAGTGTTGAATATAATCAAGGCAGTTTATGACAAACCCACAGCAAGCATAACTCTAAATAGTGAAAAACTTAAGCCATTCCCTTTAAAATCAGGAGCAAGACAGGGATGTCCGCTCTCTCCCCTTCTCTTCAACATAATACTAGAATTCCTAGCCAGAGCAATTAGGCAAGAAGAAAATTTAAAGGGGATCCAAATAGAAAAAGATGAAGTTAAACTTTCTCTCTTCACAGATGACATGATCCTATACCTAAAGAACCCCATAGACATCACAAGGCCCAACAGCTATACCCTTATGAACACGTAAGATGATGCTAAATGAAATGGACTCCATGTTATGGAAACAATTGTTATATCACAGTTGTAACTACTTTCAACGTCCCATGTGTATCTGTAGCTTCTATTATTGATGATGTTCTTGTATCACCTTCCTGTGATTGTATATACACTATCTCTGTAATCTTATCTGAGTATATTGGAAACCATGTATACTGGTATTGGAACTAGGAAATTGAAAGGGAATACCAAAATTGAGAGACACAGGGTAAAAAAAGACAAACAACTACAAAAGCAATACTTGCAAAACTGTTTGGTGTAAGTGAACTGAACACCTTGGGGGGGGAAGGGAAAGGGGGTGAGGAGGGAAAGGGGGGGAGGAGGGAGGAGGGTATGAGGGACAAGGTAACAAACAGTACAAGAAATGTATCCAATGCCTAACGTATGAAACTGTAACCTCTCTGTACATCAGTTTGATAATAAAAATTTGGAAAAAAAAAAAACCCATAGACTCTACTCCCAAGCTACTAGAGCTGATCCAAAACTTTGGCAAAGTTGCAGGATATAAAATAAACCCTCAAAAATCAATGGCCTTTCTATATGCTAATGACCCAAACGCCAAGGCTGAAATCAGGAAAGCAACTCCTTTTGCAATAGCCTCAAAAAACATGAAATACCTAGGAATAACCTTAACCAAAGACGTGAAAGACCTCTATGATGAGAATTTTAAAAACATGAAAAATGAAATTAAGGCAGAACTAAGGAAATGGAAAAACCTCCTATGCTCCTGGATTGGGAGGATTAATATAATCAAAATGGCAGTATTACCAAAGGCTATCTACAAATTCAATGCAATACCCGTTAATATCCCAACACTATTTTTTAATGAAATAGAGGAAGCAATCCAGAAATTCATATGGAACAATAAAAGACCCAGAATAGCAAAAACAATCTTAAGCAGAAAGGACAGTGATGGAGGACACAATACCCAACTTCAAGCTGTATTATAAAGCTATTGTAATAAAAACAGCTTGGTATTGGCACCGGAACAAGCCTGAAGACCCATGGAACAGAATTGAAGACCCAGAAATGAACCCACAGAACTATGCCTACTTAATCTTTGATAAAGGACCTAAAACAATAGGATGGAAGAAAGATAGCCTCATTAACAAATGGTGCTGGCAAAACTGGTTCAACACATGCAACAAACTAAAACTAGATCCTTATATATCACCCTGCACCAAAATCAATTCCAAATGGATTGAAGACCTCAAAATTAAAACAGATACCCTGAAAACACTAAAGGAAGGAATAGGAGAAACACTTGGGCTTCTTGGCACTGGATGGAACTTCCTTATCAAAGACCCAGAAATGCTACAAATCAAAGAAAGGATGGACAAATGGGACTGCATCAAACTGCAGAGCTTCTGCACGGCAAAGGACATAGCTCACAAGATAAAAAGAAAGCCCACAGATTGGGAAAAGATCTTTACTGGCCATACAATGGACAAAGGCCTCATATCTAAAATATATGCAGAACTAAAAGAATTACATTCCTCCAAAACAAAACTGCAAAGAACCAATAGCCCCCTCAACAAGTGGGCTAAAGACTTACAAAGAGACTTCTCTGAAGGGGAAATGAGAATGGCCAAAAGACATGAAAAAGTGCTCTACATCACTAGCCATAAAAGAAATGCAAATCAAAACAACATTAAGATTCCATCTCACCCCAGTAAGAATGTCATATATCAAGAAAACTAACAATAACAATTGTTGGAGGGGATGTGGCCAAAGGGAACCCTACTTCATTGTTGGTGGGAATATGAGCTGGTTCAGCCACTCTGGCAAGCAGTATGGAGATTCCTCAGAAGCTGAACATAGAGCTCCCCTATGACCCAGCAGCCCCACTTTTGGGCATCTACACAAAAAACCACACCAAGAACACACTAAAGCCACCAGCACAACAATGTTCATCACAGCACAATTTGTCATAGCTAGAATCTAGAACCAACCCAGATGCCCCTCTGTAGATGAATGGATCAGGAAAATGTGGTACATATACACAATGGAATTTTATGCTTCTATCAGAAAGAATGACATTGCCCCATTCATAAGGAAATGGAAGGACTTGGAAAAAATTATACTAAGTGAAGTGAGCCAGACCCAAAGAAACATGGACTCTATGGTCTCCCTCATAGGAAATAATTAGCACAGGTTTAGGCAAGTCACAGCAGAGGATCACAAGAGCCCAATAGCTATACCTTTATGAACACATAAGATGATAAGTGAAATGAAGTCCATATTAGGGAAACAATTGTTATATCACTGTTGTAACTACTTTCAACGTGCTATGTGTAATGGTAGCTTATATTATTGATGATCTTCTTGTATCCCCTTACTGTGGTTGTACCTGCACTATCTCTGTATCTTATCTGAGTATGTTGGAAACTGGATATACTGGTATTAGAACTAGGAAACTGAAAGGGAATACCAAAATTGAGAGACACAGGGTTAAAAAGACAAATGACTACAAAAGCAATACTTGCAACTGTTTAGTGTAAATGAACTAAACAACTCTTGGGGGGGGAGGGAAAGGGGGGAAGGGGGAATGAGGGACGAGGTAACAAACAGTACAAGAAATGTATCCAATGCCTAATGTATGAAACTGTAACCTCTCTGTACATCACTTTAAAAATAAAAATAAATAAAAAATTTTTCAGGGAAAAAAATAGAAAGAATTACAGGAGTGAGCAACCAGTGCTTGGCCTCATAATTTTCTTTTCTTTTCTTTTCTTTTTTTTTGGCCAGTCCTGGGGCTTGGACTCAGGGCCTGAGCACTGTCCCTGGCTTCTTCTTGCTCAGGGCTAGCACTCTGCCACTTGAGCCACAGCGCCACTTCTGGCTGTTTTCTGTATATGTGGTGCTGGGGAATTGAACCCAGGGCCTCATGTATTCGAGGCAAGCACTCTTGCCACTAGGCCATATCCCCAGCCCCATATAATTTTCTTTTAAAATAAGTTTTTTGGTGCTGGGAATGTGGCTGAGTGGTAGAGTGCTTGCCTAGCATGCATGAGCCCTGGGTTCAGTTCTTCAGTACCACGTAAACAGAAAAGGCTGGAACTGGTGCTGTGGCTCAAGTGGTAGAGTGCCAGCTTGAGCAAAAGCTCAGTGACAGTACCCAGGCCCCGAGTTCAAGCCCTAGGACTGGCAAAAAAAGTTTCGTTTTGGTCCCAAGACCTCTAATCTTTCGCTTTACCAGATAAAACTGCTCAGATCTGGAATATACCCTATGAAATTATGCCTTTTTCTTTTGTCTTTTTTCCCATGGTTTTACCCCTGCTGTCACTGTAACTGACTTTGGTACACTGGGTATTTTATGTACATTTATCAGATCTAGGGAAAGGGAACATCAAAATGGAAAGACAAAGAAAGGGTAAAGGGAGAACAAATGTAACATCAATACGTACAAGACAATATGCTATAAACCAACTGTACAACTCAGGGGAAGGTGGGGAGTGAACTGGGGAGAAGGGAAGGTGGGAGAAAAATGAAGGAAATAAGTAAAAAGGTCAATAAGAAATGTACTCACTGCCTTACGTAACTGTAACCTCTCTGTACATTACTTTGACAAAAAAAGACAAAGAAATAAATGGGTTTTGTGACTCATAAAAAAAAAAAACAGAAAAATGAGGAATGTATAAGTTTGTTTTTACATCTAGAAAGACCAGGATTCAAATCTGATTCCTATCTGACAGGAACAGAAAGAGCAAGAAGGAAGGGTCCTCTAATGGGGCCCCCTGGAAGTTGATATCTGCTCATGTCACCACAATCAATGTAAGCAAAACCCTAGGACACAGAGATACACTATTCCCTCTGCAGTATAATGAGATCTACTATACCATACTTACAATCCACCAGGAGGCACTTTTAGTAACCTGCCTACAAGGTTGCATTCATGTAACTGAGCCTTTCTTAGTCATCTCAAAATCCCTAAAATGATCCTAGAAGATTCTGTAAGATCTATCCAAGCAGTTAAGTCACAGAAAACAATATAATTCAGCAACATTGTAAGTCTCAGCAAGACTATTGCTAAAATAGCCCACAATTGGAGGCATGAAAGTGCCTTTCACATCCCCAGTTGGTAAAGGACAGCCAGTTCATTGGGGGATGAAAACATGTTCAAAATGCACCATAAAATTAGACATATTCTCACTCTTTTGTCATCCAGGTTTGAGGATCTTGTCTCTTAACTCTATTGTTCAGTTAATCTGTACATACACACCAGAATATTCTAATTTAAATCTGAGCCTGGGACATGCTATAATTTGTTCCTAGCTGCAAGAGTGAATGCCATAAATAATATGCAGTGTGCCTGTTCTCTGTTCCTGAACAGTCTGATAAGCTCATCTTGAAATCATTTCAGCAATCACATTTGACAGCTCACTAGAATCCTGTTCAATCCAGTCTCCCAACTAGTCCATTATTCCTGCCAGTTTCCAGGCCGATGAGGTATTCAGACACTTGTCTCTAAATGAGAACAGCCTAGCGGAACCCTTGCAGGAGAGGTACTCGGGCTAACAGGCCATCAATCTGTCAGTAACTCTTAAGATCCCTCAGCCTTGTCCAACTGAAGGCCAGCTTACAGCCTCCAGGAAGTGGGAACCGAGTGGGCAGGGGTCTCATCACCTCTTCTTCAATGGTGTCATCTGCAAACATATGCCAGAACAAATCAGTGCAGCCCAGATCCATCAGGGCTACAGTACAGCACTTCTTCCTGCATCCGTTTAACAAATGGTCACTGGGCATCAGGCAGGTATCAGGCACACAGCACACCACAAAGAACTCTGAAGGGTCAGTGCCTGACTCTAGGACACATGGTTACATGATGCTAAGTGTTTAAATCCTTCTGGGCTAGTTTCTCCATGTGCATGAGGGTGCTAAGACACTGTTTGGGGGGATTTCTGTGACAGTCAAATGAGATAATTCATTGTGTAAAATGATAAATACAATGCCTGAGTTTCTATAAAGATAAGGAATAGTCAATTCCTAAGCAAGTGCTGGTGGCTCATACCTGCTGTAATCCTAGTTACTAAACAGGCTGAGATCTGAGGATGAAGGTTTGAAGCTAGTTGTGGCAGGAAAGTCAGTGAGACTCTTTTCACTATTTAAACACCCAAAAGCCAAAAGTGGAGCTGTGGCTTAAGTAGTAGAATGCCAGTCTTGAGTGGAAAAGCTAAGAGACAACGCCTAGGCCCTGAGTTCAATCCCCACTACCAGAACAAAGACACAGGACACAGAGATATACACAGAGACACATGTGTTAATTCCCTCATTGTGACCAAAGGCTTTCTCATTTTTTTATACCGTACAGCCGCTATGTTAAAACTGTTAGCAAAAAGAGCTCAAAATGGTTCCTCGTTATAATCCCAGAGATTTGGAAGGCTGAGATTGAGAAGATTACAATTTGAGGCTAGCCAAGAGGAAAAACCAGTTGAGATATCATCTTACCCAATAAAAATGGAATTATGGTCATCTCTTGCCATATCAGCTATATGAGCAACATAAATAGGAGCAGTTCAGTACAGAATAACTGAAGCAAAATGGAAGATTCTGGGGTTTTGTTTTTGTTAACAAAAAAAAAAACAACTAAATTAAAAGTGGTACTGTGGCTCAAGTGGTAGAGCACTATCCTTGAGCTGAAGGGCTCAGGGACAGTGCCCCCGCCCAAATTTCAAGCCCCACGACCAAAACAAACAAACAAACAAAAAACTAAATTAAAAAGGGTTGTGACATGTTTCGAGTTGCTGATCACGTTTAGCTAGTTAAGAACCTGAATTCATGACCTAGTATCAAGTCATTTTTTTTCTTCTGTTCTCTCTTCATCTGGATTTCAAATTTGTGTAACTTTGGGATTGTTGTTTATTTGGTAATGTAACTGGAGTTTGAAATCTGACCTTTGAGTTTTACTAAGTGGGTGCTTAGGCACTTGAGCCATACCCTCAGCCCACTTCGGAAAATTCAATGATCTTGACATTATGGCTTCTATTCATTTCTGTATGCATGTTGTTCTTCAGTTAACATAAAAATATAAAAATGAGAGAAAACTTTACTTGCTGAATAAGACCTCAATTTTATTTTTTACTTTTTTGTTGCTAGCCATTCCAGTGGTTATTGAGGTGTCATGTGGCTTCCTAACATTTTCCTACTGAATGGTGTGTGTTTATGAGCCATCTCCTGGTATCTTAGTACATGATGCTACGATGTGAGGGTAAGATGCCTTTGTCCTCAGCATCTCATCGTGCCTTCCTTTTATTCCTGCTAACTTCTTAGGGAGTATGAGTGAAAGGAACTTCCCATCTTATCTTTAGAAGATTTTGCCAGCTGAAAAATGTATTGAAAAATATTGGCAGATCTATTAAATAAATATATTGTCTACCAATCAAGTACACTGTCTATAAAACCAACTAGAAATACAGAAGCAGATGTACAATGTGTAGCAGTCTAACAAATCATAATATGTCTAACAGGATATCTAAGAAAACACATGCATAATGTCAAAGGTAAGTGACCACAGAATTTCATCTGTTGAGGATCTATACCTCCCTTTCCACATATAGTACAGGAGCAATGGTATAAATGGAAGCCCTCCTACTGCAGGCCAGAGGACTTCTGCTTAACCACTCAACTTCTGCCCTCCAAGTCCTGAATCCCTATGGCTGAAGACATTCTTCCTCAGGTTTTCAGAGACACCAGGTTGAATGTATTATTCTTGAACTTCTCTGAATTCTGCACTAGAAGGTGAATGGCCAGGAGAACCACCTACACACTAATGTGACATCTTTTTCCTACCAAGATCTATCTTATATCACAAACAGCTCCACACTAGAGGCATTCATCCCTTGGCCTCATGCCTCTGATCTCTCTGGAGTACATTCACTTCGGGGTGAGGGGAAGAAACAAAGGAAGCTCAGAAAAGGCGATTCCATCCAAACCATTTAAGCAGAAAATTCTGGACTCATAAGAGTACACAGAAAGGTCAACAAGAAAGAACCACAGGAGTGTGAGTATGCATCAGTCCTTGGTCCTGTGGATTACTCCATTGCATATGGAAAGGATAAATGGAGAAAGGCCAGGGGGAGACTTGAACACTGTCCTCAAGATGTGCTCCACCACGGTGGGATCTACTCAGAAACTTGCTCAAAATGATGAATCTAGGGCCCCATCCCAGATCTACTTAATGAAATCTCTAGTTGATTCCAATGCACATTTAAGTTCAATCATAGGGCCAAATGTAAGTAATGCTACATGCTCAGCAATTGGCAATTCCTGGAAATGATTCCTTAACCAACTTGCAAAATACCAGCTACTCCAGATGAACTAAAATTCCATGCTTGCACATGACAGCACAAGGATTTGTTCCATTCCCCAGTGAGGGAATCAAAGGACTCAAGAAAACTAGAATGACAAAAATTCCATTTGTATTTCTGGGTTCTGATTGAGGTATGGAATTGAAAACATTGCAACAGATGTTCAGAAACATTACTTCTATCGGACAAAATATCATCCGAAAGTAGGTTAGAAACAGAAGAATCTACCTCTATAATTAATAATGGGATTCCACAATCCAATTGTTATATTTTCAATTAAAGCAGAGCCCTCAGTATTTTTCCCCAACTGGTATCTGAATTTAGCACAGACCTGTGAGCATATCCAGGAAACAGCTATGTTAATTAGGGAGAGTATTTCCCAATAACAAAATCTCAGCTGATATCACCTCATAATTGGGGATGTTAACTGAGCACTCTTTGGGGTCTCTGTTGTACTGATGTTTGTCCTAAAAGGATTCACAGGGAACCACATAATAATTTCTCCCAGTTGTCACATTTACTGCTGTTTTTGCAGACCACCACATTTCCAAGTCTTCAAGAAATACCTTGGAGTGACCCATGACCTTCGAGTCACTGGAGCTTTTTTCCAACAGTATCTGTCTTTCTGTCCTCAGGAGTCAGTGAACTTGAGTCTGGGCACACTTCCTAAATGAAAACGTTGGCAGCTCAAACTCCTCACATGCCTGAGTATGGAATTTTGTTGTTTAGAAGCTGTATCTTATACTATCTTACAATGTTGCCTATCGTCATTCAGTGGTGAGGGAAGCAAAGCACACAGAAGGAGGCTTCATTACTTCACAACTCTAGTAGGACACTTGTCTTGCAGTGCTGTCTGTTGTGGATGGTATAACTGTCAAGTAATATAGGTTGCTGATGGTCTGCCTACATTCTTAGAACACTGTTTCTAAATCAGATGCCAGTGACTCATACTCAAAATCTTAGCTACTCCAGAGGCTATCTGAGGATCATAGTTCAAAGACAGCCAAGGCATGAAAGTGTGTGAGTCTTATCCCCAATTAACAAGCAAAAAGCTGGAAGTGGAACTGTGGCTCAAGTGGTAGAGTGCCAGCCTTGAGCAAAAAAAGATAAGAGTCATCACCCAGATCTTGTGTTTAAGCTCCAGTACTGACACACACAAAGCACACAAAGCAAGGAAGAAAAGAAGGAAAGGAGGGAGGGAGGGAGAAGGAAGGAGGGAGGGAGGGAGAATTATTTCTAAGCTAGTGGCTCATAGTTAGCAAGATTCCATCTCAATCAATTTTCAAGAAGAGAATTAGAAGTCTTTAACAGATTTGACAGTTTCTACTTTTCATTTCCATTGTCACCAACCCAGTCGACCGGGCTGTCAACCTCAGTTCTATTTTTTTTTACAGTAGGGGAAGGAAGGGGAGTGCTTGTCCTGGGATTTGAAGTAAGGATCTGGGTTCAGTTACTGGGATATTTTGCTCAAGGCTTCTGTTCTATTGCTGGAGCCACAGCTCCACTTCTGGCTTTTTGATGGTTAATTATAGACCAGTTTCATGGGCTTTCCTGCCAGTGCTGGCTTTGAACCTCGGTCCTCAAGATCTCAACCTCTAGAATAGTGAAGATTACAGGTGTGAGCCAGCAGTGCCTGGGTTCCATTCTGTTTTTATTCTTCTCAGTTATGCCAACAGTGTCCTTACTGCCTCCTGTCCAGCCTCTGGCCTTTGTTATGCCTCCTTCTCGACATGCCAGAATAGACTTCTCCAAGCAGAATTCAGGGCTCCACCTTTCCTTAGACCTACTCAGCTTCCTAAATGGCAGCCTCATGTTAGCTGCCCTCAGTCTTGCTTTCCCCAACACTGGTCTTCCATAGTTGGCCCAAATGATTATGTGTCCGAGCCTCTCCTTTGCTGTTGTTCTGTCCGTTCCTTAGGCTCAGAATGTCCATCTCTTCACTCTTCTCCAATCAAAATCTACCCTTTACTTCAAGGATTAATGAGACACAGCCTCCAGCTCCTGGCCCAATCTCCCCTGTCAAGAGTAAAGTCTTCTCTCTTATTCACTCTGTTACCTTAAGCTACATTTATTGTATTCTACGAGTATTAATTTTGTTGATTCTCTGCTACCGTAATACCTATAAGCTTTTCATGGTGAATTACCATCTGAACGCAACTCTTAAGTGAGAATTTTCCTTTATAGATTTTGAAAGCTTTTTCCTCTTCCTTATCAATTGAAATCATAGGAATAACAACATTTCACATTTTCCTCTGGTTGTTTTTGTTTTGTTTTGTTTCCCGATTAAGGAACTACATGTCAAATCTGTTTTGTTTTGTTTTCTCTCAATTCTTGCTCTGTTCTAAAGTTTTATTTTCTTCTCCAATCTCTATTTCCTATTTTACACTGGTATTTTTTCACTATTTTACATTTCCATTACTTTAAACTCAACTTCTAGGAGACAAGATGGGATATAAATAATAAAGTATAAATATGTATTAATGAAGAATAGGTCTTTGAGAAATGATTGACATCTTGAATAGAAAGTAAGATTTCTACCGAGAATGAACAAGATGGAAAATTTAGACCAATTTTATTACAATTCTATCAGTGGCCAAAAGGGTAGGATCCAACACTCAAACCAGAAGGCAGTTTGCTCTCTGAGCTAGAGTAGAAAGAATAGGGGGCTACTTTGAAGGTAGCATTAAGACATAGATACCAGGTGCCTAGTAAGCAATGCATTACTTAGGATTTTTAATTTTTTTTTAGCTTGAACTATGGTTTTCCCAATCCATTCACAACCAAGGACACTAGTTGTTCTGAGGGTGGCTGTAGAGGTAGTTCAGATAGTAAGTAGTTCAGGAGCAACTTCAGAAGAGCTATTTTTCAGAGGGCCCAACTTTGATGCCAAAGCCCCCTTACCCCATTGATACTGATCCAGGAAAAAGGAGAAATTAAAGAACAATGGAAGTGGCTGGAAATGAGCATAAACTACTGTAATGCTTGCCCAGATGCGAGTTTCCTCCCCCACTGCACCTGAAACATAGAGCATAGACATGAAGGAAGAAGATCTTGAGATGGCTACATTTTACTTCCCTGTAATTTACAAGCCAGGTTACTTTTAGAATAATACCCACCTCTCCAGGCCTGTTTTCTGTCTCCTAATGCAGGAATAGCTACACTTGGCCTCACTGAGTACCTGGAGGAGCATATGAAATAATGTAAACTTGCTTTACAAACTCATCATACACAAGGAAGACTGTCCTTTTCCTGTGAAGATTTACTGAGAAAGGCATCAAAGGAATACAGATTTTTTTTTTTTTTTTTTGGCCAGTCCTGGGACTTGGACTCAGGGCCTGAGCACTGTCCCTGGCTTCTTCCCGCTCAAGGCTAGCACTCTGCCACTTGAGCCACAGCACCGCTTCTGGCCGTTTTCTGTATATGTGGTGCTGGGGAATCGAACCTAGGGCCTCGTGTATCCGAGGCAGGCACTCTTGCCACTAGGCTATATCCCCAGCCCTACAGGGTAGATTTAAATGAGGATTCTATCCTTTCCTAGCTCTGAGATGGTAAACACATCTAATGATCTCTTGGTGCCTCAGTATCCTCATTTGTAAAATGAGGTAATACGATAAGCCTCAATCTAATAAAGTTATCAAGAGTATTAAATACATTTTAACCTAAAGAAATACATAGACTATAACAAAGTATACATTCATTATGTGTATTAGTTATATATGTAACTAATGTATTAGCTACATTTGTTATATTAGTATTACATTTATATTTTTATATTTATATTAGTTTCATCTATATAACATGTAATATAGTTATATATTATATTACATAATCTTTAATTATAAAATATGATATACTATATATTGTATTTATATTACTTACATATATTAGGTTTATTAGTTACATTTCTGTGTTATTTACATATACGACTAATGTTACAAATATCCTACAAACCAAGTACTGGGCTTAGTGCCAAAGAAGATACTAACTCCCCTAAACACACACACACACACACACACACACACACACACACACACACACACACACACACTGCATCCTGATGAGTAAGGCTTGAGTGTTATTTTAAGCTATGACCCAAGCATTAGAATATGAGTTTCTCAGGAATGGGAATATAAAACTTCTCTTGCCTATCCCATTTTATGTTGTTGCCTTTGTGGTCAGTTGATTAATTTGTAGTATCTCTTCACAGGTTGCTGTAATTCACTTAGCTGTAAATGGTTTTGTTGTTACTTGTTTAATGTTTAAAGAAAAACACCATTCAATGAACTATTATTATGACAGTGGTGGACAATTTTCTCTTTGGTGTTTTCCTGAAGTAGTGTTTTCTACATACCTTTCAGCTACCCACAATCAGAAAAGATATAAGATCCAGGCAGGGGCAACAAATTTTTTGTTGTTGTCTTAATATAAAATCACTGAATTGGCTTTTGAAATGTTCACAATGTGGTCCTGTTCTTTGTGAGCTCAGGAAGATTTGGGGGCTTTTTGTTTGTTTTAAATGGAACATTAAGGAAGAACTTTTCTTTTTCCTGTTCACCTGGCTTGGAGAGAATAACCTGGTAAAAACTTCCATGAGACCTAAGCAAATTTTGTCACTCTTGGATAACTTAGTTGCAATTAATCAAGAATTTTATTTTAGGATGATTAGCAGCCAGCCATATTCCAGTTTTGACATTCTAAAAGTATTCTAAAAATATTATCCCATGATTGAGTACTCCTTTTGAAGTACAGCAGAGAAGTTGTCCAACTTGTTACTGAGCTCCCAAAATCCTCTCTGTTGACACAGAAGGAGACCTCTTAATTACATGAGTCACTGTAGTTTTACAACTGAATAAGCTGTTAACTAAATTGGAAAAGTTGTCATCAAGATGATAAAGGCCATTCTGGAACTCCATGCCAAAGCACTCCAGATTTGTATCTTTTAGAGAAACAACCAGTTGTAGAAAAGTTTGCCATCTGGGAGATTAAAATGTGAAATCCAATATGCTTTCCCAGGTCTCAATAGGCTGCTTTATTCTTGATTAAAAGGAAAAGGAATTTCCTGGACATGTTTCTTTAATGTTTCCATCCTAGGAATGGGCATGGGATTCCTCTGTAAACCACGATGCTAGCTTACATCCTAAAAAGATGATTGGCCCTCTGGTTGTGACATGGTTTATTTGTACATATTCCACTCTACCAAATATTTTTGCTCATTTTTTCTTCAGATTTTATATTTGTGCAGCTTCCTAACTCCTGATTTCTTAAATATGTGCATTAGACACAGTGATTGCAGGTGAATTAGCCTATAGAAACATTTAGAAGGTGATACACTGGGCTTCTTCCTATATCTCTGATCACCTGATTTTTTTTCTGCCACTGATTTTCACAGGTGGGGAATTTCCTAGTAATCCTGTATCTTCTCCATGAGCCACTGGGCAAAGGTGGACAACCTTTGTGACAACATTAGTCACTTACTAACGACCCTCCACCACAATATTAATCACTTACTAACAACTCACCTACCATCGATCACTACTCAGAGGGAAAGGAAGGAAGAAAAACAATACAAGGAGCTTGGGCACCATGTCTAGCTTTATCCTTAAGAAATGCCTTGAGGATACTTTTTCCACACCTATAGTATTCACAGACTCTACTCGTCTGAAGTGGAACTGAAAAGATTACCCTAGTATAACCTCTGGCAAGAGGCTAAATTCATTTATATTATATTTGCATGTATTAAAATTGTTTCTCTCCTACCAAAATGCTGTATTATTTAACCACTGAAAAGATAAAAAAGAAGAGGTAAAGCCTAGAGACATTCTCAACTGGTGTTCAAGCACCTGTCTTTATTCCAAGCCGTAAGTTACTGGCTATGTCAAGAAGCCCAGGCTTATAGAAACAGTTCTCACCTCACAGGACATTGGCCTACCAATTATGTAACCTCACCTCACAGGACAGCAGCTCTGGGAAGAGTTACTTTGTCTTAACTCCTTTCACTTTCCACCTGGAAAGATGGACCAAGGTAAGTACAGCCACTTGGGACAGACACACTCCTAGTCAGTGTCCAGATTCTGTCCTAAAGTCTTCGGAGAGACCTCCAGGTTTTTCAATGATTAAGAGAGCATAAGCAGTAGATTAACAAATATGTAAGAGATAGGATGCTCTATTTAAAAGCAGAGAAAACAGAATTATCATTTTATGGTTCACAAAGTGAAATTGAGGCTCAGCACAACCAAACAGTAAGTGCAAAGCACAGGAACAACATATCTTAAAACAGAGGCCTAACTTGGGAAGATCTCCATCTTAAGAGGAGATCCAAGGGCAGTCCTGCTTCAACTAATTCCAACAACCTCCTGATTAATAAAATTACATCCTCTGGTCCTCCTGTAGAAAAATTCACTAAATAGCTCTGGTACTTAATTGACCAAACATTTACTCATTAGCCTTTTCTTTATTTCTGGATGGATGGTGAGTTTAAATAGGGTCATGTTAATCACAGCCTTGGTATTCAATTTCTAAAGCACAACAATTGAGTTTTCAATACATATAAATTATGAAGCATTGCACATTTCAAAAGACTAAAATTAGCACAAAATTTAAAAATGCTACACTGAATATATAATTCCAAGGATTTTCCGTCAAAAATTATTAATTCCTTGTTTGCAAATGGTTGTTAAGATTGTTAACTTCCCAAAGTCTATTTTAATAAAAAAAAGTATTATAATATGCTATGTTTGCAAAGAAAACAGAAGAAATTCTCACTGATGATATATTACCAGATAAGAGGGGGAAAAACAATAAAACGAAGTATTATTTTCCCTAAAATCTTTAATGATAGTAAAAGTGAAGAAAACCAGCTTTGATGAATAAGGGTATGGAAGAATGGGGGAAATCTGAATGGAACTAATAAGGCTAATGATAATAAGAATGCCTTTAATGGAATTAAGTCTACAATGAATTAAAAAAATAGAGAAGTCAAAAATGCTAGGAGAAGCTGGCTAGCTAGTTAGATGATAGGTGGGTTGATGATGGATGGTTGGATGGGTGATAGATGAATGGTTGAGAGATGGGTGGGTTGATGGCTGGATGGTGAATAGGTGGGTAAGTAGGGCTAGAGACCCTGACAGGGTAGGTCAATGGATGGTGGATGGATGGATGGGTAGATGGGTTTTATGGTCATCATCAGGGCTCCTGGCTCAACAGCATTAATGCTACTTGAGAATTCATTGGAGATTGAAAACAATAGGACCTTCCACAGACTTAATGTATCAAGGAAACTTTCTTTCTAAACTCCAGGCCATTGTGATACATGCTGAATTCCAAAAAGAACTGGTAGTAATATGAAGGAATAACAGAAAGATCTCCTTCACACAGGATATTTGCAAATCATTCAAATATCATTGCCCTAGTTCTCAAATTTGTTTGGACACTGGGATCACTGGGAAGTTTTCAGAACCCCATGGACAGACTTTATCCTGTAAGAATTTTTTGTAATTGATGAGTTCTGTCCTGGGTATTAAGATTAAAAAAAAACAAAACCAGGTGACTCTAAAGCAATTAAAAAGTATCATTTTAATGAATGTCAACCATGTTTTATACTTGTTTTTTTTTTTAAAGTCTTATTGTATCGCCTCTCCTGGTGGCTCATGACTAAACTATGTCATATGAGCTGAATATTATTGGGATACTAGACCAGGTAGAGTTAGTTGGCTTCTTATAAACCAGTCATTCTCGCCGGGGGACCATCCATTTGAAAATGTCTGAGTGACATTTTTTTTTTCTGGTTGCTAAGGTGAGGGTAGAAGTTTGCTACAAAATCTAGTAAGGGAGATCAGGGGAATAATTAAACATCCTACAATTCACAGGACAGGCCCTCATAACCACCCACTATCCAGATCAGAATGTTATTAATGATGTTTTTAAAATAATGCTTAATATAAATTTGGTATTCTCAATCAGTTTTAGATCTTACGATTTAAGAACTGGTGAAAGAAAAAGATGGGCTATTCCATAGCCAAGTCCACATCAACTGAAGATGTCAGACCACAGCCCCATTTCTTCATATGAGGTAGCTAACTGCTTGCTCAATTTTTAATAAAAGAGTGCTTCACTTCTTGATCAATTTTGTTTCCTTTGTTGTAGTTCAGTTTGGTGTTTGAGACAAGCTGGCCACTAATTCAACATCCTCCTGCCTTAGCCTTCAGAGCGCTGAGGTAAGTTACAGATATGTACCATGACTTTCACTATTCACATTTTCATTTCACTATTGCACATTTTCTATTGACCTAGAACTTCAGCAGGAAGAAAGAATAAATGGGAAGATTTAAGTACTTACATGTCATTGCACTATCACAGTAATTCCTATGACCAGCAGCCTTGACACTGTGGTTTGCAAGTATCTGAGTTTTATTTTATATGTGTGTATGTGCCGCTATCTGGGCTTGAACTCAGGCTTGGTGCTGACTCTTAGCTTTTTTCTCTCAAGGCTGCTGTTCTGCTTGCTTCTGACATTTTGATAGTTATTGGAAGTAAGGGTCCAGTGGACTTTTATTTGTGCCCTGGCTGTCTCTGAACCATTATCCCCAGATCTCAACCTCCTGAGTAGCTGAGATTATAGGCATATATAAGACACTGGGGCCTGGAAAATATGAGTTTTAAAGATCATGAAGTCCAAGGATCTATAGAAGAGAGAAATGAAAAGGGAGTAGTGATCAGGGTCAATGCCAACCAAACACATTAGCCTCAGATAACATCAGTCAAACAGAACCTGAGAGCTGTTGCTGAGAACAAATGGTACCCAAGAGTAGAACACTTACTGGATTTTTTATTGTGCTTCAAGATTGAAGAGATATATATTTTAAAAAATAAAATGAAAAACAACTTTCACCATCTACTTCCTGTTTTACCCCAAATCCTGCCCTCTCCACTGTTAAAGATTTCCACACTGATGCTGAGCAATTTAAGTCAGCCCAGGTGTTCAGAGTTCCAGGTTGCAACATTTGGTTAATTAACTTCATGCTGAAAACACTCCACATCACTTCAGCTGCCACTAGAACAAAACAAAACTCCCCCAAACAAAAACTGTAGGGAAATATAAACAAATGGGAGTATTCTGTGGAAAACAATGTATGATTTGGGTGACAATAAAAGCAGCAAAGGCTTTCTTGAATTAATAACTGTGTTCCTTAAAATTTATTTTTCCCTAAAAGGGATTATGTTGAGTTTGAGTAAAGGCTTGAAAGTAAACGTATTTATGTAGAATACAGCTATGAGCCAGGATGCCAAATCATTAGCACTTGCTTGAAAAGAAAAGAAAAAGGTACAGTGAAAGAGCAGTGTGAACCCCAAAGAGTGGCAATTTGGGAAAAAAAAAAAGTAGCCATTCTTCTATTGAAAAATCCCAAATGGCTTTTCTCCCACCCCCACCCCCACCCGTTTCAGAACCACAATGCTCTCAGCTGTGGTTCGCTTTGCTCATACAGTGTGCCAGCCCTCACCCCTACCCACAGCCCCACTCAAAGTCCCAATTGAGCTCCTGTATTTGAATACTTTTAAACACCCATTTGTTCCTCTCTTCCCAATCAATTTCAGTAAAAACTTCATGTCTTTGGAAAGAGGCCAAAGGTAGTTTTGTCAGAATTAATTTTTTTGTTAATGTATGAATTATAGAGTGCTGAGGGGGAAAAAAGCTAGTTTTCTTGTTTTGAGGTGAGGGGGTTAGAGTGAGGTACATTGATTTGCTGATGTATTTTATTTCTTACATACTAAGGAGGCAGTCTGGCCTGAGACTTGGAAACTTGGGTGCTACTCAGGTATAGCTCGTCTGAGGTTAGTGACAGGCTAAAGGCTGCACACATGCAGAAAGGGCAGTTGAAGGGCCTTTTATATATACTATTCCAAGAAAACAGAATGACAGTCTTTTAAGTGTGGCCCTAAACAACACTTTAGGTGTTGAGGGGCTCTGAAGGTAGGTTTCTGAATACCCCTTTCATTTATGACTTCTCTTGTGGGGAAAGCTTCTCTGTGAAGCTTCAATAGCCATGATTTTGGTAATGAAAGCTGAAGAATGAACTGAAATATCAATTTCTGAACCATCTTTGAGCTCCTTGATGCTTTTTCAGGATAATATGGTAAAGTAGCACAAAAGGGAAAGGATAATCTTTTTGAAAGATAAGAACAGCCATAGATGCAGTTCATTTATGGTTCTGGAAAGTGCAATGGTCATGGATGGGTGGGGGGCTCCCCGGCACAGAAGCTGGAGAATCAGCAGAACTTTGCAAGTTAGCACATGGAACACTAGTTCAGCAGCCACAACTGAACTGTCACTAAAAGTGGACAACCAACAGTTCATCGAGCACTATTGAGAATACATGTAAAGGCCAAGTAGGCAGAGCACAAAAACCATCACTGTTCTCACTTTTCCTTTGCTGTGACAAATTCCTGAGATTACCAACTTAAAAGAAGAAAGGTTTCAGTTCACAGTTTCAAGGAATTCAGTCTGTGGTTGTTTCATCCTGTTGTCTCAGGCAAGTAGTCACACAGTCCATCATACAGTAAACAGAGTAAACGAAGATGCTCACCTCATGGTGGATAGGAAGTAAAGAGCCAGAAAAGAAATAGGCTAAGGCCTCTATATCTACTTCAAGGAAATATTCCCAACGACTTAACTTACTCACTATGACCCACCTCTTAAAATTTCTCTACCTTCTGGGCACTTGTGGCTCATGTCTGTAATCTTAGCTACTCAGGAGGCTGAGATCTGAGGATTGCAGTTTGAAGCCAGCTGGGGAAGAAAAGTCCCCACGGCATTCTTATCTCCAATTAACCACTCAAAAACCAGAAGTGGTGCTGTGGCTCCAAGTGGTAGAGCTCTAGCCTGGAGCAAAGGAGTTCAGGGACAGAGCACAGGCCTTATATTCAAGACCTATGACCAACAAAAAAATTTTTTTTCATTGCTTCCCAATTGTACAACATACTTAGAACCAAGCTTTTAATACATAGGCTGTTAAAGAACATTGTGATCCCAATTCTAGCAATCACCAATGGTACCAGTATCCTAAAGAAGCTAGGAGACCTCCAGGAGCTGTCCACCAGTAATGAGGTAAGGTAGAGGGCAGTCTATTCAAGAAGACATGAATGAAGTGCCTGCAACTGATTAAAGACCAAAAGCTAAAACCACTGACTCCTCATCCCTTTGTGCCAAGTTTCATAAAACTGGCTAAAACAGGTATGCATGATTATATATATCTGTCCAAAGACTGTGAGAGCTATTAATCTCCTGAAGTCCATTCAAACATTAATATACATTATTTTACCTTTCTGGTTATACTGTAGGCAAATAACAGGATTTCTCTGTTCTCTTATGATCTTTAAAAGCAGTTTCACTTTCTGTTCCTATTATGAATACCTGTTCCTGATCTTATTTTTCAGATAAGATCACAGAGTGAGAATCTTATTAGCCCTTCTCATCCATGTGTGGGAAACTCAGCTATTTTTTTGGTCAGGTACATATCTATAATCTGGGGCTGGGTACAGTAAGATAGAGAGATCTACAAGAAACTTCTGGGTATAAATGACAGAGTGTTTATAGTACCATAACAGAGTTAGAGATATTACCAAGTTCTTCCCATTTTTGTTTGAAAAAAAACCACATAAATTTCTTTTGGTCTTTGAGCAGATCCATCCTAAGTTACTCTAAACACCAGTTTTAAAGTCTCCCAAGACTTAAGAGAATGAGAAAGAAACACAATACAAAGTTGGGTACTAGTAGCTGCTCAAGAGGCCGAGATCTGAGGATTGCAGTTTAAAAGCCATCGAGGGCAAGAAAATCCATGAGAGTCATCTCTAATTATCCAAGAATAAGCTGGAAGTAGACATGTGGCTCAAAAGGAAGAGTACTAGCCTTGAGCAAAAAGGTTGAGGAACACCACCCTGGAACTGAAATCAAGCTCCAGTATTGGCACACACAAAAAAATAAAACAACAATAATAAAAAGAAAAACAGGCAAGCAGGCAGAGAGATGGAGATGCAACAGGTCAGGAAAACATTTTTTCCTATTATTTCCTAATTTACTTTATTGTTGTTTTAGAGGTAATGCACTTCCTTTACATATGTCAGGTAATAAGTACATTTCCTTTTGCACAGTGTCATCTGCTCTTATTCTCTCCGATTCCCTCTTTCCCAACTGCACCCATGAGTTCACTTTCACCAATGTCCAGTGTAGCCAGTGTGTTCTACTGTTGCACTTTTTTACCCTTTTTCCTCTGATTCCGTGGCCATCTCCAACAGATAAAGACTAAAAATAGTGTGACCAAAAGATAAAGAAGTATTCCAAATATTTCAAGATAGAAACAAAGTCTGTGAGTCATTTAGCAGCATAGACGTTTAAGACAAGGCAAAGGAAGGGAAGAAAGGAATAGAGGGAAAGATGGACCAAGGGAGAGAGGGAGGGAGGGAGGGAGGGAGGGAGGGAGGGAGGGAGGGAGGGAGGGAGGGAGGGAGGGAGGAAGGAAGGAAGGAAGGAAGGAAGGAAGGAAGGAAGGAAGGAAGGAAGGAAGGAAGGAAGGAAGGAAGGAAGGAAGGAGCAGAGGAGTCTGTTCTGGGCATAGACCTATTAAGGTAGAGGGAAGGCCACTGAGCTACTGGTGTGGCAGTGGCCAGATAACTCAGTCCCTAGAACCACCTTGGGTTTGCAGTTACAGATCTTGGCTATTTATTGATTTAATTCTGTGTTCAGGATTTTTTTTTGCTATTATTGCCATCTGGTACTTCAAGAAGTTCTTCTTCCTAAGGAAGCACTCTTGTGAATGAAGAAAAAATCTAACATATGCACTGGGCCTTGTGCATGTCATAAACCCAAAAAACTACAGGAAGATGAAGTGCTCTGGAACCTTTGCTGTAAAAAATAATTTTTCTTTTGTACATGCCATGTAAAACTCAGAAAAAAATAAGTTTCTGGCCCCAACAGTTAAGGTCTGGAAAAAATCAGACAACAGGCTTACGGTAAAATCAAACATATCTCCAGAATCATAGCCCTAACTATTATGAGTCCCTATGACAGAAAACACCAATGCTTTATCCCTGTCAAAAAAATCTTTTGAATACTCATGGAAAAATGGAAGATATGCCAAAAGAAGGGGACTGGCAAATGTCATTCATGTATTCAAATTGAAGAAGTAGATTCCAACAGCTCTACAGAGGTCACTTTGGGAAATCTTGAGGAAAATCATAAATGTTTATTTGGCTCTTCGTGCAAAGCTAGACAAAGAAAGTACAATCAACAAGGAAGGAGCAAATTTTTATTCAGAATTAGCCATATCAGCTTAAGCTCATGTTTTCTTTTGATTACACTGCTGTACCAAATTATGGACATTAACAATGCATTTCATAGATCTAATGATACTCTGATATATTACAAAAGAGGAAGTTAAAACTTGAGATGAAACTTTCAAAGCTGATGTCCACCTCAAGAAACACAACTAGTAGGAAAGCACGCCCCAGCACTTTCAACTAAGTCTGTCCAGTTCAACATTTTTATCATGCGATGTGGATAAAGATGCAAGGGCATCCCCTATAAATCTTCTGAAGCACAAGGCTGAGAAAAAGCGTTGGCAGGAATGAGAGATAAGTTAGATATAACAGAGCATAATGTTCTTACGTCCAAATCAGTAACAATGGAAGGAGTATCTGCATAGGAACATACTGTTTTCATCAGCAAAGTTATCTATGATTTCAAAGGTGAGAGAGAGGCATGAATAAAGCTAGTAAGGTAAGTTGCATTTAATGAGGTTTCTAGAATTGAAGGAAATATTAAGCCTTATCACTTCTGGACCATAACTGGATTTTGTCCATACCTTTTGGTGCTGCATTTTTGAGGGACATAGATTCACTGTGGTTCATTAGAGTTTGGTTAGCAGGATAGTGCAAGATGCTAAAGTGTATCACATGAGGAAAGGTCAAACAAACTGTGGCAAATGGATTGGGCCATGGCAATTGTTCTTGAAATAAATACAAGTTGCTTGACTCCATACTTCATGTAGGTATCTCAAAAACACAAAATTAGAGATGAAAGTTATACAGGGTATTTTAGCACATTGTAAAAATAGAATAAGACTTGGCAGGTGTCCAAAGACCCAACAAACATTCACCAGAAAATTACAGAGGAATGCAGACTTTAAGATGGAATGCTGCATTGGATAATCCTTTAAGGTCCTTTTTAATCTTCAGAGTCTATGAATTTCATTATGTTTCTAGCCTTATATTCCAGTTCTGATCTTGTCATTTTACTAGACTCAAAAACCTGTAATTGCTTACAATTACAAACAATCTTACATCTACACCTCTGGTCTTCCATTTAAAGATACAACCAGGCTGGTTCATCTACTTGTCATTTTATCTTCCCAAATGTTTATTGTGTATACGTAAGTAAGTAGAAGCTAGCAGTATACGGGGAACTGGAGAGCTATAAATGACTGATGTAGATTCCTTGACCTCAAGGAGCTTACAATCTAGGCAGAGAAAGAATTTTAATGTAACAATATTGGCATGAAAAGAGACTGACAGGGCTGGGGGTGGTACTTACTATTACACTTTAAGATCCAGGGAGGGCTTAAATTTCTTTAAGCCTTAAACCTGGTTGTTATGGCTCCAGAGGCAGTACTTCTGACCTCTGTGTACAAACTTTGTTACATAGAGAAAGGCATTCCCGACAGTATAGACAAGGCCAGTAAAAATTTTTAGGATAGGAAGGAGGCAAACAGAGCCCTACTTCACAATCTTCTTTTCTTCCAGAAAAGAGATTTCCAAGCCTCTCCAATGTCATAATTTTTCTGGCCTCTTGGCCATTCTTTGGAGGAGAGCCAACAGCCACTAAACTTACAGTTAACTCACAGGCCGTTAAAACTTCTACAACTAGTTTTGCTTTGGCAGATCTGAGGAGGTCCATATTCTCTAGTTCCAATTTCTCCAACTATTTCTAGTGTAAAGTGTGGGTAAGATAAAGTTCAGGTAGAATGGAAAGAAACCACATGGCTTCCCAATCTAACCTATGACTTTTTTAAAGTGATAACTTTGTCCATTTACATTGTGTATTTGTGCTGAATTCAGGCAATCCATGAGGAAGAGAAGTGGTAATCTCAGGAATCAAATCCACCATTTTCTAGAAAATTCTACACTGTGGACAGGTTAGAGTTAAACATAATATCATGCTTTACAAAAAAAAAGATGGAGATTAAGTTACAATTTTATATTCAGGGTGATATTTGTGAAGACCAAGAGAAGAAAAGATATTCAGCCGAGTATGTACGGGTACAAATCCAGCTGTGCCATGGTTCATGAACTGTAAGGGATCCTGCAGAAAAACTTATTACCCTGCGGATCTATTTAAACAGTCCACCCTCGGTGCAGATATTATATGGGGCCACCACACAGGCACGTCGTGGCTCAGTATGTGCATAATATAAGCCACTTTCCTAAATGGAAGAAGAGTGAGTTCACACAGTCAGAAGCAGCTTCCTTAACCACATTATGGTATTTAACTGAGAGTTTGTTTTTTTAAGAAACACTAAATTGTTCTGGAGGCAATGACCTGATGAAAGAGATAAGCATCTTTACATGGAATGCTCATAAGTGTGTTTTAGAATAAAAGAATCTTTTTATTTGAAAATGCTAAAAAAAAAAAAAACAGAGACGTTAAGAGTTATATATAAGTCAAGCCAAGAGTACATTTCCTTTGGGATAATATCACCCGTTCCCTTGCTCTCTCTCAGGTTTTCCCTCCTATCGCACTCCACAAGCTATGTAGTTCATTTTCAACAGTGTGTCCATCGCTGTATTTGTTTACTCTTTGTCCCTCTATTTCTGTGCCTCCCCTTCCCTCTCAAAAACACACAGACAAATGAACAAGACAAAAGAAAAAGAGGTATCATTAAGTGTCTTTTAAGACCACAGAGTCTTTTCAGAAGTTGCAAATGTTTCAGTAATGTCACCCCTCCAAGAGCCTCGAGCCTCCATCAGTCAATCTGGACTGTTCTGTAACTTCCAATATTTACTGCCTCCAAATCCCTTTCCTGGAAATGGTCAAGGTAGAAAACTCCATCCCCCCAGCACCAGTGTCTTTCATGTGTCCTTTCACTTGGAAAGACTTAGTCAACAATCTGTATAGTAGGACAGGACTCAAAATCCTGTCAGCAGCATTTAGACCTGCAGTAAACACTCTAGGCATTGTGTGTGCACAACACAGATGGCTGTGTTCTAACCAGATAACAGTTCAGATGGGCACTGATGATGTCTGGGCAAACGATCACACAGCATACACATCGGAGGAAAAAATGCACATCTCACAAGAACTAGCAACAGCTACCAGCTTGTTTGGGGCTCCAAAATAATAGACTTTGTCTAGGTGGGAATGGATTTACAATTTTGGATCCAGAGTTCCAGACCTTGAACTGATGAACTGGTTGTTGAAATACGCACATATTTCTAGTACCTAATAAACAATCACTGCTAGGAAGCCTAAAACCTTCCCACCACTGCCCTGGCCACCTGAGAAGTCTAGGACATCTGCCCTTCCTTTACAGATTGCTAAAGGATGAACACTTCAGGCAAAATGGACCATCCAAGAACCTGTTCCATCAGGGGGTATCCACTGTGACTAACAATGAAGGTTCATGCCAGTTAGACCAACTATTATAGGCTACAACTATCCCTTCACAGTGCACAGCTCAGGGGTGCTAGCACAATGTCCTATGCTGAACTCATTCAGACTAATTCCTTCCTTTCATCATTCTCTTTCACACATATGCCCACTCCCTCTGGTACACTTCTGCACTCATAGGAATAAGCTGCCTGCATAAGAATCCCCTAAAAGCTGAGTGCCACTTAGCTGTAATCCTGGCTACTCAGGAAGCTAAGTACTGAGGATTGCAGTTGAAGGACAGCCTGGGCAGGAAAGTCTGTGAGACTATTATTAATTTTTTGCTTATGTGGTACCAAGGAATCAAACCCAGGGCCTCATGCATGCTAGGCAAGCACTCTACCACTAAGACACATTCCCAGTCCAGTGAGGCTCTTATCTCCAATAAACTACTCAGAAAAAGCCAGAAGTGGTACTGTGGCTCAAGTGGTAGAGTATACTAAGCCTTGAGCACGAAGAGGCACAGGGTCAGCTCCCAGGCCCTGAGTTCAAGCCCCAAGACTGGCAAAAAAAAAAAAAGAATCCCCTAAACAATGTCTTGAGAACAAAAAGTACATGTCTGTTCACAGAACCAGTTATGTCAGGTAAAGGAGACTGTGGTTTTCATACTTTTCTGGAAAGATTTAACTCTTGTAGTGCTAACTTCTGTGAGTTTTCAAACCCTAGAGTCCACTGGAAATCCTAGTTCTCAACTATCCCAACTTGGGCTTCCTCATACAGGTAGAAAGAGTAAGCCTTCACACCTGCAGGTGAAATCCTAAACCTGCCATCAAGGTCCTTGTAGCTGGGGGAAGCTTATTTCACAATAAACTACAGAGATTTATGGGTTTTTCCTCCCATAGGAGAACAATAAGCTCCTTCTAGTGAATGGAGGATCTTAGGCAAGTAATTACTATTGAGATCCATGTTGCAGAGAACTGCCTGAAAGCATCCATTGATAATCTCCTGTGAGGCTGAAAATTCCCCTTCTCCTCCCAGTCCCTAAAGAAACTAGGTCAAAATGAAAGCAGACAATGGGCTTCAAAGACACAAGAAAGATCAAGCCTCTCTTGTCTTCTGGAGTTGTTTACCCAAAAAATGCAAGCATTCCTTTAGCAAGGCCTATTCCTAATCTGTTGTATAGTAGACAAGAAAAAGGAAAGTTAAGTGCAAAGGAGGGAAGGGTTGAAAAGATATGACTTACAAGTAATTAAGTGGACAGAACCTATGTGGAATCATTGTTGGAAATTGTTATAGTCTCAACCTCTTCTAAGCTGGGCTGGTGGAGTACTTGATATGTAAGTCTAAATATATGAAAAAAATCAACCCTCCAAAAACATTGAAACATAGCTCCAGTTCCTAATAACTGCATAGGACCAGAGGAACTAGATAAGACAAAGAGGCCTAAAGCTAACATTTTATTCATTGTGATCTAAGAAAGAAGATGGTCAGAAGGACTGGAGAAGACACATGAGTACTATTTCACAACTATTTTTTTTAACAACCTAGCCATCATTTTACCAGAAGTTTGAAGATTCTTCAGATGCCACTGACAATCTAGGCCACAAAATTATCATCAATATCTCCCATTATAAGAAATATATATACAACTCACCAAACTCAAGAAATACAGCACTACTGTTCTTGCTAATACTTTCAAAGTTGGGTCAGAGGTGATCCATAGAAGATAATAATTTTCACAAATACACTGTGTGAGGGGAGGGAAGAGGGACTAAAATGGCATTCTAGGAACACTAAACAGGTTACAGACAAGTGAAGTTGGGACTGAAAATAGGTCCTGATGCCCAGTAATTGTTCCTCACTTGCCTCAAGTTGCCTTTACACATTGCCATTTGCCATGTCATGAACTTGGGTTGGGGCATCTATGCAAAAACTCTCTCCACCTGCTTAACTCTAAGGCTGGTGCTTTTGACAAGGATTTTCATACCCCATACCTATTCTTTATCCCAGCATCTTCTCTTTATTCTAACAGCTCAGGAACAGGTAAAAGGCTCAGAGTTGAGAATTTTCCCTAGTTATTAGGGCTAGAAATCAGGACCTGGGCGCTGTCCCCTACCTTATTTGTTCAAGCCTAGTGTTCTACCACTTGAGCCACAATTCCACTTCTGGAAATGGAAATCTCATGGGCTTTCCTGTCTGTGCTGGCTTTGAACCACATTCCTCAGCCTGTTGGTTAACTAGGATTACAAGTATAAATCACAGGCAACCAGCTAAGAATTTTCCTTTTAAAATGTTAAGTTACTTCACAAGAAATGTCTCTCCCAGAGAGAATCTGTGTCATTGCTTGGACATAGGAAACAGACATTAGAGTGGACCGAGGGAGGCGCTTCTATAAAACTCATCTTGTTCACATCTCAGCAACTTAGGGCTTTGAAAATCATTCATGATGACATATAAATACTTGAATAGTTATACAATTGAGTTTTAGGTTCAGTTCTGTTTGATTAGTACCTGAAGCTTCCCTTTTAGAGGATCTGGGCCTAAATATATCAAATAAAACTTTTCCCACATGCACCCTAAAATAAGGGACTAAACCAGGCAGTTGCAATTAGTTTTCAGGATATTTTCCAAGTGTATATAAATGTCTCTCAGTAGGGAATTGTGTCAAATATCACACTTGGTTTTAATATTTTTAATTGTGTTCAAATATACTTAACATTTACCATTTGAAGTACTCATATACTCATAATGCTACAACAGTACCACCACTATCTTGCTCCAGAGTATTTTTATTGCCCTGACCTGAAGCCACATAATAGTCATCACTCACCATTCCCTACTCCACACAACCTGTCCTCAACTACTGTCATATCTGTCTCTAGGTATTTATCTACTCTAGTTAGCCTTTGTAAACTCTAAATTCTTTCCTTTATCACAATGTTTTGAAGATCCACCTATGTTGCAGCATGTATCAAAACTTCATTCCTTTTCATTGCTGAATAACACTCCACTACATGAAATGCATATGGTGTATATACATATCTATATCTATATATACACACATATATGGTATATGGTTATACCACATTAGATTGATTCATTCATCCATCACAGATTTTTGTGTTATTTCTATCCTTTGGTTATTAGGAATAGTGCTATTACTATGCACACTCATGGACAAGTTTCTGTTTGAATATTTGTAATCAATTCTTCAGGGGTATATATAGGAGACTCTTTGTATCTCTGAGTAGATGGTGCTAAGATCCCACTACTGAGGAAAAGAATGCTCAAGTTCCCTAGAGTTCAAATCCTGGATTGCAGATGCTTCACTTACATTTTTCCCATCACACCACCCAACTTCTAAAGACATGCTGCCTTCTGAAAGATCTCAAATTTTCACTTTAGCACCTCAGCTAAGCATAACACTTAGCTTGCTTTTGAAGCACCTTTGCTTTCTTGGATGGCATCTTTTCACAAAATTCAGGTCAGAAAAACACTCAGCTGATCATACAACAATTGAACACATTGATAATAACAGTGATGATGGAGAACTTCTCCTCATCATCTGAGATGTGAAATGCCTAAGAATTTAAATGTTTTTGACGTTGAAAGAACTCAGGGCCTGGGCATTATCTTTTAGCCATACCTCAACTTCTGGCTTTTTGGTGATTAATTGGAGATAAGAATCTCATGTACTTTCCTGCCTGGGCTGGCCTTGAACTGTGATCCTCAGATCAGAGTCTCCTGAGTAACTAGGATTATGAGCATAAACCACTAGCACTTAGCTGTTTTTTCATTTTTATTTTATTTTTGACCAGACTTGATCAAAACTGTTACTAAAATGCATGAGTAAAGTGAACTTACTGTACTCAGGAGAGCTGCAGGGTCACACAGTAATTTTATGATTAACTCATTGAGATTGTGCCAACTTGTATTCCTTCCATAGCAACCATTGCCTTTTAGGATCATATTTAATCTTTATAACTGTAGTAAGCAAGATGTGTGGCCAGTGCAAGTGCAGGAACAAGCAATGTCACCTCCAAGTCATTAAGCTCAGAATACTAAATAGTATCCCACAGAGAAAACCTTTGGACCACCAAAGCTAAGTTCTCCTTCTTCGCCAATCTAGAGATACTCTGCCATCCTGTCCCACTCTCTTCCTATCATTTTCAGGTTCTCTAAAATTACTTGTCTATTTTTCAATTGTCAGTAGTATTCCTTCCTTTCTTTCTAGATTGTAACTGCATGAGAGCAAGCTTCTTCTGTGTTCCACACACATCCCCTGTGCCTAAAGCAGGACCAGACACCCAGGGTTCATTTCTTTAATCGGTAACTGTCTGCATGATGAGCAAGACAAAAAAAAAAAAGGAATTGAATGAAAAGTCAGGCTTAGTCCCTATTGTAGAAAAGAAATAAAAAATCTCTAGGTGTCAACTGGCTTGAAACCCCAAGACGGAAAGAAACATGGCTCCATCATAGCCCCTGATACCATCCTTGACCAATGGCAGCCTACTTAAGACTTTAAATATGCCTTTAAATAGGTGCCTTTCTTTCCTCTGCACAGACCTTCAAGCACTGTCTAGGTTTGTTTTTGTTCCCCAGGTAAAGGGAAAGGAGGGTTACTAAAGGTTCTTAGGGTAAGTTTGCTTCAGGCTTTGATTTTGTTTTGTTCTCTTTTGTTTATCAAATAAAAGCCTCCAAGTACTTACTTTAAGGTCAAAGCAAAAGTCAAGTTATTGCAGAAGATCCTTCAAGTGCACACTCTAACCCTCCAGTCTTTTTAACCGAGATCAGAGGAGTGCTATTTGCATGAGAAAGAGGAACTAAGAGAAAACATGTGAGCACACAGCCTTCAAAAGATTGAAGTCATTTAAAGATGAAAAAGCTTTGTCTGGCACCAGTAACACTGCTTTGCCCAAAGTCACAGGGCACCCCGTGGCCAAGTGAGAAGTTGTGGGAGCTCATCAGTAGGGCACCAGAGGGCCAGAGACATGGTCTTCTGTGGCTATTGCTCCATTCCCAACAGAGGACAGCCTGCAAAGCGTGTACTCCATCCATACTTCCTCAACTCCAAGGGAGCTCCTCAGTTCTTATCTCTCAAAGATACAGAGCACATTTTTCCAAATTCTAGGGAACCACATAAATGTAAAGGTTGACAAACACCTTGGTGAGTCACATGAGGATGCACTCTGGTGGCTAATGATCATTCTTCCTGAAACCCTGTCTGTCTTCCTTAGATATTGTGCTACGTCTCAACAGCATACGATAGCACATCATGGAGACTGCAAATAGGGCACTAGGAAATCTGAGTGAATTTTGAATGTTTTTATTCTGAGTGCACATTTGTGTGTTATTGATCAGAACCATCTGAAAATCTAACACTTTTCTATATCTTTCTCCCCATTATACTTGACCACTGAGTAGTAGCTTTCAATACTCAGAAAAACCCACCTCCACTTTTTTTAGCCAGTCCTGGGGCTTGAACTCAGAGCTTGAGCACTGTCCCTGAACTTCTTTGTGCTAGCACTCCAAAATTTGAGCCACAGCACCGTTTCTGTTTTTTTTTCTGAGTAGTTTATTGGAGATTAGAGCCTCTCACAGACTTCTGTGCCCCAGATGGCTCTGAACATGAGGCTCAGATCTCAGTCTACTGAGTAGCTAGAATTACTGGTATGAGCCACGGGCGCTGGGCTGAAATTCCCCATTTTAAAAAGTGGAAAAAAAATATTGTTCCATACAATGATTTTTTTCATCACTCTTCCCACTGCAACTACAAATGACCCTTCCTGAGATTCCATAAGAATCTCTGTATTACGTATAATGAAGGCTCTTCAAGTCATTAAAAGTGATTACCATGCAACTTGCATATCTTCAATTTTATTTTCTCCTTTCCCCAGCCTGGTGCAAAAAAAGAAAAGGAAAAGGCATTGTCAAAGATTTCCGTCTTTCTCCTTTCCATTACTTCTGTGTCCTGAACCAAGAGGAACGGTGCAGCCGGGGGCTTCCTGTTTCTTAGCATATGGAGTTGTCATCCTTGACATAACAGATTTGGCAAGAGCTCTGTTTTCTCTCTCCTGGGCTATTCTGAGCAATGTAACTGCAAATGTCGAGACTGACTAAGCAGAATCTGGCCTCGGAATTATTGTACATTTCAGGTACAGTTGAGTCAAGGACCGTTTCTGTGCCTCCCGGCTCCTGATCCTATTTTGTATGTCCCTTAGCATTACCATCAAGGCCCTTCAAGAAGCCTTGTTTTATACCAAGTTCAGAGCTGGATAAATAAACTGTCCAGATGATCACAATGACCATGGATGCTGATTCTCAAGGGTCCACCATCCTGACACAGGTGAAAGTTTAGAATATAATATGACACAGGAAATGCGACTGATAAGCCCTGAGGTCCTTCCTATAGAAGGGTCTATTTGAAATGTAAGATCAATATGTTGTTCTATGGCATATGTTGAGGCCTGCAAGAGGAAACAAACACTGGGGCTCTGGCACTTTTCATTTTCTGTGACTCCATGACAGTAAACAGGCTCCAGCTGACTACTAATGGTCAACTTGCAGTTTTCTTGGGAGGGTAAAGGAGCTCTTCACAATGGCCTGGCTTTCAAAAACAGGACTTTTTCCTTCCTTGTCACATTTCTTCTCCAGTTGAGATTGAGTTAAAATGAACAAGGACAGCACTAAGGAAGGAGAAAAGTATATTGTTTGCATGCACCAAGCATCCCAGGCATGCACTCTGCCCCCTTGTTCCTCTCTCCCATGTTGATGGGTGTGGATGGTGAAGACAGGATGGTTGTGCACAAATAATGCCGTGTCCTATTTGGTTCCACGAATCATCTAGACCTGCCACAACACAGTCACCCAACCCCATGTTTGTCCTTGATTCCGTGGACCCTAAATGTGGCTCTGCAGAGCACAATTTAAGAGCACTGGCATGACACTCAGCACATTTCACAGCAGCAGTTCTAACAGCAGGGTGGCAATCTCATTGATTCCTAAGATCACCTCCAACTCAGAGTACCTGAATTTGAGGAAGGTTTGGGAACCAGCCTTTCCTCTTCTTATTTCATTGTCACAGTGGAATTTTCTGTGGCTACCACTTCAAATACAGGACTTCTTTCAAGCTACCAGTTTGAAGGGTGACTGAGAGGGGTACCATCTGCTCATGAGTTTCTTTTAAGTTGTTAAAATATCTCTTCTGCCATTTGGAAGTGAGCATTTCAAATAGAATACTCCTGGGAAAGGAAGGGGAAACAGACAAACAGAATGAAATTCAACCTGAGACGCAAATGCCAGCATCTCAGGAGATTTTTCTATGAAGCCAAGCAATAAGGAGCTGAGAGAAAGGTTGGAGAGAAGAAAAAAAAAAAAGGAAGAGAGCAGAAGGGAGCAGAGAAGACAGGCAGGAAAGAAAAGAATGTGCGTGTGTGTGCAGACACACAGAGAAATTATGCGATCGTTTACTGTCATAAGGAGGCATTAGATCTACAAATGAGAGAAAAACATTATGAGGGAAAGCAAAGTTGGAAAAAAGTTATCAAGCAGCAACTTTTGCATTCAGAAAAAAAAAAGATCACTCCCTTTCCAGACAATATTTTGCCATCTCCCGGGAGAGGAAGGCAGGAGGAGGGATGAAGCTAGAATAACCATCTAAAATTTGTGGTGGTTGACTATTTCCTAGAATAGTGCAGTATGTTACCTCCAATATATCTGGACACCAAAATTCATCTCATTCTAGGATATCAAGAAATTTCATGAAAAAATCAACCCTGTCCTACAAAACCAGAAGACGAGATAAAACTAATTCCAAGGCTGGTTTGGGAGCCCTATAGGCTGCAGAGTTGGTACTTTGTAATCACCATATTAATATTCTTCATCATTTTTGAATAGGAGGCTGTGTCCACATTTTCATTTTGTACTGAGTTCTGAAGCTGATGCTACTGAATTTTCAAACTGGAATTTCATGTTAGACCCATTTCTAAGAAAAACTGATCATAAAGTACTATACTAGAGCTTTATGCTAAACAGCTGGAAAGAACAGAAACAGTTTTTAAATGGATAATCACAAAAATAGAAAAAGAAACATTCTTCATTTCCTGAAAAAAGCTTGACTTCAGCCAGCATTTGGGGTCTATTGCAGACTTGTTATTTGTCCTTGACTGAAAGGCACAGTGTAAAGTCACATTTTGTATGAACCAGTTCACTTCCCTTCAAATGAAAGAAAATTGAAAAATAAATAAATAAAGGAGGAAGAAAGGTCAAATCGACTTCCTAGGGAACAGCAGAATGCAGCCTGAAAAAAAATAGTTTACTCGACTTTTTCAATGACACAAAGAAAACCTTTTTGACACTTCTTGGAAAAGACATGACAATACTTTTAGTGTTATATGAAAAAAAAATGGTCTTCTCTGAGAAAACTTCAGAGAAGAGATTCTAATGATGAGTTTATGCAAAAACGTACATGGTACTTGCTAGGAACCTTGACCTTCTTCATGCAAAAGGAAAAGGGGGGAGCCTAATTGTAAAGAACATGCAATATTCTAAAAATACCTATAGGTGTTTATCTATTCTGGGCTCGGAGCTCAAATATGTCTTCTGGAACACCTGCCCTTCTGAATGAATGATCTCTTCAAACAAAGCCAGGAACAGAAACGAGAGAACAAAGAGAACATCACTTGATGAGTACATTGTACAGAATCAGAAATGTACCTGGTACTCAAGCTTTTTACCAAGGAAAAAAAGGGGGTGAGGGAGGTAGTAAATCTAAGATTGAGCAATGAGCTTAAACTTCTTGAGCCTCTGATTTATCCCACCCAGAAATTGTTTATAAACCTTTGAATTTTTTCTTTGTTTGGATTTGTCTTTGTGGGTTTTTGTTTTATTTTTCTATAATTTATAAGTATCAATATATACAAAAGCAGGGAATACACCTGCATAGCAGGGGGCTCTGGGTTCATAAAGGACATGCTTGTCTAATATAAGCACCTTTCCTTTCCTACTTATCTGACTGTAAATTTCCAGGATATACTTCCTCAGCCTCTACTTTAAAAAGAAGTGATTCGTATCTCTCTACTGAAATTGCCCATGTATTTTAGTACACTGTCCTTTTGGTTCATTGGACTTTTTTATTTACTTGAGCACAATCACTTCAAATCATGTCTGATGCTCCTATAAGTAGGCTATCTTTGTATCTGCTTCTATTGACTACTTCTTCCCTTGGTTAACAGTCACATTTGCTTCTTTTTGTAAAAAAAAAAAAAAATCGATTTTATCATTTATATTGTGCTCAATAGTTTGTGTAGAGGAATGGCAGGTAAGGAGTTCATGATTTGTATCTACCCAGAAGTCCTTGCCCTTCCATTAGGCCAGTAGTTGAGGAGGATGGCACTAAGTCATCTGATTTTTAGTTGAGCTGGGTCTGGAATTCCTTGTAATTTTAGTCACACTCAACTCATAACATAGCTTCAATATTTTGAGGAAGGGATCAGGATTCTCCTTTGAAGCAAAACTGGAAATCTAAGTATAGGTAGAATTTCAGCAATCTCTTTAGGCTTTTCCACTAAACCATCAGCTTTAAACTGAGAGATACTTTGCTTTAAAACCTGGCAATTGCTTTTTTGAGTCA
Source organism: Perognathus longimembris pacificus (assembly GCF_023159225.1). NCBI lineage: Eukaryota > Metazoa > Chordata > Mammalia > Rodentia > Heteromyidae > Perognathus > Perognathus longimembris. The sequence continues at coordinate 101,512,645 of NC_063161.1, forward strand.
TTGAGAAATTATCTTCAAGAGTGAGAGGTGTGGTTCAGATGGTGGAGTGCCAGCTAATGAGCAAAAGTATGCATCAGATAATGAGTTTGAGTAGAAGTCTTGGACTCCATCGCCCCCCACCCCCCGCCCCTCAAAAAAAGAGGCGATTGGGCGAAGCAAAAGAAGAAACGATCTTCAGTCTCCATTATAGCTTCTGGCTTCTGAAGATTTCTGGCTATTTTGCCTGTGACCTTTGAATGGTAACCTCAAGCTACTCACCTAGTACCAAGAGATGTTCTCAGCTATGCAGCAACTCTAGGCCATTGTTCTTGAGAAAGTCACTTGTGCCTTTCAGGAAAACTCTATCTGCTATTCTGCCCTACCAATGGCCATCTCCCTACCACCTCCACAAACTTGGTGAAGAACCTTGGAGATTATTTAGACAATGATGGTAGGATTATTTTTTGGGTCTAGAGGGTCATGCCAATCAACATTTAAAATCAGAAGTCACAACAAATTCCCTCAACCCTGTCTAGCCAGACCCTTCCTTTTAATATGACTTTACCAGGGATAAAAGCAGCACACTGGGTGTTGTTCGCTTCTCTATAGACTTTTTTTTTGTTTTTGCCCGCGTTATTGGTTTTATTTTTAATGAAGTAACTTTTTTCGCCTCAAAACATCCACAATAAACAGAATAAGACATTAGGCAGGCGATGAGAATATAAAACCCATGTCTGCAGAAGCAAACAGTATTGAAGTCCATTAGGCAAATGAACAAAAGTGAAGTGACATTCCAAACATCCACTATGTTGTCCTTTAAAAGCACAGCTCACAAATTTGCTTTTGGTTAAGTTCTTACTCGTAAACAACATTAAGTCAGAATGGACAATGAGGTACTCTAAATACTACACAGGATAATTTTTAAGTGCTAGGTAAACACTATATATTAAAAATACACAGAAATCAGGGTTCACTTTGGTCTCTAGTACAGTTAGACTTGTTAATACCAAAATAGCAACACAGAAGAATTAAAGCCAGCTTGGTGGTAGGTAGGTGCCAGTGGTTGACAGACGTAAGCAATTTAAGAGGTAGTAAACACCAGTGTTGTTAAGCTGGTAACGCTCACAAGTGTTAAGCCATACATGTATTAAATATCATAATACTTGGCCACATGACAATAATTTACCATAATTTTGCAGCTTTGTTTCAAGCATAAAATATACAATGAATCCTAGGTCAACCTCGCCCCCTAACCAAACATCTAGAACACAGATGACACAACCACCACATCTCTGTGGTGCTTCTCTTTAGACTTTTTAACTGTCTGAAATTTACTATCTTATCTATCTATCTATATCTACCTATCTATGTATCTATCATCTATCTCCATAATTCTGTTTCTGTTCTCATTATTAGAGCAGGTAGGACAGTCCCTTTCAATATACCACATCTAAACTAGAAGTTTACTCCTACTTTTAAGGTCATACTGAATTCTAGATTAGTCTTCCTTCTTGGAACCTTTGGTTCTTGCCAAGGGTGGCCAACACACATGAGCCCCTCTACTAGATTCCACAGCATAAACCAAGTACTCGGGTTGGAATTTCTACCTCTAATCCTCTCACTTCATTATGCTCTCAGGTGTCCAAGAGTAACTGCCCATAATCAGTGTCCAGTCTCTGTCCTCACTTCATCTTTTCAATTCAAGAACAACCCCATGTGGTTCTTGATTCTCCTTGTACATGGCTTGTTTCTTACCACCTTGGGTGATGTTCCCCTTCTTTTGGATGTAACTGTGTTCTCTCTCTGTTAATTAATGGATGGTGTTCACACCTTTTATTTCTCATTAGTCATTCGGCCTTCACCCAGCCAAAAAGCTAAACTCTATTCACAGGTTCTATATAGCCTAAGACCTCCTCTCTACCCTTTGCCTAGGGATTTTCTAGACTCCAATAAGTTATTCTTTCTGGCCTATCTTGAACATTTCAGATAATGTTGCCATGCTATTCTTCTGGATCAATTAGAAGTTATATACCATCTGCTCTATAGTGACTGTTAATCACTTGTTAACATTATATTGCAACAACCTATTTGTTTTATTTCTACACACTGTATAAAGCTCTTTTTTGCTTCTTTTGAATCTCTAAATTCACAGCTCTTCTGCCTTAATGCATTAAATAGCACACATGTCATGTTTTACCAATTAATAAACAGGCTTACTAAAATAGAACTCTCTGTAGTCACCATATATGTTTTCTTCAGGCCAGAAAAAAAGTCACAAGTTGCAAAATCCAAATGTTTCTAAATCTACAAATCAGTGTGATATTAATTAACTAAACTGACAATCATAAAATACTCCTGTTGAAAGGCCTGCTTAAGATGCATGGGTATATAGATGACACTCATAAAAATACATATAAAAAGAGCCTGAATTGGTTTCAGAAAGTAATCACTTCAATTATAAAAGACCAGAAAATACAGACTGAAGAGACTGGACTTTAAAAATATAGGACTTCTTTTTGTAAAAATTACAATGAATCGGGGCTGGGAATATGGCCTAGTGGCAAGAGAGTTTGCCTCATATACATAAAGCCCTGGGTTCAATTCCCCAGCACCACATATATAGAAAATGGCCAGAAGTGGCGCTGTGGCTCAAGCGGCAGAGGACTAGCCTTGAGCAAAAGAAAAAGAAGCCAGGGACAGTGCTCAGGCCCTGAGTCCACGCCCCAGGACTGGAAAAAAAAAAAAATTACAATGAATCATTTATGACACATTAAAAGTGTGACCCTTCTTGAAGGAAGGGTGGTATGTAATAACTGCGATCTTAAAGAATCTCATTAAAATGACTAGAGCAATTTCATACACACAGACAGAAAAGACAGGCAGGCAGACAGAAGGACAGAGATTGGACACTGAAATCCTTAAAGAGACTGAAGAAAGGCAAAACTTATTCACCAGAAGTCTCAAGGCATTTCTGTATAAAGAAAGAGAAAATAGTACTTGATGGTATGTAAAGCATCTTCCCAGCCACCTCTTGACACTGAAGAACATGGAAGAGATTGTAGCAGGTCATTATTGTAGGGAACTGAGAAGCCTATTGGAACCCACTAGGGTTTTTTCAGAGCAACCACACACAGCCCCCCCCCCCCCGCTACCGCTCTGATAGAAAACCATTTAGAATGTGTATTCCCAGTTTTCCCTTCATACTCATATCTATAAGCTTTGCAAAACAGAAGGCACCTTCCCAGCCACCTGTTGGTTGTCCACAAAAATGGAAAAGAAACACATCTGTTTCTTGCAACTGAGGCTAATTCTCTAACTCTCTGTCTGCTACCCCAAACTGTTGAATTTCTAACTGAGTAATTAATATACAGTGCACTAATATTCTCCCACCTTGCCATCATTTGAGCCACCTGTGTCATTTATCAAGTTATGGTAGTCAATTTCAAGTCAACCCTTGTTTGTCCTGCTCTGTGACACTACAGCAGGCCCTGATAAACATTTCTCCATCACTAGCTTAATAGGAGGCTCTGCCAAGACAAGGAGCAGGAGGGACACTAAAGGGCGGAGTGGAGGAAGAGTACTTTTCTTCATCATTCTCTTGTAACATAGCAGCATGAGGGAGTCCTGGTGACACTCTCCAGTGACATTCTCCAAAACCTAGTGGGCACATTAGTGTTGGCCAGCTGCACCCTTCTGGTACTCTGACAAGCAGCTTCCTATTCAACAGTTCTGACCACCAGCAATGACCCACCAGCAAGCAAGGAATGTGTGGACCATACATTGAGATACAGCCAGGTGCTTGATGACTCCTTTCCCCATCAGCAGGGCAGAAGCACTTCTTCCAAAACTCATAGTTCCTTCTTTGTACTGTCTCCCCAAACTTAAGAGAAGGAATTACTTTCTGTATTTGCGATCCATGTATTTTTAGGATCCTCCTGTGCCCCTTTTAGTATATAATTGCTTGGACAGGCTAAATAGTATTTTACACGAAAGTTCTCCTCTTGGAATGAGAGTGAACTCCACATTTTGCATATGCTAGAAACTCATAGGAACAAACATGGTGGACAAAGCATAGAACAGAGGTGAAGTGATGTAGATCCAAAAATAAGGCAAGAACTGAAAGGGGGTACAAACATTTCAAAGAAATCTTTTTTCCCCTGTGGAGAGGATAATAATTTTGAGAACTTCGTAAATTTATTTCAGCATGACTGAAGTAAGGACTTATGTATGAACAATGTAAAGAGACCATTCCTGGAGGGAAAACCTTTCAAGACAGTAAAGAAGAGACTTGCAAAATTTAAAACACAGTAAAGACAAGAATAGCAGGTCAGACTCTAAGACAGAAAACACATACATAGTATCTCATTTTAAGAGGAAAAACACACAAGTTTAAGGCAAGAAAAAAAATTACCAGCCAAAAATAGATTGATCTCAGACTTTTCCTCCATTACAGGAGGAAAATGAAGCAATAATCACTGAGCCTTAAAGGAAAAGTCATGAGGACAATTGCTCAGTAGTGAAACCATCATTACTGGATAAAGATAATAAAAAATATATAAACATAATCAGAAAATTCATCATGCTTTATATGTATTCTTTTTTTAAATAAGTTTTCAATAGTCCTCCAATAGGAAAAGAAATGACTCAACAAAGAATTCAAATATGGAGAAGTATTTGTATAGCAGTAAACCTGAGCTCAGAAACAAATATGTTCTAATAAAATTGTAATGTAATTTATATGACTATAAATCCTTAAAGCAAATTTAAAAGCTGTTTTTGAATTAGAAATGTAAAGGTAGTAAAAGCAATAACTTTTAAGGCATTGTAATAATCCAATCCAAAAGTGCCAGGCAAGGAAGATATAAAAAATATGAATATTTCTGATCTTACAAAGTAGAATCAGCAGCAATGTATTCCATTCATAATTTTCATGACTAGAGAAAAATTGAAAAATATTCTAATCATTAAAAACTTAGTTGCAACTTAAAAACAGAATTAATAACTTTCAAATCACAGAAGAGACAATACACAAGGCAACACTACATGTAGGTAAAGATGCTAATTAAATATTGTAAGTGATAAAATTAGTTTATCCTTTATACTTCTCTGTGTTTTTCCTAATTATGTACAATCACCAAATATTATCCATATAATAAGCAATAACAATTATATATTAGAGAGGATTCTGGGGCACAAACAGCCAGAATTTCAGAGGAAATATTTCCATTTGTCATTCATTGTATCCAGTCTACACACAACTATGGCTGCTTTACATCAGTGTGTAAAGAGACATAATACAGTTACACAGTAAGCATATTTAAAAAAAATACTGTATAGAGACTTTTTCTTTCTTGAGTACAGGTTTTCTAAAAACTAAAAATAATTCTTGTGTGTGTGTATATGTGTGTGTGTGTGTGTGTGTGTGTGTGAGAGAGAGAGAGACAGAGAGCGCAGACTTGAGGAATAAATCCACATCTGATCACTGATTAACTATCAGAAAAATTAAGAGATTTCAAGAACCATTTATAATGTAATACCTTTGTCTTATCCATGAAGAACTAAGGCCCCAGAGAAGTAAGTGGTTTGGTTCATGTCCAGCCAATAGAGTCAATTCAATAAATGTATAGGATTAGCAGAAATACTATAAAACGCATAGTTTTATGAAGCCTTGAGGGCCTTGGACAGGGCTCAATAAAACTGCCTGTTGAATATGTAGGAACCTGCTGAGCAGAATAGATTTCTAAGATATGGGCCAGCTCTTAAACTTTATGGCTGAGGGAACTGATTGGATACTTTTATCACTCAGATTTTGAGACTATTTATAAAGTTGCTCCTTAGGGTCCCCCATCAGCCTCTGGGCCTGAAACCTGTAGAGAGTCTGCCCTGCTGATGGCTGAGCTCTTAGATCAGCTCCTGAAGCCTATAAAACCACAGGCTCAGACCTTCCCCTTGCTGTCTCTGTGAGACAGGAGGATTAGAGATAAGATACCTACAATCATTAAGAGATTTCAAAGCTTGTAGTCTTACATGTACACTCAGACCCAATTCCTGTCTGGAACTGCCTCCAGTCATTTTCATGGATACTTATTATTTGAGGAAAAAAACAACAAAAAACTAAGATTTCCTTTTAACCTATTTGTCAAATACCAGGCCTGTTTTCTTTCCAGAGCATCAAAAAAGGTTTTATTTTGTTTTGTTTCATGTTCCCAGTTGTATTCCCACCTCCAAGTAGAGACAGAAAATTGCCATGAAATGAAAGTATGTGTGGAAGGGTGCTTTTGTTTTGTTGTCTACAGTGAATACTTACAGGGAAATTAAGCCATTAAATTTTGTCAAGAGTCTTTTTACAGCTGCTTTTCTATTTTGCCAAAGCTCTTTTATGCAAGATTTGGGAATCATTCTAAAATACCACAGAGGATTTTTAAAAGAACAGCTAACCAACGACACCCTGCCTTCTTAAGCTTGAGGTGTCACTGTGAAGATTTCCATCTAGAAGTGGAAGCCTATGCCTATGGGTGACACGACCACCTCTAGATGTTTCCCAGAATTTCTAGACATAACCATTGGGTCTAGGACAGACCCCGGGATAATGGCACCAGGACTGAGGCACAGTCATTTCATCCACACCCCACTTGGTCCAGCTTACAATTACCTGTAATCAGGAAACTCAAGTGATTCTGATGGAACACACTGGCGTTTCATTCTAGCCTCACTATCTCTGCTGAAAGTTAGATTTTTATAGTTGAAACAACTTTATAGAAAAGCTCCTCAGAGTCTTCAGTGAACCACCTTGCTTATAGAAAGACTCTATACCTATTCTTTATGCACTTGATTGATTCTTCTCTCTTAGGTATAAGGATTTAAGGTTTGCACGAAGAAGAACACCAAACAAACTGATAAATAAAGAATGCTTAATGGGATAGTTTGCTTGTAAAATACAATCTCTCAGGTATACAAATGCCCAGACAAAATACTGTCTCTGTATATATTCTGTAACTATAAAGATCTCTCAGGGGTGTGGGAACAGAGAGAAACAGAGGGATAGAAAAGAGAAATGTAGGTGTGTCTTATGAGGAGCAAGACTGAATGCTCGTTTACTCTCACACACCTAGATGAAAGACCACTGGAGTTATTTCTTTGCCCCAAATATTCAAACTACTATACCTCAAGGACAGTGATCAATACTCAAACATTTAAATAAAGTAATCAACTAATCAATTAATGTCACCTGTTGCCAGAAGTCTCCAGTTATTTACAAGAAAGCTTTCTACAGTTCTTTTGTGACCAGCTAGAGAAGCCACAACTAAGACAGAAAAGTGTTTCACAATACAGTGGTAAGGTTAAGCCATCCTGCTTTCTCTATGCATCTGTGTGATAAGCATTCAGAAATAGGTGCATGTACACTTCACAGAAAACAGCTATCTTTGTCATTATTCATTCCTTTGAGCACCTGGGGGCTTTTCTTTTCCTCTGAAAAAAATCACTTATGATTTTTGAGCCAATATTATGCAAACAGATCTTATTGAACTTCAGCCAATATTATGCAAACAGATATGCAAGGCCTTTAAATTTTCAAAGTATGCTAAATACACCAAAAGCTTCCACTCAGGAATTAGCTATTGTCACAAAGTAGATCTTGAATCTAAAGGAGACAATGCAGCACTGGGATGAAATGGCTTCAGATGTCTATATACACATTTCTAAGCAACACTGTGATGAAAATACAATCAGGGAAGATACCTGTTATGTGACTGCCAACAATCCAAATGGAGTAAAGAAACAGTCAAAAGCAGATGTTCTTAAAAGCTTGTAGATTTGTCCCCTGCACCTGACTTTCCAAAGTACACATGAACTTCCTCCAACAATCAAATGATCCAACATAAAGCATTATCAATTAATTATCTACAAACCAAATGAAATACTAGCTTTGCCAATAGTGTGTGAGAGGTTGAATTACAAGGTGAGTTTGAAATGAGGTCTTCCCAATCCACTGGTGACCTGAAAATGTCAAACAGTGTTTACTATACTATCCTCCATCTTAGATACTGAGTTTTAAGAGGAGTACATGCATATCTGCTAAAGGGACGGAATACTATTATAAGGGACAGAATATTATGCAAAAGCTTAGGTGACAGCTGCCAACATTCATACTTTTTAGGAGCTCTCCATATCTCATTGTCATCTCCTAGGATGGTATGAGTCAAGAGGAAGCTATTTTCCTTTGCCATACTCTCATTTGGGGTCTTTATTCTTTGGGAGAAAAGTTACTAAATTGGTTTTAAAGTGCATTCTTACATCATCTTAAAAGTCATCTGACAGTTTCACAAAAAGTGACAAGGACTAATCCATAGTAAAGCAAATGACAACCAAACAGTAGCAAGAAATACATCACAGAAATGTGTGCCTTGGCAGCATCTCTTTGGGCCAGAGTGAAACAGACAACTATGGGCAACATGCAAGATGAAGCCAAACATGCACTGACAAGCAACCACCTTCCACTGTAGTCTCAGCCACTAAGGAAGCCCCAGTAATCATGGGATCTGCCTGTATTTCTGGTCCCCTTACCCAATGGGAGGGAGTTCTTCCCTCTGTGGCATGGAATGCTTTCAAGTTACACATCTCCATTGTAGTTCATTCTGATGACATTAAGTTAGGCCTGACTGTGTTATGAAGCTGGTCTCACATAGAAGTCAAAGCTTCTCAAGAGGATTTGAGTCTTCTTCTATGCTATTTAGACCATTTCAAGATTTGGATGATTGACAAAAGGGCCCAACTATATGATGCTCTCTGTTATCAAGTCTACAAGGACCAAAATACAAGATTTCCCGTGGTGGGTGGGTATCATGGTTTCATGCAAGTCCATTCTTCCATGACCATGGAGCCAGCATACTTCAGCCCACCATTTTGTGGTCAGTAATGAGTTACTTTGGGGTAAGAGAAGAGAGTTACCTATTAAACTTCCAGGGCTATTTTAAATAGCTGTTATTGAGCTATCAGGATTTGGTTCCCATATATGAAATGCACTCACTGTAAATAAAACATGACATCCCCCCCTTTACAATTTGCTGAAAAGTCTAGCCAAGCATGAACTCCTTTTTCTTTTTATGACATCCTGCTTATTACAGAGATTTCTGCACATGACAGAGAATTGGCTTTCTAGAGAGGACTGTGCTTTTTTGTCATTTTTCTCATTGTGCTAGTGTGGTGGTTGTTTAGTTTCTTTCTTCTGTAGAACTTGGAAAGAACCTGTGATGCTCATCAGCAGGCTCACAGAGCCATACTCACCATTTTGTAATTTACTTATGGTTCCAAATAGAACTGAAAGCTCAAATTAGTAGTAAAACAACTCTTAAATAAAACCATATGCTTTAGTCATAGAGCATAATGTGTGTGTTTATAATCCTCTTTCACTTGGGTATATTACTTTTGATTCTTTAAATATTGGTCCCTTAAGTATGGATCTCCTTTTTAGGGAGTTAAAAAAAATAGCTGCCAATCTCAAATTCGAAACCAACCTGATAACTTGCAACTGCTGCATTGGGTTGAACACCTGTTCCTTAAGTGCCCACCAACTGACTCCCATTACAGTGGAAACAGAGATGCATTTACCTGTCACAATTCACAAGCTTGTGCACCATAGTTGGACTGCACAGAGCTCATCCAATCACAGCATGGACACAGGCTCCTTCATGTAGCACTTCCCAAGCCTCAGTGCATACTCAAATCATCAGGGGGCTGGTTTTATCTCTTCTAGTAGCCAGGTCTCTCCATGTATGTTTCAGAAAATCTTACATGAAGCACAAAGCTATAGGATAAGTATGAAGGACCTTCTAAAGCATTCTTGAGCTATCCTACTATGGCGAAACACTCAGCATTCAACCCCAAAGAAGAAATTCAGGATGGCCCCTATTGGGTAACAATCGCTCTCTAAGCAATCTTCCCAAAGCCTGACCAGGATGTACCAAATACCAGAACCTCATAACATGGGGACTAGTAGTGTAAAATTCTGGAGTTAGATCATCTGAATAACAACCCTAATTTCACTAAAGGTTTCACTTTTCTCTGCCTTAGAATTTGACTCTCTAATATGGGTAAAACAATGAGTGATTGGATGTTATATACATGGAAGGTATAGAAAGTAGCACATGACATGCAACTTTGTGCCTATATATATATTTATATAAATATATATATGAATGACAGTACACAAGCCTCTGATTACAAGATAGAACACACCAAATAGTGAAGTTGTAGAAGGAAGCGAAGAAAGGAGGGAGGGAGGGAATTAAATATATGCAAACTGAGAACCAGAGTGAAGTTTGAAATTTGATTCACTCAGTTCACACAGAGTAGACTCTGATCATGCCTTCCACCACATTTTAGCATTTCTAATTCTCCACTCCCTTCTAGCTGATGGCTACTGTCTCCCTCTTTAACTAACACAGACTTAGCCCTCATGTTAATTTACTGTCTGGCTAGCTTTAGTCAATATCATGAACCAGGAGTTCCCAAAGGAGTAGGACTATTTTGGTGCAGTCAACCAAAGAAGGTTTGGTGTAGAAATAGCACCTCGACTAAGCCATGACTTTGGTGCCAGAAGGAAAGGGAGAAAGAAGGAAGGGAGGGAGGGAGGGAGGGAGGGAGGGAGGGAGGGAGGGAGGGAGGGAAAGGGAAGGTACGTAGTAAGGAGAAAAGGAAATCATTGAAAATGATGGACATGTTTGGTATCTATATTCTGGTATTGGTTAAGATGGACATACGCATATGTCCAAAACCATCCAAATTCATACATTAAATATGTATAGTTTTCTGTGTATCAATTATATGTCAAAAATTAAGAAAATAAAAAAATCAAGAGATTTATATATTAATCAAACCTAATTAAATGTTTTGTAGATGGAATTTTGTCTACAGAAACTTCATTTTTACTTTTAAAAAGTCAAAACAGTAGCAAACCAAGTATGCAGAGACAAGTGTGTGGATTGACAAACCATGGTATAAATGTAACAATGAGTACTACTCAGTAATAAAAGAAATGATCTACTTAAAAGTGCTCTTCTCCTGAGCAACAGAATATAAGAAAAGGATGAATACTGGATACTTATATAACATTTTAAACCAAATCTGTATACTAAGAGAAAGCAGAGAACTTGTTGTCTCTATCCAGGGCTGGCAGTGAGTGCTTCTGACTGCTTCAGGACACAGAGGACTCCATGAGATTATGAAAGAATCTCCTAAATTGACTAGGGTAGTAATTTCACAAATTAGACACCATCCCAATTTTATAAAGCTTTATACTTAAAACGGGGGCCTTCTACTGAATAGATTACTCAATGACATAGTTTAGTTAATTCAGTTAAATATGTAAAGTAGGAAAACCTCCAGACAAGGTTCCATTCAGTAGCCTCCATAAGAAAAAAATATTGAATTTAAATGAGTATGAGCTTACTGTGGGGAGCAACGTAATTGTACAAGAAAGGAAAGAAGGGGGAAGGAGAATGCCATATCTAGTTGTTTTCCTCAAAAAATCTATACCTACACGATTGTTCTGGGCACAAAGTTAATTTTTTTCATTGCAAAACCAAACTATATTTTATGACAATATTTCAATTCATTGTAAATTATAAAGCATTGTGAAACAAAAATAAGTAGAAACAAGAAAATGTAAGCCAATTCTAACATCTCCACCTCAAAAGAGGCACCATATGTTGGACAACCAGGACACATTCTCCCAGACTTTCTTTAAAACTGTGGCTGTTAAATATGTACGACACAAAAACTGAATAGCACTGCTCAGGCCATTTCATAACTTGTCTTTCTTACCTAAAAATATGTTTTTTTGATGCATTTTCGACTTGATCATAATTTCGGCTAAGTTCTTCATAAAATTTGCTATTCTGGAACATTTATGGGATGTCTATATTTTAAATTATTATCAGAAACCCTGAAATTAATCATTTTATAAGGTAAATGTCTATGCCAGCCTTAAAAAATCCCTAAGGATATATTTCTAGAAGTAGAACTGTTAAGAAAGAGAGAGTATAATTTTTTAAGCTTCTGGTAGACACTGACAAACTGAGAAGCATAGTTAAGAAATGCTGACAAGATGGCAAATTTCCAAAGAATGGCAACAAAAAGGTTCACACAATAGGTCCTTGAGATAGGCTAAAAGGATGGAGCCTAGGGAAGAGAGAAGAGTTCCCCGAAAAAGAAAAAGAAAAAAGGAAAGGAATTTTGTTCTTTTGACTGCTTTCTCGTTTAAAGCCAATTAAACAACTGAATGTGATTGACTGGGCAACGGTTAGCTCCTATATTGGTTATTAAGATATTAAGTCTCAGCTTCACATTCTTTGCTGTGTACTGCTGGGACCCTCTAACTATCATGTTCCTTTACCAAGGGCTTTCCTGTCAGCCTCTACCCATAGGGGGCACTGAAGGAAAATTGAAGGAGAAAAAGCTGCTTCCTTGCATGGGGCTCTTGTCAGCTTGACTCCAATTAACTCCAGCTCCATACCCTCTTTTCAGTTTTCACATTTTAAAAGCCCAAATTCTTCCCTTTGTTCCCATTGCCTATGCTTCTTGCATTTATATCATGCCTTGATTTTGGCTTCATCCTAGTGGCTAGTTAACTTTTTTTTTTTTTTGCCTGTATCAGGGCTTAAACTCAGGTTCTTATGCCTATGTAGCTCACTCATAGCTGACAATCTATTAATAGATGCATAGCTCCAGCCCAGCCTTTTGGCTGGTTAATTGAAGGTAAGAGTCTAGAAGACTTAATTATCAGAGTTGACCCTGAACCCATGATCCTCCTCATCTCATCTCAGCCCCCGGAGTAGATAGGATTACAGGTGTGAGCCACCTGCAGCCACCTAGCTAATTAGGTATTTTTTAAAAAATAATTCCCTCTCAGTTAAAGTGACTGGATCTTAACTGATACAGTTCTTTATCACTAAAGCTGGTAAACTGAGGATGAATTATCTTTGGCCTACTAAGTGACTATATGAGAAATTTCTGTGTTGAAAATGAACTCTACAATTTGTGGGTGAGAACAGGAGGGAAAAACTAGGAGAAAACAAGGGAAAAGGGGAGACACTGTCCAATAAGAAAGGCACTCATGACCTGACTTTTGTAACTGTAACCCCTCTGTACATTACCTTAATAATAACAATATTTTTTAAAGAAGGAATTCCTGAACAAAAGGGAAGTTAATTATACATTATCAGTGGTCCTAAAATTATGGTTAGAGATGCAATCCTTATTGGAATACAGTGTCCTCCTAAACCTAATATCAAGAACTTAAAAGCAGTGGCACTTTGGCTAAATCTGGGCTATGAAGCATCCTGGCTCTATCTGCTTAGTTTACCCCCCAACACTTCTAGACAGCCTTGGACCTCAATTCCAGCCTCGTCTTTCTGTGAAACTGCTGCATTCCACAGTGTTCAATCTGACGATTGCAGATCTGGACAACGCAAGAAGTATTGGGGTACCAATACTTGTAATTATGTAACTTGTAATTCTTCTTGCATGTCCTCCCTGTGACACCCAAAACAGATTATGCCACCAAATGCCATATGTCATTTCCCTTCTCCAATTGTTCAATCTACAGATCTGACCATCAAAGTTTTAAAACCCAGTGGTGGGTACCCTTGGCTGGACTGGAGAAATTATTGTTGCTGTGGTAATATTCACAGTGGTAAATTAAAGACAGGTGAATGTTTTTCATTACAATCTCCCCTTTTTTCAGAGGTTTCTAACATGGTTATAAAACACTGCTCTAGCTTCAAGATTGACATAAAAGTTTTATCTCCATGTTGTATTTTGTTTCAGAACTCAGAAACGTCTCTGACAGCTCTGAGTAAGAGAAAGCTGTGCTTTGCAATGTGCCCCACCCACCTTTTTCCCTAGAAAAACTATCAGGCTTCTTTTTCTTAAAAGTATTCCTTTCAAGTCATTTACTGAAAATGTAGCCTTATTTCTTCAGGAAATTGCTATACAGAGCCAAGCTTCTGTGACACTCAAACTCCTCCAATGCAAATCAGCTTAATGCAAACAAGACATTTTTATATTAAAGGTAGTTTTCCTGCACTTGTGTTGCACTGTGGTATGGTTCTAGCTTGCCACCTCTTCTGGTCCTCTGAAATGGAGCCATACTGCCTTTGTGGCCAATTCCAAACACAAACTTGCACCAATAGTTGCTTTTCTTCACATCCTTCAACAACTACCAAAAAAGGTGGTAAGTAAAAGTTGTTAGAATTATTCGCTCTTCAGGAAATAAAAGCTATGTTTTACTTGCTTAGTGAAACACTAAGCAATGTTTCACTAAGCAAGTGAAGCATAGGTCAAAACCAATCACCTGGGCCTATTACTTGTGCTGGCTCTGAGAGGGCCACAGCCCTCCTGAACCCACTATAGCATCTGCAAATTGCAAGGAAGCAAAGAAAAAAAAAAAGGAGATTGATCATCTAGAAACTTCGTCAACAAGCCATGCTGTAAGAGAAACCTGGACTCAAATCCTAGCTTTACCCTCAAAAGTCAGGAAGTTCCTCCTTTTCTATCTTCGAAAGAAAAAATAAGTAAATGAACAAAAACTACCCTAAACCCTAAAACTACCTCAAAAGGTAGTTATGATAACTCAAAAACACCCATCACACAAGAGAAATTCAATGAATTGGAACTGTTGATAAACAGGAATAAACGTTGTCCCTCTAAAAATGCCCTACTAAAAACGAAAGAGAGATAAAAGATTTGAAAGCAATCTGCTATACAAAGAAGATACTATAAATACCTGAAGATAAAAACATGCACAATATTTTCAGAAGATTACACAGAAGGAAATCTTTGGACAATGCTATTGTAAATCAGTTAATGCAGAGATTTCTGTCTTTAGAAGCTACTGACTGGGACTTGACTTGTCCCACATGAAACTTGTCCATCAGTTTAAGCTGGAGGTTTCACAATATAGCTCCAAAGCCATCTTTTCTTCCAATTTCAAGGCACCTCATCTGTTAACTGGCTCTGTACAGAATTCTTCAATTGGTAAGCAGTAACTGAGCATTTTCTGAGCACTGGCCAAGTCTCAGGTCATTGTACCAGAAACTAGGAACATAGAAATAAACCAGAACTCAGACTGAGGGTAAGATGCGGGGGTATTTTCCTAAGGTGAGGACTGAAAGGGGCTCCAAAAAATCAGTGATCAGGGAAACACAACACTTCAGTGCAGTATTTAATCAACATCAATAAAAATTCTATAATGAACAAAATATCAACATCTTCAATAAAGACAAGATCTTCAGCAAGGCTGGGCTAAGCCATACAAAACCTAATGCAAAGGACAAATCACTACTACTGACCTTGTCCTATTTAAGATGTTCATAATCTTCTCATTATGGATTATGGATCTGATCATTATGGATTAAAGTTAATATTGATCGCTTTAAATGTTTTAATGTTGAAAAATGAACTCTTGCACCCCTTAGATTTCTGGGCCCCCCATGCTGCCTCTGAAAAGTAGTGGCTAGAGTTGGCAAATGGAAAAAATAACATGGCAGGTATCAAGGCTGAAAAGAGAAAGAAAGAGAATGAGAGAATAGGAAGGAAGCGAGGGAGGGGCAGAGAGAAAGGAGTAGCAGAGAGAGAGGGAGAGAAGGAGGGAAGAGATATGAAGGGACAGAAAGGAAAGAAGGGAAGGAGGAAAGAAAGGAAAGAATGAGCAAAGAAAAGAAGAGGATAAGAAGGTATAGTATTGCTCTGATAAATGTCTGGATTTTTCCTTTTTAGAGAAGGCAAGTATATAAAAAGCAGTTTTCTGTTTGTTTGGTTTTTAATTTTTGTTTAAAGACCTGTGGTAGTTAGCAAGTCAGATCATTCACATGTGGAAATGGGAGGGAAAGAAAGCCATATTCTCTCAAAGAGACTTTAAAATCACAGCTTTCAGCCTATACTATTTGTTTGTAAAAAACTTTGGCAATGGAAAGGGGGGGGACACCTAAAAAAGTCAAACTGACCTACAACCAGGCCTCCTTTGGGATTTTCTTTTTTAAATTTTTTATTTATTTTCTTTATTGTCAAAGTGAAGTACAGTGGGGTTACAGTTTTATATGTAAGATGAGTACATTTCTTATCCAACTTGTTACCTCCTTCTCCTTTTTTCCCTGCCTCCTCCCTCCGCCTTTCCCTCTCCCTCAACATGAGTTGTACAGTTGTTTACACCAAATGGTTTTGTAAGTACTGCTTTTGGAATGGGATTTTCTTTATGCTCCATCTGTAAACCCTCCATACTCTGTTCACATCTTGAGCAAATAGCATTCGCAGTGCCTCTGCCTGCCACCGACCACACACATCCTTGCACACACAGCTCCACGGGGTAGTCAGTGTTTAACAGCATGAGTTTCTTTCTTTCTTTTTTGTTTCTGGCAGAAAAGCATTTATTGGGGGGTAGAGGA